>NC_060138.1:797162344-797827070 GCF_021461385.2 Schistocerca piceifrons | reverse complement strand
GGGGATGTTTCCAGAATTAGATTTTAACTCCTTCCTTTCAGGAGTGCTAGTTCTGCAAGGTTCGCAGGAGAGCTTCTGTAAAGTTTGGAAGATAGGAGACGAGGTACTGGCAGAAGTAAAGCTGTGAGTACCGGGCGTGAGTCGCGCTTCGGTAGCTCAGATGGTAGAGCACTTGCCCGCGAACAGGAAAGGTCCCGAATTCGAGTCACGGTCGGGCACACAGTTTTAATCTGCCAGGAAGTTTCATACGCTTATCCAGTTTGTTTTCGGATATTTATGAGCCCGTATCATGTGCTACCACTTGATGATCGTTTTCGTCCAGATCAAATGTATCACCGGAGGCAACTTCTGAGTCAGAGTTTTCGCAAAACATCTGCTCCATCATTTGCATAACTAGTCTGCTGCTGTGTTACACATTTACAGGTACTTTTCTAGCCATTGCACTTTAAAAAACAGCCATAGTTAGTAACCAATACACACTAAGACTTCCTTGTTGAGTGGGATTAATGAAAGGAATTGTAAAACGAATAACTACCTATCTTCCTAAACTAGCAATCAACCAAGAAACAGTGGTAAAATGAATGGCCCATTATAAATGAAATCACAATTGATTATTTGTAAAGCACACATGTGTGTACATAAAATATCTCGAAAGGGTAAACTGGAGTTTATTTAGATAGAGTACAACACTAAGAGGAACTGAAACCACGCTTACAAATAAGTTATGTGGTAGTTGTGAACACGTGAACAAAGTTCTACATTCCAGGTTCCTCTAAGAAAACTCATTAATATATGTAGGCAGGAAAATAAAAATGTCATGTATAAGAATTTAAAGACTAAGTTGGAGTATCTGCTCATGCGGCACAATAGTGCGAGTCCGGAAACATTAGTCTGTGAGGCGGTTGAGTATTTGCTCTTACCTGGAACATCCGCCGCTCAAGCGGTGTGGATCTGGAATAGCAGTAAGTTTTTTCGGGTAAATCGGCACAATAAGGCTCGTCACCTTGACTGTGCTACGACTAAATACCGAGTGAGAATCTCATAGCCGGCTTGAACCATAAGGTGCCTCTAGCAGTTCAAACGTAATCCGCATGCGCCTGTCACAAGTATGTTCCGTTCTAAGAGTTAATAATTGCAATTGTACTGCATATACAATATAAATGAAGTTGTGAAGTTACTGTTCTTGCAATGTAGAAAATTACCATGTTGGCACGATTATGTTTTGACGTTCTATAAGGGACGATCAAAAGATATCCGTTACATAACGTTGCTGCAGCTTATGCGAGTATGCAACGCAGTGCAGCTCCGATCTGGGTGTATAATTACTGATATTTAGGCAAGGGGTTAGTGTAGTATTCGTATCTTTTCGCCGTACGTGCGGTAAATACAGAAAGGTGAACTATGGCGACGTTGTTACGAAATGTGTCCAGACAAGACTAACGTGCTGTTATTATTTTCTTTTCTGCCGAAGGACAAACACCGGTAGACGTCAATCGAACTATGAAGATTGTGTAAGAGGCAGCATGTCTGTCGGGAGCACCGCTGTGGAACGGTGCGTTACAAGGGATACTTTTGCTTCATGACAACGCACGTCGCCATATCGCAAAAGCAGAAGTAGCGTCAACTCAGGTGGGAGACGTTCGAGCACCCGCCCAACAGACCTGATCCCTCCCCATGCGATTACCACGCCTTGTGTCCCTCAAAAATGGCCTTGAAGGGTCGCCGATTGCTGTCGGGCGAGAATGTGCAGCAAGCAGTAACAAACTTCTTCACGCAGCAGGGCACAGTGATTTACCAAACGGTCTCTTCAACCTTGTTCGTCGGTGGAATGTTTGCCTCAATGCTTACGGCTATTTTTTCTGATTGACATTCCGATTCTGGACAGTACGGTCTTTGAACGGAAACTTTTGATTGCCCCCTCTACATAAGTCGTCGATAAACTCGTTTATTGGTGAACGTTTGACAGTGTTCGGAAATCTTTTGTTTTGTGTCGAGCATCTTTCATAATGATAGCTCTAATTAAAATCTGAAATATTAAAAAGTAATAAGACGTGTGTTTACACATCGTAACATATTTCACGCAAGAAGAGCTTAGTAACAGTGAAATATATTTTTCCGATAGTGAGGGGTTGGGGTTGGCTTGTTTGGGGGTGGAGACCGGACAGAGAGGTCATCGGTCTCATCGGATTAGGGAAGGACGGAGAAGGAAGTCGGCTGTGCCCTTTCAAAGGCACCATACCGGCATTTGCCTGGAGCGATTTTAGGGAAATCACGGAAAACCTAAAATTTCTGATAGTGACACATATCGTGTGCAGAAGAAATGAAAGACTACGTGCTTATCTGAGACAAAGTCAGTTACCTGCAAGGAATAATATGCAACAAATGGGACAGGATATAACAGTTCGTTTCAAATGAGACTGAAAAGATAATAAGATAATACATGCCCGTAACGCAGAAAATAAATGAGATTTTTGTCACAGCTTTGATCTGAAATGGTTTCACTTCGCCACAAAATGCTAACTTTGTAATGCCAGAGGAACTTATAAAAATTGAAAAAAAACTTGCAGAGTAATTCCCTGTTGTGTATTGTTGTACCTATTCCTCAGACGGGACAGTGCCAGATAATGTAGACGAGTAAAATCGCCTCCAAACTCACCTTGGCGTCAAACATTTCAGCACGATGAGTGGGTTGAACGTGAGCTACGTACACCGGCAGCAGGAACTATGTTATTACGCAAGCCGTGTTGAAATTTTAACACAGTTGCAGTACAACGGGAAAACGTGGGTCGTAATGTATGGCGAATATAAAGTTTCTTCCGAATTTAAACAAGATCACTTCTGAGATGGAATTGGAACTCAGTATAGTCAGTTGCGTAGCACTGTTGACACAAATTTTATGAGCCCTATTGTCTTAAAAAACGCATAGTTTTCCTAGAAGAATTAAAAACGGTTCTTTCTTACAGTCACTTTAATGTCAAAACAGTCTGGGAAAAGAGGTGACCATAAATTTGTAGGAGAAGGCTTCATAGAATTTGTCAACTTAAATCTGAAAATGAATTGCAATCTTTTCTAAATTCAAGTTACCGTCCTTCTAAATTCGTATATTATGTGTTTTTCTGCACTGCCTAAGAAATCTGGCACAACGTTTAAAGCACGTCACTAGTATCAGAGAAAAGCTAGTTTCTAGTTGTCATAGGGCTACTGTGATTAAATTTTAAACTTTTACACTTAATTAGCGAGGGCAATCTTAATGCAATTCCATCGGTAATTCTACGGTCATTTTCTGCCTCATCCTTACCTTACTAGTTTCCAAAAGCTTTAGCGACGACCAGGTTTGTGGTTTGCACGTCTGAAAATGAGCAACTGCTTATTCCTCATATTCTAGCGTGAGTATAGAAGTGTGGCCGTGAAAGTGGAGCCCGATAAGCTGATAAGTGGGAGTCCAGTTCTACCTCTGCCGTGGCGTTATGCAGATGTCGTCATGTAAAGGACGTCGAGGGCCACTTGAAAGACAGGCCACGGCGTGCATGTGACGCTGCGAGTGTCAGCAGCAGCCTCAAGCAGGGAGCGAGTAACTACTTCAGACGAGCTCAATAATTTTTAACTGCGAATTTAAAATGCATGCAAACTTTCGAAAGTACACGGCAAAACTAAGATCTTTAGTGGGTACCTTTTCGTTGACATATTGATCCCCTGTGGGTCCTGCACGGAGCCTAGCGTTCGCGAAGTACGGCGGACAGAGCGACTAGTGTGACGTCACAAGTTCATTGCAGGGGCCCGTATTTCTCGTGAGCGCCGAAACTCCGAAGGAGGAAAAAAAAAAAGAAAGAGTCGGTGCGTTGACCATAAAGTTTCTTGTCTTCTGCTCTGTCGACTCTCACATTCATTATAATGAAAATTGTAGAATGTTGATAAATCTCTCAACCCGTTACCGTTGTAGAACGTCAGGGAGGTCGGTACCTTCAGTGAATGCATTTAGAAAAACTTGAGAGAGCAAAGGTCTTGCTTTTCAACCTGACGTTCATCTTATGGATGAGAAAGCTGTAATGGGTTGAGCAATGTTTCGTGAGACCCTTACGTTGTAAGACGAGCGAAGTACTATAAACTTGGAACGATAACATTGTTGTTTCTTCGCCACGACTCTTTCCAGATAGAGCTTTATTTGGTGAAATCTGTTACCACCTGGTATAAATGTCACAACTCATATTTTCTTTTGGCCTAGTGCAACCCAGATGAGCGAGGCGCTGCAGGGATTAAAGAACCTGTCTACTAGCGTAACAGCGGTTAGTATGGGCCGACGGGAAGTATGGGCCACTTACTATTTCTCGTGTTTGCAGTTAGACAGCGAGAGCCTGCAGTAGTTGGAGCAAAGCGCACACACTACTCCGCTATTTGCTACTATTTAAGTGTTGTAGCTATAGAGTTTATCTCACAAATAAAAATTAGTTGTTCTTGAGTGTCGTTGTTGGTGAACAGTGTGATTTTCTGTATCGGTTGTTACTATTGAAGGTGAGAAGTAATATTTTCATACTAGTATTAATTTTTAAGTTGTCTAATGTAGATCGTATTGTAATAATGGAACACCCATTCGAGCCGGTTTCTGATTCTGCCATGTTTCAATGTACAGTATCAGTCGGGTAGTCCAGCTTTCAAGATGGTTTCAAGAAGAAACCTGACAGTGAGGGTCGAGGGGATTGGTCTGACACTGCAGTGAAGCAAGCTCCTTCAAGTGCTTTGGAATGCGAAATGAACGAAAGGGCTGCTTTCGAACGTTTTAATGTTCCTAGAAGTATACTGAAAATCAGTTGTAGGGAACTGGCAGATGGGATTTTTCAAACCTTCTGAAATTAAGAAAATTACATTTTATCTCAAAAATAAAAGCTCATCTGGTTTTGATGGTGTTTCCAACAGAGTACTGAAAATTTGTTCCCATGTAATAAGCCCAGTCTTACCTGAAAGATGTAATGCATCACTAACTCAATGCATTTTTATAGAGAGACTGAAATATGCCGTTGTTAAAGCTCTCTTTAATAAAGGTGATAAGAGAAATGTCAGTAATTACTGATCTCCAAAATTTTTGAGAAGTTAATGTATTCTAGAATAGTATCTCACTTAAGCAAAAATAGTATCCTTAGCAAATCACAGTTTGGGTTTCAGAAGGAATGCTCTTCTGAGAATGCCATTTACACGTTCACTCACCAGGTTTTACAAGCATTAAATAATAAAATGCCACCGTTTGGTATTTTCTGCGACCTTTCTAAAGCATTTGACTGTGTGAATTGCACTATTCTCTCTGATAAATTAACATGTGATGGGTTGATGGTATAGCCAACCAATGGATAATGTCATATCTAACCAAAAAATGCAGAAAGTTGTACTTAATAATGCATGCAATATATTCCAAGGACGTAAATCTGACTCGGGAGGTATCACGTATGAGTTTCCTTGAGGTTCATCCTTAGGCCCACTACTGTTGCTCATACATGTAAACGAACTTCCGTCTGGTATACAAGAAGCAGAACTAGTTCTTTTTGCAGATGACACTAGTGTTGTAACCAATCCAATCATACATACAGAAACAGAATAAGTGGTAAACAATGTTTTTAAAAGTATAATTGACAGGTCTCACACATAATTTTAAGAATGGTCACACCCTTAATTTTAAAAAGACCCAACATATTCAGTTCTGCATATCTAGAGGTAGTAAATCAAAGATAAGTGTAACACATGGTGTCAGAATAATAAACAGGGTGGAAACTTCAAAATTCTGAGGGATCCACATTGAAGAGAAATTAAGTTGGAAAAAACTTATGTTGGAACACCTAAAACCACTTAATTCAGCCACATTTGTGCTTAGAATCATTGCAAGTCTTGGAGAGAGACATATTAATAACTAGGCATATTTTGCATATTTTCGTTCAATAATGTCATATGGGACAGTGTTCTGGGTTTATTCAACTTTAAGGAAGAAAGTCTTCACTGAGCAAGAACAATATGTGGTGCTCACCCACTGTCATCATGTAGACATGTTTAAGGAGTTTGACATTCTGCCTACTGCTTCACAGTATATTTTATCCTTCACGAAATCTGCTGCAAATAATCCACTACAGTTCAAGAGAAGCACTGAGGTAATTAATTACAATACCAGAAGAAAAAATGGAATTCATTACTCCACATTAAGGTCGTCTTTAGGAAAAAAAAGAGGTGTCCAATGTTGCAACAAAAATTTTTGATCATTTACTCAGTGATATATAATGTATGACAGTTAGCAAAGTAAAATTTGATAACAAACTGAGAAAGTCTCTCCTTGACAAGTGTTTCCATTCGGTAGAAGTATTTCTACTATTATAATATTTCTCTTTGTAAAAAGGTTGAAGTATTCAGAATGTAACCGCTTGTACAAATTAAGTTGCGAGGTGAATGTATAATGACACGTTCCACGTCATTACGATCTATCGTGAAAAATGATCCATGGAACATGTTACTAACTAACATTGTTTGTGTTGCATTTTTTTGAAGAAAAGTGGGTACAATTTCTCAAGATATGGTGGTAGGGCTCTTGAACTAGAGACATTGAGGATCCATTACATTACAATAAAAACAGTTTTTTTTCAACGTTTTACACTGAAATTTCGACAAGCATTGTTCAGCTAGCTTGCATCGTGTGAAAGAACCACAATGTTATCCACCATAGAAAAATTCAGGTTCCTGTTGCATTTTTTTAATTTAATTAAGATTCCGTACCTCGATCGGTAAAGGCGAAACCCTTATAACATCGTTTTGTTGTCCGTCAGTCTGTCCGACTGTTAAAAACTATTTTTCTGAGGAACGCTAGACGTATCAAATTGAAATTTATGTCACATACGCAGGCCTGTAGTCCATTGGTGGTGCAAAAAATTAAAGTTTCTAAGTCAATGCGATCAAAATATACGGTCACTTATGTCTCACATTTTAATACTCGCAAGCTCACACATCAAAACCTATAGGATATTTCCCTTTGGCCTAGAATCACGAAAATTCGCAAAAAGGAAGGCTTAATAGTAAAACCAAAGGGAAAAACCCGTAAACTGTAAATTTGCAATTATGTTAGACGAAAAAACATTTTTTTACCATTTCTTGTCCACTCCCTGTATGTTGGTCCGTCTAACAGATCCCTTTTTCTTGGGAAGGGGTAGATGTATGAAATTCAATTTCATGTCACATACCTACAGTCCCTGGAAATGTTAAAACTTGAAGCTTGTAAGTCAGTGTAGTCAAAAGAAACATCATTTTTTGTCACATGTTTTGACACTCGCAAACTGACTCATGAAAGCCCATAGGGTACTTCCCGTTGATCTACGATGATGAAATTTTGAAATACGTAAGATTTCACAGTACACGGAAAGTAAAAATCGTATAATTGTTAATCTGTAATTATACCAGTCGAAAAAATATTTCTTTTGCCTTTTGTTATCCGACATCAAACTTGAATTTGAAAAAGTCAGTAATTCCGCATCCAGGCTGACTGGGTCGCAATGGTAAAACTCAAACATCAGGCAAGGAATGACTTTATCGTTCATCTGAGGTGTTTCCGAATTTATCCATCATCAGATATGCAGGAGCGATTGAAGCTCGTGGATATCGCACTTCAAGTTGTACGTGACGCAGATATTCATAGACTGCGCAGTTTACCATACATCCACATTTAAGTTCACTGCAGTCTCGCTAAATCACTTCAAAAGGATACAGACAAGCAGGTTTTCTTGTGCTAGACCACATACTGTTTGTTCCAGCGTCAAACCTATCCGAGTTAGTGCACCGTCTCCAGTGGTTAGATGTTTGTGGCTCGGCACCGTGATACTACTTGCAAGAAGCCTCAAGCGATTTAAATCCGTTTCTGGTACAGAGTCACACGATCAATGTGGGGAACCTCCAACATCTATCTTCTGGAAGTTCCGGTGGTGGAACTGCATCTTCATGAGGGAAGTCCGAGACGGTAACAATTATTTTCAGCAAGTAGAAGACTGCATATTATATTGATGGCGGCTCCTCTGCTGTCGTATTTGTTTCAGATGTGTATGTGTGAAATCTTATGGGACTTAACTGCTAAGGTCATCAGTCCCTAAGCTTACACACTACTGAACACAAATTATCCTAAGGAAAAAAACACACACACACACACCCATGCTCGAGGGAGGACTCGAACCTCCGCAGGGACCAGCCGCACAGTCCATGACTGCAGCGCCCGTGACCGCTCGGCTGATACCGCGCGGCTCGTATTTGTTCTCATTTTTCTTATACCCTTGGTACATTTAGTCCTTGAGCAGATCCACATGTTCACATCGTTAAATGCCATAGTGCGCTGGTACCCACAAAGTTTGAAAGGGGCCTGTTTTAGCCCCCTTCGTGTAATTGTCATTTGTAATAACAAGTTTACCCTGAATTTGTGTAGCAGACCAGTCTACTGCTATTTTTTTGGTATATTTCTGTGCTGGGAGAAGGATTGCGTAGGGACCTATTTTTATTATTATTTTTGTGCTTCACATTGCATTCTATTACAACCGTTTCCGTAATCCCCGACACGAATAAGTTCTACAATGTGTAGATAACTGAATGTGCACATGTACCAGTGACGATCAGGACAGTTTTTCTCACTTCTCTTTGTGGAGTCTAGGTAATTTTCCGTAGAATTTTGTTCAAAGATAGCTTATGGCCTGATGTGGCAGAGTACAACGTACATCCCGCCTTTTTTTACGTTTGGGTGTGGTCAAGCAAGCCAACGTGTTAAGTCTCGGAAATTTTCCACGGAAATTTGTTCAAAATTTTGTCCTGTAAACTGGTGTGGGTCCAGAACAATGATGGACCGCCTATTTTAGCATCCTCCAGATTGGGCAAACGCCTGGGGCTTCGTCGGCGGTTTCTGTGAATGGTTCGCCAACACCCACTCTGTGAAGATGCGCCTGACAACGGCGGCTAGCGAGGGAAGGAAAAGGTTTTGAGAAGACTCTGTTCCTCGTCACGGCGTGGAGAATGAATCGTGATCTTCGGAACATGCTTAGTGTAAGTTTCAATTTCGGTAGAGATCCGTTAAACATTTCGCTTTTCGATGTATGTAGTTAACCATTACGTTCGTGTAGTTAAAAACCAAGGGGATTAATGCTCTTTGGCATCGTGTGAAGCGAATGTTTACTTAGATTCGTAGTTTCCTTTTCGCGAACCGTGAGGTCGATCTCTGGCTCAAATTATAATCCTAATAATCAGAAACATCGTTTCTTGCCGAGTGAAACGAATACCTGGATGTATATCCAAATTTTCGTGTGCAGAGTTTTAACAGTGTTAACATATTGTTGTCAGGTTGACTTTGAATCTGGCGTCCACCCACAGTAGAACAACACAACAAGAAACTGATCAGAAGCAATGCTCACAACTCAGAGAAGATCTTAACGGATTGGGATGTACTGGAATAATTAGACCTTTAGTCAATATGTAACAACATCAACGCTATACTATTGTACATATAATAATTTTTTCTTCTGATTTTCGATAAATTAGTGTAATCGATATTCTGATTTCATTTCTTTTCTTTTCATATCATTGTGCTGACGAAACTATAAACAACTTTCGATGTGAATATTAATGTTTATGTCAAATTGCAAGCAATATTATAATAAAATTGAAATGTAAGAAACATTGAAACTGTTGTAAGATGTTAAAGTTGTACTTGTGCGTCTGGTCCATACGTAGGCAAGGTATTAGGATATGTAGAATGCAAAACCTCGGGTGAATACCCTGTCTATAGGGGAGCGGTAAAAGGTGGATGGCAGGCGAGCGCGGGAAAATGCACACGGGCGCGGCACGGCACGGCATAACGGGCTCAGCAGTAGTAGTCGGAGTTGGGAATCGGTCTGAGAAACACGTTCTGGATCGAGGAGGCTCTCCTGGAAAGCGTGATTTCGTTGAGCCTCGGATGTGCCGTTTCCGACGCCTATACAGCATGGCAATATTCCATAGGCACTAAACGGAAAAGTATTGCGACGCTAAGAAGAAGCAAAGTGCCGATACATCAAGAGCCATTGCTGTGATTGTATGTGTGCTCTGTGCCTCGTCATCTCGCCGCCCGCCAACCGCCACATCGATACGAACAGGTTGAAACTTTTAGTACTGTATTCGTGTGGACCAGTGTTACTTTTGTTCCTTACTGTTCAATAACAACTTAACTTTTACCAGAACTGTCCTATCATTTAATTATCCTAATCACTAACCTAGACAGGGTCCTATCCACATGTTGTGCAATCCGAGTGTCCCGAGATGAAGGTTTAAAGTTTATGTTAATAATAATTACCTGCAGACCTATCTATGTTAGAATGATGTTTAAAAAACTTTGTTGTTAATGAATATATAGGTAAATAATATAGTTCCGACAAAGTTGGAATATAATGTTGAAATTGGTTTAGTAATGAAGTTTAATTAATTTGGGACAAAAATAATGGTAGTTAAATGAGCAAGAAATAAGACAAAAAGAGTAGTAACTCATATATTGGAAATCTTGAGTGCTTAACAATTTCGATAATCAAAAATTTCAGTACAGTGATCATAACAGTTTCAGGGTCCCCCCCCCTTTTTTTTTCTTTTCTATTCATTTAAATTCAGAAGTGTACTGAATTGATTTGACCAGCAAAGTTAAAGTCAATATAAAACCAAAGCGGCTTGGCACACTTTTGAGACTACACGACGGCCGCTGCCTACGAGGAAGTCTCCAATGTGCGCTGAGGAATGAAGTATGACTGCTTTGCTTGGAGATTAGGACAGAAGAACGCACTAGCTACAATTTATTTTCAAAATTGACATTGTATGTGTGTTTCGAAAGTGCTATTTCTAGGGTAACCTATGCCCGATTTTAATCAGATCAATAGACAGTACGAAGTTTGTAGTAAACATTATAGTGTAGTGTATTTTTGTGTATTTATGGCTTATCCATATTAGTACAGAAAGTGAAATTATTGGTTTAGTAAATTTCCTGGTTCTAAAATTTGCCATAGTATGCAGTGTTGTTAAGTGTTGTTTGGTATGAACGTACATCAACTTGTACTGGGAAGAAACTCAGTTAATGCCTAATTAGGCTGGCGACCGTATTATTAACAATTTGGTAGCATCTTCTGTGTTGTTTCTTGTCCGTCCTAACGTGTAATTGCACTTCAGACTTGCTTGACGTATCATTGTTGTTACTGAGTGGGTGAAAGTCTGATTTTGCCTCCATTCAGGTACACTCGGTCAACATATACACCAAAATCCTTTCTTATAAGGTGAAGCCCGTCAACTTACTATAGTACAGGCTTTAATAAGTATCGTGCGCAGTAGCGTAGGGTTACAAATACAGTAGATTTAGCGTCTTGTTTCTTTTGATAACCGTCTAATACGACAGTGCATGATGGTATACAGATCCTTTGTAACCTCGATCCATAGCGTATTCTTTTCTGTCTCGTACGAGTGTTGCGTGTTGCAATATTCAGAGGTTATTGCATCTCCAAAATTCTCCAAAATATCCATACCATATCTTTATTGAACAAATATCCCTTGCTGGTATTAAATGTCCTGCAGCCCCCTTAAAAGAATCATAAGATTGTTCTTGGTATACGGTTTGTCAGACGACAGGGATGATCTGTCTAGTCAATAAATCTTTTTTGCAGGGCACATAATTCTCCTTTCGTTTTCTTCCCCTGTGCATTCCACCATTTTCCTATATTCTTTGCGAAATCACGGAGAAAGGTCCCTGCTTCAAAAGTGAATAAAGAGTATAATTAAGCCCATTCCCTGGATCTTTGTGCTGAAGACTCAGTATTAATTTCTGTTGCACTTTTCAATAGATTCATTGGGACAAACATAAGTACACTTGCATATAGAATTTACATGACATAGCTGACGGTGGAACTGGGATACAGTAACCCTTTCCCTACCATTAATGAAAAAGTGTGGTCGTTTCCAAAAGTCCACGGCATACGGCAAAAAGTGTCATCCGAAAAATAAGAAATCAAATGTGAATAAGAACCAGGAATAGAAGCAGAAGGGTTTCAAATGGGATACGGACACATTTTAAGTTCACTGGAAATTCATCCCGCTGTATCACAGCCATCTTCTGTATTATGTTCATAAGATGCAAGTTGTTGATTTTAAGTATTTATGTAGTTTTGTGTACAATCTGGATCTTCTCCAGCCTAAGCGGCTTGGCACACTTTTGAGACTACACGACGGCCGCTGCCTACGAGGAAGTCTCCAATGTGCGCTGAGGAAGGAAGTATGACTGCTTTGCTTGGAGATTAGGACAGAAGAACGCACTAGCTACAAATGGTTGATCAGCTGGGAATCAAATCCATATAGTAGCTGAAAAAAGAAATTCTGAAGGGGTAGGTACTCTGGTAATCAGGTATTTAAGAAAAGTTTCTGTTGAGTATCATTTGCTACTCGGCTCTGTATTCCATGTTTCAGTAAAGAACTGATAAATGGTAGGTAAAAGTTCCAATAGGTAAGTGAATTTCTGAAGAGCTGGGAGCTCCGCAACATAAATTTATTTTATCTCATCTGCTAAGTATACAATCGTAGGTTAAACGAAACCATATACTGAATTAAAAGAATGATCCGCTAGTGCCGTAACACACAAAATCCTGCGTAGTGGTGGAGGAAGCTCACTGTGAATTACGCTTACCATCTATAAACACAGGGTCATATAAATGCTTGGAGGTCAGCAATAATGTAAATAATAGATTAGTGTGTAAGATGTATACATAACAGAATAATCCATCCAGCTTCGCAATATCTTTAGAAATAGATCGACGACGCAATGTTTTCTGAACCTTTAGATACTGTTGTCGTGATCTTCAGTTCGAAGACTGGTTTGATGCAGCTCTCCACGCTACTCTATCCTATGCGGGCGTCCTCATATCCGAATAACTACAGCAACCTACATTATACTGAAACCTGTTTACTGCATTCATCTCTTGGTCTTCCTCTGCAATTTTTGTTCCTCACACTTCCCTCATTACTAAACTGGTGATCCCCTGATGTCTCAGTAAGTGTCCTATCAACCGATCTCTTTTTCTAATCCAGTTACCCCACAAATTTCTTTTTTCCCCTGTTCAGTACCACCTCATTGCTTAGATGATCAACCTATCTAATCTTCAGCATTCTTCTGTAGCACCACACTTCAAAAGCTTCTATTCTCTTCTTATCTGAACGATTTATCGCCTACGTATCGCTACTGACACTCAAATCTATATTCAGTGTCAACAAATTTCTCTTCTTCGTGCATTGCTATTACTCGTACATTCGTGTGAAGGTAAATTATCATGCCATACGGTTGGAGAGAAGGAGGAAGTACGCAGATATAAATAATAATACTCGTTCTGATATTGTGTTCGTGAAGCCGTTGTAGAAACGTGGAGCGAAGTTGCAGTATGACATGGAAAGAGTTGAATGCTCGGAAACCGAGTCAATACGAAGCTGCTAGAAACCCATCGGGCTGCAACGTTGTTGGAAGTTCATTTCCACTCCATTTCAGCGCCATTCAAACTTTAATTCGCTATTTCCAGTCGGCATCTTTTAGACGGTTTGGTATCAGCTCCATTTCCCTTTGTTATCGTTACACAGCTGCAAAGCGAAATTTTGCTACCATGGATGCAAGAAACATATTCACCTCCCGCTAGAGAAAAAAGCCATCTATTGTGCACCGTTGATCTAAAAACAATCTTCAGCACTTTTGCTGTATATCGTACCTATCACTATAAGTAGCTCCGACAGCATAAATATAAGGATAAATGATCTCTGTGGGTTTATAATAGTAAATTAACTTAGTGGAAATTCTGGTTATGGTAGCGTACTGAGCGCTGGTCTTTATCAGCTTGCTAACAGGTAATTTGCTCTAGACCTTCAGTTTCTTGTTTTTCCTGTACTGGCTGAATGAGATACGGTTACCACGTGTCAGCTCAAGGTTACAAGGAAGGAAGGAAGGAAGGAAGACTACGGTTTAACGCCTTTTTTTTTAAATGAAATTTTTATTTAATCTTACGAACTTACGTAGCTAATTAATTCAGCATTGTAAATGAAAAATGATTCGAATCCAAATACAGTCATTGTGGTTAGGTGTTAGTGGGAGGTGGACTCTGTGTGGAGGGATGCTTTGAGCGTCCGGCTGTTGCTACGTCTTAATGTAGATGGGAGCCAGTCGGTTTGTTGTTGTTAAACTGCGTTGTCAACGTTCACCACAATTTTTTTGGAAGCTGTGTCTAATGTTATCGTAAAGGAATCCATAAAATTTTCTTCATATTTTCGAATTTTTCTTGTCTTCTCACGTTGGTCCCATAACGAGTTAGAAATTTTAACTTCTCGGTGCGACGGAGGTGATGGGTGGAGGGCGCTGTAAAGGTGACTATCCATGTGATGGCAGATGAGTTGCAGACAGGGACTGGCTTAAGGCACGATCGTAAAACTGCAACCAGTATGCGTGCAGTCTCCAGTTCTCACGTTCAGTCGTAATGTCTATGGGCCAGCCGCTGTGGCCGAGCGGTTCTAGGCGCTTCAGTCCGGAACCGCGCGCCTGCTACGGTCGCAGGTTCGAATCCTGCCTCGGGCATGGATGTGTGTGATGTCCTTAGGTTCGTTAGGTTTAAGTAGTTTCTAAGTCTGGGGGACAGATGACCTCAGATGTAAAGTCCCATAGTGCTTAGAGCCATTAGAAACATCTAACATTATGCGTCTAGCAACCGAGAGGCGAACTGAAAAACGTTAAGAACTTCTGAAGGACGTTGTTTTATTGCTCATAAAGAACTAAAAATACTTACAAGAAATAGTAATATCTCAAGATGTACTTAAATTTTAATTGAAGTTGGTGAATTACTTCGAGAACACGCCACTAAAAGTTAAACTGTCAAAACGACGCGCTCCAACATCCGACACCTGTGAATGCATCCCGCGAAATCGTTATCAGACCAGCAAGTGTAAGTTTCAAATTTTTTTTCCTTTTAGTGTAGGATGCTAATGCCACAAACATGGCTGATAAATGATGGCAAGAGCAGAACAATTTCATTCGACGAAGGAGTTTGGTACAACCAGTAGTTGCAAATGAAGCATTTATTCTTTATCAGTTTCGAAAATATATTTCCTTTTGTAAGAGGTGTTAATGTTTAATAGCTTCTGAACAAGGATAACCTATGTATATCCGATACTGGTAAAGATCAAATACCGTTTGCAGCTGTAGCCTGTACCTGAATCCTCCGTCGAATCAAAAATATACTGGAGGAATTACAGCAGTACGCGGAAAGTTAGTCACTCACCTCAGGGGCGAAGGTGGGTGCAGGGGCAGATAGATGCGTAGTTGAGGGGTCAGTGGAAATGATACGAGGAATATTTCACTGTTTGTCTTCCAGTACTGACAACTTATGGCGTGTGTGACTCATTCAGGTCATTTGCTATGCTATAAGTTTCAGACGGAAGTGACATGGATTCTTGAATGCTCGTTAAAGAGACGGTCCTTGTCAAATGTGGTGCATGTTTGTAGCAATGAATATGAAACCAAATTAATACTTTTTTAGTAGAAAAATGACTTTCAGAACATTTAGTAAACACTTGTGATCGTGTCTCACATTACAGAATGCATTTAAATATGAGCACAGTTATTGTTATTAATTAGTTAGTGATCCACTAACACAAAAAACATAACAAAACGTCGTCAGGAAATTACAGTGTCACAACTTTGATGTCGCTGAGGTTTGCAGCAATCTGAAATAGAACAATCGACATGAAGTGTTCCAAATGGTGTCGATTTTTAACGATCAGTACCTGGGGGTCGGAGCCTACCTTATTGCGCCCTTTCTGTAGTTATCCTATTGGTAGCTCTTAGCATATTAATTTAAGTAAGTTACCAGTTAATGATGAGATCGGTACATATGCGGTCCCAGGTGCCTCTCCACAATCGCAGTATTGGCTTCTGAGCAAAAAACTTGACCACTGGCTTAAAAATCTGGTCCCATGACTGTTGTTGCGGCGAAATGGTCTGGCGCTGTTCTGTTTGTTAGGCTGATTATTAGTTACTAGTTTTCCAAATGTCTGCGACCGTGCGACATATATTTCTATGATCCAGTGTGTCTGGTTCACTACACTTGTTGCAGGCGTCTGTTCTGACCTGCTGTACACTGCTAGTTTTTCTTTGGTTAGTATCGTCCTGTTAAGAACCTTCTACCACATGCTGTGGACTTCTGGTGCTAAAAATCTCGCTGAGACCTTTTGCCTTACTACGTTCCACCGATCTTTAGAGAAGGAGCAAAATCTCGGATTGCGTCAAGGATGTGGAAGAAAATCGCCATGCCCTTTCAGAGGAACCATCCCAGCTTTTGGATCGAGCGATTTGGGAAAATCATGCGAAACCCAAGTCAGGCTGGTCGGACGCAAATTTGAACCTCGTCCTCTCGCAGCCGAGCCCAGCGTGCTATCTCGCCTCGAAAGTACGAAAGAAGATGACAGCACTCTGGTCCCTGTGATGTATGAACGGTGTCATTCGTTTTAGAAGTCTTTATGGGGGAGAGGGGGTGGGGCATGGGAGGCGAGTGCACTGGTCTTCACTGAAGAGCGTATTTTCAGTGGTTGCAGTACTCTCTAATACTACGCAAGACGTTCGTTGTGAAGAAAATATGACACGGGAACCAGGTAGGCTCACTGCATTTTTCTCATAAATTACAGTGTATAAGTAATTTTGTATATTATTTAGATCTTCCAAAGCTATAAACATGAGATAAGAGTCAATTAATTTAGAAAAAATCACCAAAGAGTAAAAATATAGTTCTCGAAACTAAAGAAAACTTTACAACTATCATCACTCATTGATAAAACTGTGTTTCACGCTATGAAGTATCATTGAAGCTTTCCCTTTTTACTTTTGCAGTTTCTTTGTTTAAAATGCCATTTCTTTTAAAACTATGTCGAGCATTCGTATAAAGTTATGAGCCCAGTTTATGGCCAGGAATACATCCCCAGACAGTGAATATGACACACACATAACGCGATCTGACTTTTGAGTAGAATCTAGAAATCGAAAAGGTTATGCAAATCGCAACGAACAAAGGGGAACGTTTCTCGCAAGTAACACTACTGATTATTTAATGCGTGCATGAACTGCAATCTAAATACGAGTACAACAGAGCCTTAAAGTACGAGAAATCGTACCTTATAAGTAGACTAGAAGTTTGCCTCGTGTTACTTACACTGCCTAATAACCTGATAACAGAGAGCTTGTGTAGTGATTTACAAATTCTCCACTGCTCGATATCTCGAAGAAATGCATCGGCGTCAATTACATGGATTACTGAAAATTTCTTCCAATAAATAAAATAAAATAAAAGCAAAAAAATGCTAGCGGGCTACGCATGTGCATTGTAACATGTGAAGAACATGTAACGTAACGGTTAAGAAACAAGTTTCCATGATATTAAGCTTAAATATTCAAACATGGAGACAAAATACACGTGGTGGAATTGGTAGTTCCAGGGAACAGATGTAAGACAACGAAGTTGCAAAATCGAAATGAACCCAGTGTAATACACAACCAGATTAGATTTACTGGCTAGCCGTGGCGGCTATGGACAGACATCGGCTCGTCATATCTAACGTTCGTTCCGAACATCGTACCACAGAATTACAAAAAAATAACTTTACAAATGGTTTAGTTGCGAGCGAGAGTTGCAGTTTGTAAGCGACTTGAATTTACAGATGCTTAGCGTAAAGATGGATTCCGATCACCATGTGTTCTGAAGCAATTGCAAATGAGAACAAAGAACCAATATTCTTCACATGAAATCCGCAGGTAAAAGACAACGCGAAGATGACGCGAGTTTACCTAACCTCGATGGTATCATGGATCCCAATCTTATACATTGAACTGAAATTCCCGCTGCTTGCTACAATCTCATCATTACATCAAAGGCTGCTGGTGGATTGTGATGGCGAAAGAAGATGAGACGTAAGTGCCTTTGTATTTCAAAAGCAAGTTGGAGGTAAGCGAACGTTGCGCGCCTACCGCACTCACTGGCAGATTCTGGTCAAAGCTTTGGCCTCGCAATAAGAAGACCCTTACTTTCTTGTTTTTGGGAAGATGTGTCGCACTCGTGGACAGAGGCGACTCATGACTTACCGTCTACAAATCAACAAGAAACTTAGGCACAGTAGGCTGCGGTCCCGCTATGTATGAAAGGCGTTCGCTACGAAACGTCTTGCTTTCACGTGTTTACAAAGACTGTCCAAAATAAAACGGCTGGGAAAATGTTTATACGTCTCACGCGATATATGTGACCACAGTTGCTTGGAATGCACTTTACAGAAGTTGCTGGAAGTGGTCACCGCTGACGTCAGTGCAGCACTGTGCACGATTTATCTGTGCAACTGATCTGCTTGAGCGATGGCAGCTATAGCTTTCTCTGCATTTGGCTGTAGCTATTCTAGCATGTGGGGGCTACTTCAGTACACCTGATATTACACCTGCGGTGCTGCAACGCACTTTCTGTTACACAGAAAACATAGGTAAACTGTAATCACTTACTAATTCACACAGTTCCAGTCATCCAGAGTTAGGCCGTCGTAAATTGTAGAACACACCAAGGCAATAATCCAGTTCGTCCAGCGTCAGGCAAATGTGTCAGTAATCCGTAGCACAACAATACAATACATCACCCAGTCGAAGTGGAGTGAACAGCCAGGTCACACAGTACGGTGTAAGCAAGAAAGAGATATTAGCTCAGTGTGAATCGAAGTGTTTTCCGGCTGTCCGATGGATGATTTTTGTTTCTAGCTTAACGTCAATGTGACGGATGACTGGCGCCTCTCAGCAACCGCTCGAGGAACAGTCGATAGTGGACATCGCAAGGTATCAATACTGGTATCTCCATTTATTTGGCGCACAGGACTGAAAGCGTCACTGTTGTTATAGTGCCCGCCGTACCAGCAGGGTCAGCTATGGGTGAGCAAATCCGCAAAATCTGCCATATTTACGTCTGGCGTCATTGTCACCTCTGTTCGCAGCGGTGGCATGGTTGTGATGCTGGAGCTGGCTGAAACTGGTCTTCGTGTGTCTGTGTGTGAGCTGGACAGCAGCGATGTTGGAAGTAGAAGAGGGTGCCATTGCTTGGGGGACCAGACCCGATGGATCTGAACCTGGAGTTGTGGGTCTGTGAGTCGTCTCAAGTATCAAGCTAGACATGGAGGCAGAGACAGCTGTCTCAAGGTGGAAGCCGCTAATTTGGGATGCAGCCAGTTGATGTGTGAGATTGGTGTGTCACACATGTACTGTGAACATTTGTCGTTGCCAGACTGCTCTTAAGGCTACTGGTATCCGTCCTGGGACTCCTGAAGACGTGATCTCAAACCTCTGCTCCCAGCAAGTAGTGGCCAGTGCTTGAGTTGGAGTGGGTATGCTGTAGGGCTCGGGAGGTCCAAGAGAGTCCAGTCGCCTTTCAGAAGTTCCGCAGGAGTGCGCCACCGGGTAGGTGCGGTTTTGTAGCAAGCCTGGAACTGATTCAGCATCTCGGCTTTGAGTGTGGCTGACAGCATCCTCTGCACCTACACCTTAAAGGTGTGGACGAACTGCTCTGCTTCACTATTAGCATTGGAGGCTGGGTCGAATGGCGCCAATGTCAGGTGCGTTATGAACTTCCGAGAGCAGAAATCCTGGAACATACTGGACTACCATTGAACGAAACTGTTGTTTCTAAGGTCTGTCCGGTTGCTAATATTTCTGGTAGACAGTTGTTGTCTTCCTTGATGTGGTATTTCAAATTCGAATTACATAAGAAATCCTGGTGAAGGAGTCTATGACATATCTCAGAAACCCACATGGACACACTCCCTTGGTCATTGGGGTGCTGAGTGGATTGAAGCGCTGATCTCTCAGGATCAGACTATTCTCTCAATGTCCTCTACAGTGCCAGGCTGATAGGCTTGCTATTTGCGTGTTCCTTTGTGCGTGCTATCCCACAGTGTTCAGTGTGCAGGTCGTGAAGGTTGTTTATGACACACTGACGCAGTATCGACAGGATGATCAGCCAGTCGTCATCATCGACCGATGTCAGTGACAGTGCCCCTTGTACCATCTGGATACTATTTCTTAGGGCCATACTACACTGGGACGGCACAGCTAGTGTGCTGGAAAGTCTGCTGGTAACGTTCCGGTCTGCCAGGACGAGACGCCAGAGAAATTTCTGAAAATTACTCTCGGTATCTAAATGAGCGTAGAGGAGCTAGTAGCTGTGCTACAGCCACATAAAAAGAAAACACAGAAAAAGAAGTAGTTCTGGGCACATTCCTTCATTGTTGACAGTGACATAAGCGGGTTACTTCACACTCTGTACGTGAATTTAGCAAATTACTGTGACAAATTTGTCAGTTACATCAGAATACGAGTACGTTCATTGGAAGTGTTATTGGAGATTTGCCAAAATGAACTGAAGATAAAGGACACTGCTTTAAGAAAAGCCTTCTAGTTGGAAGAAAAGTTTTTCATTACTCCAAGACATAATATGTAGCTAATTATTTGTTATTTGCAATGATTTTTTTCAATTTTATTTACAACTATAACATACACATAGAAGTGATATTTTCAGATATTATACCAAAAGAACTATTCTGAGATGACAAAAGTCACGGGATACCTCCTAATATCGTGTCGGACCTCGTTCGGCACGTCGTAGTATAGCATCTCGACGTGGCATGGGGCCAACAAGTGGTTGGCATGGCAGAAATATTCGGCCATACCGTTTCTATATACGCCCATAACTGCAGAAGTCTTGTCGGTGCAGGATTTTGTGCACCAGCTGACCTCTCGATTATGTTCTATGAATGTCCTAAGGGTTTCATGTCAGGCGATCTGTGTAGTCGTATCATTCGCTCGAATTGTCCAGAATGTTCTTCAAACCAATCGTGAATGACTGTGGCCCGATGACATAGTGAATTCTCATCCATAAAAATTCCATCATTGTTTGGGAACAAGTAGCAGAACATAACCATTTACAGTTAATGATAGGTTCAGTTGGACCAAAAGACCCTGTTCATTCCATGTAAATAGAGGTCACACCATAATGGAGCCAGCACCAGCTTCCACAGTGCCTCGTTGAACACTTGGGTTCATAGGGTCTGCGCCACACTCGAACCCTACCATCAGCTTTTACCCATTAAAATAGGCCCTCATCTGGCCAGGCCACGGTTTTCCAGTCGTCTGTGGGCCAACTATTATGTTCCCGAGCCCAGTAGAGGCGCTGCAGGCAATGTCGTGCTGTTAACAAGAGCACTCGAGTCGGTCGTCTGCTGCCATAGCCCACTAACGCCAGATTTCTGCGAAACATCCTAACGGATAGGTTTGTCGTACGTCCCACATTGATATCTGCCGTCATTTCACGCTGTGCTGGTTGTCTGTTAGCAGTGAAAACACTACACAAACGCCGTTGCTCTCGGGCGTTACGTAAAGACCTTCGACCAGTGCGTTGTCCGCGGTGAGAGTTAATTCCTGAAATGAGTTATTCTCGGCACACTCTTGTCAATGCTCAAATGTGTGTGAAATCTTATGGGACTTAACTGCTAAGGTTATCAGTCCCTAAGCTTACACACTATTTAACCTAAATTATCCTAAGGACAAACACACACACCCATGCCCGAGGAAGGACTCGAACCTGCGCCGGGACCAGCCGCACAGTCCATGACTGCAGCACCACAGACCGCTCGGCTATTCCCGCGCTCTTGTCACTGTTGGTCTCGTTATAATGAATTCCCTAACAATTTCCGAAATGGAATGACCCATGCGTCTAGCTCCAACTACCATTCTGCCTTGAAAGTCCCTTAATTCCTGTCGTGTGGCGACAACCACGCCGAAAACCTTTTCACATGAAGCACCTGAGTGCAAATGACGCCTCTGCCAATGCTCCACCATTTTATACCCTGTGTACGCAATGCTACTGCCGTCTGTGTATGTGAATATCGCTGTCCCATGACTTTTGTCACCTCATTCTACAGTAATCTCAAAATCTATACTACACTCATGCTCATAAATTAAGGATAATTACAGAATGTGATGCCACACAACGTGGCACTACACAAAACTGGCGCTAATAGCATAGGCACATAGGGAACATACACGTCACAGATCTGTACTTCCATGGTATTGGTGATAAGTTGAGAAAACCGTCCCGAAACACATGTGCTACAAAACGCCACTGTTTCCCGCGCATGTACCCCTTCAACAATGTGGGGTATATGGTCACCATGCACACATACACAGGCCGCACAACGGGTTGGCATACTCTGGATCAGGTGGTCTAGCAGCTGCTGGGGTATAGCCTCCCATTCTTGTACCAGTGCCTGTCGGAGCACCTGAAGTGTCCTAGGGGTTTGAAGACGTGGAGCGATACGTCGACCGCGTATCCCAGACGTGCTCGATGGGGTTTAGGTCTGGAGAACAGGCAGGCCACTCCATTCGCCTGATCTTTCAAGGAACTCCTCCATGATGACCGCTCGGTGGGGCCGTGTGTCATCATCCATCAGGAGGAAGGTGGGACTCAGTGCACCCCTGAAAAGGCGAACATACTGGTGAAAAATTACGTCCCAATGCACCTGACCTGTTACAGATCCTCTGTCAAAGACATGCAGGGAAGTTCGAGCACCAGTCACAATCCCACCCCACACGGTCAAACCACGACCTCCATACAGGTCCCTTTCAAGGACATTAAGGGGTTGGTATATGGTACTTGATTATCGCCAGATGAAAACCCGGCGAGAATCACTGTTCAGACTATACCTGGACTCGTCCGTGAACATAACCAGGGACCACTGTTCCAATGACCATGTACTGTGATTTGACACCAGGCCTTTCGGGCCCTCCTGTCGATGGAATGCACCTTGCAGGTCTCGGGGCGAATAAACCATGTCTGTTCAGTCGTTTGTAGACTGTGTGGCTGGAGACAACTGTTCCAGTGGCTGCGGTAAGGTCCTGAGCAAGGCTTCCTGCAGTACTCCGTGGCAGTCAGCGGGCACTGATGGTGAGATATCAGTCTTCTTGTGGTGTTGTACACTGTGGACATCTTATACAGTAGCGCATGGACATGTTTCCTGTCTGCTGGAATCGTTGCCATAATCTTGAGATCACACTTTGTGGCACACGGAGGGCCCGTGCTACGACCTGCTGTGTTTGACTGGCCTCTAGCTGCCCTATTATTCTACCCCTCATAACGTCATCAATGTGTGTTCTTTGAGCCATTTTCAACACATGGTCACCATTAGCACGTCTGAAAACGTCTGCACACTTACTCGCGGCACCGTACTCTGACATGCACCAACACACCTCTGTGTATGTGGACTGCTGCCAGTGCCACCGTGCAACGACCGCATGTCAGACGCACTGCATGGTCATAGCCCGAGATGATTTAAACCCGCAAACCGCCCAACAGAGCATTGTTTCACCACGTATCAGCATTATCATTAATTTATGAACATGAGTGTACATATATGTGAGATGGTAAGTGGGAGATCCGTCTCATTTGTTTACATGTTTTATTTCGTAAAATAGTCCTTCCGCTTCTGAAGCATATGATCCATTAGTGGCACTCGATGCAAGAGGAGACTTAGCTACGATATTTAATTCTGGCAGTAGGTTTTGAGGAAAACTTCAATGTCCTAGATAGTAATGTGCTTTGTCGGTGTTGTGAAGTTCTTGTTGTTGGAGTGGAACACAGGGAAGAGGTTATCAGGAAACTGAGGTACGATAGTTTCTTCGTTCTCCAAGTGGCCATTCTCATGTAAGTACGAGGGTCACTCCAAAAGAAATGCACACTATTTTTATAAAAATACAGTTTTCATTCTGCATGTGTGAAAGTTTTACAGTGTGTAGATACATCCTTCCCGCTTGTTTTAAAACTTAGTTCAACCTGTTCCCGTGAGTGGCGCCGTCACGGCATATCTTCAAGATGGCTGCTACACTTGACGTTCGTCAGAAGCAATGTGCTGTCATAGAGTTCCTGTGCTGTGCAAACGAGACAGTGAGAAACATCCACGAGAGGTTGAAAAAGGTGTATGGAGATTCTGCTGTCGATCGCAGTACAGTTAGTCAGTGGGCAAGAAGGTTACGTGATGAAAGCAGGTACGGCAATATTGAGGATTGTCGTCGCAGCAGCAGGCCTCGTACTGCACACACTCCAGACAATGTACAGAGAGTTAACGAATTGATGACTGCTGACAGACGCATCACAGTGAACGAATTGTCACGCTACGTTGGGATAGGGGAAGGAAGTGTTTGCAGAATACTGAAAGTGTTGGCGTTAACAAAGGTTACAGTCCTGACCAGGCTCCATGTGACTATCATCTCTTTGGGATACTGAAAGACTCTCTTCGTGGAACAAGGTTTGAAGATGATGACTCCCTTGTGCACGCTGCCAAACAGTGGCTCCAACAGGTTGGTCCAGAATCTTACCGTGCGGGTATACAGGCGCTGGTTCCAAGATGGAATAGGCAGTTGAGAGGAGTGGAAATTGTGTGGAATTATGAAAATATTGTTCTTAAAGGATGTATCTACACACTGTAAAACTTTCAAACTTGTAGAATAAAAGATGGATTTAAAAAAAAATAGTGTGCATTTCTTTTGGAGTGACCTTCGTAAGTTGTTAGAAATAGTTTGAATGTGACTGCGGCGTGGAGGCGAACTGGGCTTCACTTATGACGCTCCTGATTCTAATTTTAGAGTTCATTTTCTTTACTTTGGGAATAGGTTCTTTCTTTTGGGGGACTTCTGAAGCTGGCAGGGGTAAAATACAGGTAGCGAACGGCTACTTACAGCTTGCACAGAAACCAGACGGCTCTTAGAAGATTCAAGATGCATGAAAGGGAAGAAGTAGTTGAGAACGGAGTGAGAGAGGGTTGTAGTCTACCCCCGGATTATTCTATCTGTGCACTGAGCAAGCAGTAAAGAAAATCAAAGAAACGGTTCGAGTAAGAATACTAAAGTTTAAGAAGAAGAAATAAAAACTTTGAGTTTTGCCGGTAACAGTGTAATTCTGTCAGAAGCAGCAAAGGACTTGGAAAAGCAAGTGAACAGAATGAACAGCGTCTTGAAAGGAGAATATAAAATGTAAGTGAACAAAAGGAAGGGTAATGGAACGTAGTCGAATTAAATCAGGCGATGCTGAGGGAATTAGATTAGTAAGCGAGTTTTGCTGTTTTGGCAGTAAAATATATAATGATGGTTGAAATAGAAATAACATAAAACGTAGACTGGCAATGACAAAAAAAAGAATTTATGAAGAAGAGAAATTTGTTAACATCACATATATTTTTGAATGTTAGGATGACTTCTCTGAAAGTATTTATCTGGAGTGTAGCAATGTATGAAAGTGAAACATGGACGACAAACAGTTTAGACAAGAAGAGAACATTGGCTTTAGAAATGTGGTGCTACAGAAGTATTCTGAAGATTAGATAGGTAGATCGTGTGACAAAGGAAGAGATACTGCACAATAATGGGGAAACAAGAAATTTGTGGCACAGATTGACTAAAACATGGCATCGATTGATGGGACACATTCTGAGACATCAAGGGTTCACCAGTTTAAAATTCGAAGGAAGTATCGTGCTTAAAGATCGCAGAGCGAGAACGAGAGATGAATACAGTAAGCAGATTGAGAAAGATGTGAGTTGTAATAGTTATTCGGAAATGAAGAGGCTTGCACAGGATATGGCAGCATGGATAGCTGCATCGAACCAGTCTTCGGATTGAAGATCAAAACAACAACAACTTTGAAGTGGGATCACTGGAGGTAGTAAAAACATTATTTCTTCGTCCACTTCTGCTTGGTGCTCCCGTAACTCCCTTTGCTGTACAATGAGATAACAGAAGTCGTGGGATACATCCTAATATCGTTTGGGACCTCCTTTTCCACGGCGTAGAGCCGCAACTCGACGTGATATGAACTCAAGACGTTGGAGGTCCCCTGTAGATATACTGAGCCATACTGCCTGTATAGAAGTCCATAATTGCGGAAGACTTGCCGGTGCAGGATTTTGTGCACAAACTGACCTCTCAATTACGAACCATAAATGTTCGATGGGGTTCATTTTTGGCGACCTGGACAGCCATATCATTCGCTCGAACTGTCCAGAATGCTCTTCAAACCAATCGTGAACAATTGTAGCCTGGTGCTATGGTGCACAGTCATCCATAATAACTCCATTGTTGTTTGGGAACAAGTAGCCGACCATGATCGGTTCAGTTGGACCAGAGGACGCTGCCCATTCCATATAAACACAGCTCGCGCAATTATGGAGCCACTACCAGCTTGCGCAGTGCCTTGTTGACCACCTGGGTCCATAGCTTCGTGGGGCCTGTGCCACACTGGAACCCAACATCAGCTTCTACAACTGAAATCCGGACTCATCTGACCAGGCCACAGTTTTCCAGTCTTCTAGGGTCCAACCGATTTGGTTATTAGCTCAGAAGAGGCGCTGCAGGCGATGTAGTGCTGTTAGCAATGGCACTCGCGTCGGTCACCTGCTGCCATAGACTATGAGGCGTGTTTTTTTAAGTAATTGAAAGGAGGATATAAGATGAACATCAACAAAAGCAAAACGAGGATAATGGAATATAGTCGAATTAAGTCGGGTGATGCTGAGGGAATTAGATTAGGAAATGAGACACTTAAAGTATTAAAGGAGTTTTGCTATTTGGGGAGCAAAATAACTGATGATGTTCGAAGTAGAGAGAATATAAAATGTAGACTGGTAATGGCAAGGAAAGTGTTTCTGAAGAAGAGAAATTTGTTAACATCTAGTATAGATTTAAGTGTCAGGAAGTCATTTTTGAAAGTACTTGTATGGAGTGTAGCCACGTATGGAAGTGAAACATGGACGATAAATAGTCTGGACAAGAAGAGAATAGAAGCTTATGAAATGTGGTGCTACAGAAGAATGCTGAAGATTAGATGGGTAGATCACATAACTAATGAGAAAGTATTGAATAGGATTGGGGAGAAGAGACGTTTGTGGCACAACTTGACTAGAAGAAGGGATCGGTTGGTAGGACATGTTCTGAGGCATCAAGGGATCACCAATTTAGTATTGGAGGGCAGCGTGGAGGGTAAAAATCGTAGAGGGAGACCAAGAGATGAATACACTAAGCAGATTTAGAAGGATGTAGGTTGCGGTAGGTACTGGGAGATGAAGAAGCTTGCACGGGTTAGCGTAGCATGGAGAGCTGCATCAAACCAGTCTCAGGACTGAAGACCACAACAACAACAACGACCGTTTTGAAATTAAAAAAAGAATTGCTAAGATATCTCAATAATTTCATTTTTACATGAAAGCCTGTACCTTAATCTACGCACTGACGCCATTAGTCTGATTCTTCCTTGCTTACGTTGTGTACTGAGTGTTTAAGATGCCTCAGATAATCGTGAGTCCCGCCGACTATGAAGAACGGGCTGTTTTAAGATTTCTTAGTGCTAAAGGCCTAAAAGCGATCGATGTACTGTGGAGACCTCACGCCCCACGTGTTGAGCAATTCGGCGGTACGTCCACCCGGCCTCCCGCATGCCCACTATACGCCCTCGCTCAAAGTCCGTCAACTGCACATACGGTTCACGTCCACGCTGTCGCGGCATGCTACCAGTGTTAAAGACTGCGATGGAGCTCCGTATGCCACGGCAAACTGGCTGACACTGACGGCGGCGGTGCACAAATGCTGCGCAGCTAGCGCCATCCGACGGCCAACACCGCGGTTCCTGGTGTGTCCGCTGTGCCGTGCGTGTGATCATTGCTTGTACAGCCCTCTCGCAGTGTCCGGAGCAAGTATGGTGGGTCTGACACACCGGTGTCAATGTGTTCTTTTTTCCATTTCCAGGAGTGTAATTCTTATTTGTTAGTGTAACAATGTTGAAATGAGTGTCTAGAAACAAAAACATTTTACTTGTACATGATATTTAGAAAATGTGTTAGGAATAAATTTTACTTAATTACTACCTTTATAAAAAAATATATCTATTTCTAAGAAAATCGATGTGAAAGACTCGTCACTTTCGATAACAAACTTCTTAAAAAACAAACTTCACACTTAAATAAAGAAAGAAAATAATTAAAAAATTAATAATAGCGTAAAAATATTCTTCTCTTGTCATTTTTAAGAATAATGTGGAAGTATATAAAAATATAAATTAGTAATACAAACTAGCATAGAACCAGAATAACGTGGCTAAACAGTAGGCAACAAAATTTAGATAAAGCAATAATTTTGGACTGACTTAGACAACGATTAAATAATTGCCTAACTTCAGTGCAAAAATTAAGTTCGAAGGGTGGTGATGTGTAAGGTGTCAGGCAAATCCAACAACTTCCATGAAAACCCTGACATGATAAGCAAATCCAGTCGTATGTCGCATAGCTCCGAATAAATCGTGACATTAAATTAACCAAAGTAATATGAGTAACGAGTGAGCAAATGGAATTCCACAGACTAACCAAGAATGCCTAAATGCATGTCATACCTTCCCACCGTGAGACAGACGCAGTTCCGAGGGGAGAAACGAGAACAGAAGCAGAGAGCAGAACCGTGTCAAGTTGGAAGGCCCTACGATAAGGGGCGGACGGACACCCACGTCGTCAGCTAACTGCTAGGACCACACCACCCGCAAGTTTTTAGCGTGAGACTTTTTCGCGTCTCTGTTACGTTAGGACCACCCCCCAGCCCATGTTAAAAGCTAGAGCCGTCCAGAAGAACAGTATAGATCTTACGATAACACAAAAAGGGCTACACCACCCGCAAGTTTTAGCGTGAGACTTTTTCGCGTCTCTGTTACGTTAGGACCAACCCCCCAGCCCATGTTAAAAGATAGAGCCCTCCAGAAGAACAGTATAGATCTTACGATAACGCTAAAAGGACCACACCAGCTGCAAGTTTTAGCGTGAGACTTTTTCGCGTCTCTGTTACGTTGCAAACTTTAAAAACATTGCCCCACTACGAAAAGTATAACGTTTCTCATTGGATAGACAGAATTTTTGTAGGCGGAGCTTAAGGTTAACATTGAGACCCTGGTTGGTCAGATGAAAATACAGCCAGATAGTTTTTTTTAAACCAACTTCGGTAAATTGTAGTAAGAAGAATTTAGAAGAGAGTTGCTTCGGAGACGGCGAGGTGAGCGGAGCTGTGCTCCTCGCCGCCCCCTGACGAACACCGACAAGGTAATGAACGCACGCGATGCCGCATTTTTGAGCGCATAAGGCTTCACTCAGAACTGCAGAAGTCTCATCTGTTACATCCCCTTTTTACGTAATACTAGTGTCGATCGTCAATTGAAGCTCATGGTATTCACATTTGCTACGTAAGTTAAAATCTGAAACGCGATGATTTTTCTGTTATATAGTTATTGAGAAGCCACTTCAGCCACTGTAATTTACGACAAGTTAGATAAATAATTAAAGATAACCGAGGGTCACTGTAGACCATTTTGATAATTTTCTCTTTTGTGAAACTTAATTTAAAACCTAGATTATAGATGTGATATGGCATAGGTCATCCTTCGATCCATTATAGAACTTGGAGACCCATTCAGGGAATATTCGTTCACATTTTTGCTGAACGCAGTTGGTTTTTACCATTCTGTATTAAAACATTTCCTTTTATCAATAGTGCAGTTTATAAACTATGTTTCGTGAGTAGAATAAAATTTCCAATGGTAAACTTAACTGCTTTTTCGACGTTATTTTACCAGCTAACTAAAAATAGGAAAGCCTTGAACCCCTTCCACTAAATTTAGTTAGTATTAAGATTCTTTTACAGGGAGTGCAGTGGAGCTGACGCTGAAATCATTAAGTATTTGGTTATATCATCGCTAGTCTCACTGAACTCTTCTGAATTCTACATGTCATGTGTGTCTGACGTCTCCTTACCAGCGACAGGTCCCAGGTTCAAACTAGTCAATTCCCTAAAAAACACGCTCAGAGCGTCGTTGCGCGAAAGTGGTAGGGAGACACGATATAGAACAAACAGACACCACGCAGAATGTTTAGATAGTGAGTGAAGATCATCTTATATAATAATTGCTGCTCGCAATGTTTAGAGAGCAAGCTATGGATTTCACAAATCTAAGCACTCTGGTTTATTGAAAGGAATTAATTTTTTGTAGAAGACACTGTGTTTGGAAGTTAGTAGATAGCAGAAAAGCACCTTGTTCATCAGATTCAGTTAAGCTACTCGTCTGAAAGTAAAGCTACAGACATCCCTAGATGAGTCAGAATCTTCGTATTCTGGATGAATAGGGGAAATTGTGGTGGATAACGTTTGGTCTTGACGTGACTGTTGATGTAATTGAAGGTGCATTTCCTGCTTTCGTTGTTCTTTCTGTTGTGAGTGCTGTTGCATTTAAAATTTCAGCTGTTGCTTTCGTTATTTTTGTTGTGTCTGGTAAGTGTTAGCTGTTGTCACCATTTCATGAATTACGGATTCATGGCCTCTGAATTTAGTCTGTTGTCCTCACTCTCACTTTATTAGACTGAAAATGTTGATGCGTTTTAATAACTTGATAATTCACAATTCCAGTCCGTGCCTGGTCGTCGTGAACTGTGAAACACACAAAGAGAATAATCCAGATCGTCCAGGTTTAAATAAATACGCGAGTAATACGTAGCACTGTAATTCAGAGCGTAGTTAAGCTGAAATTCAGTAAAGAGCCAGGTCAAGATTTACTGTGTAAGCGGGGTAGAGACTTTAGCAGAGCATAATTCTAGTATCTTGCAACTGCCCGTGGTCGGTTTTATTTTCAGTTTGAGGGCAGCAAGCAGGTCCAGTTGCACCTCTTACCGCCCGCCGGCGGAGTTACTGGTAGCGGACATGACAGGCTGTCGATCCATATGTCGGCTGACACAGACGTACAGGTAACACCTGACATACACATAAAATTCAAGGGAAGAAGGATCGGTTGATCTATGAGGCCAAAGGATATTACTACCTTAGGCTGTCTGTTCTGCACTCACCCAAGATGTCAAAAACTCCTGACGTTCGTGGTGTAATGTTTGCAGTTCGTTCATGTTTCAGAACCTTACATTCAACGGTTCTTTTTCTGCCTGGATTACGTTGTCACGAAACGTTGAAAACATTTTTCTTTCTGCTACGTTGTAAAATCTATTACACCTCTTCGTTGAGTAAATGTAGTGAAAGTATCTTCACAAGACATTGTTATAATCCAAAAGAAGGACAGTCTTTTTACGAAAAATACTTCCAGACACGAGATAAGATTACTGTCTCTATTGATCTGTGAACTATTTTTCTTCCTGTTCAAAGTAGAGAAATAATTTTTTACAGAAACTGTTGTACGTCGTATGGTTACAGTTAAGAGCACCAACTATTAAAGTTTTAAATTTCCGCTCGTGATTGATTACACTACCTAATACACATCAGTGTATGTGTCAAATAAATGAAGAACAGAGAGTTTATTATTCAGTGGTCTAAACAGAAAGTGTCCAGTAACTGAAGAACCCTGAATTCGCTATTCAGTGGCCTAGACTGAAAGAGGACCCTGATATTTTCTTGCAATTTTTCAAATGCAGTTACAGCAATGTTGCTATTGTGTAGTTCGTACATCAGGGGATAAAAGAAAGATAAACATCAAGTGGTCTAAGGACAAAAATCGTTCTGACATATATACACTTATGTTAACAACTGTCTTTTTGTAATCAGTTATCCTTAAAATTGTAAGCCATGTTGTCCGGTTTCATTTACTGTCATTGAGCCGTGTGTCGGCTCTCAACATATATCGCGCTGTAAAGATTGTTCTGAGTCCTTCCATCGTTAACTGATTCTTTCATATTTATCGTTATGCTGCGTACGATTCTATTGAGATTCCCCTCTGGCGGCGTGTCTGGTCTTATCGATCTTCGAGTCGTTGCTTCCTGTTAGCCTTGTGTAAGGAAATAAGAGATCTTTGGGGGGATGGCCGATTGGTTGCCTAACGGTGACGAGTCGGTCGGTCGGTTTTTAAAATCGGGAATTAGAGAATGTCGTACGATGAGACCGCGGCGTGGCGTGGCGGTGTGGAGTTGGCTGTTGTTCCGAGAAGCCGCGTGGTCTATCCTGGTGGTGCGAGACGAGTGGGACGAGTTGACTGGACAAGGCTGTAAGCTCTTGCTGTGAACACCCGGGGGCCACGGCTGTGGTTCCGAGTCACTACTTGGTGGGACCAGCAACGGATGTCTTTAAATTTTCCGTCTGGAGGCGGAAATGATGGACTAGTAACTCGCCTAACCTGAGGAGTGGTACTTCGCAGCCGTGGGTGCAGAGAAGACGAGGGCTCCGGTGACAGAGCGCGTGGCTGCGTGACTGTGCCCAGTTGGGTACTCTGGCGACGTGTACACCGTCGGGTGTGAGGAACCTTTGCATCGGAGTTCACCTGCTGATTCTCTGATATACTGCAAGTTAAGTTGGTTAAAGGTTTAGACGTTATTTGAAGAATTTTGGTTTGTGCAACCAGCGTCTTTTCTGCCTTGTGGCCTCCTGCGTTCGGGTTTCCTGTCCCTGTCACCAGTGTAATTATACACCGTGATCTTTTGGCTTCTTATTAGTACTGCCTGGGAGGAAGTGTATTTTTGGGCAGGGGTTATGGTCCCTGATTTGATTCCTCCTCCTCCCCTGGCCTCGCGTGAGGTCGATGTGATTGCTGAATGTGAGGCGTTGTGGGTCTGTTAGTCCGCTTCTAGCCTGAGCATCCTGCGGGAGACAATTGTGGCCACCCTTACACCCGGTCGGTTAATTATTTCTATCCCAGGACATTTTGGTGGCAGGACATGGTATTAAAGTTGTTAGTTATTGTAAAATGTTAAATGGTTGTATTTTACTCTGCTTGTTTTTGGCCACTGTTTAAAAAGGTTATGTTTGCCTTTAATTGGTGGGGATTTTAAAATTATGTGGCTTTAAAATAGTTAATTATTGTAAAAGGTGAATGACTGTATCTTTACTTTGATTGTTTTAATCTACTTGGCATCCTTTAAAAATGCTAGTTCTGCCTCCATGTTAGCGAGCCCTTTTAATTTAATATCTTGTTGTGCCAAAGTTTAAAAGAAGTTGGCTCCCTAGATGTTCGGTAGCGAAATTGTATGCAATTGGTGTTTTTTGTTTAATTACATAGAAAGTTTTAATTTTGTTATTAAATGCTTTATTAAAGTAAATTGTTTTGAAAAGGCACTCATGCCTACTAGCTTTTTTGGATCTATTCCTGGTCAAGTGATAAAGAAATGACTTTTAATGGTTGAAGTAATCAATAAAGAAATTGTAAATTGCAATTCGACAGTAACCAACTAATTTTGGCCCCGTTTCCCAACTGGGGGTTTTCCTTGATTAATCGTAACACCCGTCTGTCATATGATAGTCTTCATAATCAGAAAATACTTGAGTCACTGACCAAACTAATTAACACTATTTCCTTAGGTTTAGTATTGCTCTCTTTCCTTCCAGGGCGAAAATGTATGTTTTTGAACTGTAGAAGATGGGATGCTGACTAGTCCAAATGGAAATTTTGTTATCTATTTATTCGTTAAACAATTTTTAGTAACTACAGTAATTATAGCTGCGGTTAATCTCACCATATACGGTAAATGCCCCCAGAAGGCACCACTCTGGGAACCGAATAGTGATAAGACCGCCGTCGGCTGCCTTCTTGTTGCACCGGCACTTCTACGTATGTGCTGCCTGCAGACCTGACATTGTGTGGAGGTTAGCAAAGGCCTGGTGAGCGATAACCGCTGACAGTTCGTGCCGCCTATCACATATGCATATTGATACGTTCTTGTCGATGTTTTCGGGTAAGCTAGAGGTAGTGCTTCAACTTGAAGCTTCATTTGTACGCTGCGACAGATTGTGAAGGTTGTCCAGGAGTGGCGAATGCTAAATTGGGAAGGCATCAGGTTTTCCTGTTTGTAGGTGGCTGCGAGATTCGCGGCAACTTGTTAAGTCGTAGATTCCTTTGCGCCACTTCCGTTGCTGGTTGGGAACATTTCCGTGTGGAATTCCGACACGGAACTATGTCACTGCTACGTACCTGCTGCGGGACCACTGTCGCAGTTACTGTCATAATACAACGGAGGTTAATGGCTAGGTCCCGTCTGTTATACTACTTAGTTGACTCAAGGCGAGTGAAAATGGCCCTGGTTGGGCACCAATGTTGGTAGTGCTCGTGAGAACTCGGCTGCCCATTCATGTATGTGTTCTAAATTACAATGAAATGAACACCATTAGCTGCTTACAGGCGTTGACATACGTCAACGGTGGCAGATGAAAATGTGTGCCCCGACCGGGACTCGAACCCGGGATCTCCTGCTTACATGGCAGACGCTCTATCCATCTGAGCCACCGAGAACACAGACTGCAGTCGCGAATTCCTCTGTGTCCTCGGTGACTCAGATAGATAGAGCGTCTGCTGTGTAAGCAGGAGATCCCGGGTTCGAGTCCCGGTCGGGCACACATTTTCATCTCTCCCCGTTGACGTATGACAACGCCTGTAAGCAGCTAAGGATGTTAATTTCATTGTAATTTCATTCTAACAAGCTGCTTGGTCATCGATGGTATCTGTTCTTTCGGACATCTCCGAAAGAACAGATACCATCTTAGTAAATAAATTCCAAATGGGGTGCGAGTAGTAACTTGAGTGTGTTCTGGTGATTTAGATTTATCTGTAACTATTGCACCGCCTGGAAGGTGTTAAGCTGCCTCAATGGACACTCAGATTAAATGTGAGCATCTGGGCCAAGGGACCGTGTATTTAACTGTGTACCACTACACTGATTCGATAAACTCATTTATGCTGTCAAAGTATGACAGAGGTGTAAACCGACAAATTCTCTTAAAATTTATGTAATTGCTTTTTAGATGTTATTGTATGGTAGTAACAATGTTGTTCTATTTTAGACTTCTAAAAGTTAATTGTCCTATTTGCCGGTACGGACGTGTACCAAATGCAAGAGGGGAGCCTTGACGCCCTTCGTCGGTTTATGATCGGCGGTTTTGGAGGTATATTACGAGTTTTAATTCAACACGTGTGATTGCAATTCTGTCTGTATTAAGTGTTAATCCTTTTGATTAGTGCCTGCAAACCAGCTTGTTAATAGCGGCTTCTGAACCATTGGCACTTACAGACAATTATGATATTAAACATGGATTTAAATAGTTTTTACATAAATTTGACACTTTAATTAGTGGTGCTTTCAAATATTTGCTTGTGTGCTACGATCTCAAATCTTTTCATTGGTGTCTTTTAATTATATTAATAATATTTCATGCATTGTAGAAGTTTTATTCATAATTTATGAGCGTATTTCAAGTATTGTAGACACTTTATTCATCATTTGTAAGTGCTTAACTGAATAATCAAATGTGTTCAAATTACTAGCTGTGCCGTATGTGAGCTGTTTGTGTTAAATAAAACTGTGAAAGTTTTCTGCTGAGAGTGAGTTCACTCATTTACCACTCCTGGAATCCACATTTTTAAACCATTTCACCTACCTCTCACAAAGCACACACTGTAGTATTTTTCTTGTTCTGTGACAAGGGGTGCATGGATGTATACAAGGTGTTTGACTATTACAGGAACAAACGAAGGGAACGAGCAGAGGACAATGAAACAAATAAACAAAATAGGCTCTGAGCACTATGGGACTTACCATCTGAGGTCATCAGTCCCATAGAACTCAGAACTACTTAAACCTAACTAACCTAAGGACATCACACACATCCATGCCCGAGGCAGGATTCGAACCTGCGACCGTAGCGTTCGCGCGGTTCCAGACTGAAGCGCCTGGAACATCTTGGCCACACTGGCCGGCAAACAAATAAACAGTCATAATAAACATAGATCCAGAAACTTGTGGTTTCCCCGTTATGATGTATCACGATTGAGAACATGAACAGCGTATAACAGACTCTGTGAGAATCGAAACGTCAGAAACCGGTTTTTTTCGACAATGTTGTTGAAATAATATTATGTAAATATTGTGATATACAAAAGGAATCCATATAATTGATGAGAAATAATTGTACATAAATAAATATTATGAAAACAGACATTACATCAGCATGTGATAGCTGGTTGAAATTTTAAATTAATTTAAATTTGTACTAACGTGTAATTAAATGTACTGTTATATTTTATTGTAGTACATCATGTTGAGTTCATATCTGCGAATAGTTTTTGTCAAAGGGAGAAATGTATATTTATGTTTCAAAGTGGAAGGCAGTGGAACGAAATTTTGGAAAATGCTTCTTTGGCTAACTCAGTAGGTTTATTGAGGAGATAATGTGGTGATTTGCTTTTATGTACATACGTTTGTATCTCTTTGAATAGATTCATGAGGCTACCTTTCTCAGTGTGGTGCAATATCTGAGTGTAGTCTTCATTGCTTTTATTGCTTTTTCCCCTGTGTCTGTTGAGAGTTGTGTGCATTGCAAACATGAATTTTGGTATGATGTTCGAATGTATGGCATCTAGATGATCTTTGAACTGAATCTTGAAACTTCTCCCGGTTTGTTCTATACAGTAGGAGTGTCCACTTTGGCAAGTGGGTTTGTATATCTTTGATATTGTGTTTGTATTTTTAATTACAGTACTTATTTTGTGTGATATACTGCAAAAGAAAGAAAGTAGTGTAACATATTCTCTGCTGCTTTCTACTGTCTTTGTTGTTAGCCATTGGATGCCTGGTGTGAAGCCTTCTTGTGTCTTTTTTATTTTTGTGATAGTTTATCTGTCAATAGAGGACTGTATCCAATGTTCTAATCCATAGTTTTAATTGTGCTGAATTCTTTAGGTTGTTCAATTGGTTCAAGTAGGATAGTGTGTAAGTGATGCAATTTGGACCTAAAATGTTCACTATTTGCTGGTTTGGGTGGCAAGACGACCTGTTGATGCACACATCAGTGAATGTTGATTTTTTTTGTAAAAATCAAAATGATATTTATTGGAGATTTTTATGTCTCAGAAGTTGATACTGTTATTGGTCTCATGATCAACAGTGAATTTATGTTTTTGTGCATGCTGCTTAGATTTCTCCTTAACGTATTAATTTGCTGTTTGATACCATCAAAAAGAATAATTCTATCATCTTTCATAGTAGATGATTTTGTTGTAGATGTGACTGTTGGTTTTGAAAAATATTTGCTCTAACTGGCTCATGTAAATATTAGCGAACATTCTCGATAGACAGCTGTCTATTGCCAACCTATCTTACTGTTTGTCGGTTTTGTTTTAAAGCTGTAGTAATTCTATGGCCATATCAATGTAAGTGACTCATTGAGTTTACTGATCTGTGCCATGCTTACTTTCTTATGAGTCAATAGTCTGTTCCTCATCATATTTATAGTGTACTCTAGTGGTATTGAGGTTTATCACACCAAGCAATCCAAATTTGGCTGTTGGTAGAACGTGGACATTTTTAATTCTGTCAGTCAGGTTGCATGTGTTCTTAATGGAAAAACTGTTTTCTAAAGTGTATTTGGAGTTAAGAGGAACTAGCAGTTTGTTATTTAATCCACATGAAGAGCTTTTCCTAGAATTTACAGTGTGCCTAATGGAACAATTTTGCGTATGGATTTTAGAATGTGGCCTGAGTCGAAATGAGTATGGCTTACAGAAATTCAGTCATACGCTTCCCATTTAGTTGAGAGGAAACTGTGTTATTAATATTGACAAATTCCATATTGATATACATTACGACTACAGAAAAACCGTTCACATCTTTGACTATAAGAGAGTTAATGTTAAAAGAAGTGTGGAGGCACTCTGTTCTTATGTGGATTGTAGTGTTTTAGGGTTTGTGATAATTTTATTGGTTTTAAAGGCTAATGCATTGCTTTTTCTTGAATTTAATCTTGCAACATTACATGCAATCTTAGTGCATCTAAAAAGAAACTGTAAGATGTTGCCATATTAAACTTCTATAACAGTACCCCATGAACCATGGACCTTGCCGTTGGTGGGGAGGCTTGCGTGCCTCAGCGATACAGATAGCCGTACCGTAGGTGCAACCACAACGAAGGGGTATCTGTTGAGAGGCCAGACAAACGTGTGGTTCCTGAAGAGGGGCAGCAGCCTTTTCAGTAGTTGCAAGGGCAACAGTCTGGATGATTGACTGATCTGGCCTTGTAACAATAACCAAAACGGCCTTGCTGTGCTGGTACTGCGAACGGCTGAAAGCAAGGGGAAACTACAGCCGTAATTTTCCCGAGGGCATGCAGCTTTACTGTATGATTAAATGATGATGGCGTCCTCTTGGGTAAAATATTCCGGAGGTAAAATAGTCCCCCATTCGGATCTCCGGGCGGGGACTACTCAAGAGGATGTCGTTATCAGGAGAAAGAAAACTGGCGTTCTACGGATCGGAGCGTGGAATGTCAGATCCCTTAATCGGGCAGGTAGGTTAGAAAATGTAAAAAGGGAAATGGATAGGTTGAAGTTAGATATAGTGGGAATTAGTGAAGTTCGGTGGCAGGAGGAACAAGACTTCTGGTCAGGTGACTACAGGGTTATAAACACAAAATCAAATAGGGGTAATGCAGGAGTAGGGGTAATAATGAATAGGAAAATAGGAGTGCGGGTAAGCTACTACAAACAGCATAGTGAACGCATTATTGGGGCCAAGATAGATACGAAGCCCACACCTACTACAGTAGTACAAGTTTATATGCCAACTAGCTCTGCAGATGATGAAGAAATTGAAGAAATGTATGATGAAATAAAAGAAATTATTCAGATTGTGAAGGGAGACGAAAATTTAATAGTCATGGGTGACTGGAATTCGAGTGTAGGAAAAGGGAGAGAAGGAAACATAGTAGGTGAATATGGATTGGGGCTAAGAAATGAAAGAGGAAGCCGCCTGGTAGAATTTTGCACAGAGCACAACATAATCATAGCTAACACTTGGTGTAAGAATCATGAAAGAAGGTTGTATACATGGAAGAACCCTGGAGATACTAAAAGGTATCAGATAGATTATATAATGCTAAGACAGAGATTTAGGAACCAGGTTTTAAATTGTAAGACATTTCCAGGGGCAGATGTGGACTCTGACCACAATCTATTGGTTATGAGCTGTAGATGAAAACTGAAAAAACTGCAAAAAGGTGGGAATTTAAGGAGATGGGACCTGGATAAACTGAAAGAACCAGAGGTTGTACAGAGTTTCAGGGAGAGCATAAGGGAACAATTGACAGGAATGGGGGAAATAAATACAGTAGAAGAAGAATGGGTAGCTTTGAGGGATGAAGTAGCGAAGGCAGCAGAGGATCAAGTAGGTAAAAAGACGAGGGCTAGTAGAAATCCTTGGGTAACAGAAGAAATATTGAATTTAATTGATGAAAGGAGAAAATATAAAAATGCAGTAAATGAAGCAGGCAAAAAGGAATACAAACGTCTCAAAAATGAGATCGACAGGAAGTGCAAAATGGCTAAGCAGGGATGGCTAGAGGACAAATGTAAGGATGTAGAGGCCTATCTCACTAGGGGTAAGATAGATACTGCCTACAGGAAAATTAAAGAGACCTTTGGAGATAAGATAACGACTTGTATGAATATCAAGAGCTCAGATGGAAACCCAGTTCTAAGCAAAGAAGGGAAAGCAGAAAGGTGGAAGGAGTATATAGAGGGTCTATACAAGGGCGATGTACTTGAGGACAATATTATGGAAATGGAAGAGGATGTAGATGAAGATGAAATGGGAGATACGATACTGCGTGAAGAGTTTGACAGAGCACTGAAAGACCTGAGTCGAAACAAGGCCCCCGGAGTAGACAACATTCCATTGGAACTACTGACGGCCCTGGGAGAGCCAGTCCTCACAAAACTCTACCATATGGTGAGCAAGATGTATGAAACGGGCGAAATACCCTCAGACTTCAAGAAGAATATAATAATTCCAATCCCAAAGAAAGCAAGTGTTGACAGATGTGAAAATTACCGAACTATCAGTTTAATAAGTCACAGCTGTAAAATACCAACACGAATTCTTTACAGACGAATGGAAAAACTAGTAGAAGCCGACCTCGGGGAAGATCAGTTTGGATTCCGTAGAAACACTGGAACACGTGAGGCAATACTGACCTTACGACTTATCTTAGAAGAAAGATTAAGGAAAGGCAAACCTACGTTTCTTGCATTTGTAGACTTAGAGAAAGCTTTTGATAATGTTGACTGGAATACTCTCTTTCAAATTCTAAAGGTGGCAGGGGTAAAATACAGGGAGCGAAAGGCTATTTACAATTTGTGCAGAAACCAGATGGCAGTTATAAGAGTTGAGGGACATGAAAGGGAAGCAGTGGTTGGGAAGGGAGTAAGACAGGGTTGTAGCCTCTCCCCGATGTTGTTCAATCTGTATATTGAGCAAGCAGTAAAGGAAACAAAAGAAAAATTCGGAGTAGGTATTAAAATTCATGGACAAGAAATAAAAACATTGAGGTTCGCCGATGACATTGTAATTCTGTCAGAGACAGCAAAGGACTTGGAAGAGCAGTTGAATGGAATGGACAGTGTCTTGAAAGGAGGATATAAGATGAACATCAACAAAAGCAAAACAAGGGTAATGGAATGTAGTCTAATTAAGTCAGGTGATGCTGAGGGAATTAGATTAGGAAATGAGACACTTAAAGTAGTAAAGGAGTTTTGCCATTTGGGGAGCAAAATAACTGATGATGGTCGAAGTAGAGAGGATATAAAATGTAGACTGGCAATGGCAAGGAAAGCGTTTCTGAAGAAGAGAAATTTGTTAACATCGAGTATAGATTTCAGTGTCAGGAAGTCATTTCTGAAAGTATTTGTATGGAGTGTAGCCATGTATGGAAGTGAAACATGGACGATAAATAGTTTGGACAAGAAGAGAATAGAAGCTTTCGAAATGTGGTGCTACAGAAGAATGCTGAAGATTAGATGGGTAGATCACGTAACTAATGAGGAAGTATTGAATAGGATTGGGGAGAAGAGAAGTTTGTGGCACAACTTGACCAGACGAAGGGATCGGTTGGTAGGACATGTTCTAAGGCATCAAGGGATCACCAATTTAGTATTGGAGGGCAGCGTGGAGGGTAAAAATCGTAGAGGGAGACCAAGAGATGAATACACTAAGCAGATTCAGAAGGATGTAGGTTGCAGTAGGTACTGGGAGACGAAAAAGCTTGCACAGGATAGAGTAGCATGGAGAGCTGCATCAAACCAGTCTCAGGACTGAAGACCACAACAACAACAACAACAGTATCCCTACAGAGGACATCATGAATACAGTCAGGAAAAAACCATATAAACATAACAAACTGAGCATGGTAGACAGCTGTTAACTCATTGAGCTATGTATATTAGTACTATCACACAGTTACTTCAGTTTTAATAACGAAATCTAAACACAGAAAGGTGGGCTGGCAATGGGCAGCCAGAATGTTAGCAAATATGTACGTAAACCACTTAGACCAAACATTTTTCCAAGCTGACAACCATATCAACAAAAAAATCACTTGTTGCAAAAGTGTGTAAATGATAAATTACTTATTTGATGGCATAATGAGGAAATTGACACATTATCGAAAAATCTGAGCAGCATGCATAAAAACGTTAAATTCATAGTTAAGAAGGAGACCAGTAACAGCATCAGCATCTTAGAAATCTCCAACAAGAATCATAAACACGGTTCTGATAGATCCATTTGTCTTTATACAACGTTAATTTCTGTAGTTAATAATTTTACTTTGACCATGTAGATGTGTCCAAGGCAATACCGTGACTAAAATGAAGCCCAGTAGCATGAAAAATACTGCAGCTAAAGAAAAGGCACTTTTTATGATAACATCCTTTGGTTGCATTATGATATCGTGATTTATATGTTCCATGTCTTAGGAAACATCACAAGTGATGTGGTGCGAGACAGGATAGTTTTGGAAAAAGCTGAAAAATTCCGAACTGAATATAATTAGACACAATCTTTTGATTTTTAACAGCAAAAACAGAAGTTACTGAAGCATTGACTCAATAGCACGGGACCGGGTGATGTGGGCAAGGGTAGATAAAACAGATGCAGTGATAAAGTAGAGTATAACTAGCGCTAGGTGCAGTATAGGGTCATGATTTAAATAGCCAGAGCATTAGCCACTGTTGCAAGTGCATTGCACCATTTTAGAATTAGCTGTTAATAAAATTATGAGTGAGTTAAGACATTCCTATCCTTGTGCACAGAACAGTTGGATATGTAACGTCAGCCACTGAATATATACGAAGACCTTTGCCAGTAAAAGAGAGTAGAGGTAGCAGTTTACAGATTAGAAGATATATCAGATAGTGGCTTGTCTTCAAGCAGTTACATTTTTGCGAAATAAGCAAATGTATCAGTATTTATGTATCAGTTTCCATCTAGCACAGACAGAATATCGTCCTCTTTAGCTATCCTATAACAGAAATTAATAACTTCCTTGTCAGTCCAGCATTTCTGCTTGTCTTTTATTCCTCACGAAATGTCCTCTTCCACAATGAGCAACATTGTAGAAAGCTGACAACTCAGATGCTGTAGAGCGTTCACATGGGGCTGAAATCTGGTAGCTGCACCAGTATTTCCCGAATCGTTTACGTAATCAGAAAGAGGTGATGTTGTTAAACTGGTCTATGGAAGACTGGATTTGGGAGCTCATGTATATGTAGTAAGAGACAGAGTGCTAACTCAGCTAGTCTGTGAAGAAGACATCCCACAATTCCCGTCGAATAGATTACAAAACTACTGGAAGCCAAATACAGTATAACTGTGGAATTCGTGTTCACTGAATCACAGCAACACTTCTTTCGGTCCAGTAAATGAGGGAATAAACGCCTAACAACATAGAATGTACAGAAACTTGAAAATTATCGGCGTCAGAGACCACCGAATGAATTCTCTGTGACGAATTATATGCCAGGAACTGCATATTTACTTTTATTCCCTAGTTTATGTACTGTAAAAGTTTGTAAATCCCAGATTATCCGACGGCAAATCCCCTGGTGCACTTAATCGCTCTCGTCAACGCACAGAAAGCCTTGGTAATCGCACGTTAGAGCCTCTAAACAGCGATTCGAAAATGTCCGATAACCATCATTGGAACATTCAGCTGGCCCAGTCACAGCTGGGATTCAAACCGTAAGCTATTCTTTCTTTCCTAGCAACAGCACGTGTGTTTCGCTGCGTGTAGTTCAAATCTGAGCCCATAAAAAGCATATTTCTCTGGCAACAAACAAGAAAGTGTATTTTTTATGTTAGCTTGTTCCCGACTCGGTTAATTTAACTATACCGAATGTTATGATTCACAAACAACGGGTCTTGCGAGTTTCACTAGCAACTAACATTATTCATAAGGGCTAAAACATTAACAAAGTCGCACTCAGCGATGTAGGGAAAAGTTACTTTTTATTTACAATTAAGCACAACCGGAAAAAGAGGAAAACGGAAAAGATAAGAAAGCATTGTAAATAGCTTTCTAGATTAACGCATAAGCTGGAACTTTGTTATCTACATGACAAAAAGCTGTACAGTGTTTAGAGTACAGACGTGTTCACAGATAGAGAAAAACAACACTGTAGGTCCGCAGTGTCTTTCTTCCTTGTACTTTCGTTGTACAAAGGGTGTGATCTCTGGCTAATGTTCACAGTCGTAACGCCACAGAAATGCTGTTTACACGTTGAATTGCAACTCTGACGTCAGAAACAGATTGCACATTGTAAGTAGTGGGATAAAGTTCGTTCAGGGTCACATTTGGTATAAAATTGATATTCTAATTAATTAAATTGATCAATTAAACCACTCCTTCACCCTCTGCTTAACATATTGTTATGCTAATTGATTTATGACACCGTGGGAGTTGATTTATGACCACCTGAGTGTAATCTGTCCTTCTGTGAATTCCCAACCCTCCATCTCCCCACCCCTGCCTCCCTCCATCCCTCTCCCCAACTACTAGGGTAAAAGGTACATTTTTCTTTGTCACTCCTCCCCAGTTCGGTTCTGAGTGTCTTTTCTGCTCTCCTGGGATATCCACCAGCCCTCCCCTCCTCTCCCCTCCTCCACTTCCTCTTTCAGCTTCATGCGCCCATTGTCTGTCACACGCAAGGAATTGATCTTCCATATTAGAGCCAAGTTTTATGCATAAATTTCTCAGGGCTTCCAACCTTCCTATCACTCCATCACTGAAACATATCACTGCATCTAGTACACCAAATTTTAATGTAATTAGTCCTACAAAAAACCTTCTTGGGTAATCTTTCCCATATGCAATGGTTGAAACTTTCATTTGTATTCCGAGTGCCCCCATGAAGACATTTACTAAACAAAACAGGGTCACTCGGGTCTCTAAAAATTGGTTTTATTTCATTCATAACAGGCTCAGGAAGAGAATGGTTATGATGGTATATATATCCACTTTCTTTTGCTTTTTGGTAACCACGCCAAGAATCTGTTCCTTTAGGGCAAAGTCCTTGAACAGGGTGGTCATCTGTAAACAACTTATGAATTTAGGTGGCCCATACAGCTTTTGTCATTGCTGTAACATCATTCAGAAATGCAGCTCGTCCTATGACCAGTCCATAATAACTCTGAAGAAGGTCTATTTCAGTTTCTGTCAATCTGCATCGGCCAGACAGAGATCTTCCATCAGATAGCAGCTTTCCTTTCATTTCTCTTCGTAGTTACCTCGATTTAGCACCCATCCTCTTTTGCAAATGTCCACAACACTCCGGTATTGTTACCAAGGTATCACCATAAATATTGAACTCATTAATTTTATAGGAAGCCTTAGCGTTCCCATCGCCTAGGTACTTCGTATATCTAACGTTATAAACGGGCACCGACCTCTGAAATATTTTTAGAGCTCCATCACACTCCATATCTCCACTGTAACCATCATAATTCTTAGAACACTGATGTTCAATACATCCTTCATTGTTACCATGGTAGGTGTAGCAGTACTTGGATAAGCACTGTTCCATTCTCCAGAGAAGTAGGCTTACAACACCATTCAAGGAACGATGTCCTCAACGTTGCCGTGCCCATCAAGTGCAACAACAATGTCTCTGGTTCCACCAATATTTACATTCTACTGCACGTTTCATAGATGCTTTGGACACAACCGTCAAGGCACCTAAAAGAATTTTTATGTGTTTGCTGAACCTACTGGGAGGAGGAGGAGGAAAGTCCATCAAACCACAAAACGTTTGAGCAGCCATTTTTCCTTTTCGTATTGCACGCACTGCGAACGCTAACTTCAAATTCACATCATTTTCGAGGTAGATTTATTGCAGGATCTACACAGAACAACTAATTTTGATGCTTAACCCTTTCTGCTACTTTATTGTTCAGTTATTTCCAGACATCCTACACCATCACATTGTTTACATTTTGCCACTTCCTTTATCAAAGAAGATAAGATGCCCACATCAACAACAACAAATCCACTACAAACAGCGTCATTGTTAACACAAAAATTTGATCACCAGGAGGTGCGTTCCATGTGGGATTTTCTTACCTGAAGAACTGATACATAAATTACTTTCAACGGTGTGGCTTGCTTTGTTTGTGAACTGGTTACCACGGAATTTCCTTTTATAGAATTTCTTGATACGTGGTATAGTTCGTATTTATTGCACACTAAAGGATATGTACTTCCACGAATATATGCAGCACTTGGGCAACAAACGTTCGGTAACACTTGAACAAACTGCTTCAGCGAAACAACAGTAAATACTAGCAAAGATAATCGTTTACAGACACTAGAAACCTGCACTGCTACCAACATATACAATGCATCATACGTATAATTGCTGAAACAGGTAGTTCACAGTTCTTTTGGAAATAATACTGGTTTCTGTAACAGAAATAAAGGGGGCATTGCGGAATACATGACCACAGCTTTAAAATTTGGTATATACAGATCATTTTTCATCTGAAACCCTATAATATATATATATAATCAGGATCGAATATAGAATTTAATAACGTCATAAAAAATTTCGATTTTTCCACCATATATAAGTACCCTGTATCCTTACGCCAGAAATGTCAATTTGTTTAGGTCACTGGCTACTTCTACCACATGCCTGGACACAAACGGAAGCGTCCTGGGAAACTAAGCACATATTAATCAGTGTAATTATAATTAAGCATTACCATTGCAGCACCAGTCTGGTAACATTTGTCAATGAGCGAAGTATCGGAAATACCTCCTCATGACGACAGTGGCTCTGGAAATACCAGTTTCCCCACGTAAATCTATATCCACTTATGACTGTAAATGTAAAATTTTTCATACCCCTATGACTACAAATGGGTTGAAATCTCAATTTTCCGCCGAAAAATCTGAGAATCTTTACGTTCCTTGCGACTGTACATAGTCTGTTCACTTCCATCCTTTTCTTTGAACATCTCAGAACACTGACTTCAGTAACGTTACACTCCAGAACATATACATTTCAGACAAACAGTGCAATTATCGTTTATATGTGTATAGCGAGGATAATTACGGCGCTCACCCACTCTTAATAAGTTCAGAAGCAGCAAGTCTTTGTCCTACGGATAATCTAGCATGGACAGCGAGCTGTGGAAAACGAAGTTGCCACAGGCCGCACGCCTTCTGGTCACGGGGCGTCCCTGGTGCAGGAACGTCCTTCTTGGAGTGTTTACACTGTTTATCCTTACTCCCCCCGGCGAACTCCAAACACAATCCCTCCATAACGAGCGTCCCGTTGCCAAAAGACACCGCCAGAGACTGTTTCAACTGCCACCACCAGAAATCTCTCTCTGCGGGTTGTCCCAGCCTGCTGTCGCTAATCAAAACCAAAGATATCTTCACACCACAACACCAGAGACATACTTGCGAGTCGGACGCGAGATATCGACCTTGCAGCAAGGCTCAGTGTCATTAAAGGAAGAGTGTTATTGTATTACCAGGTTGGGGACTGCAGTTTACAACTACAGAATGAATCGTGCGTTTGACACTGTGTTAGACTGTTAGAGTGTTTTAAACTCTACCGTTTCTGGACATGTGACTATAGTAAACCTCACATCCAGAGCATTGTGTTATCAGCTTGGGGCTACGATATAGAACTAGGGAATGGATCACGTGTTTTACTCTGTGCAGTACTGTTTAAGTGTTTTAAACTCTGACAAACAGTATTTATAATGTATTTTCTGTGCTCTCTACCAATCACAACCATGCAGTGTCAGTTAGTAAATACCTTACAGAACAGTTGTGACATGGTTTTTAACAACATTCTGCTGTATGTCTTCTGAGGTAATAGGAACACATGCAAGTTAATTGCTGTCTTGGATGCTTTCATACAAAAGAGAACCATCTGCCTCTAAACTGAAATGGACCTGCGTTAAACGATGATAGAAGATGGATGGAGTAATCGATTTTTTCTCAGGATCCAACCAATCAATTTATTTGCGACATCCCAAGAGCAGAATACCCAGTCTGTTTTAGTTTCTGATTGGCTGGAAGACCTATGTGTTAAAGCATTTCTTGAAAGTGATGAATTCGAGACATCTCGTGGTGATGTGACCTTTGCAGGGGGGGAGGGGGGGAGGGACTAAGGCGATGTTCTCGAAGAAGTTAGCTGGACTTTTCTATCTTACTCTTTCCATATTAAGTGTGTCAGTTCTTCCTGCTTTGGCACGAGCCCTCTGTCGGGCAAGAACGTAAGTGAAATTTATTTTTAATTGTAATTACGCCTTTTACTTCTAAACAAATATATGATAACGAGGATGTGGCGGAAGGTTTCGCTGCTAGGAAGCTATGGTATGCCGTGCGGAACGATACCCAGATGGTGTGAGCATGGACATACCATAATCTTCCGTATTCTATACATCTATAAATGTTAACCGCGCTACTTGTCGGGGACGTTATACTGTTGGAACGTGATGTTACTGTGGTTAGTGTTCCAACATATCACCAGACATTTGCCGCAAGTGATTAGACTACTATTCATGTAAAAATTACGTATGTCTAGCCCTAAGGGAAGGATACATTTGACACGGGGAACTGTCATTTCAACACACTGACGAGTATATCAGACCGTAAGTGGTGATAAATTAATTTTTTGAACACTTGCACACCAGGTTCAACTGGATCTGCTACAGTGTACAAACAGGACAAGCAATACACCTGTAACATCATGGATACGCAGGGTGTCCTCTCATTGGCTCCATCACATGTTCTCTGCCGTACTATCGACTGCAATATTTACTTGAGTACAACAACCCATACTAGTGACGTCTTTCCAACCTTTTCGTCCATGGGAGTGCCGTTGATTATCACACAGTGCCAGACCCTGTGCTTTACAACATTTGTTGTAGAGAGCCTTGGCAGGATGCAGCACCTTCGTGAGGTGCTGATTGGAAACATCTGCTGTCTGTTCTCGAATATGATTGTATGGAAGATCTAAATGTCAAATAATTTCCTAGAACTGAGGAGAATCGAGACACGTAGCCGGTGTCAGTGTTGACAAACCATAATTTTTTCGGATGCCGTACGCTTATAAACGGTAACTGCACTACTTGTCTGAAATGTATATGTGTTGGAATGTAAACTTACTGTGGTCAATATTCCAACATGTGTAAAGAAAATGATGTCAGTGAGAACAGACTATGTCAAGTTGTAAAGCAGATGTAGATTTTCCTATTTTTACGTGGAAAACATAAATTTACGTGGGAAATTGGTACTTCCAGAGCCACTTCGTCAAGAGAAGGTATCCGATACTTCACTCATTTCGAATGTCACCAGGTTAATAATGGAATCGTAATATTTAATTAGATATAGAAAAAAACAGTCTTGTCTGCACAAGTTAGATTAATTTAAACTTGATCTGTGACTCGTTTTGTCTGTTCTTGGCATCATCAGACAATCTGCGGAGATTAGGAACTGGTATAAGTATAAATTGCTATTAAAGACAATAATGAATGAATAAACTAAAATTAACACAGGAAGACAAACTTCCATTGGACTACGGAACACAGACCCACATTTGTGTTTCAGGGGGTGATGAGGGGTTTAAATATCAACTCGTAAAATACTGTATCATGACTGAGCTTACCGAATAGAAACTATTGCTAATCGTGACCGAGACGTCAAACGTAATAATAGTCAAAAGAACCAGGAGGTAACAGCCAGACAGCCACAGTCGATGCTTCATTACGTCACCGATAAAATTCTTCCTACCTGTATCTGAGGCGTCACACGTGATTAAAAGTTCCGAAGAACTGGGAGGGAACAGCCATATAGCTACTGTCAATGTTTCTTTATATCATCTGGAAGTAACACAAAAAGCGGTAATGACAATAGGAAAACCAAAACTACTAAGGCCTGCAAGGGGAACCTGACTTAGGCAAATAGGCAAATTCATTGAGCAGAAAAACTCACGAGTGCAAGCTACACTCTTATAATGGCTAAGCTAATACACCTTTGGCAAATGATTTGGCACTACTAATAACAGAAAAGCAGATAAAAAATTTTCAGTAAAATATGAAGCAACGAAGCCATTAGCAACACTCAAAGTGTTGTAAACAGACCGTATTTGTGTTCATGGGGCGGTTTCTTCACGGGTAAATTATCATCGTTACAGTCAGTTTCCTGGTTTAACTTTGCACGCTTTAGTAGCTTTCTTTTTCTTATTGTCACTACCTTTTCGCGTGTCACTTCTAGATACACAAAGAAGCATTGACAGTGGCTATTTGGCTGTTTCCTCCCAGTTCTCTGCGACTTTTAATAACTTATGACGCCTCAGATAGGGGTAAGAAGAATTTTATAAGTGATGTAATGAAGCATCGACTGTGACAGTCTGGCTGTTACCTTCTGGTTCTGTTGGACTTCTAATGACGTTCGACGCTTCGGTCACGATTAGCAAGTCTTTATTCATTAAGCTCAGTCGTGGTACAACATTCCATGAGTTGATATTTATACCCCGCACCACCCCTGAAACACACATTTAGCGCTATGCTACGTAGTCCAATCGTCGTTTGTCTTCTTCTGTTATTTTTTATTTATTCATTCATTATTGTCGTTAATAGCGATTTATACTTACACCAGTTTGTAATTTTCCCAGATTGTCTGATTATGCCTAGAACAGGCGAAACAAGTCACATGTGAAGATTGAATAAACCTATCTTGTGCAAACAAGACTGTTTTTCCTCTATCTTGTACCGTACCTGTGGCACCGCAGTACTTATAGAGTGATTGTAATATTTAATTGTAATTACACTGAGATATATGAGGCTGGTCTCCTAGAATGACTCCATTTGGTGTACAGGCACAGGTAGCCAGTGGCCGGAATAAATGGACATTTCTGGCTTAGTGCTCGAGCCGCCGCTGAGCCTTCTGAACCAGTCAGGTGGGGTATGAGGGTACAGTTGACCTATCCATGTCACCCTCTGGGAAGGTGAATAGTGAACTAATAGTCAGTATGTGTTGAACAGCATTCGAGATCGCGTGTGTTGTGAATAATCTCCGATTTTTCGGTGAAAATCTGAGAAGATTCAATATGGCGAGTGTTTGTGCTGGACGATTACTCCACACCATGTAGCCAATGAGTGGCGGTGGTGCAAGTGTGCCTACGGAATTTCACGTGATCTCCGACATCTACCAGTGACAACTATACTACTATAGAATGGACCTTGATTTAAGTGCATGTGTTTACAAATGCCCTATCCATGGGGTGACCGCTACTGTGTGTGGCCTTGAGTGCCTCTTAGTGCAATCCAGTGGACTCTGTCTAGCATTGGATTTATTGTTGGTTCTATCCTATCATGTCATAGACCCTTACCCCTCCTTCTTCCCAGAGTAGCGGACAGAACCAATTTGGGGGCTCTGTAGTGCTTTAAAACATACACTTACCAGACCTGTAGGTGGTTAGGAATTAGATAACCAAGATAGCATCAATTTTCTCCGAAATCGGAGATTACTGCAATTATTTTGCACGGCACTGCTTCCAATAGCGACGTCAAACTCCCTATTCACCAATTTATTATTTCTGGTAGTGGTACTGTGAGCACACACTAGGCAAACTCCTCCTCTGTCTCCTGCAGACTGTTTAAACATATAGTACAATTGACCTGAAATTTGAAATTCTCAGTACCATTTTCGGTTGCGTCCAGTATAATGGATTTCCCACCAAACGACATAACTGTGCCAGTATCCATAAGTAGGAGGCAAGGATAATCCAGAAGGGGGAAGAGTAGGCTTCTTAAACTGGGTGACTGCAGGAACAAATCCTGGATTGTTCCAAAGTTTCCCACCAAATATGGCAATAGGAAGCAAGGGAAAACTATCCCACACAGAAATTTCCACGACATCCACAGACCAGCATTTAGGGGAAGGTTGGGGACTTACTGACTACGAGTTACTTTGTTTAGAACAGAAGAATGGTTAATGTTATTTTCTGGTGCATGCAACAGTCAACAAGTAAACACTTGAGAGATAGTGGGTGGGGGGGTGGGGGGGGGAGAGAAAGAGGGAGAGGGAGAGCATGTGTTTCAACAGCAGTTTCCCAAGTATCAATATCAAAGAGTTGCCACCACCTGATGCTTTGTCTGACAGGAACTAACTGGAGGGACGAGGGGCGAGGGGCGAGGGGAGGAGGGGTATTGAGGAAGGAAGGGTGGGGAGGTTTCTTCTCAGTCTCTTCTCCTAGCAGTATTATGAAATAACTGTCAGTATCTGCTCAGCAGGCGAGCACATGGCGCATTGCTCCCACTGACCTGGTATGGAAGGTGTGTATTTGAGCCTGGTATCAAATTTCAAAGGAAGCTGACATCCGACATCATGCATTCTTCGGCAGATGACTGGCACCACCCAGTTCAGTGCTCGAGAGGGCTGCCAATACTCTGACACATGTGGTGTGACACATTGCACACAAAGATGCGATTGGGAGTTTTTTTTGTCAGATATGTTTAGTGTGGTCTATAACAGTGTAAATACTTGTAGTGAGTTTTTACGTTGACATCGATTTTATGAAGGTATTCCTTGCACAATCAGAAAAAAGCGATCTATTTACATATTTAATTACTTCTTTCCAATGTATTTTACAAGACCTGCATCTTCCAAAATGAAATTTCCTCAGTATTTCCATGGAACCGAGGGAGTGTGGGATCAATGCAGTGAGGTTCTAGACCTAAATTGATCAGTATCCACCAATAGGATGTGAGGTGATATCTTAAGGGTGGAGATACTGCAATTGAGTTATTTCCCATCTGGGGGAGTCCTGACTCTTGAAAACTGATTAAATAAAAAAAAGTGCAAACTGAATTAAATAATTTATTATTATTGACGCTGATTTGAAATTTGTGCCGTGACATCCTTCCTCTGTAGCACAGACTCAGTCTTTTTCCGCCAGTTTCCAGGTGAAGGTTGGGTGGGCTGAGTCAGGGGAGGGGAGGGGATGGCAGGGAACAGCTGGGAGGTTTCCCATGAGAGTAGGAAAAAGGCTCAGAACTGAACTGGGAAGGGGTGACAAAAAAAGTGTCCCTTTTCCCAGACGGATGGGGAAGGAGGAGGCTGGGGGTGAGGGGTTGATATTCTCAAAATAATGGATTATCCTCAGAGGGTCATAAATCAACCCCCAAGGGGTTGTAAATAAATTAGCATAACAATAGGTTAATGGGAGGTGGGAGGGATGGTTTAATTGATCAGTTTAATTATTTAGCATGTCAGTTTTGTATCAAAAGTGTCTCAGAACGAACTTGACCCTACTACTACTGTATACAACACAGCAACGTTTTCTGTGGCACACGGTTTCGAGGTTTAGGGCACAGTTATCTGAAGCACACGATATAACGTCCTCAGGACAGTACAAGGGTGATAGAAGGTAACCTACCAATAATAGGACCAGTATCCGGCAAGAACTGCTAGATGAAAGGCGGCTGTATTTGCAAGACAACAGACCGCACAGCGTACAGCTGCCGTGGCGTTTGCAATTTCCTGACTGACTGTGTCTGTAGCTCAGAGCCCTTCTTTTGTACAATAAATGGCTGGCAGACTCTGTCTGCCCTGCTTGCGGCAGTGCAGAGACGGAACGTTAAACCTCGTTGGGACGCTAAGAAACTGATACTCAACTATTTCCATGTTTGTAGGATATCTTGATGACAATTTCTTTCTTATGCAAGCTTATTTAGACTACAGGAAAGAGACAGCCCTACAGATATAAAATGGTTTCTGTACATGATGGCTATTGTGTGTGTCTAACGTTACTCGAAGTTTTCGGGTAGAGATTGGCACACAGCATGTCCAGAAGAACAGCGAGTGCAGCTAACCGTCAACTTTCGGACTCCGAGAAAGACCGTATCAATGGGATGAGGGACATAGGAGCATCATATAGGCATATTGTAGACACAGGTAGCTGTAGTGAATGGTGACAATACGGATTCTGGCTAACAGTACAGCAAAATGAGCTGGCACAGGTTGTTCCAGAAGCACTACACAGCGAGAAGAATGTATGATTGTCTGATTAGCTCTGATTAATAGACGGATGACAACAGCGGAAATCCGAACAGGGGCTTCGAGGTAGATTGTCACCAAAAACCACCGTAAATGGAACAGTGGAAACAGGGCTGTCAACATACCACAGCCAGCAGTGATTTGCTTGTTGGTAATGTCATTTGTGTTACCATAAACCAATAGCAATATATCTTCAACATAACGTTTATACTGATTTTACCCACAGAGGTTGATTTTATTTCAGTGGCTTTTTGGATTCAGGTAGTTAATGTATACTGGCATTTATACTTGCTATACCTGAAACTACTGAGAGACTTAACATTGTATACAATTATTATTATTAAATTTGAAATAATTCTGGTTTCGTATTATTTCGAGAAGATCCATGAATTCAACATCTTCAGCCAATAATATCTTTTTAGGTTTTATGAGGTTTCACCCGACGTCTTTGAGTAATTCTTGAATGGGTGCGTGTGTGTATAGGTTTGGAATGTCTCATCATACTAACTGGATTGAATGGAGGCTGTTGATATTCTTCATTTCTTCTGTTAGCTGCTTACTGTCTCTTTTCTGAATAGTTTCCTGTGTGTATATGCCTTGGATAATGCTTCGATAAGTTTGTTTGTAATTTTGTAACCTGAACGGTTACCTGAGTGCACTGTGCGTCAAACTGGGCAGTGTTCTTCGAGTTTTTCTGGTTGGGATCTTAGTTCTGGTGCCCATGGATTCATGGTACTGCCATAATTTCTCTCAGTCAGTTACCAAGAAATATGTGCCACTGTCAATGAAAAAATCCCATGTTTTTTGCGCATTCTTCTGATTTCGTTATACACAAAGCGTTTTCTTTGTCCACCTTGATAACTACAGCTATATTGTCACTTAGCTTTTCGTATATATTTGTGTTTCCCTATGAATTTGGTGGACGTCATAACCTCTTTATTTTTTGTTTGGGCCATTGATTATAGCTCTCACACCTCTCTGAGCTATAGCTGTCTTTCCATTACTGCTTAATTTTGCTATATCTGCGGCATGTTTTGTTGCAACAATAATATTTTTTCAAATTTGATTCTGATTGCAGACTGTACACTGTATTTCAGCCCTTTGTTTAGCAGATTGAGTTCCATGCCTCGAGTTTGATCTCACTCTGATTGATACCTCTAGACAGACGGTGACACAAATGATGTTAACAGTTTACTTGGTACATTCAATAAACATGAAAGAAATATAAAATTCACTGATGAATATGGAAACAGTGGTAGCAGCGACTTCCTAGACCTGAAAATCGGCAAAGAAAACAATGCACACATTCAAAGTCCACAGGAAAAACACCACCGTACTCAGCTCATCTTACCACGCTACAACAACACAAATGCTGCATATAGAGCACCAGCTAACGGAGGCAGTAACATATCAGTGGATAAATACGTGAAGCACGATAAACTTAGCAAGGTCTAACAAATTTTTGCAGTAAAATGGTTAAGATAACAAACTTGTTGGGAACCTCATACAGAAAACAAAAACAATAATAAACCAATTGCTACAAAGAAAATCAAACCGAAACCCACTCCTTGACTAACAGTCACAAACAAACTGCCTTACAGAACGGTAAATATTTTCAGACCGCACATCAACGTTGCTTTCACAGCATACAACAAACTACAATGAATATTGAGACACAACGTAAACACACAGAAGGGGAAACACAAACTATCAAGCAAGCCTTCTATACAGGCCAAACTGGGAGAGACCTCCAAAAAAGACATGAGTACAACGAACAGCCAAATGCCTACCTCACAAAAAATTATACTAAATCAGCAGTTGCCAACCGCATAAAGGGCAGTAGCCGTCCATTGCATGACAACTCGAAGGAGCTTCATCTTCTTCTTCACTTCATGTATTAGGCAAATTGCCTATTACAGTACCCATTTCTTGTATGGTCTTCCTACATTTCTCCTTCCAGAACGCGTACAATTTAGAGCCTTTGCCGTGAAATCTCCCTCCACCCATGCAGTCTACATGTTCCTTCATGTCTCTCCTTTTTTTCTTTATTTTCTCGCTTAGGTTATATATTCCTAAATGTTTCCTTATATCTTCATTTACTTTTCGATCTTACCTTGTAAATCCTTCCACCCTTCTTAGAAATCTCATTTCTTGGGCCTGTATTCGATTTTCTTGTTGTCTTGTTGTCGCCCATGCTTTACTTCCACAAGTAAGAGTTGGTACTGCTACTGTTTTATTAAACTTCAACTGGGATTCTTTTCTGGCTTTATTCTGTAAACTTTTTGCGGTGTTCCTCATATGGAAGTAAATTTATTTGATTTTTGTCCTACATCATGGCTATATTCGTAAGTGATGTCGCACCCTAGATATTTAAAATGTTTTAGTTGCTCCAAGATTTTATTATTCAAGACTACTTTATGTCTTACTAGTTGTCTGCCATGAAATGCCATAACTTTCGTTTCATTTAGCGACAATGTTAGGTTGTAATTTTAGGCTATCTGCTGCAACTTATAGTCTCCTATTTGGAGGTCATCGTCATTCTCTGTAGTCAGAGTTAAATCATAGGCATGTAAAATTAAATTTAGTCTAGTATTACAATCTAAAAGAACTCCATTTATGTTCAACATTTTCCATTTGCTGATTAGGTTCACTAATAAGTATATATATATTGGAAAGTGTTGGAGGAGTACAGCATCCTTTTCGTACTCCTTTGTGTTCATTGGCTTTTTTGTTGTGTTTCCCACGTCTACAACAATTTCGGTGTTTCTGTATCAGCTCCTAATAACATTTATGAGGTGAGATAGATAACCTCGTTGAGCCACGATGTCCCATAGCATTTCTCTATTTGCATTATGTCCCTTTTCTATAAGTTGTTGCAGAGTAAAAACATAGTCGTTTCCTAAAACCTGAATGTTCTTCAGATAAACTTTTCCATGATATTTTTAAGTCTTGCATTCGGGATTTTTTAATAAATTTTAGGCTGAGTCCAGGAGGCCTATATCTCGATAGTTACTACATTTATTTCTGTCCCCCTTTTTAAAGATATTACTTTAGCTCTTAGCTAATCTTTTTGTGCCTCATTATTTCTCCAGCATTGATTAAATAGATACTGGAATAACTCTCCATACTTCCACAGTTTCGTATTAATACCACCTAAAGCTGTGGTTTTCCTATTTTTGTAGCTTTTATAGCTTTGTATCAGTATCGTCCAGGCATTTTATGTCATTAATTCAGGTAATGCCTCAGTTAAAGTATCATCATACTAAAAAATTTGATAATAAGCTATCCATTCATTCTCTCCTATGTTACTAACACATAAACGATCATTCTCTTGTCTGTTGTATGTTTTAAGTACTTTATGAGTGGTAGTTTATCTGCCATGTAAATCATGCTTTATATTGCAAATAAAGTGTTCTCATGTTTAAGTGTGCATTGTCCGAGTTATGCATTTTGCATTATTTCTCTTCTCTTTATATTCATTATACTTTTCGTTAATGGGATTATTTATGTACATTTTTGAAACTTCTTGGTTTCCTTCAATTGCTTTTTCCATTTCTGGTGCCCAAATCCTTGCTCCTCTATCTTTCCTGTATTTCCTTTTTCTTTCCCAGAATCTCATTATCTATGTTAGATACAGCTATTTATAAGTTTGTCCATCTTCTTCCAAGTCTTCTACCGTCTCTAAATTTGCTAATGTTTTTGTCAACCGTTTTTGATAGAGACCTCTTGTGCTGCTATCTTCTGAAAGGCAAACTGTAACAACTTGTTCTTCTTCTTGATCCTTCACTATTTTCTTTGGTTTTCTCCATTTTGCGTAGATGTCAGTTATTGACACCAATAAGAAGTGGTTTGAACCAAGATCCACTCCTCGATAAACTCTGGTATCTCTAACACCTTGAGGAAAATCCTCTTTTTTATTTTATGATCTGTAATAGATCTGTGTCCTCTCGCTGTCCACCTAAATTTGTCTTTGCCTTTCTTCCTAAGGAAACTGTTGGTAATTTTTAAATGACTAAAGATAAAAAAATCTGAGTATTTTTCCGTTTTCATTACATACCTTACTGGAAATCTGCGAACTATTTTTGGAATAGGTATATTTCCAATTCCAGCATTGAGATCTACCATAAGTAAAATTTGATTTTTATTGTGTCTGTTTAAGACCACTTGTAACTGTTTGTAAAATGCCTTGGTCAGTTTCTCCTCCTTCTGGGGCGTAAATTGCTATTACTCATTGGATTCCATGAATTTTATCCATAGTGGATGCTATCAAACTCCGTGACTGTTCCTTTATGGGGTTGTAGAAAAATATCCGCTACCAGTCACAATAAAAGGTTGTTTATTCGTCACACGACCGGTTTCGGGCTTGCGCCCATCTTCAGGTGTTTATACATTCATTTACATGTCTGTACTGTTGAAGATCACTGTATAAATACAAAAAAATTATTTGCTGGTGACTACACAAATACAAGTGGGACAATTGTAAGTGGTAAGGCAGCATTTGACGAAAATATACTTGTACTTACAAAAAGATGAAGCACCATTATTACAGTTATGCTGTGATGATAGTTTTGCTACTTAGTTACACACTTATGGTCATTTTCACGTCCATATATCAGGTATAGCTCCATATTACAGAAGCCCGAAAACGGTCGTGTGACGAATAAACAACCTTTTATTGTGACTGGTAGCGGATATTTTTCTACAACCTCATTGGATTCCTCTTGGACCAGTAATTCGTGCTTGTACAATGTCTTCATTTCCATTTTCATAGCCCAGTATTATTTAAATTTATAGAAAATGGGAAGATATGGCAACACGTTTACTTTCTCTTTGTTCCTGCTTTATTCTGCTGTATGTCATAATATAGTCGTCTGCATTATAGATACAGGTGTTTTCTTCTTTGTTTCTCTAATTGCTACAAAATCTGATTCCTTTTCTTTCAAATATTTAGCTAATTCGACTTCCTTAAGAGCAGTTCCAGGTGGCAACTTTCCAAGCTCCGTTAAAACATTTTCTCTTGTTCCAATTTCTTACCTAAGTCATATCCTGGTAATCGTCCTGTTTCCGTGGCTGCTTGTGGTACTCAGTCTAGCTTCAGAATTTTCATATAAAATGGGTAAGGGACACCATATTGACTTGTATGAAAAATTAGAAATTTTCAGTTATGGCACAGTACATGGGAACAGGTTGTTAAGCTGAGGGGTAACAACGTAAACTTCTTCCAAAATTTCTGCAATATGATATGCTTGTTAAATTTGTCTTATAATTCCTGTACAACCTACAGATACCAAATAACCATACTTTTCAATACGTGCCATGCCACAAATATGCATCTTGCCTCTTCATTGTTTGTTCTATTTTAGCCACTGAAAGCTGTTTACCTCATCAGTTAAGAGTGTCTGGAACGATGAAACCATATGAATGTGAAAGTGTTAAGTGATGATGATGAGCTGGACAAATTTCCAGCAAAAATTTCGGGACTTGTGCTCACTGGCACACTGAGCAAATAAACATCATACTTCAGATTAATGGAATACACGTAACTGTGACAGACTTGATGATGGCAGCATGCTGCTGTAATGTGTCGCACTAATATGATAAATCGTTGTAAAAAGTGATTGAAAATCCCAACCTGTTGTGTTCCAATGTTTTTGCTACAGAGAGCTTCTAAAAGTTGGTTGCCGCATTAGTTGGGTGTCGGAAATATACAGAGATGAAGGGAATGACGTAGCGTAGGGAAGAAATGGATGGTGTCAGCCCAGTGGGGAGGCTGATGACTCAAGCAGAAACAGTCGCATCCCTCTCTGTCTGATGACAGCCCCTACGGGGCTAAGGCTGGCTTCCTCCTTTGGCGGTTCTCATCTAGCTTAATCATTCTTTCCCTAATGAAATTGATGTCGACGAAATTATTAATTCCAAGAAAACTTATTATTCATATTCATTACCAAGTCTCATTACTAATATCATCTGAAAATACCCTGGAAACCATCACCGGCAGTGTACACAGCACCCTAGATGGATGATCTTACTATGTTAAAGTCTGGAGAAGTTGGAGACAAGGAAGGTTCTTTGAAATCTTGGTCCTGATTTTCCAGCTACTTACCGATGTTTGCAAACGTGTGCAAGGAGCATTACCTGGCTGAGATGTCCAAACTATCCCGTGTACAGGTGAACGTGACCTCAACGGGTTGATTCATGATCAAATAGGTACCAGGATACGGAACATCTCAACTATCGACCTTAGTGGAAACGAAAAACGAAACAAACTGTTAGTATTTGAGGCATATTGGTGTAATAAATACCACTATTTTTATTCACAGTCACCACAACATGGTTTATGTTTAATGGATATTTGCACAGTACTTCCCTTGATGTATATTTCATCAAAATATAAGAGGTATTAGACATAAAGTTAGTGAACTGCTTATAGATTTTTGGCAATTCAGAGGCTTCCTTTACCAGGATTCAGATCAGCTGACCGTTTTTCAAGGAGTTCCTTACAGGATGGGGGAGTGGCCGTATTCGTAAAAAAATAATATTCCATTTGAGTCCATAGACGTATCACGGCACTGCACTGAACAGATATTTGAATGTTGTGCAGAGGTAGTTGACTTTAGTGAAACTGAATTTCTAATTGTTGTTGATTATAGGTCCCCTAACTCTGACTTCAGAGCATTTCTACTCATACTAGAGAGGGTTCTTGATTCACTTTATAGGAAGTGCCAGAAATGAGGTATTTCTGGTGACTTTAGTATTAATTTTGCATATGATTGTGCAAGAAAAAGGATGTTGGTAGATTTCCTAAATTCATATGATCTGATGCAGATTTTTTCAACTAGGGTGCAAGGGAACAGTAGCACAGCCATTGACAATATTTTTTATTCATTCTTCACTACAAATGGGTATTCTGTTAGTAAAAGGGTTAATGGCCTTTCAGACCACGATGCACAAATTTTATCACTAAAATGCTTGTGTACTCAAACAAATGCCACATATAATTACAAACTATGCAGGAACGTTAATCCAACAGGAATGGAGAGTTTTTTACACCTCGTCAATGAACAAGAGTGGCAGGATGTTTATAGTGCCGGTAACACAGATGACAAATATAATGCTTTCCTTAACAAATTTCTCATGCTTTCCATTAGGACGTTCTAAACGGGGTACTAACAATAAAAGGCAGACTGGGTGGCTGAGCATTGCTGGTGAATTAAATAAAAATTTAATTTCTACAGGGACTGATATAATTCTCTTGGCAAATGCCTTTTTGAAACTGATGTCTGAAATACTTCTCTGTGATACAGACAACGGGGACTTTGAGTCATTAATTAAATCACTAATATATAGGGCTGTATATATAGTAAAATCACTGAAGACTAAGGTCTCTCATGGATATTATGGAGTTCCTAGCAGAATATTAAAGTAATGGTCTGCACATGTTAGCCCTGTATTTAGCCATATTTGTGATTTTAATAAATAAATGGTCTGTTTCCTGAAAGATTAAAGTACTCGGTAGTAAAGCCGAATTATAAAATGGGAGAAAGGGATAACATAGGAAATTTTATACCTATTTCTATGCCATCAGTGTTTGCTTAAGTTATTGAAAAGACACTGTATGTGAGGATGACTGATCATTTTATACCACACGATATGCTATCAAATGTACAGTTCGGCTTTAAAAGTCGTTTAACAACTGAAAATGCTATTTTCTCTTTTCTCTGTCAGGTACTGAATGCGTTAAACAAAATGTTTCGAACGTTAGGCACATGTTTTCATTTAACTAAGACGTTTGAGTAGCTCACAACTGCTTCACTTCTTACTTTAGGAACAGACAGCAAAAGGTCATTATTCACAGTGTTAAGAATGGCTGTGATGTGGGGTCTGAGTGGGGTACAGTTAAATGGGGGGTGCCCCAGGGATGAGTGTTGGGGCCACTCCTGTTACTTATTTATATAAATGATATGTCCTCTAGTACGCTAAATAACAGTAAGACTCAGTTTTTACGGTCTCTAACACACAATTCAATAAAACCTGACGTCTTAATTTCACAGAATGGGCATGTGATTAGTGAAACTGAACAGTCCAAATTTCTAGGTGTTCAGATAGATAGTAAACTGTCATGGAAAGCCCACGTTCAGGATCTTGTTCAAAGACTTAATTCTGTCATTTTTACGATTCGAACGCTATATGAAGTTAGTGATCGTTCGACGCGAAAATTAGTCCACTTTGCTGATTTTCATTCACTTATGTTGTATAGTCTTATATTTTGGGGGAACTCTTCCCATTCTAAAAAAATATTTTTGGTTCAGAAGCGGGCAGTTCGGGCAATAATTGGTGTAAGTTGACGAACCGCTTGTCGACCCCTGTTCACGATACCATGTATTTTGACTTTGGCCTCTGAATGAATATAACCCTTATTGTCATTTCTTGTTAACAATATTAGCTTTATCCCAAGAATAAACAGCTTTCACTCAGTTAATATTCCGCAGAAATCAAACCTGCATTTGGATTGGATTTCCTTAACTTCTGTCCAGTATACTGCTGCATCCATTTTCAATAAGCTGCCACAAGGATTCAAAAATCTTAGCAGTAATCCACGCGCTTTCAAATCGAAACTGAAGAGTTTCTTCATGGGTCATGCCTTCTATTCTGTCGACGAATTCCTTGAAATGTTAAGCTAATCCTTATTGTATTGTTCAAATGGTTCAAATGGCTCTGAGCACTATGGGACTTAACATCTGAGGTCGTCAGTCCCCTAGAACTTAGAACTGCTTAAACCTAACTAACCTAAGAACATCACACGCATCCATGTCTGGGGCAGGAATCGAACCTGCGATCGTAGCAGTCGCACGGTTCCAGACTGAAGCGCCTAGAACCTCTCGGCCACCGTTGCCGGCTGTTGTATTGTTGATCGCGTTTACTTAAACTTATGCCTTGACTTTTTTGTCTTCATAAACATTTTATCTGTTATTACTTTTATGTTGTAATTTCATGTACTAACACGTTCCTGACGTGTAAATAAATAAATATAATAAAATTACTAAATGTTACACCGCGATGCACAGATATCAAGTTTTGAAAAAAGCTATCACTAATCGGTACAAGAGAATTGGGGAAAGGGGGTCCAGGGGGTCATTCCGCTGAATTATTTTTAAAAATTTACATTAAAAATTTCTACTTGAAGCCTGACTGTAACGCTTGAAAAGTAAAAATTTGGGCCTTTAACCCCTAGTAAGGAAGACAAGAAAAGGATATGTAATTTTAAAATTTAGATCTCAAAGTTACTTTGTTAAAAAAAAATAGCAAATGTTATTTTAAAGCAAAATGTTAGTGGCGTGTGAAATAAGATCAATTTTCAAAGGGCAAAACAGTTAAAAACATTGCATAAACGGCAAATACATTAAAAATAATTTTCAAAGATGTAAAAATTGAGCTTCAGTCATGACTCTTGTATTAACAAAGTATATCTCCAGAACTGCTAGTGACAACTTCCAGGCCACATATAAAAAAGTGTAAAAGCCACACCAAACGAAAGTATATAGTGACACGTCAAATACAATCATATTAACAAAAAAAGCTAGTTATTGTGGAAGCATTGTCGCATGAGAATGCAATGCAGTTTTTCCAAGGAATGTTCTTTTCTCTTACTTCTGTATTTAACTAATTAAAAATACCTTCACCCTTGTTCACTAAAGACTCTTACATATAACACTGTCTATTTTGCTAATTTCTTCATTCAAATGGAACAAGAATTGGATAGTTTTGTATCATTCGTATCAGAGAGGACGAGGAGATTGGTGTTTAACGCCCCATCGACAACGAGGTCATTAGTGATGGAGCACAAATTCGAAGTAGGGAAGGATAGAGAAGGAAATTTGCCGCGCCCCTTCATAGGAACTATCCAGGCATTTGCATCAAACGATTTTAAGGAAATCACGGTAACCCTAAATTATACAATTTTTAAATAAGAATCTGTGTGTTAATTTCCTGGCAATAATTTTGTCAGTGTAATTTTATCCGTGTTAGATCTACTGAACTCCGCGCCCGTTAATAATAGTCTGTGAAGAACGCAACCAGCCACAAATACTTCTTAAATGTTTTATTTTAGTGCCATAACCGGTTTCGGAATACTACGCCCATCTTCAGATGGTTAATACTTTCAATTCTACAGGTGTTCTGAGCAACACAATGTCACTTGCTCCTCAACTGCACAAGAAAATTTGAATATTTAGCGCAACTTCATGACTTGTTTCTTAATAATAATACACTAAAATATTCGTATTTATTTATATATTATGCTAGTTAGTTGTGTTCACTTATATAAGTTCCAATAGATGGATTACAAAGAAACAAATTGCCATCTATTGGAACTTACGTAAGTAGACAGCTAATTTTCATCATATACACTAAGGAAAGCACTTAAGCGTGTTTTTATTCATGAAACAACTTATAAAGTGGCACTAAATACTCAAATAATCTCGTATTATGTGGGGGCAGAAGACATGCTGTTGGTTAAAACATCAATATAACTTAAAATATTGGGCACCTGAAGACGGGCATGGTAGTTCTAAACTGGTTATTGCACTAAAATAAAACATGTAAAAAATATTTTAGCTGGTTTTCTCATTCAGCAATTTCGTCATTATTTCAGAGGCAAAAGTAAAGCTGTCATGAAGCAGATCCACTCAGAGGGACGTTATTGAGACAACTTTTTTCCTTAACTTCTTTGTGATTCTCAAAGGTTTTAGTCTGTACAGTACGTCAGTGCAAGGATATATCAATGTTTCTGAACAGCTGTTTTAAGTTTATATGTAGAACTGACCGTCTGGTGTAGGGAAAACCTTAAAACCTGTCACTTACTGGAAGTCATATTATTTTTGTTTTCAAGTTTTTATTTTAGACTCCATCGTGAAACAGGATTACAGCTATCTGTGGAACCTATACTTCATAGACGGTATATGACGGAAGAAGTATCTACGGTATCTCTAGTCATTTCATTTCACTCCTGATTATGAAATGGACCTCAGTCTCTGTTACGGCTATCGGGACAGAGAGACTGTGTGTGCCAACAGGTAGCGAGAGTGCCAGAGAAGGGCGCCAATACTACCTGCTGGCACGAGGGCGCCCGGCTGAGTGGAACGCCTACACGCCTCCGCTTCTGCCTCTCACTGGTTGAGCCCATCTCACACGGAGCAAGGTTCGCCGCAAGTTTGCGAGATGGCGTGCATGCCTGCCGGCTTGCAGGGAAAGGAGCCGGCTGTCTTCCATGCCAAAGCTCTCCCACGGTGCAAGGTTGGCAGCTAGTTGTGTTGTGATCGGCTGCATATTGTATCGAACGAAGATGGCTGCTTCAGGTACAGATGTTCAGAGCGAACTGACGTTATCAGCTGTTTTGGTGCTAAACAATGCAGAAATACATGCTAATGAGAGAAGAAGAAAGAAAGAATGGATGAAAAACTGGATTAAGAGGAGAAACGCTGGAAAAGATGTACTCTCCATGCTTCATAAAGAGTTGAGGTTAGTTCGCATAACACCCATTTTTCATTACGTTTGACTTTATAAATATACCAATAATAACTGTTATATACGACTTTACATTATAGGATAGAAGATCGTACATCCTTTGCAAATTTTATGCGAATGGATATGGTCGAACAAGACACACGGCACTTGCAACTCTTTCGAGTGCTTCTGCACGCAAGTGTTTATTATAACGGTTTGCGCTCTTCACGACATACAGACACTGTTCTTCCCTATAAGTGTATATCAATGCTTCAATCACTTCCATGGACCACTGTGGTGCCATTATTTAATAATTATAAGAACTTCCTACCGCACCTTACAACAGCAGAAAAGAGCTATCAACAAAGGCTTCCCGCCCAAGCTTTCCGCGTCTGACGTCACATACGAAACGTCTCATCATGATTGGACAACGCAGGCAGCACGCAGGAAACCTTACAAGAAAAACAGCACCAGACCTATCCTGGAAATCTTATAAGGTTCTCAGCAAGGTAGCCCGCTAACAGACGACGGAGCCCGCGAGGTAGCCGTCGCACGAGCCAGCAAGGAAACTTGCAGCGAATCTTGCTCCGTGTGAGACGGGCTTCTGTCTGACAACGCGCCGCCGCCGCCTTGTTGCCACTCACTCTATCCATCACAGCTTACTGTTAAGGGACCTGCAGACGTTCAACAGTTATTGACAATAAGAGTTCGTCAAACGTTGAGTATGTTTAAGTGATCTCACACTATCAATAATATTGACAAAAATCGTCAGTTGACAAAGCAATTTTACAAGGCTAAGATGTCGAACACCCAAAAGAAAGTGTGTGCTACGATTATACTCATGAGCCAGAACATTATGACCTCTGCCCACTGCGACGTTGGATACCGCCTGGTGGCGTTGCGGGTATGTGACGCGGGAACAAAAGTATGCAAGCGGAGCAGACACGGACGGGGGATAGGCCTATCGAAGATATGGGCTGCAAATGAGGAAATCCATTGAGACAAGCGACTTTGACAAAGGGCAGATTATTATTACGGAACGTGTGAACGAGTATCTCGAAAACGGCGAAGCTGGTCAAATGTCCACGTGCTACTGTCGCGAGCATCTACGGAAAAAGGCAGGGTAGTGAAACTACAACTAGGAGCCAAATGTTGGACATCCGCGACTTTTTGCACAACGTGGGGTTCGGAGGCGTGTCTGCTCTGTAAAGCAGGATAGATGGTGATCTGTGGTATCTTTGCCGAAAGAGCACATAGATGATGCACGCACAAGTGTTTCAATGCACAGCATTCATCATACATTGTCGAACAGGGAGCTTCGCAGGAGACAACCCCTGTGTGTTCACATATTGACCCAATTAAGATTGGAGAGGGAGTGGGACCATGGGGATTCGACCGTCCATCAACGGAAACGTGTCGGCTTTTCGGGCGAACCACATTTTAGCTACACTAGGTCGTCTACACAAACGCCGTCATCGAGGTGAACGGCGGCTCGAAACGTGCAGCGCACCACGGACGCTGGCTGGTGAGAGCAATATTATGCTATGGGAGACATTCTCCTGCGCTTAAATGGGACCTGTGGTAGTACCCGACGACACGCTGACAGCTGCGAATCACCTGTATCTCTTCAAGCTTGATGTCTTCCCCGACGGCGACGTCATCTTTCAGCAGTTCCGTGTTTCGGAACCAGAACTGTGCTACAGTGGTTTGACGAAAATCCTATGGGACCCGTCTGGATCGCTGTCGAGCGCCATCACCACGTACGCAAATCAGCGGCCTGTTATTTAGGAGACTAAATATCGAATGTCACACACCTCCACAAACATATCAACGATCTGTCGGATACCTGATGTGCAGCATCAGTGACGTATCTCGTTCTCAAGACTGACAGACAAGCTATTAAACAGGTGGTCATTATGGTCTGACTCATCAGCATATATAAGCTACAGCTTGCAAGCATCAAAAGAAACCGGAAAAGAGGAAATGGATCCGCAAATAGTTACAATAAGGAGCAACTGACCACATGTTAACTTATGAGAATCAGAACCATTCACGTGAAAGATTCCGTATATATTTTTTCCGATGATTCCTACATAGTATCAGCACAACAAATTATTAATGTTGAAACGAGATCAAAGAGAGAAGCAAGATACGTTAAAGTGAGAGGCAGTCGCACTCAGCCAGAGATTAGGAGTAACTTTGACATTCCGGCGACATGTAGGTCCTTCGAATCCTCGAAGTCTATTTCTGTGAAGCAGTTATATCCACCTGGAAAGGATGTGTCCAGGCCACTGACACTTAACATTTTCTGTATTTACGGTTCAAAATAATGTGGTTAAGTTGAGATGCATTTCGCAGATCTCTTACTAGTCATTGCAGATATATGACTATTTTTCGAAGTGGAAGCGTTTTTCCAAACTGCTGTGTAATTCACCAATCTATACAGTACTAAAATAATCATCGTCATAGAGGATCCTCCGTTGACCATCCTAAAGTGATATATGCAATGATACCATCGCACAGGTCTATTAAAACTGTTTTATGTTGAAAGACCACACGAAAAATTGAATCTGAGGTATGACTTGAACAAAGGCGAATTGAATACAAACTGTGCCCACTAACCCCGTGTGGCTGATATGTGAACTTCTGTCAACATCTGAATGGAAAATACTGTCAAACCATCAATACTTGTCTTCACACGTTCAGTATGCATTGACAAACTGAGAGCATTCTCAAGGCCATCAGTACTGCTGGTCAATATTTATAGTATTAACAATACGTCAGAACACGCCCTCGAATGGTCATACACTGACAGTTTGACAATATTATTGAAAGTGTGAAGGCCCCTTTAATGCGGTCCTCACCAACGGCCACCAATGAATTTTGATACACAATGCAATGAATGCTCCACACAAATAATACACCCTGGATGCTTTAGTCTGCCAAAGGCCGCAGGTATCTGCTATGTCTCTCGTATAAACGGTACAAACTGGATATTAAGTACAGTACACAACCTGTTTGTCTAAAATAGATCGAACTGCATTCAACATCGCAAATTTTCTTTGCTTGTTACCGGTTTCGCCTTATTACTGAGCAATCTTCAGACCAAAAAATACATAAAATTGCATATAAAAAGTAAACAATAAAAATACATTCAATACATGACTTTCTATTATGCAATACATGCCAGTCTAAAATCATGATCAATGCATGACTCTCATTAGTCTACATACTGTAGTATTTTTTAGAACTAGTTAATAAAAAATCCTGTAGACATAACTGGAAAATATTATTACTTGATACAATGAGAAAATGCAAGAATATATTGTGAGTAATATGAAGTAGCTTGCTTAAAGTGAAAATCGAAGTTTGTTATGCAGATTGAAAACGTTAATCACTAACCACATGTTGTTACAGAGCCCATTTTGCCACATACATACAAACGATAACAATGATAGTTGCATCGTCCATTAATGGATGTAACCAAGGTGTCATATCTAGCACTCATATTAGGAACAAGCAAGTGTCTGTGAGACAGCTGTCAGCCAGCTAACGTCATGGCTACAAGAAAACTCTGCCTGCCAGGTAGCGTTATCATCCAACTAACATAATACAGATATGACTTTAATAATGCAAAGGATGGTAATGTATTGGAATTTATTTATATATTTACATTATATAAATGCGGGAACTATATTCATATCAGTATATTTGCAGTAAATAAACAATGAGTATTATCTGTTCGTTAAATAATTAAAAATAGTAGAAAACGTAACTTCGTAATATTGAATATTAGGACGAAATTACATCGTAACCCCAGGTCTAGGTGCCAGATGTAGACGGAGATGTAACCAGCTCAATGGCTATGATAACTAGCTAGTATATAAGTGGCTAACTAATAGTAGTGCAATTGAGCCATTAAGTGTTATAGAAGATAGAATGTAATCTAGAAAGACAAGAATTTTATCAAAGCCATCTTATACTTACATATTTGTTGTAGAATATAGCATGAGCTGCTGACATGTACAACAATATGTGTCAAAATACAATTATCTGATGACTAATGAGTAACACTTCATTTTATTTTGTAATATGTTCGTGAAGTCAGTCACATTGGAAATTAAAGTATCGGATGGTTTTTTATTGTTCACTTTTTATATACTGTTGTCTTTACTTTTAGGCCTTAAGGAGACTGAGTAATGAGCCAGTACCGGTAATCAGGAAAGAAAATTTGTGAACATGACGAAGGATTTTTATCCATACACGTTTTAAGTTAATAGATCGGGTATCTCCCCGTTACGGTGTCCAGGAATAACATGTATTTATTCCAAACAACAACATGCTAGAACGTGCATCTCATGCGATCTCCTCGATGCTGCTTACTATTGATTTAGCTCTTTTATGGTTATTGCTCACCCATTCCTTTTAGCAATCAGATAAGAATTAATATTGTGGTACATACTTATTGCGATACAATTTTTGTTATTGGTTTTACTAAACACGTTTCAGCTAATCATTTCAGCATACTCACTGGTTTTTGTGTCTTTTGTACTTCATGTGCACCCATCGGCTTTATTTAAGCTCTAGGTGGAACACAATACAACTTTTAAACCAACTGATTGTCACAGTCGTGCATTTCGCTTCACACGACCTTGCTTGCTGTGAAGTGCGGTTGACCTTGCTGCCAAGTTAAACAGTTCCAGTGCTAGGACATTTGTACCCTATGCGCTTCGCCTTATAAACAGCCTGACAAAAAAAGCAAACCGCTCAGAAGAATTTAACTTCTTACACACACATACTATCGACGGGTTGCGACCGAACCGCCGAATCTTTCCATCAGTAAATGGGGTATGTTCTCAAGTGACTCCGTTGTTTTAACCCCTCCACTGATAGAATGACCCGCTTCCTACTTCCGTATGTATAAAGCCAATACGGACTTGTAGCTGTCACGCCTTTGCGCTTACTGCTACGTATTTTAACCGTAAATAGCTCAGCCCTAATGGTAAGAGTTAGTAGTGAATTCTGGCGTTATTAATCTTTGAAGACAGCACAGCTGCCACAAGCTCAGCTCACTTTTACTCCACTCCTACCCTCGCCATTACACCACATTAACTAGTTGCTACATAGACCTTGCTAAATTCACTTGCGTATACATTTCTGACCGTTACTCGCCAGTATTTACCTATTGGATTAGTACACTCCTAACCGGACTATTTCTCAAAGAGCTGTGATGATTGAACGGGTTCGATCCACGGCCTACAGTGCCCTACAGTTCACACGGTAACACTGCCTACCTGACCCACTTAACTTGGTAGTGAGCTTATGTATCCAATCACCACTGCTAGCAGCAGTAGATAATCCTATCAGCACGACGAGAGCAGCAGACTTACCGTCGAATCCTCCTGAAAATACTTATAACTACGGTCGCCAGCTCTGAAGGAGCAAAAGAATAAATCAATTTTTTGGCTCGTTTCAAAGTGAAACGGCTTGAGTTGAATTTTAAACTTAATTCTGAATATTACTATTTCTGATCATTCTAGGTGATTCTACAAAGCAAATACTCTCTCAATTTCTGTGAGTTGGCTTGGTAATTACCACCAAGACAATTTAAGCAACTTAGGTTAACAAACTTCTACCCTTCAACTTATTTAATGATTTTGGGATATTACTCTTGGACAATTGCTATAGAATTAGTTAAGTGACTTTACTTGAAAGGTTATTCAGAAAAAATTTAAGTAACTATAAATAGGCGACTCATTCTGGTGTGACCATTGCTCTTTTCTACATTCTTAAACGCTAAAGTATTCTACAACCAAAAGAATTGTAAATGAAAGAGGCGATGGTGGCCTCAGTCTGATTTCACTACACTATGTTTCAGGTTACTACACTTTACAAGGAACAACATGCGTCGTAATTTTGCTCATTACTATATTCTGTCTTCTGCACTTGCACAAAAGAAAACTGGTATTCTCCTTTTACATGTATACAAAGTTCGACTTAACAGTTTCAAGCAGTCTTGCCTTTGGTAGACGTGTCGGTGCTGGTGGTGATATGCATGTGGCTAACGCAGCTCTTCCTCTTCACGCCTCGTGCCCTTAATGGCGGCTGGAACTACGAGCTGTAGCACTCGTATAAGCTACTGCGCGTCCACCATAAAATCTGGGCGCAGGAACTCTTACAATCAGCCCCAGTGGCATAGAGACGGCTTCGACAACCATTCGTCGCGTTCCACTGCACAAACGGCGACGATATTCGCCTCTTCGCTGTTGCACAATCACTTTTGCGTGAGCACAGTTACGCACGTCCGCTCACGTCAACACTCCCCAGGCCATTCCATTGTTCAGTCCCTGTGTCTCCAGCTACCTCTAGCTACGCTCGTATCACCAAGAGTGGGGGCGTTCCCCTACCACCTTTTCACCGAAATCATTTAGTATTTAAGAATATTTATATTTATTACCCTGGAGTTCATACCAGTCATAATAATTTACTACTAGCGCTTTATAACATTAAATCATACAGTAATAGCTTATAAATACCAAGAAAAAGAATACATTTGACTCCGATATCTTATTGCATTGTCTGAGACAGCGCTAATTCCCAGTTTCGCCAATAGATGGCATCAGGGTGCACTCCCTGGCAGTCTCACACCAGCGCGCCCGTTTCCGACGCGCGGGCTCCAAATTACTGTCAGCCCACCATCATTTCAGTTCCGTTACACATGCCCCACTTCTTATTGAAGTATCTAACAGTGATAATTCAATAAGAAGTCTCTCCTATAATGAATCTGAAATTTTCGTTAAGCTTTTTACCAAGGGTTTTCCCTTTCTTACTGATACACCTCGGTACTTATATTACTTATTTAACATTAAACACCAATTCTTTCTATCTTTCCTGCTAAACATTACATAAATGATTTACATATATTCTTTACAATTTTCTTACATCTAAACACAGTACACTTTAAACATCTTTTTTACAAAAATTTTAAATACACTTCTTTTATCTCAGGCAAGTAAAACACACGTTAAGCGCCTATTACTTTATAGCCCGTCCTTTTCACTTTACCTCCTCACTTTTCTACCTCTTCCACAACACTTATTTACACATCTATTAAGGCTTTCTTAGAAGCTCAGTCTTTCCCAGTCTGTTTAGTCTCTACTTAAACTAGAAGTTTCATTAGAATACTGCAACATATTTTAGTGAACATTTACCTTTCACATAGAACAAAAGAAACAAAACTATTTACATATTGGTTTACTTTAATATTTATTTATATATTTATTTTCAATCTGGTAGAATTCGTGGCTCATACCTTTTGAGATCCACTATGTTTCTTACTCCCAGGCGTTTGCCTGTTAATGGGTACTCTAAATAATAAGCATTCACATTGGGTATGGACACTATTTTAAATGGTCCATTATATATATATTTAAATTTGCTGATCTCGTTATTAATTTCACTTGACTTTTCATGTGTTTTTACAAGAACGAGATCACCTATTTTGAATTTAGGATTCCTTACTTTTTCGTCATGACGACGAATTCTCGCATCTGCTTGTTTTCTCATCTTGTCTTTTACTAAGTTCTTTTTACTATCATAATCCAATTCAACTCTATCTGGAAATTCTAGTAGGTCTTCTACTAGACTTTTACTTCTCGTCTTTTTCAGGATTTCTTCTGGAGTAAATCCAGTGCTCTCGTTTGTTAATGAATTCATGATTTCTTCGAATTCACTCACATACATGCCCCACTTCTTGTGGTTACTATGGCAGTACGTCCTAAATAACCGACCTATCTCACGCATATATCTTTCTGCCGGATTGCTTGATGGGTGATAAGCTGAGATATGGACCACTTCTACCTGTTTCTCAGTTATCCCATCCTTCCACATTTTTGAGCAAAACTGAACACCATTATCTGATAGTATTCTCTTTGGCTTCCCTACTTTCACAAAATAATCACACACCATTTTATCATACACAGCTCTGGCAGTAGCTTTTCTCAAGGGATATAGCTTTATATACTTTGAGAAAAGTTCAACTGCTACAAATATGTACACAAAACCCCCCATGGTTTTCGGTAATGGTCCAAAGATATCTACTGCTACTATTTCTAATACTTCATCAGGTTTTATTGATTGCATGGGCCCTTGATTAGTTGCATTTGTTACTTTCGCCTTTTGGCATAGATCACAAGATCTTATCCTCTGTGCTACCCTTCGTGCCATGTTGTTAAAGGTAATGCATTCATCTAACTTATCGGTACACTTCCGTGCACCACAATGGCCATATGCCAAGTGAACATAATCTATCAGCACTTCAGTGTGTTGTTCCGGCCAACATACTCTCCATTTCCCTGGATTATTTAATCTTTGAAGATACAGTACACCTTTATGTATTTTATATGAAGCCCTTATGTTAGTTGCGTCCGGATTGTCAAACTTGACCTTTACCAACTTGAGTGCATCATCATCACTTTGATATCTTCGCATATTCCGACATATTTCCCTAATTTTTTCTCTCCCTTCCGCTTTTTTGAAGTAATTCACCTCAAAAACATCTTCCCTATTCTTTACATTTTCTAGTGTCTCACATCCTTCCGGTAATCTCGACAAAGCATCCGGTACTGCATGTTCTTTCCCTTTAACATACTTGATCTCTATATCAAATTGTTGTAAAAACAGCGCCCATCTGGTCAACCTGTTACGTAACAATCTGCAGTCCTTCAAAAATATTAAAGCTTTGTGGTCTGTATGGACCACAGTCTTATGCCCCCATAAGAAAAGTTGAAATTTCCTAAAACCCCATACTATAGCTAAAGCCTCCTTCTCTGAAACCGTATAGTTTCTTTCGTACTTAGACATTGTTCTACTCGCAAATGCTATTTGTCTATGAGTTTTTTCCCCATCTATCATTACCTCCTGAAATATGGATACTCCCAATCCATAATCTGAACTATCTGTTGCCATGTGGAATGGTTCACACAGGTCAGGGTGCCATAACTTTATGTTTTTAGCCAAATCGTCTTTTATCCGGTTGAATGCTGTTTCACATTCCTCAGTCCACATATACACACTGTTCTTCTTAAGTAGGTTGTTCAGATGTGGGCTATTGAACACCTGATCATCCACATACTTACGATAAAAGGAACAAAGTCCTATAAATGACTTTAGTTGTTTTTTATTCTTGGGAACCGGACAATTTCTTATTGCTTTGACTTTATCGGGATCCTTTTCAATTCCCTCTGGTGTTACTATGTGACCTAAAAACTTTATTTCTTTCTTCACAAACTCGCATTTTTTCAGGTTCAGGGTCATTCCTCCTTTAATTAAAGCTTTGAACACCCTGTCACATAACTCTATGTGCTCTTCCCATGTCCTTGTAGCAATTAACAGATCATCTACATAAACCGTGATTAGCGAACTAAGTTCACTCCCTAAAATCTTGTCTAAAGCCCGAATGAACACTGAAACTGAAGTATTTAGGCCAAATGGTACCACTGTGAAATGGTAGCATTTGCCATTGAATAAAAATGCCGTGTACTTCCTAGACTCCTCACTTAATGGGATTTGCCAGTATCCTGCAGTTAGGTCTAAACTAGTCATGTACTTTACACCATTAAACTTCTGCAATAAATTATCTATGTTCTCTGGACGATCCAACTCCCTCTTCACTACTTTATTCAGAGTACGAGCATCTATCACTATTCGTACACTTCCATCCTTCTTACCTACTATCACCAGTGGGTTATTATATGGGCTAGAACTCCGTTCAATGACCCCACATGAAACCATTTTATCTATTTCTTTTTGAACTGCTTCTTTCTTAGACAAGGGTACATTATATGGTGGTTTAAAGAAAGGTTCATGCTCCTCTACCTCCATGCAGTACTCATAATTTATCACTCGTCCCGGTTTGTCTGAAAATACCTCCTGATTTTCTTTCAGAATTTGCCATAGATCCTCCCTTTGTGCATCAGATAGTCCTTCCGTTTTATCCACTACATTTCGAAGGAGTGTCTCCTTATTTCCATCTTCAACTATCTGCCTCACCAGACACCAATCGAATTTTTGACCTATTCCTGAATCATGATCATCTCTAAATTCTACCCATCTCAGCTGGTTCTCTTCCATTACTCTAGATGATTCAAATGGTATTTCTAAGATCGCACTATCAACTTTACAAACTATTATCCCTTTGTCACAATCTATAATTACTTTCTGTTTTATTAACCAGTCAATGCCTAAAATGATCTCGGCACTGAGCTCTGGAACTACTAAAAATGCATTCGAGAATAGCTTGTTTTTTATCTTAAATTCCATCATCACTTGATGTTTAACAGGTTTACTACATTTCCCTGTCGCCCCTATCACTTTAACACCTGTTACTGGCATCATGACTACTCCTCGTTGCTCTTTGATCATCTCAAAAAATGCGTGCGAAATAGCACTTATTTGAGCACCCGTATCCAACAATACATATAAATCGTACCCACATACATTAATGGGCAGGATTGTTTGCATCCTATTGTCCTCTTTCATACTTTCTTTATCTTCCCATAATAAATCCTTTTCCACCGCCAAGTCTTGCCATATTATTTTTCCGGTTTTTATACTGACCATTCCATCTGGAGGTTTCTTTCTCCTTTTCATCCTAAATTCTTTCACCACTTTTTCCAATAGTCCTTCGTCTAGGCTCTTTAATGCTATCTCGTTCTCATTCGAATCTGTCATGCCTGAACTCCCGGTTGCGGGATCGGAAACTTCCTCTACTTCTTTTTCTCCCTGGATGCTTTCTGATAATTCTGACGATAATTCCTCCTCCTTAGAAATATGACCTTCTTCGGATTCAAATAATTCTTGCAAATTATAATCCATTTCTCTACTTTCCCTTTGTTGGATAGTACATTCGCTACTCTTACTTTCATTACTTTCCCCTACTAATGGAATTCCAGTCTCACTCAACTCATTCGCTTCAGTACCACAGGGATCACAACACTCTTTCTCTTGGTTAGATACACTTTCTCTAATTTCTTTAAAAGAATCTTCATCACAGTCATCTACTCTTGCTGTCACTAGGTACACATCATAATCGGTATGGCTCTCTAACACTGTCATATTCGGGTCCAAACTAATCACTTGAGTGGAAGATCTCTCTAATTGTGCTGGCTGGCTTTTGAGCTGATGTACATATTCTGCATACGAGGTAATTTCTGAATCGGCATGCGTCTCTGCACTATGCCCCTTTTTCTTATCCACCCTTTCCTCTTTAATTACTTCTCGATGCGATTCATCGACTATTCGTACGAACCTTTTACCATAAGTCACATCACTCCTACCTTGCCCCTGCCTCTCTGCACAGTTGCCATCCCTACCGACAAACAACGCCTTCTCTGACTCTTCCATCATCAATTCGTCACTCTGACCTCGAATTGTACTTATTTCATTCACGTGAGCCTTCACATCCAACCGATATTCTTTTCCTACTTCATTTCCCTTAATAATTCCTCTCTGCTCTCTCTCCTCTGTTTGTATCCCTGCATTATACTTCGCAAAGTTTCGTTTATGTAACTGCTCTTCAGGCGAACGACGCACTATCCTACTATAGTACTGACTACTCCGATCTTCCCTATATTTGGGCCATTTCTTTCTTTCCGCGCGCGTTAGGCCCTTGACCTGCGCGGTATTTAGTTTTCCTGATTTTGATAATGCATCCCGTTTCCCTGATAGTGTCCTCTCCCTCGCTGAGAGTTACCTCCTCGACCTCTTCCTCTCATCATGTCAATTTGCGGTTCATTCCTACCCCCTTTTACTATTCCATTCTGATTTCTGAAACCTCGAAACTCTCTAGTTTCACGCCACCTATCTTCATTCTCGATTTTTTCTAAAAATTCATCGAATGTTCGATGAGTGCCTCCTACATACCGCTTTGAATCGTCAGGTAGCTTTTTCCACAACTCCCACACTATCTCCGATTCTGATCTACGATCTTTAAGATACTCCAAACGCTTGAACCATCCTTCACAGTATTCTTTCATGAGCCCACGCCCATGTTCTGGCATTCTGGCGACAACGAATTCTCTCCACAACCTATCCCTCTGTTGTGTGCCCCAGAATTCCTCAAGGAACTTTTCTTTGAAGTCTGTAAACTTCAAATTGTCGATATCCAAATTCAATCCCCAACGTTTAGCATGACCTGCTAAAGCGTCTATTACTAAATTAATTTTTTCTTTATCCGACATGTCTGTTGGTAAGACACGTTCACAATTTTTTATAAAATCCATTGGATGCCATCCACCTTGTTTCTTTTGAGGATCGTATTTTTCCTCCCTACTCAGTATTTCCGATTTTTGCATTACCAATGGGATACCACTACAGTTAAGAAACGTCTGATTCTGAACTTGCTGACTTAACAATTTTATCTCATTACGCAGTGTATTTTCCTGCTCCTGCACACATGCATCAAAACTCAACATGGTGTTGCGCAGTGTTTCAATATCAGCTGCCGTTTCTTTAACAATCTCTTTCTTTACAACTGGTACTATCACCTGTAATTTACTTTCAATTATCGGTTCTAATTTTTCACTAACCAAAGGTTCCACTGATTTCTCTATTCTCTGAATTTCGGTATCAAATCTTTTCTCTATTCCTGTGACTTTTCTCTGAACATTTGTTATTTCAGCCCTAATGCTATTTACTGATTTGTTTACCTCTGTGATACGCTGGCTTTGCGTATTCAAAATATCTAAATTGGCTTTTATTTTACCAGATAGGTTTTCATCCAATTGGGATATATGACTAGCCATTTCTGCTTTCAAACTAGCATTCCCTTCTCGAATTTGCGCCATCATCCTATTTAACAAACTTGTTAATTCCATATCCTCTCCCTTGTGACTTGCATCCACAGATACATTGGGTTCGCTTTTCACTAGCTTTGGTTTCACTTCCCGTTCCTCCTGTTTTGTGGGTGTGGATTCATCTATAGGATTTTCCAACCCTACAACAGTATCTATGGTCCCTAATTCTGGGTCTGACCTTGTAATGTTTTCGTCTTGCTTGTTACTATTCGACTCCATCTTATGCTGCTGTATTTCGTGCCTAATTGAAATGTTGATTAAACCAAGTATTACTTGTTTAACTCCTACTATTGGACTTTCTTTTGCTGCTTTGCAGGTTGTCGTCTTGAACTTACCAATTGTGGTATATTTGTCTACAACAGAATTTTGAATTTAAAATTTTCTTGAAACTACAAGTTTATATAAAACACTTTTATTGCAGCCATTATTCTACAAACTTGGTAAGTCCTGTCGCGGTCGCCACATGCGACCGAACCGCCGAATCTTTCCATCAGTAAATGGGGTATGTTCTCAAGTGACTCCGTTGTTTTAACCCCTCCACTGATAGAATGACCCGCTTCCTACTTCCGTATGTATAAAGCCAATACGGACTTGTAGCTGTCACGCCTTTGCGCTTACTGCTACGTATTTTAACCGTAAATAGCTCAGCCCTAATGGTAAGAGTTAGTAGTGAATTCTGGCGTTATTAATCTTTGAAGACAGCACAGCTGCCACAAGCTCAGCTCACTTTTACTCCACTCCTACCCTCGCCATTACACCACATTAACTAGTTGCTACATAGACCTTGCTAAATTCACTTGCGTATACATTTCTGACCGTTACTCGCCAGTATTTACCTATTGGATTAGTACACTCCTAACCGGACTATTTCTCAAAGAGCTGTGATGATTGAACGGGTTCGATCCACGGCCTACAGTGCCCTACAGTTCACACGGTAACACTGCCTACCTGACCCACTTAACTTGGTAGTGAGCTTATGTATCCAATCACCACTGCTAGCAGCAGTAGATAATCCTATCAGCACGACGAGAGCAGCAGACTTACCGTCGAATCCTCCTGAAAATACTTATAACTACGGTCGCCAGCTCTGAAGGAGCAAAAGAATAAATCAATTTTTTGGCTCGTTTCAAAGTGAAACGGCTTGAGTTGAATTTTAAACTTAATTCTGAATATTACTATTTCTGATCATTCTAGGTGATTCTACAAAGCAAATACTCTCTCAATTTCTGTGAGTTGGCTTGGTAATTACCACCAAGACAATTTAAGCAACTTAGGTTAACAAACTTCTACCCTTCAACTTATTTAATGATTTTGGGATATTACTCTTGGACAATTGCTATAGAATTAGTTAAGTGACTTTACTTGAAAGGTTATTCAGAAAAAATTTAAGTAACTATAAATAGGCGACTCATTCTGGTGTGACCATTGCTCTTTTCTACATTCTTAAACGCTAAAGTATTCTACAACCAAAAGAATTGTAAATGAAAGAGGCGATGGTGGCCTCAGTCTGATTTCACTACACTATGTTTCAGGTTACTACACTTTACAAGGAACAACATGCGTCGTAATTTTGCTCATTACTATATTCTGTCTTCTGCACTTGCACAAAAGAAAACTGGTATTCTCCTTTTACATGTATACAAAGTTCGACTTAACAGTTTCAAGCAGTCTTGCCTTTGGTAGACGTGTCGGTGCTGGTGGTGATATGCATGTGGCTAACGCAGCTCTTCCTCTTCACGCCTCGTGCCCTTAATGGCGGCTGGAACTACGAGCTGTAGCACTCGTATAAGCTACTGCGCGTCCGCCATAAAATCTGGGCGCAGGATCTCTTACAATCAGCCCCAGTGGCATAGAGACGGCTTCGACAACCATTCGTCGCGTTCCACTCCACAAACGGCGACGATATTCGCCTCTTCGCTGTTGCACAATCACTTTTGCGTGAGCACAGTTACGCACGTCCGCTCACGTCAACACTCCCCAGGCCATTCCATTGTTCAGTCCCTGTGTCTCCAGCTACCTCTAGCTACGCTCGTATCACCAAGAGTGGGGGCGTTCCCCTACCACCTTTTCACCGAAATCATTTAGTATTTAAGAATATTTATATTTATTACCCTGGAGTTCATACCAGTCATAATAATTTACTACTAGCGCTTTATAACATTAAATCATACAGTAATAGCTTATAAATACCAAGAAAAAGAATACATTTGACTCCGATATCTTATTGCATTGTCTGAGACAGCGCTAATTCCCAGTTTCGCCAATAGATGGCATCAGGGTGCACTCCCTGGCAGTCTCACACCAGCGCGCCCGTTTCCGACGCGCGGGCTCCAAATTACTGTCAGCCCACCATCATTTCAGTTCCGTTACAGGGTATATACGAGGGTTGCCCTGAAAGTAATGCACAGCACTTTTTTCTCAGCAGAAAACAATGTTACGAACGCGAAACGTTAAGTATGTTTTATTTGAAGTCTCCTGAGTGAGGGCTCCATGTTTCGGTCACTTACAACAGATGGTGTAGCTGCAGGACAGTTTCAAAATGGCGTCATTAGGTCATATACGTTACAGGAAACGTGCCGTCGTTGAATTTCTCATTGCAGAGAAAGAAACTGTGGGGACCATTCACAAACGCTTGTGCAAAGTCTATGGAGTGCCTGTGAAACGTCCCCATAGAAAAATTTATGAATGATTGTGCTGGTAAACCCCTTACGTTATTTGATTTTCAAACAGTTGAGCAGAACTGAACGTACTCAGACATTTCTCTCTTTACTTATTCTGATCATCACTAAACTGACACACAATATTTTTAGCGCAACGCAATCTGACTTTCAATAATCCCTACAAAAGAATGGCCCTGACTAACATTAACCTATACCTTTCACAAATCACTTACCTCACAAAAATCTTCGTTACTCGAACTACTGCAATACAGCGAGCGCCAATACTGCTAGCTAAATAAAAGACTCTAACTACTGAAGTCACTAACTACTGATAGAAATAGTTAGCAAATGAAAGATTTTGATAGAGAACAAACAATGTATTTACCTTAATAGTGTTCAAAAGTCATTATATATATATGTTCATGACATCCAGTGTTACAAATTTACTATCACTGATGGACACACGTCCAGATCATCCTCTCTCAAAATTCCGCCATCTCTCTCCCCACATCCACCACTGCTGGCGGCTCACCTCCAACTGCGCAACGCTACGCCCTGTTAACAGCCAACTGCCCAACACTACAATAGCAAATTCCAACAATGCCACCCAGCCACAGACTGCACACAGCACAGCCAGTGATTTTCATACAGAGCGCTACGTGGCGTTACCAATAAAAAAAACCTAAACAGCCTACTTACACTTGCTGTCAACAGATGTGCAGTTAGTCGGTGGCCACGGAGGGTGAGGTGATCAGGAGGCGGCTCGGCGGATCTTTTCAATTTGCAGCGGTCGGGGAGACCACCCATGGCTTTCACACCTGAAACACCTGACCTAGCCCCCTCAGACTTCCACTTATTTTGCCATTAAAGGATGCCATTCGTGGAAGACATTTCGAGGATGATGAGGAGTTGATTGACGCAGTGCAGCACTGGCTCCGCCACCAGGGCAAGGATTGGTACCGGCAGGGCATACACGTCCTTGTTTCACACTGGAGGAAGGTCATAGAATGGGATGGAGATTACATGGAAAAATAGGGTATGTAGATAAAACACCATTCTTCCCGGTGTGTAGTTCTCATTATGCTCAATAAAGAATTGTTGATGAAAAAATGCAATGCATTACTTTCTTGACAACCTTCGTAAATGATTAAAGTTTCCATTGTCTGTGACAGGTAGAACAGACACCAGAGTGCATTAGTGTTGTTCGTGCTTGTTGTTGTTGCCATACCTGCTAGGGTGTGTAATGGGCGTGAACAGTGTCAGATGATGAGTGAACGCTGCAAAGGACACACAGACGTCGCATACCCCTGTGAGGCAGCGTTAAAATCAGTAGTGCTGTGCTTCAACACGACTCCAGTTGACGTCACAACTCGAAAAAGTTAGGGCTTTGCTCGAGATCGCCAAACGATCTAGCGACTCTTGTAGGTACTGACTCCTTGATGTGCCATAGCATTTTAGTATAATACGGATTTTAATTATTAAGTAACTGTGACAAACATACAGCAGTTTCTTACAGAGTGCAAGTTATATGTAAACACATCCTCTAACAAATACATGATCACATTTACGATTAAAATCTGTTCTCAAGCTTCAACTCGTCCAGCGATATTTGACATCTGTTTGTACTATCCCCACAACGTGTCTTACCATAGTTATATATTCTCACAGTCACAATTACAGTCATTTTCTGATTTATTTCGTTTATTATTCGTTTAAGTCCGTCTTAATTTTCTACCATCTTTCACCTGTATGCTACCATCTTATTTTAAAGCTGATTGAAAATTGTAACATTGTTACATGTTATTCTAGTAAATGAATAGGGATGGAAACGTTCATTTGCAACTTTCTTGGTAAAATATTACAGTCTCCAACAACCAAATAAACCATCGTTGAAAAAAAAATGGTTCAAATGGCTCTAAACACCATGGGACTTAATATCTGAAGTCATCAGTCCCCTAGACTTAGAACTACGTAAACCTAACTAGCCTAAGGACATCACACACATCCATGCCCGAGGCAGCACTCGAACCTGCGACCGTAGCAGCCGCGAGGTTCCGGACTGAAGCGTCTAGAACCGCTCGGCCACAGCGGCCGGCAAGTGAAACATTGTATTGAGTTCAGAGTCAAGTAATATTTTTGAGAAGCAATACTATCGCCTTTGACTGTTCGCTGTACATGTAATTCACCTTAATGTTATATATGTATCCATAAATTCTGTAGGATAATTCTTATTGTAAATTAGATCAAATACAATAGGAATTTGTGCGATGGTAGTATTTATTACGTTTTCCGCTTGTCTCACAAATCCGTCGAATTGTAAGCAAAGGTATAAATTGTTCTTGTGACACTTTTTCAGTTTCTCGCTATTGCGTGCTCTCGCCCTACGTGAGTCAAATATCATGTCATTGTTTGAGTAGCACTCGATGCTGTATCGATCTCTGCGTAATATCGGCAAATATCGAGACCGTTCGAACGCCAGTTTCATTTGCCCTTGAACGGTGCCTCATTGTGGGTCTCCATTTGGTCAGCTTGTCGACTCGTAGAGTATCCAGAATTTTGGGACGTTCTGATGTGTCAGTCTCCGAATGTTGGCCTACATAGGGAACGTGGAGGGCAGGTATAATCGTCGTCTAGGTTACGGTCGGCTGCGTCTTATCAACGCAAGGGAAGATCGCCATATTGTGCGCAAACACATTGCAGCTCTTTCACCTTCCGCCCGAGGACATGTAACGGACCACCTGCAACATTCTGTGTTGTCTTGCACTAGTGATCGGAGACTGGCAACAGCCGGATTACTTTCCAGTACACAGGCTGTTGTCAGCATCACTACACAAACAAACGGTTGTGTTTGGAGTGGTGTAATGACGGGAAAGGGTAGGCTGCTGATGAACTGCGTTGCGCTGTGTTCAGTGATGAATCGTAGTTCTGTACTACACAATATGGTCTTCGTCGGAGAGTACAGCAGCAACCTGGCGAGAGATCTCATTCTTCCAATGCTTTGGGGAGGTACTGGATGTTACTCTTGGCATTACGAAGTGGGGAGCCATCGAGTATGACTTCAGGTCACGGCTGGTACAGATTAAGTGATTCTGACATCATACCGGTACGTCAATATCATCCTGCGTCCTCACGCATTACCTCTCACTGACAATGTCGTGGTGCAATTTTTCAACGGGACAGTGCTCATCCAGGCGTGGCACGTGTCTCTATGAACTCTCCGCATGATATTGAGGTACCCTCACGGCCAGCAGGTTCCCAAGGTATGTCCTCGAAACAATACGTGTCGGGCCAGCTCGTATGTCAGCCCCATCCCGGTGCCTTTATCCTGGATATCAAGAACCAGTTATAATATTTGTGGGCCGGATTGTCCAGAAGAGAATACAAAGATGTTATCTCTTCCCAACAGTATCAGTGCGTGAATCCGGGCCAGAGGAAGCTACACTGAAGTGCCAAAGAAACTGGCACACCTGCTTAATATCGTTTAGGGCCCCCGCGAGAACACAGAAGTGCCGCAGCACGGTGTGGCATGGACTCGACTAATGTGTGACGTAGCGCTGGAGGGAACTGAGTCCTGCAGGCCTGTCCATAAATCTGTAAGAGTACGAGAGGATGGACACCTCTTCTGAACAGCAAGTTGGAAGGCTTCCTAGAGATGCTCAATAACGTACATGTCCGGGGAGTTTGGTGGCCAGCAGAAGTGTTTAAACTCAGAAGAGTGTCCCTGGAGCCACTCGGTAGCAATTCTGGGCGTTTGGGATGTCGCATTGTCGTGCTGGAATTGCCCAAGTCTGTCGGAATGCACAATGGGCATGAATGGATGCAGCTGGTCGGACAGGGTGCTTACGTACGTGTCAGCTGTCAGAGTGGTAACTGGACGTATCAGGGGTCCTATATCACTCCAACTGTACGCGCCCCACACCATTACAGAGCCTTCACCAGTTTGGACAGTCCACTGCTAACATGCAGGGTCCATGTATTCATGCGGTTGTCTCCTAGCCGTACACATCCATCCGCTCGATACAATTTGAAACGAGACTCGTCCGACCAGACAACATGTTTCCAGTCATCAACAGTCCAATGTCGGTGTTGACGGGCCAAGACGATGCGTAAAGCTTCGCGTCGTCCAGTCATCAAGGGTACACAAGTGGGTCTTCGGCTGCGAAAGCCCATATCGATGATGTTTCGTTGAATGATTCGCACGCTGACACTTGTTGATGCCCCAGCAATGAAGTCTGCAGCAATTTGCCGAAGAGTTGCACTTCTGTCACGTTGAATGATGAACGATTCTCTTCAATCGTTGTCGGTCCCGTTCTTGCAGGATGTTTTTTCCGGCAGCAGTGATGTCGGAGGTTTGATGTATTACCGGATTCCTGGTACTCACGGCGCACTCGTGGAATGGTCGTTCGGGAAAATCCTCACTTCATCGCTACCTCAGAGATGCTGTGTCCCACCCTTCGTGCGCCGACCGTAACACCACGTTCAAACTCACTTAAATCTTCATAACGTGCCATTGTAGCAGCAGTAACCGATCCAACTACTGTACTAGACACTTGTATTATACATGCGTTGACGACCGTCGTCGTCGTGCAAGACAGACAATATATAAAACAATTGAAGACGTCGAAATGACAACATCGGCCGCCGACAAGAAAAAGAATACTATCAAGTCTGTCGCCGCGCACTCTCTACTGGATGGACCCGCCGTATTCTGTGGTTGCAGATTAAACTTTAGTATTGATCTGAATGATACCTTCTCCCATGGTAATGGCTGGTTAACAGTTGCAATCGTACGAGGAGGAACAGGCGTACCAAATGTATCAGGATTGGAGAGCTTCGTCGATCGGGACGTCATAGCCTATCGAACTTATCATGTGAACTATACCAGCTGCTTTGGCGCATCAGTGTATAACCAGACTGTCGAGATTTTATAATTTAGAAGTACTGCTTTATGTAAAAATGTGCTCGTGGGTATCGGACTACCCTGAGCAATGCTATAATAAGATTTCATGTACACGGAAAAATACTGTTACTTGCAAGTGTACTGACAATTGTGAAATCAATAATAAATAAAACTTAGACAGCAGTGGAGTGTTTGCGAAAGTGTCCAAACGATATTGCTTATGTCACTTTGGACTACACAGTAACTTAGTTATAGGCACACAGTGATCACTCACCCTGTCACATACATGGTGTAAACGCTATAAGCTTACAAAATTATACAGATGGTACATTTCTATGTGATTGACAGAATAGTCACATGAAATATCCTTGTATCATGTTCTTTATTTTTCTATTCCTAAAAGACAGATATTTGTAGGACTGCCAGTAGACGCATTTCTGTTACATTGTCAACTGACTGCACACGATCCGGCTTGTGTATTACCGAAATCGACGTGTCGGTCAGAGAAAGGTAACGGACGAACCAGAGAAAAGTAAACATTCGACGTGTACAATGATGCGGCACGGCAATCAGGTGCTACCGAAACAAGCACTGTAAACAGTCATTGCGTTGTGAAGAATGTGTAATTCGTTTTCCGTAAACAATGAATTACGTACAAACAGACGTTTTTTTTTCTTTTACAACATTACCATAGCGAAGGTTGTGGTAGCAAAGAAAAGTTAACATCGTAAAAAATGTGTTTCCTTTAACAAAGAATAGACTAGTTACCTTGTAATTCGTTGTGCATTAATTACAATCAACCATTTCCTCTTTTTACAGCAATATAATAACGAAAATTAAGTTCAGATAATTTTCCTTTTGCAGAACAGAACTATAGCGAAAATGAAACCCATATCACTTTGTTTACTCTCACATCAGTACTGCAATAAGTGTTCAAAATGCCCACCATTGGATTCGACACATGCTTCTTTACGGCGAAAGCAGTTTCGTCGGGCTCGGTCACACGTATTTGCCTTTATGGTACTCTCAGCATGGAAATTCGTGCACATTAATTGCTAAGTATAAATAAGTTTCTTCATATAGCACCGAGAGTAAAAGTCCAGTGGATTTAAACCAAGACTGCGTGCTGGCCATCGACGTGGACTAAAACGTCATATCCGTCATCGTGGAAATTGTCTATTCAAAAACCTCCGTACTCTATGACCAATGTGGGGTGGAGCTCCATCCTCGAAGAACCACATGTTATGAGGTACGGCTAACGGAACATCTTCTAATAAAGTTGGTAGCAATGTTTCATCTAGCAAAGTTCTGTAATAGTTATCAGTCAATCGTGCAGGTAAAACATAAGGCCCAATAATGTACTCATCAATTATACAAGCCCATATATTTACGGAAATACAGCACTGAAAATACATTGCTACTATTTGGGCGGATTGTGTACACACCAAGTGCGCTTGTTATGGAAATAAGTTATTCCCTTGCAAGTGAAAGACGCTTCATCTGTTACGAGTATTTTGTTTACAAAATCATGCTACGCTCTTTGTAACAAAAAACCACTCTGAGAGTTGTTGTCGTGGAGGAAAATCTTGCTCTTCAAACGCTTGTACGCGTTGAATGTAGTAAGACAGCACACGCACCTCTTTCAAAGTGCCATGGGCGACAATGTGCGACACGCCCACTTGGCGTACTCTGAGTAGGATCTTCGTGGATCCGGTTCACAATTTGTTCCTCAGCTTCCAACGTACGTCCTCCGCGTCGTGGATCTCTGCCTTGTGCGCGGGGCTCTGGTGTCAGTATCTCTCAGTCTATGAAAAATTAAATACGTTCGCGTAAGTTCTATTCTGTCTTGATACATTTAAAATTAAAACGAAAACATATCGGAACACACAATACGTTGCGCATACAGAACTAATTACACGAGGGTTGGAACTTAAATAGTGGCAAGTATATATTCACAACCGATACAAAAGAGTTACATGTTTGTACCCGTTACTGTCCTTCAAAGCAGTCACCAGAGTTGTGTAGAACCCGTTGCCAGAGATGTGAAAGGCGTAGTATACCGTTAGCAGAGCCTGTTCTGTTGATGGTGCGAATGGAGCGATCTAAAGTTATGGTGATTCTCGTGCACGACTATGATGGTGTTATCCTAACCCTAACGCATTACGTTCCTCCACGGCAGACCGTCAATGCACAGTATTACTGTTGGTTTTTGGAGCATCACCTGCGATCATCTTTGCGAAAGAAGCGGCGACACTTTTTGCGCAACCCACCCATCAATTTGCACGACAATGCACGGGTGCATACAGCGCAAGCTGTGGCTGCTCTGTTCGGTCGATGGGACTGGGAAGTACTGTACCATACACCATACTCCCCGGACTTAAGTCGTCGTGACTTTGATTTAATTCCGAAGATGAAGGAACCACTTCGTGGCATTCGCTTCAGAACTGTTCCAGTGATTCGACAGGCAGTAGACCGCTCCATTCGCACCATCAACAAAACAGGCTCTGCTAACGGTTTACTACGCATTCCACATCGCTGGCAACGGGTTCTACATAAAGCTGGTGACTACTTTGAAGGACAATAACTGGTGCAAACATGTAACTCTTGTGTATCGGTTGTGAACAAATAGTTGCCACTATTTAAGTTCCAACCCTTGTAAATGATACAAAACTGTGGTGAGCAGCAACAAATATCGTGCAGTAAGCCTTCGTTGTGGGAAGCGTTGTCGATAAATTCGTACAGCTGCGCTCGCAACACCTTTTTCCTGTCCATAAATTAAATGAATATCGCGTAGTTCAATGATAGTAAATCTCACTTCGATCCTAACGTGTAATAGAGTTGCAATAACGTCTGCACAGGTAACTCGACAACTGTCGACGATCGACGTGTTACAATGACTCAGTCACACAGGCCGTAGTTGCGAGAGTGTGCGCGATTCACGCTCTCTATGTCAATATGCGCAGCGGTAAATAACGCTTACAGATTGCTTACATAAGTGCATGTGTGTTGGGGGAGGGGGCGGAGTAGGTACTTGTAGTGTTTTCATCCTATTTAAAGAATTCTCCCAGTCTACTGTGCATGATGTTTACACAAGTCACGTCTAATCCGGATGCACTGTCCAGTGTCTACTTGTCCAAGAACATTGTCCGGAGATGAACTTTTTTTCTGGGACAACAGTAGGAAACGGATAAACATGTTACTAGACTTTTAAATCAATTGCTTTGTGTTCTGTTAACAGGATTTATGGCAGCTTATACCGTTACATCCTGTATACAACTAAACTACTAATTATGAATTAGTTAAGGTAATTACTTGTACAAGAAATAGTGAGTAGTTTTTGATGCCATCGATTAAATGCAATGGTAAAACAGTACGTTCTATTTCAGTGCCAAATGTTTTATGAAAGTGGGTTATAAAAATAGTTAAATAACACACGGATCCATTTTACTGATTTTAATCAACTGTAGTACCTACACTGATATTAAAACGATTCTTATTTATTGAGAAACTGCCCTTTACTAAGAAAAGTGTCACTTAGCAAGAAAGTTGTCGTCGCGGTCGTGTTTTTAGTGGCAGATAACCTTTACGTCCTTCATCGTTCATTTTATGGAAGTGTCACCTTGATTATTCCATAGTGTCCTTCATCTTTAAATATTCTCGTATACTGGCTTGTTACAGGTAAGATTCCCTTGTGAATTCCTTTATCATCACAGACATGTGCTACTCCTGTACTCCGAGCACTCTATACAGCAATCAACTGACACAGACTAATTGTAATCAAAGCTATTACAAAAATAAAGTTTCTGCCAAGCGAGAGCAGCTCCCGGACAGCTATGATATTTTGTTTTACATGATGCATAAGCTTCGCTACATATTTAACGGTTTCTACATTATCAGTCTTTTGAAAGAATAAATCACGCAAATAATATCAGCGTTTACAAGTTTCTTCATACAGAAAAATTACATTTGTGTAGATACGACTTTAAGCTTCTAACAGATGGCGTTACATCTTGCGTTCACAGAATACTGGCGCTCATTTTCAAATATCTTAAATACCGCTATGAACTGAATTTTATAGATAAACAAATAAATTTTATGATTTGTCATTTTGTTCTAAAAGTGAGTGTATTTAAATGTGTGTTATTGTGTTTATTTAAATGTGTAATTACAAGGTGCAATGTCGACTGATAAGTGGGCACTTAGTGCCAAGTTCTTGGAAAATTTGACTCGAACCTGTAATCGTTGTAATAACATCATAGATTCTCTCAATTCGTTAAGTTTCATTTCGTTCCCGCTCCCACTTCTGGCTGCTTCACTGTACGTTGATGAGTACGCTTAGAAATCATACTCCAAAGGTAAATATACTTCGTGATATAAGAAAGGAAGCTGTTATAGGTTATCCTCATACGTGTAAAGTATGAGCATACATCAGTTAAAAGTTTTTTATTTATTTACTCGTCACGTTCTGTAGGACCAAATTGAGGAGTAAATCTCCAAGGTCATGGAACGTCCCAGTACATGAAATTACAACATAAAAGTAATAACAGATAAAAATAAATGTTTATGAACCCGAAAAAAGTCAATCTATAAGTTTAAGTAAACGCAATCAACAATACAATAAGAATCAGCTTAATTTTTCAAGGAACTCTTCGACAGAATAGAAGGAGTGACCGATGAGGAAACTCTTCAGTTTCGATTTGAAAGTTCGTGGATTACTGCTAAGATACAGAATTTATCTCAGGGTACTTCTTTCTTGAAATATCGGGTTTTCTTTTAGCTGCAAAATCTAATAACTCGTAAGATATACTCAGAGATAGCTAACATTCTGAAACAAGAAATCCTTTATCTATATTAAGCACTCCAATATTTCTTGCTTCGCTCTCAAATATTTAGTTTCAAATATGAATGGAATCACGGAACGAATTTTCTGGAGATACTTCTGCACTGACGAAATTTAATTCTATCTCCTGTGCAACAGTTGGACGTAATGAACAAATTCTATAAAGATATAAGCAACCTATCTGTATCTTTCGTTATACATACCACTGCCAATTGTGCGAAAATGTTTACGAAACATTCCTCTTATTTTAAACCGGTAGGCATTGCGTCGTTTATGCCACTTTGTTGGTTATCCTTTATGAAATCAAGCAGAACTACAAACACTGTTCTAGCGATGCAAGCCGGTAGAAAAGATCGATTACCTATTCCACAAATGCTGGATGGTCATATCATGAGGATTGCGAGTTAGGAAAGGGTTAAACTGTCCTTGAGCGGCTACAGATCGTAGTAAATCCCGTGGCAAATTTGACGACAAGGTGCATAACGTTCAATATTAATACTAATTGTTTAACTAATTAAGAAACCAATCCGACAATGCTGAAGAATTTACCCTAATTGTCGTCTCTATATCTAATCAGAATTTCAGTTACTAAAAATTGAACGACAGAAGTTAAACAAAAAATTTCTTTAATGATACGAATATTGACGGTCTATCAGGGAAGTGTGCCAGTGCATGTAAGCGGGAAGCTAAGTAACGCGGTATAACTATGCCATCCTTGAGATGAACACGAATTAATCACGAATGCTTCGTTTTACTTAAGGATGATTTGAAGTTTTATTTTTACTAGTAAAACGGTTGTCTGAACTGAAGAAATATGGTAACAGATGCTGTCCGTTATTTTGTGAATCTTGTGATACTAGAAGTGCTATAATCAGATTCCGCGATTGTTACTGTGATGAACGAGTTTAGACTGACTGTGGCATGTGATTGACAGAGACAAAAATGTTTTCCCTCATTTTTGTTTGGATTAATTAATGATTTAGCATCCCTCTTATTGAAACATTATTGTAGCGTCGTAGTTGCATTCCCAAAAGCCCGCCGAACTTCACTGTTTTAAATCGCACATTAGAAGTCGCGTCCTACAGAGAAGAAATTCGATGTGGACTTAGAGACAGCTTTAGAAGATAAGAGGTAAGCAAGTCTTTACTTGGTCGTCTCGGCAAGAATCAAATGCAATTTACTATAATTTACCCTGATGCCTCATTCGATGAAGCCCTCCGCGTGCAACAGCAGGGACTATTAATCTTTTTTAATGTAACAATTTCTTCAGAGAGGAAACCCTGCAGAGGGTCTTAGATATGAGTGGCCAGATGAGCAGTTAGGCAATACATCGGCTCAGTTACGTCTTCTCTGCCTCCGCAATGAAGATATTTGCTAACGGGGTATCGTGTCGTCCATACTAATCACACATATGCTTGCAGACATGAGATTTCCTATTATCAATGATGACTTCAGCGATACGAAGTCACACTTTGCAGTGTAATTGATAATGCTTAAGAGAGAACTGTATTACTTGATCAACCAACAAGCAGCAGTGTCATCAGTAACAACGGTGGCATTATCAGCACTAATTCTGCGCGCGTGTGTGCTCACGCATGTTCACGTGCATGTGTGTGTGTGTGTGTGTGTGTGTGTGTGTGTGTGTGTGTGTGTGTGGTTTATGGGTGCTCAACGGCGATCTTATGGGCTCCCTGGATCTTCACCAACTGAACACGTGGCAGCGAAAATTTAAAAATCGTATAAGGAAAATGAGACTCAGACCATTAACTGAATTTGTGCATGTCAGTACATGATAATGGTGTCAAATAGGAAACAAACCCTAATCTTATGCAAAATTTTATTTATTTGGTAACGAACCGACTTTGGGCTTCTTAAGCCATCTTCTGGTGACAACTGAATGTCACCAATGCAGATATAACAACATGCTACTTACACAGGTATTTATACACAAGATACAAAAGCTACAGAGATGATGATATGTAGAATGTTTACATAGGGAAGCATACATTTTTGTCACGCAGGAAGAATTGGATTGGCTCAAGAAGGAAAGAGCTTTTTTATGTGGAGGTTTATTTAACAGCTGATGGAAGCTGAATTTAAAATTTTAATCTAGTATTTTTAATTAAAACTTGATTTAACGCATTTGTTCCACTGAACAAAAGCTGCCCCAACCACTAGCAAGCGCCATACGTGGCGATACAATGACGCTGTCACTGCGTCACTCTTCTCTCTTAATTTGGGAATTATTGATTATAAGTGGACATGACAAGCGGAAGCGAGTTCAGACTAACTTTTTCGTATGGTTGCAGCACTTTGAACTTCCACTGTTTTCCATGTACTGTACGCACGTATTAGACTATGACGAGTGAATTATTTTTCCTAATGAGGACTTTTTTAAACTTTATCTTTTTTTCTTCAATTAATTTTGACAACAGCTCTAAGTAAAATTTTCATGCGTAGGAAATTAGAACAATAAAGCCTGTCGGATAATGTTACTGAGGGTCTATTCAAAAATGGATGGTGATGGAGGGTTCATGGAACCGTGCAGTTTTCGGGGTTCGATACTGTTGCTGCGGAATTACGCCTATCAGTAGCCCACACCATGCGGATTCTAATGGACTGAGGAAGCAATTTTTGAGGGTCACAGCTTTCACACAATAAAAATATGTATATGATCTGCAAACAGCTTTCCGAACAAGAATAACTTTCCAGCTGTATGCCTAAATGCAGAATTACCTGGAATGGTTGAGTAGACAGGATTTTAAAGTAGTTTTCTGTGAGTTGATGCATAATGTGTTAAAAGTTGGAATGTTACGCATTTCTTTTCCTGACACTCAATTCGTTATTTCTGATAGGGAACTTGGGATTCAGTTGAACAGCTGCGACTAACCCTACTCATAGGTTCTGCTTCTAAGAACTGAAACATAAACTACCGGCGACTGAAACTGCAAACATTGCCGTATTCACATGGATGACTGATAATGAAATGGGACGAAGATATGAAGCAGTTAGAGGGAAATTTCGCCTACGCAAGACAAAGTTTGATTGGTTCAGTTTTATCTAAACATGTTTCTGTGATGCCTTCAGAGGGTTCTTTTTATTATTCTTTCGGAAAATATTACGATATTTTAACATTTGGTGATGGTTGTATGAATGTCAGACTAAAGTTATTTCCACGTACAGAGGAGCGATAATCAGACGTTAAATATTACGTTACTTTACATAGACAGATAAAGACACATTCACAGGGTTGAGGGATTAAATATAAGTTTAGGCTATACTGAAAATTAGGTCTAGGACACCAATTTGGAAGTAGGCTAAGATAGTTATGGAGCTGTTCACACATCTCACAGGAAGCTAAGTTATTTATGCTGGTAGTTTTATATCAACCACGCATTCTACAATTTGTCATGTTTTTTGTCCATTTCAGACTGAAAATCGCTACATTGTACATTATATGACGTTTTTAGAGTGTTTCTTTTGGATCCTGATGTACTCTTTCTTTCACGGTTTTGCTGTTGTCATTGTTAACTGTTACACACATATTTCGTATATTTTCTCAGAAAAACGCAACGTTTCTGTCGCAATTTTACGTGTTTTATAGCTATACGATGCTCATTTATTTTGTTGCGTGTCTGTTTTAAGATGACGCGCGATTTTAAGGTGTTGTTGACATACTAAATACTAGCCGAGTGCCCGGCGTTGCCCACGTATGTATTTATTTCAATTCTATTAGTCCATCTCCACCTTCACTTTTTCACTTTCCATCTTCTCTGAAACCTCCACTCTGTCCATCTCCTTGGTTTGAATTTTAAGTGCGTTATGATTTTGGAGTGGGAGCTGTGGGTTTTTTCTTTATCGTCCTTTTAATCTGCTCCTCTGTGCTGTCGCTTCTGTGTTTTTCAAAGTTTTCTCTAAGCCTCTTAGGTGTCTGTCAGGCACCTTTTCAGTTCTGTAATGTTGCTGTTCGGGTTGAATTCTGATGTTTTCTCCGATGTTCTTTCATGAAATGGAATAACTATGAGTCTTATGTGTCTGTAGAATTCATTTCTTAACAAAATATAGTGTGGAGAACTAATTTTTGATTGGTATGGGGTACAAGCATCTTGCTGCTTGTTCAGACTCCATTTATTAGTTTCATACACCCTTTCGCTATGGGGCACGGAAGCCACTGTCCCATGCCATGTGTGTAGCTTTCCCCACGGATATTAAACAGAAACGCCCCCGTCGGACGCTTGAAGCATGCAGGATTCGCTTGCGGTTTCCAGTGATGGAAGCACGGATTACGCAGACGCTTCTTAAAGATGTTTACAAATAAGGAAATGAGCATGCGTAATATCTCTGCTATCATCTCCCACCGTAAAACGATTATGTGCATATATTCGCCTGCATACAGGGCCCTCAAACAATACACCATCCCAATGCCCCACAATGTGTCATAATAGCTTTCTGAAAACTCCTCGGACACAGTGGGACTTATGTGACCCTTTAGGTACCCAACCACTCTCCTAATAAGCACAGTTAAGACGACACAGAGCGAAACGCAACAGTTTCCACTAGTTGTGGCTGGAGTTGAACGTTCATGTAACAATATGTCTTCCACGCTTTTACTGCAAGATCTTTCCTTCCCATATTTTGAGAAATGGTAGTACGAACCGAACAAGAAAAAGTGTCCAGTAAAGACCTGCACAAAAACGCATACCTCGAAAGATAAGAGCACTTGTTCATCTTCGCCACTGTAAAAAACATGTCTTCCACTGAACAACTGCTCATAGCTCTTAATGTATAAATTTTAGAGCCCTCTTTGGTCCACTGTCTCTTAAAATGTGGAAAACAAAGAACTTGTAACAGAAGAGATGTTTTACAACAGCGAAGACGAATAAGTGCTCTTAACTTATGCACTTTAGAGCCCATGTTTACTTCATATTTTTGTCTTGTTTTGGTCCATACTATGACCTCTGTAACGCGTCCTCTTATATTATTACGTTTTGCTATTGTTATTGTTAGAAAAATCTTTATTCAGTCGGCCGTCGAAATTTTGAAATAAAAGTTATTGTGGATGTTGCGTAGTAAATATTTCCCGTGAAACGCTGTTGCGACACAGGCAAAGATCAATTGTGGAAACTAAGCCACTGAATATTACAAAATACGGCCGACTGACTACATTAAATAAGAGGGCAAGTACATTCGCGAATGAGTGGTCTAAAAAAAAAAAAAAGAAAAAGAAAAGCGTTAATACTGTGTAGGAAATGAGTCTTAAATATAGTTACACTTTGTACGCACTCAAATGTATGCGGAGATAGAGGCACGTACATTTTGAGTGCAATCATCCCCCATGGCCTGGATAAAAAGAATTGCAGTTAAATGCATTTGTTCATTTTAGAATATGAGTGCGTGGACTTCGAAATTAAATGAAAAGAAAGACTGTAGGTTCTGAATGTCGCGGCAAATTTAAATTGACGGTAGCCGCCACGAAAGGAAAGAGCCGGACACATTCACGTACCTCTACCGTTGAGCAGCGTCGCCGTGAAGATCGTCGCCTCCATCTAAATTCTTTGCACAAAATTACAATAACAGTAATAATTTTCCAGAATTTCAGAAGCTGGGATCCATGGTATCCCAAAAGACGAAATCGCTCTGCTTCAAAATCACTTTCAGTATTTAACCCAATTTTATCAGTAAGAAATGACACAACACGTCTTAACACTAGGACAGGATAACAGCGAATGGTAACTTATTCTAAAACTAATAAACGAAGAGCGTAAAGCTTCTTTTATTCAGCAAATGCTTTACGCATTAATCTCTGGTATTTGAACTAGTGTCTATATATTCATAAAAAAATTTATATAATTCCTTTACACCTCTCAAAACGTGGGATACTATTTTTAACATTCTATATAAGGGGGACAGTGACGACTTGGTATAGACTAGCGTGGTAACAGGGCAGCACTCCCACGACGACATCTCCAGAAGAGAACCAACCTAACATCCATATGAAACTGCCCTCTGTTTCCACCAAAAGGTTTAGTCTTCGCCACACGCTGATCACGTTTATCGCACCACTCTCCCTCTGCAGCAGACGGGGACTCGTTGTAGCAACGATACTGGCCGCAAATGGTGCAACCCACTGACATAAGTAACGTTGACAAAGGTAAGGTTGTTACGTGCAGGCGCCTGATAACGGGCATGTCGGGAACGGCGAAGCTGGTCACCTGTAATCGTGCTACTCTCACAGGCTAGAGTTGCGCTCTGCCAATAATACGGTTTTATAGTTTCGGTACAATATGTAAATAACGAGATAAATAGCAGGATTACCGCTGGTACTGGTAGCACTTGTAAGGAAAGAAGAAAAGTGAATATGTAAGAGAGAACCTGGGAGCCAATGACTTCTCTCTCTCTCTGTTTTCTTTTTAATTCGCACACTATTAGAACCGTACATCAATCAGCGTTAGTTTATTGCTTATTTTACATCATTTTAAAATTTAAATTTATAAGTAATGAAAAGTAGTTGATTTTGTAGCTTCTGCGCTTTTATCTAGGCAAAGTAATGACTTTTGAAGCAAGTACAGTTTACATGAACATAAATAAAAAATAAGTAATTACTGCTGTTATTTTGTAATTAATAGAGTGCTATCCTTGATGATCAAAGACAAGTTTCCTGTTACTAATGATAGAGTGAAAGTTGTTAATGAATGACAAGAACAAATTTTATACAATTGCGACGAGCTTCTGAAGCGACTAGGTGAGGAATTCCACCTTATGCAAGACACCTTTTGGAGTTCTGTTTTACCGACATGTTTCACACTTTTTTCTGCTATCTTCAGTGGTTTACTTTATTTCCTATCTGTAAAACTGTTATTACATATTAACGTTCAGAGAAAACATTTGGTACAAAATGTTTACGTTTCTGAATGAAGTTATTGTTGTCAAATGTTATACACAGTTTGTTTATAGTTTACAGTTGAGATAAGTATTACTGGGTTGATGCACTGTATGTTGTTTGTTACAATATGTCTGAAGTTCTAACTTTATAGCTTACTTGGAAAAAAAAGGGGTGAATGTATGCATTAATTTAAATAACTTACAGCCGGCCGGTGTGGCCGTGCGGTTCTAGGCGCTGCAATCTGGAGCCGAGCGACCGCTACGGTCGCAGGTTCGAATCCTGCCTCGGGGATGGATGTGTGCGATGTCCTTAGGTTAGTTAGGTTTAATTAGTTCTAAGTTCTAGGCGATTGATGACCTCAGAAGTTAAGTCGCATAGTGCTCAGAGCCATTTGAACCATTTTGAAATAACTTACATGAAGCTATTGAATATTTATGGTGTTAGCTGTAAATGTGCTACACACTCTACAACTTGTCAGCTGCAATTGTGCTTTCTCATATGAAAATGAATATGTATCGCTTTATTTTGCGTGTTACTTATGGCTTTGGTGTTGTGGTGTTTTTTTCTCCTTTGTTTTTGGGATGATAACACGCTGATTTCTACCACTTTTGTCGTTTCACAGGTATTTTCTGTGATTTTTCGAACTTGCGAAGTGTTTTGGCCGCCGTTACGTGTTGTTGTAGCTGTGTAGTATTCATTTACTTCCTGTCATATTTGTCTGGGTGAGGCACGCTGATTTGAAGTGCTGTTGGCGTTACTTGGCAAGCACAGGAATAAGAAGAACTGCAGCACCACAAGATGATTATTGAAGCGATGTTTGATGCACTTTTGTTTTGCATTTTCTATTTTAAACTTTTTATGAGGAGCTTGCATTTTCTAGCGCTGTGTGATAAATATGTATTGTTCGGTTCAAATGGATCTGAGCAGTATGGGATTTAACTTCTGAGGTCATCAGTCCCCTAGAACTTAGAACTACTTAAACCTAACTGACCTAAGGACATCACACACATCCATGCCCGAGGCAGGATTCGAACCTGCGACCGTAGCGGTCGCGCGGTTCCAGACTGTAGCGCTTAGAACCACTCGGCCACTTCGGCCGGCCTGTATTGTTTTCTTTTACCACAATATTCCTCTGTTTCATGTTCCATATCAATAATTTTCGAATAAAACTTGAATTAAACGATGAAAATTTGAATTTATCTGTAAATAGCGTTTATTTTTAAGTAACAGACAGAAGGATAACTTTGTACAACAGAAATGTTCTGTAGGTTTTGCGGCCCTTTATGCAAGGATTGCCCAGAAAGCAATGCACCGCATTTTTGATCTTCAACAATTCTTTATTGGACATAATGAGAAATACACATATGAAAGAATGGTGTTTTATCTACGCACCCTATTTTTCCACGTAATCTCCATCCTGGTCTAAGGCCTTCCCCCAGCGCGAAACAAGGGCGTATGTGCTCTGTTGGCACCAATCCTTGTCCTGGTGGCGGAGACAGTGCTTCACCGAGTGAATCACCTCCTCACCATCCTCAAAAAGTCTTCCACGAATGACATCCTTTAATGGTCCAAACAAGCGGAAGTCCCAGGGGACTAGGTCAGGCATGTCAGGTGTGACAGCTGTGGATGGTCTCCCCGACTGCTGCAAATCGTGGGGCTCCACCGAACCGCCTTCTGATGACCTCACGCTCCGCACCCAGCGACTAACTGTACTCCTGTAGACAGCAGCTTCATGGACTTTGCACAAGCGTTTGTGAATATTCTCCATAATTTCTTTCTCTACAGTTAGAAATTCAACGACGGCACGTTGTTTGTAACTTACATCACCTACAGACGCCATAGCTGCGCTATCTATCGGAAGTGACAGAAACTTGGCGTGCTCACTCAGGAAACTACTTAACGTTTCGCATTCCTAGCACTGTTTTCGGCTGATAAAAATATGTGGTACATTACTTTCTGGGCAACCCTCGTATATCGCCTATCAGTTTCTAAGCGGTTCACTGCTTCTGGTTTCCAGGCGACTAGTGGCATACGTATAGAAAGCAGTCTTTATGAGGTAATGTCTAATAGGTATGCAGCACACCTAACATGAAGATAATGCGGATACGATCTTGACTGACTAAAGATACTAGGAAAACTACCATAGTCTACGCCTACTTGTGATAGTCTACGATAGCCTACAGTCGTTTTACAATTCTATCGTAGACGTCTATGGAGAGTGGCTGAACGGGCGACAAAGTGATGGACTTTCACCACTCATCACAGAACATAAAAGTTGGAGGCTTACTCGCGATGTAAGGCAGCATAGGCGGCTGTCTGTGGAATATTTGATGGCACATTACAATACCGGTGCGGGCACAAGTGTTTTGAAGTACACCATTCAGAGCATATTGTTGAACACGGAGCTTTGCAGTATATAACTCCTACCGTTCCCAGTTGACACAACGCCATCTTCAGTTACGATTCCAGTGAGCACAAGATTGTCGAGACTGGATCGTGAATCAATGAAAAAATATTGCCTGGTCAGGTGAATCACTTTTCATGTTATGTCAGGTTGATGATAATGTCTGGATACGCGTTCTTCCAGACAAATGGCTACTTGAAACATGCCGATGGGATCAGTATTATGCTATATGTTACATTCGCCTGGGCTATGTGTGAATCAAAAAAGATACTCTTTCGTGAATATAGTACTTGTGCTTTGTTATTTAACTTGAAACAGGTTCACTCAATAGACTGTATTGCGTCGCCGGCTGGCTGCCGCCGCTGGCAAAAATTCCCCACCAGCCTGTTGCTTTAATGATTAATTACCCTGTACTTAACAGCTATTTTTTTAATATTTTGCGAGTTGACTTCCGAGTAGTTTGTTCGATTGTTCTAATAGTTTCTTAATTTTCATTATTTAAAGGTTTCGTATGCAATGAAAAATGAATTTGACTACAGAACATTCTCGGCTTTTGGTTTTAAAGCGACATTAATGCTTAAATAAAGTGAAGATCGGCACAGAAATGCATCTGGCAAAGAAGCCCCGTTAAGACATTTGTAACTGGTGTAGGAAATTCGAAAGAGATCAGTTTTTTTCTTAGTGATGAGGTGAAGGATGCCCAAGAAGTGCTGATACTGATAAAAGCATTGCAGCTGTTCGAGTAATGCTTGAAGAAGATTGGCGGACGTCTTTTGAATTTATTCAGGCGACATTGGGCACGTGAGTCTGATCCAAGACATTTTAATCAACAGTTAGACGTGAGAGAGCTTTGTTATCAACGTTTCCACATAAAATGTTGATCGAAAGCAACAACGTACTGATTGGTGCAGAAAAATTCTGGAAAAATTCCAAGGCGACACTTCAAATTGTTCAAATTGGTTTCGAATGTTGTTACTGGTGATGTTGTTGTTGTTGTGGTCTTCAGTCCTGAGACTGGTTTGATGCAGCTCTTCATGCTACTCTATCCTGTGCAAGCTTCTTCATCTCCCAGTACCTACTGCAACCTACATCCTTCTGAATCTGATTAGTGTATTCATCTCTTGGTCCCCCTCTACGATTTTTACCCTCCACGCTGCCCTCCAATACTAAACTGGTGATCCCTTGATGCCTCAGAACATGTCCTACCAACCGATCCCTTCTCCTAGTCAAGTTGTGCCACAAACTTCTCTTCTCCCCAATCCTATTCAATACTTCCTCATTAGTTATGTGATCTACTTATCTAATCTTCAGCATTCTTCTGTATCACCACATTTCGAAAGCTTCTATTCTCTTCTTGTCCAAACTATTCATCGTCCATGTTTCACTTCCATACATGGCTACACTCCATACAAATACTTTCAGAAACGACTTCCTGACACTTAAATCAAAGATTACTTAAGCCTTTAAAAACCGATGAATTCGCAGTGCTGGTAAGGAGGGCTTCTAGCGTTTTTTTTTCTTTTTTTTTTCTATAACGTACATACTGCTGCTCCAGCAGTAGCAGATGCACGTACCGTTAGTGCCGAATGGTACACAAATGTCTGTTTATCGCAATCTTTTGGAAACGTTTGTGAAAAACACCCAGAAGGAAAAACAATCTTGCATCACGACAATGCATCGTCACATACGCCGAAACTAACATATGAATATCTGGATGATCCCTAGCACCATGGATCCTCCGCTATGCAACCCTGACGTAGCACTCCGGGCTCTTTTTGTCTCCAAACGTTAAAAATAAAATTCGTTGGATCTCTTTTTCGTCATTAGACGAAGCAGTGGAATATCATAAATATCTGGTTTCTTGAATGACTCAGGAAGACTGGCATCATTGCTTTAAGGACAAGTTTCATCGAATGCAAAAATGTGTTGATGTTAAGGGGAAATATTTTGAAAAACGATGTAATCATTAATTTTTTAAAAATTAATCCTGCCTCCTTTTATTCTTCCCAAGTAAGTTATGATTTTGTTGGTGCACACATGGAAGACCAGAACCATTTGATTGCTTTTTCGGAGGAGAGTGCACGCTTCTAGCTAACTTAGCTAACTTAATGATGGTAATAGCGTTTTAGGCAAATATTGAACAGCTTGTTCTGTTGCTTCCATTATCGGCATTCTGCATATCACTCGAGTTTCTTGCTTGAAGCGTAAAGTTTGTGTTTCAGTTTGCCTTGTGTATCATATGTGTTTTGATTGTTTGGGTGTATTTTCTTATTCTGGCAAAATGTTCCTATTATTTATTCACTTCCTCACTTTGTGGTAGCGATAATGATAACGGTTTGAACTAGAGGCGTAAAACTACTGTAGGCTACCATAGACTACCATAAGCAGGCATAGACTATGATAGTTTGCCTAGAAGATCTATTCAGTTAAATTCATAGCTGAATTGCTTGTACGTTGTATTGATTCATAACGAATAACAATCGCTGTCTTTATGTATGCAATCATTGTCTTACTAGATTTACCTAAAAACTGGAAGCAGTCAACCGTCTAGAAACTGAATGAGGATATATGAAGGACCGCGTAACCTGCGGAACATTTTTGATTGGTTGGTTGATTTCGGGGAGGGGACCAACCAGCGAGGTCATCGGTCCCATCGGATTAGGGAAGGATGGTGAAGGACGTCGGCCGTGCCCTTTCAAAGGAATCATCCTGGAATTAGCCTGAAGCGATTCAGGGAAATCACAGAAAACTTAAATCAAGATGGCCGGAGCTGGTTTCAACCATCGTCCTCCTGAATGCGAGTCCAGTGTGAGGGCTTTCCAGGAGGTATGAAATGAGGCGTGGTGGCCCTCAACTACGTACTCTCAGACTCAACGTTGAAATATTAAAAGTTTTCGCTGGTTTTGTTGTCTAGGGGCTGGGATACGTAGTTGCCGCATTACAGGCCAAATACTGCTGAGTCTACAGTATACGATAAGAATACACTCATGAATCGAATGGTTGAAGGTTTCTATCACTCGGCAATTGTGAATTATGAAAGTAACATATAAATTTATAAGTGAAAGATTGCAATTAAATAAAATCTGCAGGTACTATCTTAACATAATGAGTGCGATAGTAGAAGTACTTTTGAGAATGTGGTATATTTATGCACAACACTTCTTGGTCCAGCAATTAAATAAAATATAAGTTCAATAACAGGGTAACAATAGATTCCTACTGCACGTAATTAGTTATGAACAACAACATAGCTCGCGAGATATCCACTACTAAACGCACACTACGTCTTCACTGTAGAAGCCACGGAAATCTCACAAGTACACAAGTCGGCACTCCGAAGTATTTCTGTCTGCTGCGACCACGCGCAAACCGCTCCACACTCTCCAAATCTCTGCTGCGATTGTACGTCGGTCGCGCCGTTGGGTCCAGCACCTCTCCGTGTCCTCTGTAGTCCTCCCCTGTCGTCTCCCGAACTCACTTCCATCCAGTCCCCCCATTCACGAGCGCTGTGATTGGCTAGAGCGCTCGCGCCATGTCTTCAATACAACGCACTCACACAAACATAATGAAACACATTCGAAATACTGGATTTACATTTAACTAACTTGAAATTAAATAAATATTCCTACGGCTGGACCATAAACATGCTCTAACACACATTATTAAATACATAAACAAATTAAATAAACATATATCAAACGAACAGAACAAAAGGTAGGCCAGTAGACTAATGTCTCTGTGTTTTCTGAAACACAATAAATATTTAACCAATTTCTTCGTGAATAGTCTACAGGGTGGTCCATTGATAGTGACCGGGCCATAAATCTCACGAAATAAGCATCAAACGAAAAACTACAAAGAACGAAACTCGTCTAGCGTGAAGGGGGAAACCACATGGCGCTATGGTTGGCCCACTAGATCGCGCTGCCATAGGTCAAACGGATATCAACTGCGTTTTTTTTAAATGGGAACCCCCATTTTTTATTAAATATTCGTGTAGTACGTAAAGAAATATGAATGTTTTACTTGGACCACTTTTTTCGCTTTGTTATAAATGGCGCTGCAATAGTCACAAACGTGTAAGTACGTTGTATCACGTAACATTCCGCCAGTGCGGACGGTATTTGCTTCGTGATACATTACCCGTGTTAAAATGAACCGTTTACCAATTGCGGAAAAGGTCGATATCGTGTTGATGTATGGCTATTGTGATCAAAATGCCCAACGGGCGTGTTCTACGTATGCTGCTCGATATCCTGGACGACATCATCCAAGTGTCCGGACCGTTCGCCGGATAGTTACGTTATTTAAGGAAACAGGAAGTGTTCAGCCACATGTGATACGTCAGCCACGACCTACAACAAATGATGATGCCCATGTACGTGTCTTAGCTGCTGTCGCGGCTAATCCTCACATCAGTAGCAGAGAAATTGCGCGAAAATCGGGAATCTCTAAAACGTAGGTGTTGAAAATGCTACATCAACATCGATTGCACCCGTACCATATTTCTATGCAGCAGGAATTGCATGGCGACGACTTTGAACGTCGTGTACAGTTCCTCCTCTGGGCACAAGAGAAATTACGGGACGATGACAGATTTTTTGCACGCGTTCTATTTAGCGACGAAGTGTCATTCACCAACAGCGGTAATGTAAACCGGTACAATATGCACTGTTGGACAACGGAAAATCCACGATGGCTGCGACAAGTGGAACATCAGCAACCTTGGCGGGTTAATGTATGGTGCGGCATTATGGGAGGAAGGATAATTGGCCCCCATTTTATCGATGGCAATCTAAATGGTGCAATGTATGCTGATTTGCTACGTAATGCTCTACCGATGTTACTACAAGACATTTCACTGCGTGACAGAATGGCGATGTACTTCCAACATGATGGACGTCCGGCACATAGCTCGCGTGCGGTTGAAGCGGTATTGAATAGCATATTTCATGACAGGTGGATTTGTCGTCGAAGCAGTTTCACCAGATCTGACGTCCCCGGATTTCTTTCTGTGAGGAAAGTTGGAGAATATTTGCTATCGTGATCCACCGACAACGCCTGACAACATGCGTCAGCGCATTGTCAATGCACGTGCGAATATTACGGAAGGCGAACTACTCGCTGTTGAGAGGAATGTCGTTACACGTATTGCCAAATGCATTGAGGTTGACGGACATAACTTTGAGCATTTATTGCATTAATGTGGTATTTACAGGTATTCATGCTGTAACAACATGCGTTCTCAGAAATGATAAGTTCACAAAGGTACACGTATCACATTGGAATAACCGAAATAAAATGTTCAAACGTACCTATGTTTTGTATTTTTATTTAAAAAACCTACCTGTTACCAACTGTTCGTCTAAAAGTGTGAGCCATACGTTTGTGACTATTACAGCGCCATCTATCACAAAGCGAAAAAAGTTGTCCAATTAAAACACTCATATTTCTTTACGTACTACACGAATACGTAATAAAAATGGGGGTTCCTATTTTAAAAAAAACGCAGTTGATATCCGTTTGACCTATGGCAGCGCCAAATAGCGGGCCAACCATAGCGCCATCTGGTTTCCCCCTTCAAGCTAGACAAGTTTCGTTCTTGTAGTTTTTTCGTTTGACGCATATTTCCTTAGATATTCGGCCCCGTCACAATCAATGGACCACCCTGTATATCGGATCTTTCTAAAGACACGTCGATCGACGAAATCGGGTGAAACGTTTAGATTTTGGAAGTTGATTGCTGGGTGTTACTTGTATAATTTACAGTGAGATACTAAACTTTAAAGTAATAAAGATATTGAAAATCTGATTACACTATCATAATCGTCATGGAAATAATGGTAATGTACATGTTTCTTTTTGAGGTATCAGGATTCATCTGGCTACTATTAATTTCTGTACGAATTGTGAAATGTCTGCCGTTAAGGTTTCACAAAGCCCGCCATCTTTGACCCTCCCGGTGCAGAGTGTCAGCAAGGAATTCCCAGGCACGTGCTCGGTGGACCACTCGCTGGGGCTACCCCACTCGTCCGGCTGACGTTCGGCACCACGTGTTTGCTGCCGGGCCCCGGCTGGCCGAGCTGCTTCCTCCGAATATTTTCAGGGCGCCACGGCTCGCCCCTTACCTCACAAGTGTGATAACCACTTCGCCATTTCACTCGGTGGAACATTTTTGTTTTACATTACTTACTCAAGAACGACACTCTTACTTAAGAATAAACACTATAGAAAAACTGAAACTGTCAATCTTTAACTCAGGTTTATTCGAAAATTATTATTTTGTAGCGTGAAACAGAGGGAAACTGCAGCAAAAATAAAGAAAACAATACAAATGTATCATTTAATGCTAGAAAACTCAATTTTCTAAATAAAAAGGTATAACATTCAAAACAGAGACATATCAAACATTTGTTCGATACTTCGTTGAACATACATAAACCATTTTTCTGTTCTCATAAACAACTTTCGCACTTATCAATAACAACAGGAAATTCTTGCCTTCAGTCATGATAAAGAACATTCGGTTGCGTAGAAAAGAAAAAATAACAATTATATGCATGTAAACTGTACTTGCATCAAAAGTAATTGCTTTGGTTACATAACAGCGCAGGAGTTACGTGATAAACTAGTCTTTATTACTTATAAAATGCAATTTTTGTTCTGCGAGGATGTTAAATACACAATAAACTAACACTGAATGCTGCACGGTTCTAATTATATCGTGCGGTAGCGTTCTCGCTTCCCGCGCCCGGGGTCTCGGGTTCGATTCCCGGCGGGGTCAGTGATTTTCTCCGCCTCGTGATGACTGGGTGTTGTGTGATGTCCTTAGGTTAGTTAGGTTTAAGTAGTTCTAAGTTCTAAGGGACTGATGCCCATAGATGTTAAGTCCCATAGTGCTCAGAGCCATCTAATTATGTGCAAAATTATCATACAAACAAACAGAAAAAAGAAAAGTCGTTGGCTCCCGTTTTAACTCTTATTCATTCATTTTATTTCTTTCCCTACAGATTCTACCGGTACTACCGTAATACTGCCATTTACTACGCCATTTATGCAGTGTATTAAAAGTATCGAACTGTAGTCTTGGCGGAGCGCAAATGTAGTTTGAACAACAATTTATATTCTCCGAGAAATCGACGAACTACGCTGGAGATGTTGCGTACAACTGCCCTCTGCAACTGTCAACAATGCGAAGGTTGCAGTTTTACGTCCTGAAGGCTTTTTCCAGTTTACTTGTGGAGTCATGTTGGTGTCTTACATTACTACTGCAATCTTGTCCATACACGTTTATTCTAGGTAGTTTTCACTTCATTTGGCAAATGAATTGTTTTCATTTTTCTTTTTATTCTAGAAATTAATATTTTGACGTTTTATTATTCTGATTTTTAATTATGTTTGGATATGCTATGATGCTTTGTATGATACTGTATCATTAATAAATATATCCACTTGAATATAAATTTAAAAATAGAGATACGATGTTAGCAGGTAAAGGATAGCTGGAGCAGATCGGAATTTGGACAGTAATTGTACGGAAATGGAATACGTCTTGAACAGAAGATGCTGGGTAAAGAAAGAAGTAGCTTTATCCGGATTGTGATTTCGAATTCAATGCAACGAGGAATTATATACTTCTTATGCCTGAAAGTACCACTATAAACCGATTATCTATGGAGTCATTAGTAGCGACTGAAGAATCAGCTGCTTGACATAGATGGAAATGAAATGGAAAATGTAATGTTATATCGGAGAAAGATGTGTCGTAACAGTTTAGAAACTATTGATTCGGTGCAAAAGAGACAATGGAAGTCTGCACAATGGCACGCAACGTCGTTAACATTCAGTTTGATCGCACAAAACAGCAATTACATTAGATGTGAACGGGAGAGGCGAGGTCATTGGCTCCATTTCAATAGCCAACACCTACAACGACAATTGAAAACACAGCCATTTACATCACAGACAGCCAAGCGCAAACATGACGTAGCCCATTACAGAGCAAAATAAACACGAACACAATGGTCACATGAAAGCTTATAGAGTAAGATAGTAACTCCGAAAGGGAAGGCAAATAGATACTGAACAAGCTATTACATTGTTTCCTTCAACAACAACGTGGATTTGCTTCTCGATGACTTTTTACTGCTCTCGGACACAACGGTACTGAAACTTAAAGTGCCTAGATAGTTATTACTACGGAGCGAGTAAGACCCTTCTAGAGCGGCGTTTGCTGCAAACCTCATAAGAATGTCAGAAAATGTATAGTGAGGGAATCAGTCTACAAGAAAGGACAACATGCTAAATATGGTTATTCTTATGAAAATGAAGATGATTTCCGTAAGGTATTTCAGACTGCTGAGTAATATTGTGGACGATAAATTTTGAGGGAGAATCATGTTTATAAATTAGATGACAGCGAACAAAAACAGTAATACACACGATGGACGCAGACTTGATGTATTAAATCAAATAAAACTATTACTTAAATTTGCAGGTATGAATATAATTGAAGTTCTTTTTAATTTACAAATGTATACAGAATACCTCAGTGACCTCATTAAAATGCTCCTTGGAAACGTCAAGAAATTCTAAAATACAGATATAACCTGGTTAAATACATCAATGAAAGTGTCTAGCCCAAGAGGAACGGAAAAATGGCAGCTGACTGCAAACGTTTGGGAAACAAGCAAAGATATACAGAATATAAGGTTTTTAACAACAGGTAGGAGAACAAAATAAGGAAGTTGATGCACGAATGCGACGCAAGACGCCTATAGAAGGGGTGAATGGTTGGTAAGGAAAGTATGTAATAACTTTTGCTAGAAAATTTCAGATTTTTCCTCGTAGAGAAGAAATGTTTTGATTGTCTGAATGATTTGCGAAAGAAGGAAGAACCGACAGCTAACTTCTGCACAGAAGAGGGTGATTTAACGGTAAACACAGAAAGTAATACTCTTGTACCAGCTTTGGTACTTAGGATTTTGTAACAGGAAAAATTATATTGTTAATATTGGCAGCATTGTTCCTCAATTGCTCCATCAGTTACGTTTATGAAAGAGGTCAGAACAATTCTGTCTTTTGCATCTGACTGTGTATTTTGCTTTTAAGCAAATATGTTTCACTTATTCCAACTAGGTATCATCTATTGTTTAAAATATAAAGACAACTATTTAATTATACATGTTTTTTTATTAGATGTATAGTTTTCCTTGACAGATACATTTAAAATTTCTATTTCTTTACAATTATATATTTGTAATTTATCACATACTTTTACTTTTCGACTTTTTACATGTGTGTGTTGGTTCTTCCGTAGATACTAGATGCACACAGTAAAGATTTTCACTTGATGGTATGGCACATTAATATCTTCAGTGGAATATATTAATGTCACATACCATCAATTGAAAATCACGTGGTGCACAGCATATGACGTTACTCACTCATTGTAGGCTTGACTGAATGGTCCTGGCAGCTGTAGCAAGTGAGAGTGGAATGGGGTGTTGCGGTCAGGATGGAGGAAGGGTAGATGTTGGGGGCACAGTGTGTTTATGTTTTAACTTTCTTTTCATTTATTGTTTTTTAAATTTTTAAACTCATTTTTGGTAAGTTTTGTTTTTAAATGTAGTTTTTTGTGATGACCTAAGAGCTGGTAAGAATGTAGTCCTTCTGGTACAGTTTTTTGTCACTAAGAAATTTTCAGTTTTTTGCATGTCTCTGTATGAAATAATCCTCCTGAAGAGTGACTGCTGCTGTTGTTTTGTTATCATGGTGTAAGACTGTCATGTCTGTTTTTTGTGGTGGTTTTCTTTCATTAACTGCTCTGTGCATGAGGAGTGGGTACATTCACTCTTGAGTGCCTTTTATATGATTCATACCCGATATGAAAATTTCTTACAATCATCGTATTATATTTGGAGCTGCAGCTATTGCTTTTTAGTTCATTTACTCCCACACAGTTGTATTTTTTCTCGTCTGCCACAGTTTTTAATTTTTTTTCTGTTGTTGTATTTGTCTCGAATGATATATTACTTCTACATTTTTTTGAAAATATTACTAATTTTGTATGTGAATTGGTTGGTATGTTATAGGGTGCCATTTTGTGTTTGTATTATGGGGAAAGTTGTCTAGTGTGAGTGTGTATTACTTACTGGTATATCTGAATTGTTATTATTTTTGCTGTCTTCTGTCTTTATATTCTGTTTAATGGTGTTTTGCTGCTGTAGTAATTGTTTAGTGCTATGTTAATGATCATATGTAGATCTTCATGTTTTCGCTTAGAGGTGTTCTTGTTAGTCAGTACACCACATGTCTAATGGGTGCCACTTTCTGATGATATCATACACCTCATAGATGAACCAGCTATTCTTGAGATGAGTCATTTGCTATATTTTTAATGCACTTAACACTGCGGAGTAAACGCATATGGCCTAAAGGTAATACTCATCATTTGGATTTGCAGCTCCTTGTGTTTACTGTGTTTGTAGTTAAAATTGTTGGACCTAAGGTCCGCCAGTTATGCAAAACACCGTTCCTTCCAAGTTCCCAAACGTGTTTCAGCCCGTATGTGCCATCATCAGTGGGTTTCTGTTTCATTTAATCTTTATACTCGGTTTGCATGGTTTTTCAGGACAACTTGGGTATTCTTTATTACAGGTAGCTTGTCATGTTTTTGTGTGGCAAGCCCTTTTCTCTCAGCATCCTGATGAGGTGTTGTGAGGCACACATAAATATAACACATATTTTCACAAATATGGTCGTAAAAGCACTTTGCACTTCCTTACACTGCCAAACACACTAATTGGTTAATTATCCACATATGACATCTACAACCAGCACATACGCCCACAGATGGTACTGTTTCAAGGCCAGTAATGCACAAAGATTATAAAATAGCATAAAAATTGTACTCACATGTATGTTAAGGTCAAACACTGTTGTAACTAACATTTTCTTTTTTATTATAATGACTAATTTTGTTGAATACTTATGTGTGACAATCCTTGTAAACCTACCGTTGGATACATTTAATTAAGAGCTAGTCATTGTAATACAAAGCATTGAATCTAACTTTACATATTCATCTGTACGTTATTCAATTTGTGGAGATATTATTACCCTCATAGTAAATGTTTTGCCCTAATATTGTGATGGTATGTTATTTATACACGATGTTTATGTAGTGGAGTAAGGGGCCCTCCAATCGGAACACTACACAAGAAAAGAAATTTTAAAGAAAGAAAAACGAAAAGATTGTGCACCAAGTACGCCACCGCCAGTACTACGGCTATACGTATAGTGGGGAGGGCAGCAACCGCATGGCAAGAAATCTTTTTATTCCAACAGCCTTCTTACTGATTTAACGCGGCCTGACACGAACTGCTCTCCAGTGCCAACCTCTTCACCTCAGTCAAGTACTTGAATTAAATTATTAGTTGGATACATTCCAATCTCCATTTTCCCCGCCAGTTTTTACCGTCTATAGGTCTATAGCCTTCTCAAGCACAATGGAAGTTATTGCTCAATGGTTTGCCACATGTCTCATCATATTGTCCCTTCCTCTTGTCATTGTTTTCCACAAGTTTCTTCCCAAAATTAAAGCCAATGTTTGATACGAGTACATTTTTATTGGGCAGTTATGGTTTTTTTACGTGTACTAGTTTGCTTTTTACGTCCTTGTTTTGTCCGTTATTTGTTATTTTGTTTCCAATGTGGCAGAATCCCTTCACTTCGTCTACTATGTGATCACCAGTTTTGATGTTAGATTCATCGCTAATCACATTTCTGCCACTCTGCACTACTTTCATCTGTCGTATGTTTTGTCTCATCTCTAGTGTGTGCTAACTATCTCGTCCATTCTATTCAACAAGTTCTGCAATTTTTCCTCATTTTCAAGAGAATAGCAATGCTATCAGCAATATTGTCGCTGATGTTCTTTTACCTTCAATTTCAATCATCCCACACCTGAATTTTTTTTTTTAATTCAGTAGACAGTAGAGAAATTTTATTATAATTTTAAAGATTAAACAGCAGGGGAGAAAGAATGCATCGCTGTCTTACACCATTTCTGTACCTAAGACTTCGTTCTTGGTCTTCCATTTTTATTTTGTTAGTTACCACTCGACAATGGAAAAGGAGCACTAGAGTGAAAGCTCGTGGAAATATAACCACTAGACGCCACTGGAAGCCCGAGGTGATTTTATTTAATCATATCGCCGCGAGAGCATGTGTAATGCATGTTACAGTATTTACACACTGACAGATAAAGGCAAAGCAAAGCACCTAGACAGAGAGGAGGAAACGAAAAGAAATTTCACGGGCTGTGAGAGTATGTAATGTTATTTCAGTGAATACAAAATCGAGTCAAATTTACAAGGACTTTGGCAGTATTAACTCAGTTATCAGTATGACTTTGCACCCTTCTCTGGATTCGATGCATTTATACACTGATTCGGTTGGGAAGGGCGACAAAAGGCTCCTGAGCCCCAAAACTGTGTTTTTTCAGTCATCAGCAGTTTCTGACTGGTTTGCTGCAACCTACCACGAATTCCTCTCCTATGTCAACATTATCATTTCAGAATTCAGCCTCAGTTATCTGTTGGACGTATTCTAATCGCTATCTTCCTCTAAAGTCCTTACACTCTACAGCTCCCTCAAGTACCATGGAAGTTATTCCCTTATGACTTAACACACGACCTACCATTCCGTCCCTCCTTCTTGTCAGTGTTATCCATACATTACAGAATTTTCAACACTATACTGTAGCACCACATCTCAAACGCTTCCTTCCCTTCCGTGCCAGCATTGCCACAGTCTATGATTCATTACCGCAGATCCTGTGCTACAACCGCACTTTCTCAGAAATTTGCTCCTCCAATTATGGCCTACGTTTGCTACTAGTAGACTGATTTTGGCCAGAAATGCGCTCTTCGCCTGAGCAAGTCTGCTTTCTATGTCCTCCTTGCTTCGTCCGTCATTGGTTATTTCGCTTCCAAGGTAGCAGAATTCCTTATCGTTGTCTACTTCGTAATCAACATCTCTGATGTTAAGTTTCTCGCTATTTTCATTTCTGCTACTTCTCATTACACCCGTCTCTCTTCGGTTTGCTCTCAATCCATGTTCTATATTGATTAGACTGTTCGTTGTACTCAACGGATTGTGTAGTAATTTTTCTTAACCTTTACCGAGAGGATAGCAATGTCATCAACAACTCTAATCATTGATGTCCTTTCACCCTTAATTGTGGTACCACTCGTGAACCTTCTTTTATTTTCGTAATTGCTTCGTCGATGCATAGGTAGAACAGTAGAGGCGAAAGAGTGCATAGCTATCTTACACCTTTTTCAAACCGAGTACTTTGTTCTTGGTCTTCCAATTTTGTCGTTCCAGTTTGGTTGTTGTACATTGTGTACTAGCCGTTTCATACATTACTCCTATTTTTCTCAGAATTTCGAATATATTGCACCATTTGACATTGTCGAACACTTTTGCCAGGTCGATAAATCCTATGAACTTGTCTTAATTATTCTTCAGTTGCGCTTTCGTTATCAAGTGCAACGTCAGGACTGCCTCTCTGGTGCCTCTACATTTTGTAAGGCCAAACTGATAGTCATAGAACAGATCCTCAATTTTCTTTTCTGTTCTCCTGTATATTATTCTTGTCAGCAACTTGGATGCTTGAGTTGTTAAGCTGACTGAGCGATAGTTTTACTATCCTCGAATTTAACTTCACAGAAGGTTGTTTTCACTTTTCTGTGCGATGAGTCAGTCCTCCCAACGATCATTTCTTCTTCGAATTCTTCAGTTATTTCCTCAACCCATTTCGTCTTGGCTTCCCTACATTTCCCATTTATTTCATTCCTAAGTGATTTATATTGCTCTATCCCTGTCTTTCATTCAAAATTTTTGAATTTCCCTCTTTCCTAGATCAATTGAGTTATTTCTTCCATTACCTAAAGCTTCTTTGCGAGTTATCCTCCTTTTTCGTATGTTCGCCTGTTCAATGGCTGTGATTGCTATTTTTTGGATAGGTCCATTCTTCTTCAATTGAATGGCCTACTTCGCTGTTCCTTATCACAGTATCCACATCTTTATAAAAAATATCAACGTGTCTCATCATTCCTCAGCCATACAGTATCTCACTTTCTTCCACTTTGATTCTTTCGGACTATTCCCTTAAGCTTCAGTCTACTCTTCATCATTTCTAAATTGTGATAAGAGTGTCTGCTTCTGGGTGCGCCTTACAATCATTTATTTGATTTCCAAATCTCTGTCTGACCATGATTTAATTAAGCTGGAATCTTCTGGTGTCCCAGGACTTTTCGAAACGTACTTCCTCCTGCTCCGGTTCTTCAACAGGGTACTCGCTATACTGGTTGACATTTATTGCAGAACTCATTTAGTCGTTCTGCTCTCTCATTCCTGCTACCAAGAACATTTCCTCCCGCAAGTCTTCCTTCTACTGATTCCCTGGCAACCACATTACAATCCCCCATGACCATTAGATTCCCATCTCCCTTTACGTAATGAATTACCCATTCAGTATCCTCATATACTTTCTCTATCTCTCTCCTTCTACCTGAACTGTTGTCGGCGTTGGATGGGAACGAATTCTGATGAGAATTACCGCGTCACTGAACTGATCGCAGCAATTCACTCTCTGTTCTACTTTTCTATTCATAACCAATCCTACTCCTATTATACCACCTTCTGCTGCTGCTGATATGACCTTATATTCGTCTGACCAGAAAGCCTCGTTATCTTTCCATTTCACTTCGCTAACTCCGTTATATGTAGACTGAGCTTTTCATTTCCATGATCTGAATTTCTAACTTGTCTCTCACTTTCAAACATTTGACATTGCCTTCTGTATCCTCAAGCTGTTGATAATTGCCAATCCTTCCGCCTTTAAGGGATATTTCCCACCCCAAGAATAAGGTCCCCTGAACCATGGTGACTCCTGATGCCAGAAGCCTTCAGCCGCCATGGCTGATAATTTTGTTTCAGAATTAAGCTATGGCTAGCTTCGAATCTGGGAAATGGTTCAAATGGTTCAAATGGCTCTGAGCACTACGAGACTTAACTTCTGAGGTCATCAGTCCCCTAGAACCTAGAACTACTTAAACCTAACTAACCTAAGGACATCACACACATCCATGCCCGAGGCAGGATTCGAACCTGCGACCGTAGCGGTTGCGCGGTTCCAGACTGAAGCGCCTAGAACCGCTCGGCCACTCCGGCCGGCCATGTCCGAAAGAAAAGATTCCATCTTCATATAGTTATGTTACACACCGCTATGTTATACGCTACAATTCGGTGCCATTTAATGGCAGGGGGGGGGGGGGGGGGGATGTAAATAGATAGACATGAAGAATAAAGCTTTAGAATGTTAAAAACGTTTGCTTCATTTTAAAAGCCTTAAAAGCACCCACACAAAAGAATTCAGAGACATTACTTTTCAGTACGCTCCCGAAGGACGGTTCGCGATCAACTTTATTACCAGACCTAGTAATAAGGGACGTGAACAGCGTCAGATCTTAAGTGATAACTGTGAATGGCGCGAATATGCCGCGTTGTGTTATCAACATCTGAGAGAATTTTCAAAGGGCCTCGTTACTGATCTCTAATCGACCGGATGGTTGAATCGTGCAGTATAGAGATTTGTGGGGCATTCGCATCAGACACTGATCCGATACTGGACTGCATGTGGACGTGACGGCAGCTACAGTAGTCGCCAAGGTTCTGGTCAACCACCTTCGACCGCCACGAAGGAAGTTCGCCGCAATCTGCACCAAAGACATCGTAGCTCTTTCACACCTGCACCTACCATCGGAGAACAAGTAATGGACTCCCTGCAACGTTCTGTGTCATGCCCCGCCATGGTTCGGAGACGGACAGTATCCGTGCTAGGGAACTGTCATTCCATGCGGAGGCTGTCATTATCACCACAACACAAATAGTTCCATGGACTGCTGGTGAATGGTGCCGCAGTGTTCTGTGATGAATCCTGATTCCTCACTACTCCGGCTGATCATCGTCGGAGTATGTGTCACCCACCTGGAGAGAAATCCCATTGATGCAATGTTTTGGAGAAGCGCAGTAGTACTCCTGGCGTCAGGGTTTGTGGAGCCATTGAATGTGCCTTCAGCTCATGGCTAGTAGAGATTGCAGAAAATCTGACGGTACAACCGAACGCCACGGACATATTGTCTCCTCAAATGTTACCTCTCATACACAGTATCGTGACACCACTTTTCGAAAGAACAATGCTCCTCCACATTCGGGCACGTGCTTTTATCTCTGTGTGATGTCGAGGTACTCCCGTCACCAACAAGATCCAAAGATCCGTCCCCGATAGAATACGTGTGGGACCAGCTCAGACGTCAGCTCCATCCCAGTAGCAATATCTGGAATATTAAGGACCGATAAGAAACTAGTGGTCTAGGAGGAGCGTCTTTGAATAGTGATCAAAAGGTCCTGGTTCCCATATTCCCGCTACGGTGGCAGGTTCGAATCCTGCCTCGGGCATGGATGTGTGTGATGTCCTTAGGTTAGTTAGGCTTAAGTAGTTCTAGGTTCTAGGGGACTGATGACCTCAGAAGTTAAGTCCCGTAGTGCTCAGACCCATTTGAACCATTTGAACCATTTCCCAGATTCGAAGCTAGCCATAGCTTAATTCTGAATCAAAATATCAACCATGGCGGCTGAAGGCTTCTGGCATCAGGAGTCACCATGGTTCAGGGGACCTTATTCTTGGGGTGGGAAATATCCCTTAAAGGCGGAAGGATTGGCAATTATCAACGGCTTGAGGATACAGAAGGCAATGTCAAATGTTTGAAAGTGAGAGACAAGTTAGAAATTCAGATCATGGAAATGAAAAGCTCAGTCTACATATAACGGAGTTAGCGAAGTGAAATGGAAAGAAGACGAGGCTTTCTGGTCAGACGAATATAAGGTCATATCAGCAGCAGCAGAAGGTGGTATAATAGGAGTAGGATTGGTTATGGATAGAAAAGTAGAACAGAGAGTGAATTACTGCGATCAGTTCAGTGACGCGGTAATTCTCATCAGAACTCGTACCCATCCAACGCCGACAACAGTTCAGGTAGAAGGAGAGAGATAGAGAAAGTATATGAGGATACTGAATGGGTAATTCATTACGTAAAGGGAGATGGGAATCTAATGGTCATGGGGGATTGTAATGTGGTTGCCAGGGAATCAGTAGAAGAAAGACTTGCGGGAGGAAATGTTCTTGGTAGCAGGAATGAGAGAGCAGAACGACTAAATGAGTTCTGCAATAAATGTCAACCAGTATAGCGAGTACTCTGTTGAAGAACCAGAGCAGGAGGAAGTACGTTTCGAAAAGTCCTGGGACACCAGAAGATTCCAGCTTAATTAAATCATGGTCAGACAGAGATTTGGAAATCAAATAAATGATTGTAAGGCGCACCCAGAAGCAGACACTCTTATCACAATTTAGAAATGATGAAGAGTAGACTGAAGCTTAAGGGCATAGTCCGAAAGAATCAGTGTGGAAAAAAGTTAAGTCCCATAGTGCTCAGAGCTGTTTGAATTGTCGGACACGTCCGAAAGAACAGATACCATCTTCATACCGTTACGGCTAACTCGCCATTGACCTTCTTCTTCTGTGCTGGATGCACACGCATTGCCGGGACTCGGTAAGACTGTCTGCCGCGATAATGAGTGTTATGGGCACGGGCACTACAAATGTAGTGTGTGGACAATAAGTTGGGAATGTGGGTCTCACGGGGAGCGTCCAAGGGATAAATCCCTGCAGTCGTACTATCCTCTGTGCCCTCGGTGGCTCAGATGGATAGAGCGTGTGCCATGTAAGCAGGAGATCCCGGGTTCGAGTCCCGATCGGGACACACATATTCAACTGTTCCCGTTGATATATATCAACGCCTGTCGACAGTTTATGGTCTTGATTTAACTGTAATTTCATAAGATAACTATGTCAGTGTACTGTAATCGAGTTTCGAATTCGAAAAGGTCGTCCACTCAAGGAGCACCCTTCCTCTCTTCAGCATTACAATTCAAGACCACATAGGAGCTGTGCGACATCTGCAACAATCCGGCACTTTGATTCACTCTCATCCATGTTTCTCCATAAAGTCCCAACTTGGCTGTATCCGATTTTCATGTATTTCCAAAACTTAGAGAATACCTTCGAAGATATCACTTTGATGGTGATGAAGCTGTGCAAGCAGAAGTGAGAGTGTGGTTGCATCAACAAAGTCAAACGTTCTACAATGACGATTTCAACAAGCCGGTCTCTAGTTGGGAGAAATGTGTTCGTCGCCAGGGTGAATATGTTGAGCAGTAAATGTGTGGCTATTGTACCAAAGCAGGTGTTTTATTTTTTTCTTCCCTAAAATTATTATCTTCTTTTGCAAATGGAATATACGCACCACATGAAATTCTTGAATGTTGGTTCAGGGCTTAGACGACATAAGTTTAGTGCCTACGACAGTCTTTTGATGATTTAGGGGGGCCCATAAGAGTAATTAGTTTATCTAAAATCCGGGCTAATTACAAACAATATTAATTTCAGAAGTCACTGTCATTGTTCATGCGTGAGCAAATATCCGATTAATGCTCCCTGTTGATGTAGATGAAAAACATGTGTAAGTAACTATAGAATTTAGAAACCTAATGTTGGAAACATATTAGCAAGATTTGCCCTCTTTTAGCTTCGGAGTAATTAGCTTCCTTAGTTAAAACAATGTTACTGTAACATACCCATCCATGTTTAGGCAAACCAAACAGCGAAATTCAGTAGCAATTATTGCTGTACCTAAAAGTTCACATTCAGAAGCGTTTTCCTCTACTGTTCATTTACTCAGAAATGTAAATCTTTAACTGTAATTTGCAAAAACACAGGAAGCAACAATATTTAAATTCAGTTCTGATTATTGCAAATCTATTCACGAAAAATTTTGAAAGCGATTTTAGTTCTGTCTGCGATGAGTTCGAACGGAGCAAAATCTTTGTCCGCCAGTACGAGAAATGTGCCGCAGACGGGGTAGTGCAAGTTACAAGTAGTAAAATGTGCCGAGTTTTATCTAAATTTTGCATCCGTGAGATTATTCTGTAAGTTAGTGACTGTTCCAAATGATTAATTGGACACTGAATGTGTAATTTTCATTGTGGACTACGCCAACCTTTAATAATGATAACTGTGACAATAGGATCAGAATATGGACATTGTTTCTGAACTACCGATAATTATTTGCTGTGTACACCCTCTTCGTATCGATATGACTTTTAGTTTCCGAGGACAATGATTTAAGAGCTTTATTCAGTTACTGTTTCAATCAAATTTGTTTGCCACAAATGGATTTTAGCGTCACTTCAGTGTTAGATCACTACACTTGAACAATCACATTATTGGACAACTATCGAATGTAGAACGTGGCTATCTGTGTACCTGCGCATAATTTATAGTAGATGCGACTCTATCTTGCTAAAAACATTAGTTTAATCAGCAATCAAAATCCAAGTAAAGCATCAGCGCTGCAAATCCAATGTGCACCACATACTCAATAGTAAATTGTCCCCACCACCAAGTTCTCAGTCAAATTCGATGGAGGCATATCCGTTCAGGTAACGGTTACGCTTCGTTTAGTGCTCCGGGTGAGGAGCACCTTAAGGTGAAAACATCGTGTATAAAAAATGAGGTGTATGAGAAATCACGTACAGTGCTGTGAACTTAAAACTATTCACAGGAGAAGTGAAGTGACTGTTGGACAGTCTAAAACATTTTTGTATGGCATAAACGAACTGAAATTACAAGCGATCAACGAGCGGAACAGTGAACAGACAATTTCATTTTGTAACAGTGAAACCTTAATTGTTTGTCGCTGCTAGGCGGATGCGGAAGCAATTACGCAGGTTAGTTTGAGCAATGAGAAACGCAATACTGCCTGATGTCATCAGCATCGACTCCGTCTTGGACAGATACTGATCAGTGTGCAATTGACGTCACAGCCCGGAGGAGACAGCCAAACAACGTGAGACACAGTAGTAAACAAGAGCATAGGACTGATCAGACGCGGAGCTGGCGAGCTGCAGCAATTTGCAGACGGCGAAAGGACAGTCGCAATTGGTGCCGGAAAAATTATCAAGGTGAAAGTGTTTATTTCATCAAGTGATTGTTAATTGTTCAGCCAAAGTGAGTAACTTAAACGTAAAGGACACTTTAGAACTATTCACAGGAGAAGTGGAGTGACTGTCGGATAGTGTGGGACGATAGAAAGCATCAGAAGCATCAGTAAACTAGGACCCGAAGTTATTATCTTTGCAATTCATGAAACAACAAGAAAAGCATTTTAAACAAGAGGAAGAGAATTTAAAACAGATCATTTCGAAAATTGACACTCTTTCTAGCGACATTAGAAGTACTGTCAGAAGGTGTTCCTATGGTTTCGAATCAACTAAACTGAACAACAGTACTGAAAGTGTAAGTAATGACGTAGTTTCAGAGCAAACTTTTTTGATGTAGAAAAATGAAAATGCAGCGAAAAATTTTGATTCGAAAAAGGAACCTTCTGGGAGTAACGAGTCGTCAAGTGAAAATGTAATTGATATTAAATGTAAAAGGAAAAAATAAGTTGTTGATTTTTTCAGGATGATTTAACTGAAGTAGCAATGAAGTGATTTCCGATCCAACGCAAGTAAATACGACTGATATTCAGAGGGTGGGATTAGATAGAGGATTTTGCTGGTATAATTTTTTATGAAAACAATCTGTAAGGAAGTTAAATGAAGAGACTGACAAAGTTGTTATTGATGTTGTGAATCTGGTGGTAGTGCAGACAAATATGGAACAAAATACTAACACATGTGATGATAATAATAATAATAATAATAATTACAGATTGCGGATGCATTGTAAGCGATAATATTAATACTATAGACATACACGTCGATCAGAATATTGTTCATGTAAATATTGATGCTCTTGATCTGCAGAGGGACTGCAATTAGTACACGTCAGTGTAAGCCATATTGTGCTGATGTGTGAACTGAGAGAACAGTCATAAATTCAAAGAAACCTGTTCTCGAGTTATCAGTGAATAATATGTACAGATCATTAGAGACAGACAAACGAGTTTGCAAACAACAGTATTTGGCGACAAAGTGCAAAAAAGTAAATTTGAGTCACCGTATTCAAAAAGTAAATTTCATTATTTCTATGCAAAGGACAAGTTTCAGTAAAGGTATACAGGAAGAAATTTGTAGTAATAAGAGTCAGGAATTAATTTTCGATGAAGATGCAGTGAGAATAATTCCGAATGCAACCGTCAAAGAAATTGATTCAGATGTAAATATGGTGAGCAATGAGTTGGTGTTTTCTAGGGGTCGAATGTGGAAAGAATGGTTGCGTTTTGCATGGTTTGGTACAGGTTCTGGAAGACACATGTTGGTCTGAAATCAGTTGTAAAAAATTAGATAGAAGAGTAAGGAGTCCAATCAATTGTGAATTTGCCAGCAAGTAGAGGGTTCTACGCTCTATAATGAGCTCCTTATGTGCCGATAATGGTTGCCGCAGCTGGGTGTCTCATCCTTCCTTTTTCTTGAGTTACTCATTCTACTATCCTGTCAATAGCTTGTAAGTTGATCAGTAATTTCAGCAACTGTCTTCAAATTTTGTGTGGTCTCCGAGGTAATATTATTGGGTTGGTGCATACGTTAGTAGCGTTTTTCATAAGTTTTAAACACGACAGCTACTCATAATAGAGATTTTACTCATCAACAATATAGCTTCCATCACTACTTTCAAAAGACCCGCAACGCTGGGCTGTCTTTCCAATTCCGTTTCAGGAGAAATCGCGTGGATTTGGGACGGAGAACTCATTTTCACCCGGAAAGGAAGTTTCTTGAACGTTGTTCGGTAGAGAGCCGAAACGGTGAGAATCTGACGCCGCTAGATCAGGTGAATAAGATGGGTACAGAATGACTTCACAACACAGTTCCAGTATAGTTTTGTCAGCCTAGCAGATTGTGGGCGGGGATTATCGTGGAGTAGCATCACTTCAAGTAGTCTTCCTGTTCCGTCTTCTTGGACTGCGTCTGTAAGACATCTCATTTTCTGTCAATAAATATCAGCAGTAATGAATTCCTTATGTGGCGATAATGGTTACCTCGGGCAAGCAATTAGTAGTACACAACACCGTCGCTGGTCCACCAGATTAATAACATTATTTTCAGTGGATGGACGCAGGCTGTTGAACGGGGAGGTTCGCTTTATTTGGGCTCAATCATTCCTTTCTTTTCCTTATTTTAGCATAAAAACACCATACCTCGTCACCATTATTGGTAAAGGATAGGAATGGTCGGCGTTGTGCACGTACTAATTCATGACGAGCTGTATTAAACCGCCAATTATGCCTTCAGGTAATTAACCAGTATCAGTATGTATGTGCCCAATGAAGACTGTAAACTATTATGCAAGGATTGTAATTGACTCTAAATTATGGCCCTCCAGACTTCTAAAGGATGTGGAATAGTAACACTGTAATTTGTAATTTAATTTTGCTACCAGGTGAGATACATATGTAATCTACATCTACATCCATACTCCATAAGCCACCTGACGGTGTGTGGCGTAGGGTACTTTGAGTACCTCTATCGTTTCTCCCATCTATTCCAGTGTCGTATTGTTCGTGGAAAGAAAGATTGTCGATATGCCTCTGTGTGGGCTCTAAACTCTGTGATTTTATCCTCATGGTCTCTTCGCGAGATATACGTAGGAGGGAGCAATATACTGCTGGACTACTCGATGAAGGTATGTTCTCGAAACTTCAACAAAAGCCCATACCGAGCTACTGAGCGTCTCTCCTGCAGAGTCTTCCACTGGAGTTTATCTACCATCTCCGTAACGCTTTCGCGATTACTAAATGATCCCGTAACGAAGCGCGCTGCTTTCCGTTGGATCTTCTCTACCTCCTCTATCTGGTACGGATCCCACACTGGTGAGCAATATTCAAGCAGCAGGCGAACAAGTGTACTGTAACCTACTTCCTATCTTTTCGGATTGCATTTCCTTAGGATTCTTCCAATGAATCTCTCTGGCATCTGCTTTACCGACAATCAACTTTATATGATCATTCCATTTTAAATCACTCCTAAAGCCTACTCCCAGATAATTTATGGAATTAACTGCTTCCAGTTGCTGACCTGCTATATTGTAGCTAAATTATAGAGGATCTTTCTTTCTATGTATTCGCAGCACATTACACTTGTCTACATTGTGATTCAGTTGCCATTCCCTGCACCATGCGTCAATTCGTTGCAGATTCTCCTGCATTTCAGTACCATTTTCCATTGTTACAACCTCTCGATATACCACAGCATCACTCGCAAAAAGCCTCAGTCAAAGTTACCATAAGTTCTATCGTTTATTATAAATCCTCACACAAAACGAGTGGAGCGGTTACTGAGTACTTTGTGGCCTACTGTTTTGAAAGGAGATATAAGATGAACATCAACAAAAGCAAAACGGAGATAATGGAATGTAGTTGAATTAAATTACGTGATCCTCAGGGAATTAGATTAGGAAATGAGACACTTAAAGTAGTAAATGAGTTTTGCTATTTGGGGAGCAAAATAACTGATGATGGTCGAAGTAGACATGATATAAAATGTAGATTGACTATGGCAAAGAAAGCGTTTTTGAAGAAGAGAAATTTGTTAAAATCGAGTATAGATTTAACTATCAGGAAATCTTTCCTGAAAGTATTTGTATGGAGTGTAGCCAGGTATGCAAGTGGTACAATGGACGATAAACAGTTTAGACAAGAAGAAAATAGAAGGTTTCGAAATGTGGTGCTACAAAAAAATGGCTCTGAGCACTATGGGACTTAACATCTATGGTCATCAGTCCCCTAGAACGTAGAACTACTTAAACCTAACTAACCTAAGGACACCACACACATCCATGCCCGAGGCAGGATTCGAACCTGCGACCGTAGCAGTCGCGCGGTTCCGGACTGAGCGCCTAGAACCGCGAGACCACCGCGGCGGGCTGTGGTGCTACAGAAGAATGCTGAAGATTAGATGGGTAGTAACTAATGAGTGGGTACTGAATAGATCTGGGGAGAAGAGGAATTTGTGGCTCAACTGCCACGCGGGATTAGCCGAGCGGTCTAGGGCGCTGCAGTCATGGACTGTGCTGGTCCCGGGGGAGGTTCGAGTCCTCCCTCGAGCATGGGTGTGTGTGTGTTTGTCCTTAGGATAATTTAGGTTAATTTGTGTGTAAGCTTAGAGACTGATGACCTTAGCAGTTAAGTCCCATAAGATTTCACACACATTCGAACTTTTTTTTTTTTTTGCGTATGTAGCTTGCAGTAGCTATTCTGAGACGAAGATTCTTGTACAGAATAGAGAAGGATGGAGCGCTGCATAAAACCAGTCTCCGAACTGAAGACCACGACAACTGCAACAACAAGCCAAAACCGATTGAGGTTCTTATCACTTTTTGAACAGTATCGTTGTGTTGTCTGCCAGTGCTGCTGCCGGCACCCACTGTGTCAGACACAATGCCTGTGAATCCCAGAAAGTTATGTAGCGCAAACTTTACTTCGTACTCCAGTTGGAGCTGCAAAATGTGTCTACTTCTCACACCGAATTATGCGAAGATAATTCAAAGTCTTCCTCGCACTAGCAGCAGACAAAGTGTCTCCTTTGTTCCTCCTATCTTCCCTCATAACACTGGCCCCTTCTTCGAGAGCCAGTCCAAACCTCTCACGAACAGTCATCCAATGACAAGTGTCTATTTTCCTGGGGCGTCCTCTCACTTCTCAGTAATTTTCCGAACTACTACATCAGACCGGGCTGACCAATGAAATTCCCACATTTTCGCGTCCAGTGGCCTTCAGCTAAAGAAAGGAATTTGTTTTCGGCTCTGTCCTGTCGGTGCCTAAAAGGAGTACGTTAGTGTGTTTCAGCATGTTGTTTCCTACAACGCTGTTAAGATTCCTATCTGCTTTATTTATATGAGGGGTCAGATATAGGTATTTTTGGGATGAGAAAGTTGTAGTCACACACTTACAGAATCCTCATACCTCATCTGCTGTGTTTTGCCGAGAGCATAGTCACAAATACCTGTAATTTTCACAGAGCCTTCATAGTGTCCATCAGTGTACGGCTCTCCTTTCAGCAGACTGCCGCCATCTTCTCTGGATTCTCCACCCAAGTCTCATTGTTGCCCAACGTCCAGGACGTCTACTGTACCTTACAACACCCTCATCGTACAAAAACACTTTAGGAACGTGGGGGCAGCCGTCATCTCGTGCAGAATTCCAACGACTCCTCTGAAGTCGTCTAGGTGAGGGAGGCGTTACCTTCTGTCTGTGGCAGCTCGCGATGGGTGTCCCCTCATCTTGTGCAGTACACACAACAAACTTTGACAAACGCTGTTCTCCTTGGCTTCAGAGTCACATTTAACAACCAGTGTTAGGTTAATGGTGCCCTTTGGCCCATTTGATGTGCTGTGTCTGTAAATTGCCATGCCAGCCAAACTTAATTCTCAGGAACTAAAACCCCTGCAAGTACTTGATGTATTGGTAATCACTGCTGAATAATCCTTAATAAAAATGAAGAAATACGCTATTGTCAGATCAAATTAATTCGATCCACATATCACTCCATACAATTTGTGTATTACATATCGATAATGTGAAAGTCGACAAAACCGTCAGTTTCTCTGGCTTTCAGACCAAGCAGAGATGCACATATGGCCATTTGCAGATTTTTGTAATTTTGGCTTAGAGCATGCGGTGCCCACACACTTGATTTTTGAACTTTTCCCATTGTATGCAAATGTCATACAATGATGGGATAATGAAAGTTCATCACTTTTATCGTTTTTCGATCACAATAACATGTTAATATTACAATGAAATGAACACCCTTAGCTGCTTACAGTCGTTGACATACGTCAACGGAGACAAATGAAAATGTGTGGCCCGACCGGGACTCGAACCCGGGATCTCCTGCTTACATGGCAGACGCTCTATCCATCTGAGCCACCGAGGACACAGAGGATAGTGCGACTGCAGGGATTTATCTCTGTCACGCCTGCCGTGAAACCCACATTCTCAACGTATTGTCCCGCACTACATTCGTAGTGCCCCCGCCTATTATACTCATTACTCGCGGCGCGTTGCCGATTCCCGTAGGAGTTCGGGCACTGTTTGTGCATTCGCACAGAAGAAGAAGATGGTCAAGTGGCCGGTGAGCCTTAACTATGTATATACTAAGATATATTGGGCGGGGTAACTACGAATGTAGTGCGGGACAATACGTTGAGAATGTGGGTTTCGCGGGAGGCGTGACAGAGATAAATCCCTGCAGTCGCGCTATCCTGTGTGTCCTCGGTGGCTCAGATGGACAGAACGTCTGCCATGTAAGCAGGAGATCCCGGGTTCGAGTCCCGGTCGGGGCACACATTTTCATCTGTCCCCGTTGACGTATGTCAACGCCTGTAAGCACCTAAGGGTGTTCATTTCATCGTAATTTCATCCTAACGAGCTGCATGGTCACCGATGGTATCTGTTCTTACGGACATGTCCGAAAAGAACAGATACCATCTTAGTATAATGACATGTGAATTATGGATTAATGTGTTTAAACTTTCTTCATCGAACTTCGAAATTGTTCCTGAACGTGGAGAGTCACTTATGCCAAAACTATCCTCCTTTAAAAGAGAAAACCATTTTCTCCCCGTGCTCTGTCCAATTGCATTTTCCCCACAAATGGAAAATATGTTTCCGGCTTCCTTCACCGCTGTCAAGACTCAGTTACACTCAAACAGAAGAATATGTCGCAAATGTTCCGTTTTCTCCACGTGGCGCTTCGTTCTCTACCATCTACAGCTCCACTATCTCCAAATGACAACACGACAATATGTAAACTCAGATAGCAACAGTTAAATACGGATAAAAAATGACACTCGATGAATAAACGCACATCAACCGGAATACCAAACTGCAAAACAAAAATGCTGCGAACTCATACACCAACGTAGTATTCCAGTAGAGTTTCTTTTGTGCCATTTGTTTTTGTTGCACTAATGATCAGAAGAAATGAAACTATCAGAATAGAAAAAAAAATGGTTCAAATGGCTCTGAGTACTATGGGACTTAACATCGGAGGTCATCAGTCCCCTAACCTTAGAACTACTTAAACCTAACTAACCTAAGGACATCACACACATCCATGCCCGAGGCAGGATTCGAACCTGCGACCGTAGCAGTCGCGCGGTTCCGGACTGAAGCGCCTAGAACCGCTCGGCCACCAAGACCGGCTATCAGAATAGAAGCAAAGATTATTTACAATACATATATGTTATTTGATAAAACTGAGGAGGTACTATTTTTATTTTGGTTTTGGGGGTCATAATAAGAATACTTTTTCCTCACTAATAATTTGATAAAACTGAGGAGGTACTGTGTTTATTTTGGTTTTGGGGGTCATAATGAGAATAATTTTCCATCACTAATACATTTTCGTCAGCGAAAAGGTACGATGAATAGAAAATGAAAGGTGCATCAGCGTATGTGAAAAATGTGAAAGTATTTGAAAATCGTATTTACGTTCTATAGTAATTAAGTAATATTTGGAGTAAGTAGGAAATTGTGCAGCAGTAGACATAAAGAAAGAGAGTACATCTTGAATACGTGGATTAATGCTTCTTGTTGTTAACAGGTAAAAAGTTTTCAGTGCAGATATTTATGGAGATATTTGTACATCTGTGTTAAAATATGTCATTGTATAGACCTTTTAGCCTTCGAAAAATAGAATAAAGAGACGCAGTTGCCTATAGTAAGATATGTGAAATGAGAAAGTAAGTTTTGTATCCGCATTGTTCTTCAGGCTCTTAAAAAATATGATGGTGTAAAGTAATAAAATCGGTAAATAAGTATTTTGTCTGTTACGGTACGAGAGCATAGTTTGCATATAATACTAGTATTTGATACTTCTGAGTGCTGTAGCTTCGTTTTTTGCGTATGAGGAGCAAAGAAGGTGCTTATTTCTTTGATAATGGAGTAATGAGGCATAATGATGCATCGACAGAATAATGAAATAAGAATGAGAAGTGATGTGTTAGGTCGGTAATTAACGGTTAGGGAACCTGTCTTAAAAGTAGAATATTTGTGGTGATTGAATTCTCTAGTTAACAGAGTTTTGTAGAAGAATAAAATGATGGAATTAACACGTGTAAATAAGTATAACATACTAACTATGTGCTTATACATATATGATTCTTGTGTAATGAAACTTCTATGAGATAGGCAAGATGTGCTTATTTTATATATAATATATGGCAGTGGATGTCAAAAGTTGGCTAGTGGATTATTTCTTTGATAAAGCACTAACAATGTTCTGCTGCATATGTAATTTCGTTATTGCTGGTTGTTGCTGTTTATTTTCGCTAAAACTGATGATCAGAGAAGAATAGGGTGTTGCTAATTAACTAGATAATTACAATGAGTAAACAATAATTTGAGTATGCTGATCGTAATCGACAATAAAGAAATAGAAATTACGAAAAATACTCAGTGGCAAATCTAACTGTATATTTCACTTTTTAATTCAGTGAAGTGAGGGAGTGATTTGAGTTAAAATACAGGAGAACATGAAACAGATCCCATTGACTTTGCGTTATCTGCAATAAAATATTGAGAGATTTTGAAACATATACACGGTGAATCACCTAAAACTTGGACCGTATGAATTGTTATTTAGGTGCTCGTACTGTTAGCCAATAAACAGATTTTAATAATACTTAGAAAGTGCATCTTTTGTGCAAACATATATTTCCTTAAATCGAACAATGTCTATTGACATTAACAAACTAAAAGTCCAGCGAACTAGAATGTCAGTGGTATCTGTTGCAGCAGTCTAATGCGAGTCTTTTACGACATATAGAATTTTGCAAAGTTTTCACACCGATACTTGTTTGCGCCATTCAACCTGCGCAGTTGCTAGATACGATGTTGTTATGCTTGCTTACAGTGTGCTTGGATATTTCGTGAGTGCATAGCGACTTGCTAGTCAGTTACTGTGTGACAGTCCAAGCAGTGGGTCGTGAGAGGACGGTGGTATTTACCAGTGCAGGTAAAGCCTCATGCTCATGATGTATGGAGATTGTAGGAAGAATGAAATTCGTTCTTGTTCGGTACAGACGGCAAGACATCCTCATAGACGTCCACTATGTCGGCAATAATTTATCAGCCTCTTCAAACAGTTATGTGAAAGCGGTAGTGCAACACCTGGACAGCCTAATAGAAGGAAGCAAGTGCGACGGAAAAAGGGGAAATTAATGTTTTCGCTGCTGTTGCGTTTGGACCACACGTTAGCTCCCACACAATCAAACAACGAAATGGTATGAGTCAGCTAAATGTCGTAAGCTTTCTCCATCGACAAAGGTTTCACATCTGTCACATTTCTCTCCATCATGAGCTGCGTGGAAACGATTATGAGAATCGTGTTAACGTTTCCACATGGGCATTAAGACCGGATTACGCCAGTGTATCATATGTCTCGTTTAGTGATGAAACCACATTTACCAATCATGGCCAGGCAAACAGTCGAAACATGCTCTGTTGGTATGCTGCCAATCGTCAGTTGGAATGTCAGCGTCCATGGAGTGTAAACGAGTAGTGTGTCATAGTGATACCTCAAGTCATAAGCCCGTTTTTCGTACATGCAACTCTGAACGCACGCAAGTATCACTTCACACAGTGCAAGACTTGCCTCACTCTGACCAGCACTCCTTTAATAGACGTACAGCCAAACGCTTTCTCAACCATAGTTCTAAGAAAGAGGTCCATGAGTAGGAACAGATAGTCACACATCCAGAGCACATCACGCAAGGAGTTCATTTCTCTGCTGATCTGGAAACAGTCTGTGCCATTTCAGTTAGACATTGGTGCTTCAGTTACTATGATTAATAAAAATACTTATCAGCAACTAGAATACCCTCCACTATAACAATCACACCTGCACCTCACAGACTATATCGGAGACAGTATCTCTGTTACCAGAAAATGAATTTTTCAAGCGAATTATACATATATAACTACATTAGTGCCATTCGCAGTTAGTCCCTATATTTTTGGCACACATGCTTTTTATTTATTTGGTTTAAATACCGAGGACAATATGCAACTTTCCCATGCCGGTATTCATCAGTTGTGTGAAAAATACTGCCATTTTTTCGACGGCTCATTGGTACATACGAAGAATATTCACGTGCACATTACACTCACTGACAATGCAAAACCTAAGCTGTACTGCGCTCGTGTGGTACCCTAGTCATTCGTGATGAAGCTGCTTCTGAACTTAACGGATTAGAACAAATCGGAGTTTTAAAGCCCGTTTGTGCAAGTCAGTGGGCATCTCCCTTTGTAAGCACGAGAAAAGTGTGCTGATTTTAAAGCCATAGTTAACGCTCAAATAGTGATCGATACCTTCCTGTTTCCGAAATTGCCTAGCAGATGGACGATTATTTTCAAAAATAGATTTAGCCAATGATTATCCTCTACTTCCTCTTGATAAGTAAGAAAAAGTGATACTTCAGCTTCTCCTAGCGTAATTCGTGGTGAAACAGTTCACGGGTGAACGGCCAGATGTCAGTGTCGAATGGGCACAATATTTCGGCTACTGACTAGATTACCGCCATCAGGTGTGCTGACGAACTGGATCCGGAGCCATTGCACTGTATCGTATTGTATGTTAACCGGGGACCTAGAAACGACAGAGAGGCTCCGTCCCCGCCGCTGCCGCAGTGGTCCACAACCCCACGACAACCACTGCAGTCCACTTCACCCCGCCGCCGACCCACACCGAGCCCTAGGTCATTGTGCGGGTCGGCTCCCGGTGGACTCGCCAGGGAACGTCTCACACCAGACGAGTGTAACCCCAATGTTTGCATGGTAGAGTAATGGTGGTGTACGAGTACGTGGAGAACTTGTTTGAGCAGCGATAGCTGACATAGTGTAACTGAGGCGGAGTAAGGGGAACCAGCCCGCATTCGCCGAGGCAGATGGAAAACCGCCTAAAAAGCATCCACAGACTGGCCGGTTCACCGGAACTCGGCACGAATCCGCCCGGCGGATTTGTGTCCGCCAGGCGCTCCTTCCGGCTCGGAATGCCGTGCGTTAGACCACACGGCCAACCGGACGGGCAGCCGCAACTGTACTTACATCTCCTCCCTCCTCTCTCCTACCTAGCTGTCTGCTGAGATCCTCACCCAGCATAGGAGACCTCCTCCAGCCACCAAGTCATTCCGTCCGAGGTTTGCGCCAGGAACGCTGGCAGCGTCTCTGCTGTTGCTCTGCCTGCCACTGAAGTCAGTTTGTAGTGGGATATCACCTTCCTATTCTTAATCAGACTCAGTGCCGGTTCCCCAACCTAACTAAGAGTGTAGCCACTATCACATATGATAAACGGCTCCTTTATTCAGTTCTCAATAGATACTTTGATTACACAGTTCCAGAAATTAGAAGTCTGTGTCGGAACCTTAGTATGCTCATAATCCATTCCGTGTAATTCTGATAGCCAATGTTTCCGCAACTGCTAACTTGTTAGGCTGCTGCAGTTTGGTGTGCTGTTGGTGTTCTTGGCAACGATCTCCGACAGTTCACACCGAATGCAACACTGGCAGGGGATCTGACAGACCCCGAATTTTCGTAATCTGTGATCGTCCTGTACACTACCAAGTAGTGCCTGTATGTTAGCTGGCGTGTGGAACGGAGTTTTCATTTGGTGTTTGCGAAGAATTCCTCCAATCTTCGCGGATAAGGCGCAAGAAAATGGAATTACTGCAATGGCTACATCTTCTGTTTCCGGCGGCTGTACAGTCAGTGTAAGACTATGGCTCTCTGAATTTGCCACTTATGTAATTGTTTTACTGGAACACCATCCTCAAATGTTCAAGCTCTTGGTTGAAGCTCTAATTGTCGGAGGGAGTGCGAGCCCTGTGTGCCAATGTTTTGAGCACACCGCTCCTCTTCACCGGGTGGTGGTAGCTCTCCACATGTACATACGGCTCGATGTTTGTTTGTCGACGGTAAACGTTGTAGCCTAATGTAGCGTCCACTCTTCTTTTTATTGGGCGTTCAAAAAGAGGAACACTCATTATACACGCACGGTGCATCGAGCAGCCAGCGACTGTTGTCGTTTCCACGGCTGTAGTGATCACGACGTAGATTTAAATTTTTCAGAGACTCTGGGCGCATGGGTCTTCCGACGACTCTGTCATGGAGATGCCTCGACAGCCACTGCTACAGAATTATTAGTCTCAGTGAAGACGACTGCTGCGAGGAAGTTACATCCACATGGGATGACGCTTCTAAGCATTATTGTTGGGATTGTATCAACATTCAAGATTATTTGTTTCTATCAAGAACACTACTGTCACTAAATATAATTCTGCACCGTGAAAGGGCCTACAGCACTTCAATTTTATTTATGTCCCAATTATTAAGTGTACGTACATATTGTAAATAACTATATGCCTTTTTCTAGCTGTCTGGTTATCTGTATTGACCACCTCTAATATCGACACCTAAAAATGAAAATAGGAAGTTGACATGCGGGAAGAGGTTCTGCGGACACTAGTGGCTAAGAAACCGATGAAGAATGCATAGGCCTGTCCTGCCGCAACTCCCTTGAATGAGCATATTCGTCTAAACACTTCCCTATACACAACAAACATCACATGATCACTAGACGACGTCCTTTGTTCCATGTTACATAGTCAACAAATCAGAAACTTAGTTCACTACCTACGTAATTCATAACGAGAATGAACGTTACGCCTAAGAAGAGGTATCATAGCGTAATCAGTAGAAAATCATATATGTTACAGGCACGGAACAAGACTATCTCGCAGAAGTCTGTTACCTCTTTCATTGAGAATAATCTGTAACTTTATTTCAGTTAAATTCATATGCAAGTTTCATTGGTTTATTCAAAAACAAAGTATTCAATAAAATCAACTAGGCGCTGTTCTGAACAGGTATTTTATTTAACTTCAGATAAAGGCCATGTTATTCCTCAATTTGAAAGCACATATACCTGTTCATACAGTATCGGCATCATTATGTTCAGTGAAATCAACTGGACATGCAAAAGAAGTTTGTATGATTTAAGTCAGCATGTTTCTATTTGCAGAGCTTGTGAAACTGTGAACACCGTTAACTTCAAACAACAATACAGCTTCTATATTTCATAATGATATTTAACACTTAAGAATGCATTAAAGAACAAAAAATTTAAATAGCGTAGCAAAATTCAAAAAGTAATTACAGAGGTGTGTCATTACGCTACAGTAATCCGGTACAGCGTTATTAACTATTACGAGGCTTTTACATGCATTCCCTGTTCAACAATTCCGCTGGTACAACGTGCTTGGTGTAGGATGGATACGTCAATTTCGTTCTTGTACCTCTAATTTAAAGTTAGTTTGCACCAGTTAAGACCTAATGAGGAAGTCTTCTTAGACCCTCGGAGCCACTCATTCGCCCGCCGGTATAAGTGTATCACGTCTCCAGGTCATCGTTGACGGGCGACTCTTGATAATGTCTCAGATTTTACGACTGAAACTGCAGCTCAACTCCTAGGCGCTAACAAGAGTTTTAATTAGATCCCTCCCCCAACCTCCCACCCCCACCTCCCTACCACTCTTGCAACTGTAGTGGAGCAACTATAATGAAGCTCAATGTATGAGTCCCTACAGATAAACCGTAAGTTATGGACTGACTTGTAGGTGGTAGCAAAAGTTGTTAACCGTTGTAACATTCCCGCTTTCTGCGCTCCATTGTCAGAAAACATTCCAGATAACGGTAGCTAAAGGAATCGTTACAAAAATAGTGTGAAACATACTTCTGGTAATGTAAAATCGTCGTGACACAACGATTCGCACGTCGTGACTATTGTATGTTACTGAAATGAAGGAAGTTGATATGTAGTGGTTTATGTAGTTCATTACATAATGATTCTTGCAGTTGATTAAGCGTAGGTAACGAGAAACGAAAATCCGTCATGTTCTCGAGAGCACAAAGTTTGAATGCTGATAGAGAAAACTAAATGTATTGTGACAGCCCACAGAATCGGTTCTGGTTTGATTGCTTAATAAAATACATCACATTTCGACTCATATATATTAATGTAGTCAAAATCACACCACCTTAAGTGCTAGCGTCAATTTTCCATAATGGCTATTTTCGACATATTTTATTTTTTATTTATTTTTGAATCATCAGTCTTCTGAATGGTTTGATGTGACCCACTACATGCCGGCCGCGGTGGTCTCGCGGTTCTAGGCGCGCAGTCCGGAACCGCGTGACTGCTACGGTCGCAGGTTCGAATCCTGCCTCGGGCATGGATGTGTGTGATGTCCTTAGGTTAGTTAGGTTTAAGTAGTTCTAAGTTCTAGGGGACTGATGACCACAGCTGTTAAGTCCCATAGTGGTCAGAGCCATTTGAACAATTTTTTTGACCCACTACGAATTCCTCTCCTGTCCTTACTTCTTAATCTCAGAGTAGCATTTATACCCCACATCCTCAATTATTTATTGGACGTAGCCAATCTGTGTCTTCTCCCACAATTTTTACACTTTACAGCTTCATCTGGTACTATAGAAGCTATTCGCAAATCTCTTAAGACCTAACCTATCATTTTGCACCCTCTTCTCGACAGTATTTTCTACATATTTCTTTGCACACTCAGTTTTTAATGAAAAATCAAAGGTTCCGTGATATGGATGTCTCAGTCAACAATGGTTCCAAACTACACGCGACTGCAGTACAACTAAATACAAAATATCACCTTCATTCCTCTTCATATCCTTTTTTAATCTCATTACATCTCATTTCATTCTAAATCACCGAATCTTTCTCCTCTGCTTCATAATATTCAAATACAAATCATTTTATTTAAACACATGCAACGAGTCCTCTGCTTGGCAATTGACTCATTACTTCACTAACGATAGAACTGCCGCGCTGCTCGCTGGCAAGCAGCGATGACAGAACAAGTACATCTTCTGACGACACAGCTACTCTGAGCAAAGACTGCGTGCGAATAATAGGCAATTCAGAATTGTCGCTTAGCGTTTCAGACATCCAAAGTATGTATATATTCCAGAAATGCAAATAACAAACTCCCGATACACCTATTTCACTACCCCACGACCTCTCTGGCCACAAATTTTTAGGATGATTTTTGCATATGGCAAAGATTATACTGAAAAATTCGTCTATACAGTATCACACAAAAGTAGTAGTAAGAGAGGAAGTAGTACAATATATACATGTGAAGTGCATATATCCACTGTAAAGCGGTCATGAAAAACTTTCTTGTTTTGTAAGTAATGTTGCCTAAAGAATCCTATGGAAATGCAATCCGAAAACGAAGGAAGTAGATTACAGTACGCTTATTCGCCCACTACTTGAATACTGCTCAGCAGTGTGGGATCCGTACCAGATATGGTTACAGGGTCATTTAGTAATCGCGAAAGCGTTACGGAGATGATAGATAAACTCCAGTGGAAGACTCTGCAGGAGAGACGCCCAGTAGCTCGGTACGGGCTTTTGTTGAAGTTTCGAGAACATACCTTCACCGAGGAGTCAAGCAGTATATTGCTCCCTCCTACGTATGTCTCGCGAAGAGACCATGAGGATAAAATCAGAGAGATTAGAGCCCACACAGAGGCATACCGACAATCCTTCTTTCCAAGAACAATACGAGACTGGAATAGAAGGGAGAACCGATAGAGGTACTCAAGGTACCCTCCGCCACACACCGTCAGGTGGCTTGCGGAGTATGGATGTAGATGTAGATGTAGTTGTACGTAAATTAATTTGCAAAAAGCGTTGTACATTTTGTGCTTAGTTGGATTCAAAGTAAAGTTACAAATGTTACATTGGCGCTCAGGTGTACTCAGAGTATGTTACATTTCGTCTGAAAGAAATTTGCACAAGTCAAAGAAAATTGCCCATTACGCTAGTGTGCACTAAATATGAAGTCATCAACTGTGGGAAAAAATGACATTCATGGCGCCATTATTTTTCTAGTTATTCAGCACAAAAGCTCGTGAGATTGACTGTGAATACATTGTCTTTTCGCTGTAGAAAATATGCATCGAAGTAATGTCTTTTCGTGGTGGTTGAACACGAAGCTGTTGACAACAATGTACACAGTATACTACCCAGTACATGTTGAAGTGTCTTTTAGCGCTCATAAAGTTGTAATAGCTCATCAAGTGAAATTTTGTATCATGATTGTTTGTGAGGCGGCTAAGAGTAGACTCATTGGACGCAGTATTTGCCCATAATAAATACGGTGACAACTCAGAGCCAGACCAATCACAAAAGGTACTGTCATTCTGTGAAGTCACCTAAAATCATGCTAATCGATGTGGCATCTTGTGATAAAGAAAACGTTCATAACACATCGAACTTTCTCAGTACAGAGAGTCCACATAGTCTGTTACAATACAGTGAAAGAAAATAAAACTATTTATCAAAAACTAAGCATGGTAAACTCTCAAATTACATGACAAAGGATAACAAACATTTTTTGCGAACTTCGTAAGATGCGTCGGTAGTGACATATTAAAGTAAATAATCATCACCGAAATCGCTTTTATGCTGTGAGAGGAAAGAGACATTAAAATAGAGTAATATTTGCATGTCTAATGCATTGTAAAAATATTAATAGGTAAACATTGTTATCAGTCTTCTTACTTTTTACGTTAGTATGAGTGGACTGCTCCGTTGTTATGTGAGAGTACAATCATAATTTCTGCAGCACATTTTTTTTATATACTCGAGTAAATGCGTATAAGGATACACCGTAAAGGGAAGGAAAGAAAGGAATGTGAGCACTATTTTTCTGCCGTAGTAAAAAAATTATTATAGCATTTGTCTGTCGTCTGTCAGTCACAAAACATAAAGGAAATGAAAATGTGATCACAAAACCTGAACCTATGCACATGCCGATTACTTATAATTACCCCAAATGCAAAATTTAAGTGGTCTAGTAGATTACCTAATATCTACGAACAAGCAAAGTAAACATACAGAGTGAGAATATTTAAGAAATTATGTCTTTCGGATGAAATCGGTTAACCACAGCTGAAAAAGAATAGAAAGTTGTGTTATCCTGGGAATGAGACAAAATCCATCAGCGCGAGCAATTTCACAAATTCATCAAAGCAAGTACATGGCGATAAGCGTTTTCAGTCCTTCACGTCGCTATTCATACACAAAAAAATGCAGGTTTTTGAAACGAAGTGTTTATCTTCCTGTAAATTCGTTGACTTGTGTTATCGTTAACACCTAGCCACAAACCATTGGAAATACTATTCATCAGAGAAACACAACAGAACACAATCAACAAAGCACGCACCAAGGGTAAAATCATCACATAATCTCTAACAATCCATAACATCTATACTCTGTACCCGTACTTCATATCATAAATAATAAATTTCTGCACAATAATCGTAAAAGGTTTGCGATCCTCACTTCTTATTGTCCCCTCGTGTTCTCATTATAAAAATCCATAAGTCATCATCTCACATACTTCACCTACAATAAATCCTTAAGTCTTCGCTTCACATATGACACCTATAGTAAAAGTATCTCAGTACAAAAGCTGAAATTGAATATCTCCTCCGATTACTGACGGTACGTGTTATGCCTGTGCAAATATATATACGCTACCTGTTTCATCATTACTATCTCAAAACAAAACTGCATACTTCTGTACGTCAGCCGTAAGAGAAAATGCCTTTTGACGTAAAAAGTTCGATGTTATTGTTTCTCATGGTACTTTTATCTACTGTGATGCCTTTCTCTTTAACGAAAAAATCCTTGCTGTCTTCTTTTAAGTGACCTTTGCTTGTAAAATGATAGATTGTAAAGATCTGCGTAAGTTACCTTAGAACATGACGTTGTATATGCTCTTCATTCCTCTTCATATTCTTGCCGAACCTCATTACATCTCATTTCATTCTAAATCGGTAATCGAATCTTTCTCCTATTTTCACAATATTCAAATACAAATCATTTTACTCAAACACAGATGCACTTAACTTTACATCTACATTGCCAAGAGTCCTCTGCTCGCCGTCTGACTCGCTGCGAAGCAGCAATGACAAAATATCCACATCTTCCAGCGACACAGCTACTCTAATCAAAGACTGCGCGTGAATAGTAAGCAATTCAAAATTGTCGCTTACGTTAGGGACGTGAAAAGTATGTACGGACTCCAGAAATGCAAATAACAAAGTCCCAATAGACCTGTTTCAAACTTACCGAAACCCAAACTGATCGTCTTCCATTCTCAATCTTCTTTTCCACCTTCCTATCTATTAACCTTGTCAACATGTATGAGATGTTAACTTGATAGTACGATAGTTCTCACACTTTTCTACACATCTTACGCTCGGGAGTGTGTGGATAGTGTATTTTCAACAGTCTGATGGTCAACCTGCAGCCTCATAGATTTTACACACCAACTAAAAAACTCGTTTAGTTGCCATTTTCCCAACGATTTTAGAGATACCAAAGGAATATTACCTATGCGTTGCACCTTATTTGATCTCATGTCTTCCAGAGGTATGTAGAACCCTCACTCTAACTCTGGATCCCATATTTTTTACATACGATTCCCGTTTCCTCTTCTAACACTTCATCGCAGTTAGAGGCCTTCAATGTACTGCCGACCGGAGTGGCCGAGCGGTTCTAGGCGCTACAGTCTGGAACCGCGCGACCGCTACGGTCACAGCTTCGAATCCTGCCTCGGGCTTGGATGTGTGTGATGTCCTTAGGTTAGTTAGGTTTAAGTAGTTCTAAGTACTAGGCAACTGATGACCTCAGCAGTTAAGTCCCATAGTGCTCAGAGCCATTTGAACCATTTTTCAATGTACTCTTGCCATCGATCTGTTACCTCCTTTGCGTTTAACACTGAAATTTCCTTTGTATTTTTAATGTTGTCGCCCTTGCTTGCAATTTCACAGAAGATTGATATGTATTTTCTGTATGTTGATTCCGTCCTTCCAATGACCATTTCGTTTTTCGGTTTCTTCACTTTTTTCTTGCTGCCATTTCGCTTTGGTTTCTCTGCACTTCCTGTTTATTTAGTTCTAAGTGACTTTTATTGACGTATTTATATCTTTCTTTGATAACTTTTTGCAGTTCCTTCATTCGTAAATCCATCGAAGTGTTGGTTTTGTTACTTACAGTTTCTTCGCAGTTACCTCCCTTGCAACAATGTTTGTCCCTTCAGCTTCTCTGATTGCCCTTTTTAGAGAAGTTCATTCCTCTCCAACTGAACTGTCTACAGTGATATTAATTACTGCAGTATCTATAGCCTTCCATAGGGTGGTCACAAACAGTTTGAAAAGCAAGTAAGGGTGTCCCAGGATAGGTTGCTCCGAGAAATAATTGACAAGAAAAAAATTCGATACGCTGCGCCGTTTCCGATTTAATTAGTATTGAAGTTAAGCAATCAGGCCGTTGCGCACGCATATTCAAGCAGGTCGCTAGAGACAATTAGTGTCAGTTGTTCTCACAGCGTAGATGAGTGCATGAGACCGTTCAGCTTTCGGTTTGTTGAATTGGTGGAACAGAGCAAACAGCAAGGTCATCGGTCTCATCGGATTAAGGAAGGTCGGGGAAGGAAGTCGGCCGTACCCTTTTCAAAGGAACCATCACGGCATTTGCCTGAATAGATTTAGGGAAATCACGGAAAACCTAAATCAAGATGACCGGACGCGGGATTGAACCATCGTCCTCCCGAGTGCGAGTCCAATCTGCTAACCACTGTGCCATCTCGCTCGGTTCAGCTTTTGGCTCGGGTTCGATCCCCACTACAGTCCCATGTGCAGTTTCTATATCCCTCTCTTGTTCGGTTTTTCTAAATCAAATGAAGAACACATTTGGCCATACCGCTTCATACGGGACGCTTGAATTTGGACGCGCAACTGCCTAACTAGCTAACTTCAGTGCTGATTAACTCGGAAACGGAGCAAAATATCAAATGTTTTTCTTAACCGTTATCTCTCACACAACCCATCCTGCAACATCCTTACAAGATTTTCAGACTGTTTTTGACCATCCTGTATAACTTAGCACATCTCATCATTCCTCACTACTTCAGTATTCCCGTTCTATTCACATTGATAATTCCACACAATTGTTTAACTTCAGTTTATTGTTCGTCATCATTAAATTGTGATCCAAGGTGCGCGTTACAATTCAGTATCTGATTTCTGAACTTCTGATTGACCGCGATGTAGTCCCGCAGGGATCTTCTTATTTCTCCGGGCCTTTTCAAAGTGTACCTCCGCCTTTTGTAATTTTGATTATTGTGGTTCCTATTGCTAGCTGAAATTTATTGCCGAACTCAATTATTCTTTTCCTTCTTTGATTCCTATTGCCTAGCCCGTGTTCTATAATAACTCTGTTTCTTTCCCTAATACTGGTTCCAATCCCCGATGATTCTTTGTAATCTGAATTACCTGTCTCCCACGATAGCTGAGTGGTCAGTCTGCCGCCGGCAGTGCTGCGAGGCGGTCACGCGCCAGAGCGCTGCGGGCGAGGCGCGCGCGGTGTGTTTGTGTTTACTTCGGCCGCTGTAAGTGCCGTTTTCCTTCTAGACCACCATGGCGCACAACTATCGGAAGAAGACATTACGTTTCGACTTTTGTTCCGACTTCGCCCGACCCAAGGCCCTGGAGGTAGAACGGTTTATACGCGATGAAGTTAAAATACCACCAACGGATCTAATTGGTATCCACTTGTCCATAGTTAGCAGTACCGTCTACGTCAAAATGATCAACGATGCGGAGTGCGACAAGGTGCTTCAAGAGGCAAAACGTGGACTGCGCTTCTGTCATTCCGACGGCAACGTCGGACCCGTTACCGTCGATCACGCAGGTCTCGGCACACGGACGATAAGGATCTTCGAACTGCCGTTCGAACTACCTGCAGACGTCGTCATCGAGGCGCTCCGTCCCTATGGCAACGTTCTGGAACATGTTGCCGAACGATGGGTCCAATTTCAGACCTATCCAGTTTTAAACGGTGTTAGACAGGTCCGCATCGAGTTGCAGAAACACGTGCCTTCCTATCTACGTATCGAAGGCTGCCGTGCCATTATAATGTACGACGGCCAACCTCGGACCTGTTCCGGTTGCGGGAAAGAAGGTCACCTACGGTCTGAATGCATTCAACGACGTGTCGCGCAGCTCCCGTTGTCGGAAGCGTCCGTCACACCCACGATGACCGCCCTACCGGTCACTTACGCAGCGGCTCTTGCCACGTCTACAGTTTCGTCCAGTCCGTCGCCCGGTCCTTCCGATCGGCACGTCCCACCGTCCCAGTCACCAACGGACGGTACAGACGTCCCACCTGACAACCTTGCCGCCGAACAGGCTCCCGCACCGGATGCTGAGGAGACCAGTACATCTTCACAACACCTGTTTGACAATTTCATTGTACCCACCGACGCCTTCGAACCAGGTCGACGCTCCTCCTTGCCGTCGTCCGACACTGAGGAACACGTGCGCAAACAACGCTCGCCACGTAGGCGCAAACGCCGTCGCCGTTCACCCACGGGCTCTCAGAGCGTTGCCACCCGCGACGACGAAGACGACACCCAAGCAGCCGACATTTCCACGCAGAGGTCGGCGGACAACTTTCACGATGAACAAGACGTTTCGCAGGACGGGACCACTATGGAGGTCGCCACGCACAATGTAACAATCGGTGCGCCGGTTGAGACGCCTGTCTCCCCGCCGACAACTCCAGATCTCTCTCACCACGACGCAATTCCCATGGACATTGGACAGACCCACGGCACAGGAGCATGGGCCGACGACATTGAGGAAGGTACGCCCCCTCCTCCGGATGAGTTACCTCCGCCGGACGAGGCTACCTGTTAACATCAAAAGCGAGGCATTGCAGCTGATGGGACGGGACTTCCTGTTGGTGCCCTCCTCTTACTTCCCTTGGTGATGGTAGATGCGCGTCCACCACCACTGAAACAAACATACCGGTTTGCCACACTGAACATCAACATGATCGGCACTGCACCCAAGCTGCAACTCCTATGTGACATGATTCGGGCCTCTGACGTCGACGTCGCCCTTCTTCAGGAAGTACGCGTTGCCACACTACCACCAGTCTACGGCTACGACTCATACACGTCCACATGTGATCAATCAGGGCGTGGAGTGGCTTTCTACATACGCGAAGGAATCCCACTCACGGACACGACAATCCTTCCCTGTGGAAGAGGCATGGCTGTTACCATCTTCGACACGCGCGTCATCAATATCTACGCTCCGTCTGGCTCCACGAACCGTCGGCAGCGGTCCACTTTCTTCGGACATGACGTGGCGCCCCTGTTTTCTGGACGCTATGATCGCCTTGTCATGGGAGGCGATTTCAACTGTGTCCTCCATCCGCAGGACCAAGTACCTGGTTATTCGCCATGCCCGGCGCTGCTCACCTTAATCGAAGATTTTCATCTAGTGGACGTTTGGGAGAAAATTCATGGCAATACCCCCGGTTTTACCCATTATACAGCACATTCTGCGAGCAGACTGGACCGGTTTTATGTCTCTGCTCACCTCGGCAATGAAGTCGCCCAAGCTGAACGATGGCCCCTTGCATTTTCGGACCATTGCGCCGTCATTTGCTCTCTGGCTCTGCCACCTCAGTCAGTGTGGCGCAGCAGAGGTTACTGGAAGCTTAATACCTCCCTCCTTAATGATCCACACTGCCGACAATGTATTGCCACTACATGGGCGTCTTGCGAAAGACGCCTTGCGCAGTACACATCCACGTTCCATTGGTGGCTCAAATGTGCCAAACCTGCGATCAGAAAGGCCTTCATACAATGTGGCAAGGAAGCAGCAGCATGGCATCGAGACACCACAAATTTTCACTACGCCGTCCTCCGTGAGCTCGATGCGCTCCCTCCATCACCTGACACCCACAGGGAACGTACTAAAGCTCGTCTCCTCTCTCTTCAACGTGCACGACTGCATGGTGTCGTGGTGCGTTCCCGACGACAAGACCTCCTCCACGACGAAACCCCATCCACAATCCATGCCGCATCCGACCATAGTCGTCGACGTCGGCTTTTCGTCCCCAACATCACGACCTCCGATGGTGTTCACCACACAACACAGGCGGCGGTCGTGTCCGCCTTTGCTGAACATTATCGCCAATTTTATGATGATGAACCGATGGCGACGCCCATTCCTGATGATCTCCGTCCTTCCCCTGATCGGACTCTCACCGTAGCGGAGTCAACATCCATGATGTCTGCAATCACCGCAGAAGAGGTGGTAGATGCGATCAACAAAGGGGCCAAGAACAAATCACCCGGACCAGATGGTCTCCCAGTGGAATTTTACCGGGCGTTCACCATGTTAATGCCTCCTCGCTGGACGGAAATGATTCAGGAACTCTTTACTCCGTCCTTCCCAATTCCACCTGAATTCGTCACTGGCATTCTTCTACCTGTGCCTAAACCGAAGGGAGGGTCTCATGTCTCTGCATATCGCCCCCTTACACTACTGAATGCAGACTATAAAATCTATGCACGCCTCTTAGCAGCGCGCATACGCTCCGTCTTACCTACGGTCCTTTCACCTGAGCAGACTGCACGTGGTTGTGGGGCCACCTTACAAACAGCCCTAGGAGAATGCCGTGACCTCATTGCACTGGCGTCGGTTTGTCGCCTTCGTGCAGCACTGGTATCCGTCGATTTCACGAGTGCCTTTGATCGCGTTCGACACCCATTCCTCCTCATGGTGGCGACACGTATGGGGTTCCCTTTGCTTTTTGTCGATGCCATTCGCCGGTTACTCCTTCCCGCGGTCTCGATGGTACAAGTCAATGGCAGGCTTGTAGGACCGATTCCTATACGCCGCTCTGTGCGTCAAGGATGCCCTATGTCTACTTTACTATATGCCATTGCACTTGAGCCCCTCATCACTGGACTTACCTCTAGACTGCAGGGCCTCACTTTGCGTGACCACACCTTTCACTGTAGGGCTTATGCGGACGATCTCCTCTTTCTCACCTGCTCCTCCACGGAACTCAGTGATGCCATCCAATGGATCCACCAGTATGGACGTCTTTCTGGTAGCATTCTTAATGTCAGTAAATCGACTATGATGCACATTGGGCGCGGCCTCCCGGCTATGGTGCCGACCCCACTCCCAGTTCGTGCCACCCTTCGTTACTTGGGTATCGAATTTACGAGCTCCACACACCGCACAGTGGCCCTGGCTTACCGGCGGCTTTTGCAGTCGATTCGGCACCATGTTCGCGGTCAAGTGCACCGTAACTTAAACCAACTCCAACGTGTGTCCTATGTCAACATCTATGTCGCCCCTAAACTGGTACACGTCGCCCAGATCCTCCCAATGCCGTTACTCCTTGGCCGCCGCATCCAATCAGCCTTTGGATATGTCGTGTCAGCAGGGGCACTTTTCAAAGTCCGCTACAACACTCTAACACTGCCTCCTGCAAAAGGTGGCCTCGGACTCGTCAACGTGCGGGCACGCTCTTCTGCACTCTTTGTCCACACTCTGTTGCGGCACTGGCAGGGGCCGGTCCCGTCCTTAACACGCAGTCTCTTAGATATCCTCCGACCAGCTTCTCTCGATCCACCGATCAATGTGGCACCTATTTCTCCATTATTGTACTACGTCGCGAATTGTTTCATAGAACTCAGCTACGTTCGGGCCGATCTTCCAGTCACCCGTCCTCCCCGTACAAAAGATTATTATCGTTTGTTTATGCTGTCCAACCCTTGCGACCCCATGGTGCTACAGCATCCTGACATTCACTGGCGCACGGTTTGGGGGTGTGTGCATGCACCCTTTTTACCGTCGTCTGTGTCTGCACTCTGGTATGTTTTAGTCTATGGAAAATTCCCGACTAATAGTCGACTTTATCGCATAGGACTGGCCACCTCCCCACTCTGTCATGACTGTCAGCTCGAAGACACCGACGAGCACCGTCTTACGTGCCCCCTGAAACAAAACGTATGGCTCCTCATCCAACGAATCGTGGGCTTTTACCTCCGTGCCCCGCCAACGACGGTAACCCCGGATTTCCTGTTGTTGCCCCAGACATTTCACTACCCTCTTGCTAAGCACCATACCCTAATCTGGTTTCGAGGACAGGCTTTAGAATATCTCTTTCGGAGTGGTCCGCATACAGTCCTTGACTTCTGGTACAAAGTTGTGACCGCGCATAGCACCCTCACCCGAAAACCATCTTACCGACAAACTTTTGCCGGTTATCTCCGCAGCGTCTTCCTTGACCCCCCTCAAAGTTGGGGTGTACCATGCCTACCTGTCACATGATGCAACACCCTTATCCACGTTCTCATGCATCGACCAAAAACAAACACAATTTTTTTTTTTTTTTTTAGGAAGAAGACAGAATATGTTATATTTTGTTGTATTTAATTTTTTTTTTTTAACTAACAGTCATTTGTATATTTTTAAATGGTACCTTGAAGAACTTTTGCATAGTGAATATATATGTACTTTTAGTTTGTTCAATACAAATTTTTAAACAAAAACAAAACAAAAAAACAAAAAAAAAGGAAAACAGGATATGTTCTAATTTGTTGTATTTCATGTTATTCTAATAATTTGTTTACCTAACACTCATTTGTATATGTTTAACTGGTACCTTGAAGAACTTTTGCTTTGTGTATATATATATGTACTCTCCGTTTGTTCAATAATAAAGAATACAAAAAAAAAAAAGAGTGGTCAGCGCGACGGAGTGTCATGCCAAGGGGCCCGGGTTCGATCCCCGACTGGATCGGAGATTTTCTCTGCTCAGGGACTGGGTGTTATGTTGTCCCGATCATCATCATCTCATTCCCATCGACACGCAAGTCGCCGAAGAGGCGTCATCTCAAAAGACTTGCACCAGGCGACCGGCTTACCCGACGTGAGACCCTAGCCACACGACATTTCATTTCATTCTGAATTAACGATCAATATCCTTATAAACCTACTCCACCTCTCCATCTCCTGCTTGTGACGACGGAATACGAGGTTATGCTTGAACTGTTGTTGTTGGCGTTGTATTGCTGTCGACAGCGATGAAAACAACCGTATCACTAAACTACTCACAGTAGCTCAGTTTTTGTCCTACCTTCCTACAATTTTCTGCTGCTCTTCATATTACCGTATAAGTGACCAGAAGGCATTATCTTCATTCCATTCCACGTCACTTCACTGTACCCCAATGTATCTAAATCGAGAGTTTAAATTTCCATTTTCAGATTTTCTAACTTTCCTACCAAGTTCAAACTACGGAAATTCCATGCTTCCGCTGGTGGAATGTTATCCCTTCGTAGGTTATTCAATCTTTTTCTCATGGTTACTGCCTCGCAGTACTCCCCTCCCCGAGATCCGAATGTGGGTCTAGTCCGGAATCTTTGACAATGGAAACATCATGAAGACACTTTTTTCAATTACAAGCCACTTTCCTTGTTGAAACACCTTACGTGTATGTAAATTTAAGTACTGACATTTTGATTACTAAACAGAGACGCTACCCTTAGACCACGGGTGTGGATCACTATCACATAAGAATACCTCAGGTTATAGGTGAGTGTCAGATGATTTTGGCACTAGGCAAAATTTTTCTTGAGTTTTTATCTTCACATAACGATGAGAGTGGTCCAGAACGCCTTATGCACTTCCAAATAGATGTTGTACGCCACACCTCATTAGTGAGCCGATTTTCAGATCACTGGGATTTCAGCTTTCTTTGCCACCGCAAATCCCACTGAGCGTTAAAATCCTGTAAAGTAAAATACACTGAAGCGCCAAAGAAAATAGTATAGGATTGCGTATTCAAATACAGAAATATGTAAACAGCCAAAATATGGCGCTGCGGTCGGTAACGTTTGTGTAAGGCAAGTGTCTGGCGCAGTTGCTAGATCTGCTACTACTGGTACGGTTGCAGGTTATCAAGATTTAAGTGAGTTTGAATGTGGTGTTATAGTCGGCGCACGAGCTACGGGACATAGCATCTCCGAGATAGCCACGAAGTGGGGATTTTCCCATATGATCATTTCACGGTTGTACCGTGAATATTAGAAATGCGGTAAAACATCAAATCTACGACATCACTGGGGCCGGAAAAGGTAGTAGTAGCAGCTTTATTCATCCACAGATCTCTTTTTACAAGGATATAGGACATGTCAAAGTATTTACAAATTTAGATCAATTTAAAATAAGCTAATTCGTTTAGACATATATTTACAGATTTCTAGTTTGAGACAATCATTAGATTAACTCCTGGAATACAATACTTTTTTTACAAACAACTTATTAAATAATGTAATGCCACATTGTTCACTCATAGCTCACTATCAGTCACTGCACACACTATACACCCATTGTTTCATATCACTTCACTCTGCACACACACACACACACACACACACACACACACACACACACACACACACACTATACACCCATTGTTTCATATCGCTTCACTCTGTACACACACACACACACACACACACACACACACACACACACACACTTATGATCTCTGGACCATTTTCTGTACCGCAACTTCTCATTTGATATCCTGAAAAACTGAGTCAGCATCCCTCCATAATGAGTTAGATGTTGAGCTCAAAAGAGGAAGAGGTGTTAGTATTGTGCTATGCATAGCTTGGGGGTAAGAATTTCTAGAAAGGAAGAAAAGAAGGAAAAAACATAAAGTGAAGGTGTTATGTGGAATGTTGGATATTTTATAATAATAATAATAATAATTATTTATTTGTATAACATTTTTTATCAAACCCCTACTCTGTTTCAGCTTAGTAATCCTTTAATGTATAAAATGTATTGCATAACAGGTACGTTTTAGCTGCCTTTTTAAATATGTGTACTTTGGCAATTTCTTTAATCTCTTTTGGTAATTTATTGTACAGTTTTATTCCTTGGTGGAAAATGCTGTTTTCAGCTTTATGCTCATTTTTTCTTGGTAAATGTAAGTTGAGTCTATCTCTTGTTGCATGGTCATGGGCAGAGCTGTTTGTGCAGTAATAACCAATGTTATTTTTGATGTGTAAATGTATTCACATGGAGCAGTTAAAATCCCCAGTGTTCTTAACAGATCCTTACAATGAGCTAGATTAGTATTTTTGGTTATTATTTTAATGGCTCTTTTCTGGAGCTTGAAAATTGTGTTCATATTTTGTGGATTTGTTCCCCAAAAAAGAATTCCATAGCTAGAACTGAGTGTACATATGAATATATGTAACTAAAAGACACTGCATGTTACACACTGATGATAGGATTCTGAGAGCATAACATGCTGATGACATTCTGTTTGCAAGTACCGTTGTGTGTTCACACTACTTCAACTGAGAATAAATATTTATTCCTAGAAATTTTGTATTTGTTACACAGTCTATAGAGGTGCCATCTACATTTAATTTAACATTGTCATTTTTCCTCTTCAAACTGAAATTCATGGCATTAGTTTCCTTTATATTAAATGTCACTTTATTACTTGTTGACAAACCATAAACTTCCTTGAGAGTTTCATTTGTTTTCTCGGCAAGGAGTTCTCTTGTTTTCTCAGTGACTATAATATTGCTGTCATCAGCGAAGAGGATTTTTTCACCATGAGTAACACTACTGGGAAAGTCATTGATGTATATCAGGAACAGTACTGGTCCTAATATGCTAACTTGCGGAACCCCTATATTAATGCAGTTTGTTTCTGATAAAAGTTTTACTAAATGTTTAGATCTATTTGAAGTATGTGTTATCTCTACTCTTTGTACCGTATCTGTTAGATATGATCGAAACCAGTCATTAGCTACCCCTCTTATTCCTAATGCTTCTAATTTATTTAATAGAATCTTGTGGTCGACTGTATCAAATGCCTTAGAAGGATCCAACGCCTTAGAAAGATCCTGCAACAACGGGACCAACTACTACTGAAGAGAATCGTTCAGCGTGACAGAAATATAACCCTCCCGCAAACTGCTGCAGATATCAATGCTGGATCATCAACAAGTGTCAGCGTGACAACCATTCAACGAAAGATCATCGATATGGGCTTCCAGAGCGGAAGGCCCACTCGTGTACCCTTAATGACTTCATGATGCAAAGTTTTACGCCTCGCCTGGACCCGTCAACACTGATAGTGGACTGTTGATGACGAAACATGTTGCCTGGTCGGAAGAGTCTCGTTTCAGATTGTATCGAGCGGATGGACGTGTAGAAGTGTGGAGACTACCTCACGAATCCATGGACCCTGCATGTCAGAACGAGATTGTTCAAGCTGGTGGAGACTCTGCAATGGTGTATGGTGTGCGCAGCTGGAGTGATATGGGACCCCTGATACGTCTAGATACGACTCTGACAGGTGACACGTACGTAGTGTCTGATCACCTGCATCCATTCATGTGCACTGCGCATTACAAAGGACTTGGACAATTCCAGCAGGACTATGCGACACCTCATACGTCCAGAATTGCTACAAGGTGCCTACAGGAACACACTTTTGAGTTTAACCACTTCCGCTGGCCAACAAACTCCCCAAACATGAACATTATTCAGCATATCTGGGATGCTTTGCAACGTGCTGTTCAGAAGAGATTTCCACCCCCTGGTACCCTTACGCAGTTATGGACAGCTCTGCAGGATTCATGGTGTCAGTTCCCTCCAGCACTATTTCAGACAACAGTCGAGTCCGTGCCACGTCGTGTTGCGGCACTTCTGCGTGCTCGCCGGGGCCCTAAACGATATTAGGCAGGTGTACCAGTTTCTTTGACTCTTCAGTGTATTAATTCACTCTAAGCGCAAGAAAGAAAACAATCGACGTGCCCCAAATGGTTCAAATGGCTCTGAGCACTATGTGACTTAACTTCTGAGGTCATCAGTCGCCTAGAACTTAGAACTACTTAAACCTAACGAACATAAGGACATCACACACATCCATGCCCGAGGCAGGATTCGAACCTGCGACCGTAGCGGTCGCTCGGTTCCAGACTGTAGCGCCTAGAACCGCACGGCCACTCCGGCCGGCGTGCCCCAAATGCGACGGAAATCAGTACATGTGATACTCATGTGCAGGCAAACAGAGAAAGAGTTTCACAAACTGAGAAAGTTAGTAAAGCGTTGGTCAACATCTAGCTCTTATGGAAGCAGTCATTTGGTTTGCATTGATTGACAGAGTTGTTCAATGTCTTCCTTCGTGCTAGAATCTGTCCAGTTGATTCGTTATATCGTCAAAATCTCGAACTGGTTGGAGGGACATTCCCATAATGCTCCAAACGTTCTCAGCTGAGGAGAAATCCTACGACCTTGCTAGACAAGGGAGTGTTTGGAAAGCACGAACACGGGCAATAGAAACTGCGGAAGGGCATTATCTTGCTGAAATGTCAGCCAAGGATGGTTTGCATAAAGAGCATAAAAACGAGGTATAGAATATCGTAGACGCACCGGTGTGCTGTAAGGGTGCAGCGGGTGAAGGTAAAGCGGTCCTGCTATGAAGAGAAATGGCACCCCAGATAATTAGTCCTGGCTGTCGGGCGGTATGGTGGGTAGCGGACAGGTTGGTATCCCATTGCTGTCTGGGGCGTCTCCAGACACGTCTTCACTGGTCATCGAGGCCCACTTCGAAGAGGGACTCGTTTCTGATGACAGTTCGACTCCAGTCAATGACATTTTTGCCTGAAGACGTGTCTGGAGACGTCCCGTGAAGTGGTGGGACAGCAATCTGCTGTCACCCGCCGTACGGTCCGATTACCAGGAGTGATGATCTGGGGTGCCATTTCAGTTCATGGCAAGCCATCCTGGGTTTACTAAAATTTCAGGAAGATAATGCCCGCTCACATACGGCGATAGTTCCTAGTGCATTTCTTCGTGCTTGCCCCGCAAGGTCGCTGGATCGCATCTCAATTGAAAAAGTTTGGATCATTATGGGCAGAGCCTTCCAACCAGCTAGGGATTTTGACGATCTAACTGGTCATTTCGACAGAATCCGGCACGATATTCCTGAGTAGAACATGTAGCAACTCTATCAATTAATGTCAATCTTTAATACCCATACATTTATATATGACTTTTCAGCATCGTCAAGTTGGTTGATTGCACTTTATGTCAACAACAATTAAAAATTTCGCCTGATAGTATACACTATTGTGGAGTTATGGTATTCTTGTTCATAACATTATCGATAAAACATATGTCTTAAAATCACATACTGCTGTTTGTATGACCTATCATTTACAGTACAGTAGGTATTTTGCACCAGTCAGGTTTTTTCAACAGCATATTACATATATTTATCGAAATGTGAGGCTAAACTGAAACTGTTACCTTTTTTTCCACGCTTTTCATGTTAAATATCTTACAATCTGCTGTTAACAGTGTTTTCTTCATTATCCTTTAACTACAAGACCTGTTACTTACGAAAAAATTTGTAAATCGGTGTGTGGAAGAGAGGGGGCTGTGAACGTAATTTTTATGTAGCGATGTTTTATTCTCTCAGCGTTGTCATGCCTCTACTCAAATTGTATATTCTAACACGCATTGTGTCCTTGTTTACGAAACACTTACACGTTTCGTCATCTTATTTTGAACTTAGAAGGGGACGATCAGATCTGTTAATCACGGATTCTGATGAGTTTTGGCTGTGTTGTAGAGGTACATGTTTTGAGTCCGTGGCTAACGGTTTTTCAGGTGACGGCCCCTGGTTTCCTACACGTGTAGCTTTGGATATGTTTCTACTACCATAGCGCAGCAGCTAAATAATGAGGCTACTATGTTAGCGGTACTGCTTCAAATCCCATTCGTTTACAATTTTTAATTTCGTCGTACAGAATATCATTAAATGGTACGGATTATGAAAAATGGTTCAAAAATATTCATTTTCACCTTAATAAATTCATTAAGAAATCAATCATTAAAGGAATTGTGTATTCCGATTGTTTCAGAATAGATTAAAGAAACATCTTACTCGCTATCGCTTGCTGCGCTAGAACAGCATTACGGATGGTATTTGGTGCAGAAGCAACTGAAACACAAATTCGTAGAGCACCACGAGCATGTAGTAAAAGATTCAGTCTGGAGCCGCGCTGCTGCTACGGTCGAAGGTTCGAATCCTGCCTCGGGCTTGGATGTGTCTGATGTTCTTAGGTTAGTTAGGTTTAAGTGGTTTTATGTCTAGGGGACTGATGACCTCAGATGTTAAGTCCCATAGTGCTTAGAGCCATTTGAACCATTTTTGTAATGAAAGTTACTGCGTTGCAGGCACATGGAGTTCTCAGAAGTGATACCGGAAAACACAGTTCGTTTCAATTAAAAAAGATCGTTCTTTCTTCGATCAACTTCGACGAGAACCGCCCGTATTTGATCACTCGTCTGAAATCAGATGCACTAAATTGATGCAGAATTAAAAAAAAAAAGTATGTTGATGGAATCCCATCTCGAACTGATTTCTCTATTAGTCTTTAGTAAGTCGGGAGCATTTTTAATTCTTTTCGTGAGAGTTTTAACCTGTCTGTAAAAATAAAAATAACAGGTTCGACAAAGTGGAGTAGATTTCGGTGAGATAATTTTTACGGCGCAGGTCCTCGCTTGTCTTTCGTCTTCAAAGATTTGATCGTAGAGTATTTGATCGTTCTCTTCTCCTCATGAACGAATAATGTAAAGAAATTTTTCTTTTCCCACTTACGGAAGAATGACAGATTTTAAAACCTCTTCGCGCAGCACTTTCGTGAACTTCACTAACTTCCTGCAGGTCACTATTACGCTTTTTTGTATGAGGCAATTCGTTTAATCCTTTTTGAAAATTCGAACTAAATTTTCCGGATGGTTCTTGCATACATAGGGAAACGTAAGGGAATATCTCTCCTGACGGAGTTATAGTATACTGTGCTGTGAAGGAACGACTAATCTTGTTCAAATGGGCTTTCACTTCTTGCTCTGCATGGAATCTATTGCACATCGATAGGTTTGAACGGTATTAATTACATAACTGTAGTCAAAATTAGGGATGAGTAATTTCGTCTGTGTCTGGAACGCTTCCGCAGCTGCTAATACTTAGTCCGTCGATTAAAACTCTTTGGAGCTGTCAAAGTATTTGGAATTTTAGCTACGAACCACAAATGGAATACATATTTGAAGAAAGTGAGGTGTAATGATTAGTTTATTAATGAAATTACTACGGCGAAAATGACTCTTTTTGAATAATTTTTCACGACATATGCTATTTAATGATATTCTATTAGAACAGGGTTTGAACTCGTACCGTCAGCGTGGTAGCGGAGAATCTTAGCTCCCGAACTTCGCTGGCTGTGTAAAAATATAGTAAACGTTGCGGATATAGAAGGTATGCATAGAACTTAAACATAGATTTTTTTCTGAAATTAGAAGCCGTCGCATGAAAAGTCGCTAGCCAGGAACTCATGACAGGTCCATCTACAACATACCTGAGACTCATCGTATTCCATAATTAAGTGGTGTGAATGGCCCCTTGCTAATATTCACAGTAGACTGGGATTTGAGGGTTTATCTGTATGTGTGTCTATGTGTGTGTGAGTGTGCTTTTGTTACGTTTCACTCTTCTGATAGTTCTTGGAGAACCTAGAAAACAGTTCCATTGCATTGTGCGGGGCATGAATTTATCATTTCTTTTCCTTTTACTGTGGCTATTTACATAATAATGTTCTCCTATTATAGGTTTCTGTGAAGAGCTGTTGCCGCATTAAGAACTTCTAGATCATTTTTTTATGTCTGTTCCTCTGTGTCAGAAAAGTTCGTTGATCAACCAGAACATTATGACCACGGACTTTTTGTCGATATAAACCCATCCAGGCGATAGTAGCGTCAGCTGGCGAGAAATGACATCTAGCCAGCCGCACGCACGTTGCATGTAGTATAAGCGAGCGTGCTGTCCGTGTGTAGAATGGGGAAGGCGCGCGATCTATCTGGGTTTGATCGAAGGCAGATTGTGATGGCCTGGAGGCTCGGCACGAGCAATTCGGAAACTACACGACTTGTCGGGTGTTCAAGAAGTACGGTGGTGAGAGTCTTCAGCACGTGGCAAAACCAAAGCGAAACCACGTCCAGAATTTGTGGGGTCGGAAAGCCACTCCTCATTACAAATGACAGACGTCGTGGGCTGGGCAGATTGGTAAAACAGGACAGGCGACGAACTGTGGCGGAACTAACACCCAGTGTACCGAACACTCCTAACGATGGGCCTCCGCAGTTGACGACCCATGCATGTGCCAATGTTAACCCAATGACATCAGTAACTACGACTGAAATGGGCATGTGACGATCGGCACTGGACGTTGGGGCAGTGGCAGAACGTTGCATGGTCTGATGAATCCCGATATCTTCTTAATCATGCCGATGGGAGGGCGCGAATCCGTCGTCTTCCAGGGAAACAGCTCCTTGATACTTGTACTGCGGGACAAATGCAAGCTGGCGGCGGCTCCATTATGCCTTAGGGAACATCCACGGGGGCATCCAAGCGTTCAGTGAAGCTCGTGCAAGGCACCATGACACCCAAGGAGTATCGTACACTGGTTACAGACCACGTGCACCCCTTCATGAGTATCGTGTTACCCGACAGGAATGGCATTTTTCAACAAGATAATGCGCCATGTCATAAGTCCAGGAGTGTAATGAAGTGGCACGTGGAACACCGCGTCGAGCTCCAATTATTGTGCAACATCCCCCCCCCCCCCTCCCCAACTCGCCACATCTGAACCCGATCGAACACATCTGGAATGTGATTGAACGTGGCATCAGAGCTCACCGCCCCCGTGCCCGGAATTTACGGGAATTAGGTGACTTGTGTGTGCAGATGTGGTGACAAACCCCTCCAGCGATCGACCAAGGCTCATTGCTTCCATGCTACGACGGGTTGCTGCTGTTATCTGTGCCAAAGGTGGACTACCGGCTCTTAGGTAGGCGGTCATAATGTTCTGGCTGATCAGTGTATGTTGTAGGCGATACGTGGTTTCCAACTAGCAATAGGTGTGAGGCACACGCATGTACGCTGCTTAAGTTTTATAAAAAATGCCTGCGTCATTGACATTCATGAAGCTTCCTTATAAAACAATGCGCAGTCGTCTGCCATGTATCGACGATAATATTTACCACTGTTTACAGTTCATGTCTGGTTCTCGAAAATGCAACGTTAGTCGTTACAGGAGCTTGCTGACTTGCGTTTAATGTATGGTGGAGCAGCATATAGTGCCCGGAAAGCCAGACCAACATACAGACGAACGTTTCGCAACATGCGTCATCCTAACTGGAAGTAAATTATCGGTATAAATACAAACTTACGGAAAACTGGTTCGATCAAACCACAGACAGCCAACCAAGGCTCTTGAGGAACAATTGTTCGTTCACACGACGGAATTTGAGATGTTGGATGACGCGGAAGAAGATTCGTCAAAAAGCACACGTCAACTTTCACGTGGAATTCACACTTCGTAAGTGTGGAATGTACACTTAACAGAAAAAAAGTGTCTGTGGCTGAAATTTAGTTTACCCGCCACCTTACGCAGGAGCCAGTCACATTACAGAGCGTACAGATGCGTTCATAAAAATAACTCATATTTAATTTGTGAGTACAGTAGAAGGATTAACATCACTTCGAGAGATAGCGTAAGGAATCATGTTCTAAGAACACGCAAGAAAACTGCGCCCCTTCATGCATTGCGTTGAAGACCTAATAAAAGCACTTCGTTTCGTGATGTGGAGTCAAGAGAGTTAAGACGTATCTAAAGGTCGGCAGCTGTGACGTAATGCATTGGAACCTCACTGGCATAGTCGGGGTCTAGTAGGCAATCGCCTAGGAACAAGCTTTGGTTAGAAACTGGCTTAGCGCAATATCTTTTGCGCTACTTGGTTGTCCTCAAAGGGGTACAGCATGTGCCTTTTAACACTTAATACCTCACCAAAGACATTCCACTTCAGTGTCTGTCCATTTTTTGCCCCTCCTCCCAGGTAGCTACAGTGACATACATTCCACAGTTTATCACGAGTTCTTGACGCGGCGTCGGGACAGTTTTCTCGCATGTCTTGTTGAGTCTCTGTCCATAAGCTTAGGTCTGAAGCAGGAGGAGGCCAATAGAAAACAAAAATCCTGATCTGTTCTGTAATCCACTCCTGCTCCTTAGCTGACGCTTGTGTCGGAGACAGAGCTTGCTGGATACAGATTGCTCCCTTAGGACATAGATGCCACACTAGAGGGACCATAATATTACTTATGATGTGAATATAATGGGCAGCATCAAGCAGATCATCTATCACGTGAAGTATTGCATGTTTACATCCAGACCCAAAATGCCACAGACACACGGCCATTGTGAGATGACTCACGGATGTATTTGAAGTTGAAATGAGAACATTGCAGCCTGAATGCTTGTATTGGACTATCATTCGACGAGGATAATACCAGTTCTTCGGTAAATATCACGTTCCACCAGTCACTATTGACATTGTCCTCGGCAGATGCTAATTGGTAGAGTCGATGACCATCACGGAGTCTCTCCTTGATGGGTACACGTTTCCTATGTGGTCTGGCATACTGAATACGGTGCCGAACCGCGTTCACCGACCCAGTAAACACAGTAGTATGTTTTAACTGCAACGCGTTTAAAAAATGATTTTGCCGTGACTTATTGACAAGTTCACTGTCCTGTACGGGTGTTGCTAAAAGTCAAAGTGTAGTTAACACACACCTACTGGATTCTTCAGTATCTCGATAACGTTTTATCCATCGTCGTGCAGTGTGTTCAGGGTCGCCACATCGTTCCCCGGCCTCCGACGTAGTCAGATTCCCTTCCTACACAAGAGAAATTACACAGTCACGCATAGCCTGCAGACGTCGTGGCATAGTGCATGAGTAACGTGAGTCGACTGAAAACTAAGTGCTGCAGTTATTTTACCTTGCTAGTGCATTGTCAATGGCTGTTATAGAACGAATGTTGTAATTGCAGACCTAACTCGTGACAGACTGCCAGTCTGTTAGCGAGTAATATCAGATTGCAAGAATAATTCCCAAATATTGTGTTTAAAGACGTATTAAATTAAATTTCTCGATTGCAGGGAGGTCATTCTCCAACCGAAGCGACTGTCATTGATTTGCAGCCAAAATTCCGTAGTATCTTCTATGCGAAATTAGCTGCGTTTATCATCGAAATATGTCTCACATAATACAGTGGAGGATCGCACGGGCGACAAATTGTTGAGACAAAAGAATGTGTCTGTTATGGTGAAAAAGAAAGAAAAAATTCACATGGATACGCACTTGAGGCGTTTTACATATAAAGCCTGCCAATTGTTTATTCAGCTATAGTGACCATTTACGAACGTATCTTTATTCAGTTAACATGCACTATATCTAGAGATAGTACCTGTATACAGGGTGTTACAAAAAGGTACGGCCAAACTTTCAGGAAACATTCCTCGCACACAAATAAAGAAAGACGTTATGTGGACATGTGTCCGGAAACGCTTAATTTCCATGTTAGAGGGCATTTTAGTTTCGTCAGTGTGTACTGTTCTTCCTCGATTCACCGCCAGTTGGCCCAATTGAAGGAAGGTAATGCTGACTTCGGTGCTTGTGTTAACATACGACTCATTGCTCTACAGTACTAGCATCAAGCACATCAGTACGTAGCATCAACAGGTTAGTGTTCATCACGAACGTGGTTTTGCAGTCAGTGCAACGTTTAGAAATGTGGAGTTGGCAGATGCCCATTTGATGTATGGATTAGCACGGGGCAATAGCCGTGGCGCGGTACGTTTGTATCGAGACAGATTTCCAGAACGAAGGTGTCCCGACAGGAAGACGTTCGAAGCAATTGATCGGCGTCTTAGGGAGCACGGAACATTCCAGCCTATGACTCGTGACTGGGGAAGACCTAGAACGACGAGGACACCTGCAATGGACGAGTCAATTCTTCGTGCAGTTGACGATAACCCTAATGTCAGCGTCAGAGAAGTTGCTGCTGCCAAGGTAACGTTGATCACGTCACTGTATGGAGAGTGCTACGGGAGAACCAGTTGTTTCCGTACCATGTACAGCGTGTGCAGGCACTATCAGCAGCTGATTGGCCTCTACGGGTACACTTCTGCCTTTTTGTAACACCCAGTATTGTCATGACGGCAGAAAACATTAAAAATATCCAGTACATTTCAGATCACAAAATGTTAATAATGTTAATTACATGTTAGATTGTAACTAGAAGCGGACACTGCTTTCAGGCGCTTGGAACAGACAGATGACGAACAGGATGAGATAATAGTCCGGAGGAAAGTGAAAGCTGTTTACTTCTCAGCAGCTGACCAAACATGCCAATGACGTTTATTCTTGACGCTTCACCAAGGAGACGAGGGTCGATGTCACAGGTGTCAGAGGTAATCTTCCAATGCACATAATGGAGGAATTTCTAGTGGGAGATAGAATGATAGACAAACATTAAAGTGCTAAAATGTAGAGGAAAGCTTCCAACGGAATAAAAATGGTTCAAATGACTCTAAGCACTATGGGACTTAACATCTGAGGTTATAATAACAATATCGTGTGACGAGGGCCTCCCGACGGGTAGATCGCTCGCCTGGTGCAAGTCTTTCGATTTGACGCCACTGCGGCGACTTGCGCGTCGATGGGGATGAAATGATGATGATTAGGACAACACAACACCCAGACCCTGAGCGGAGAAAATCTCCAACCCAGCCGGGAATGGAACACGGGCCCTTAGGAGTGACAGTCTGTCGCGCTGACAGCTTTTTTTTTTTTGCATTTTGTTCGTTATTGATCGTTGTGTTTGGTCGTTGCGGACGTCGCAAGACATCCTGTTCAAGTTCGGTGGTTGATCCTTCCACTCAGTTTTTTATTACAGAGGCCAACCGGCTCTCTGACCGAACACGCTGAGCTACCGTGCCGGCAAGCCACTGAGCTATAGTCTGTCGGTAAACTGAAGAGCGAGCGCGCGAGTCCCCACTCTGCCTACCCTGCTACGTCACACGGCGCTTCTACAGGCTGTCCACAACGTAGTACAGTCTTTGTCGTGGCGTGCGCTTTAAATCTTGGCGACGCCGTATACAGATACGTCCTGTCTGTGTTTATTTTTAGACAAATGCGTTAAGAGTACAAGGAAAACAAAAGACGATAGCTTCTTCGAAACAAAACATTATAGAGTAAATAATATTAACATAAGAACGGAAGTCAGGATTCTACTACAAACATAGAACCGAATGCCTATTCATATGAATGTATGTTCCTCTATTCGTATGACGAAACAGATATAGTGCAATCAGTCTGTAGAATTTAAGGCTTGTTCTTACATTGTGTTTTTACTAAAAGGTAGAAGTTTTCTTTGAAGGGCTGCATTAAAATTTAACAATTCTTGCAACACGGAGAGTGTTTAAAAATTAATCAGAAATTTATAATTACGTGTGTTGTATTAGTTCGATTCGCCCTGCTTTTTTTGTCATTGTCTTCGTAAACATGTCTGAAAAGTATTTCCAGGTAAATCCCATTTCACACAATGTCTTGTGTAAAACATCTTTCTGCAACTAAAATGTATTTTTTGTTTCACGCCAGTGAGTAATTTCTGTAATGTGAGCATTATTTTTTGGTTTATGTAAAAGTCCTTCATCGTTTGTCGAATGACCGATTTTGTGAAACTGTCTATAACTATGGGTTTCCGACCTAAATTATTAGTTTTTCTTCGCGGCGATTCCAGTAAACCATGCGCCTTGTTTTCGCGTTCCTTCCTTATGCATCCTATTTTGGCGAGGCTGACGTTTGCATAAACTTCAGCACTTTGATTGGGACTGGTAATATTAGCCAACAGCTCTTTTTATGTAGCCTCGTTAACACAAGCTGTAATTACGTTAGAGACGATCGAACGCTCGTTCTGCGCAAATATCTCCTTCGTATTCTGCACATTTTCTTGCAATGCAGGGCGATTATCCATCACTTCCGGATACTGAAGTATATCAGTGAGTACTCAAAGTCAACTGACTGAGATTGGCAACTAAGATCCCACGAACAGAAACGATGTATATCACAGCACGCCGAACTACACCGCTAGACAGGTAACGGGCAACTGATTTTGGGTTGCCCTGTAGGCCAGTGGCAGGGTTCTTCTGCGAAAGGCCACTTCCCCCACCAAAAACGCTGCTCGCTCTTCAGTTTACAGACAGACTATACCGGGGTCGGACATTTGAGGTCATCGGTCCCCTAAACTTAGAACTACTTAAACCTAACTAACCTAAGGACATCACACACATCCATGCCCGAGGCAGGATTCGAAACTGCGACCGTAGCAGCAGCGTGGTTCCGGACTGAAGCGCCTAGAACCGCTCGGCCACAGCGGCCGACTCCAAGGGGAACATTCTCGACAGATATGCAGAGGGCTGTGTGCACTCAGAATCATTGTAGAACGGAATAAAAGCTCAAAGGGGCAGAGTAAAGGAGAGTAGAGATTGCTGAATCTGAGCATCAACGCTTCTCAGCAGCGCCTGATGGAGCAATAGACACTTCAACTACGAGCAGACGGTGATAGACTCTGATGGACACCCGGAAATTGCAAGCCAAGCAGCAGTTTTCAGTATTCATTGGAATCGCAATGAACAGAGACTACCTGTCTCTGTCTAAAAAAAAAAAAATAAAAAAAAATGAGTCAGCGGAATTTCAGTCAATAGAATTAACAAGTTATTGATTGTTACTTGTCTATTGTACTATGTGGCAAGTGGCCCTTGACTAATAGTCGATTATTGCAAAGCTTTGATGATTCATGATTTAGGCCAAGTGGCAGACCGAGTGGCAATGAAAGCACTCGTCTTTGATAAAGGTTAATCTCAGTGATTATTGAAAGCATCTGACATTCTGTTAAGGGGTTTTGGTCTGATACCACAATAAACAAACGAGTTGGTAATAATAATAAATGAATTGATTACCAAAAGTAATAAGTTGCTACTTCAGCAAATCAATCCTGCCAAATACACAAAAACTACCAACCTGTTGCAATGGAACAGTCATCCCAACCAAGGAGAGCTCCTCGGTCTCATCTCCGCTATGAAGGTTGTTGAATAACCTAACTAAACCCACACTGTCGTTAACATCATGATTGTGCCACAAAGATAACACCGACGGCAAAAGAAAAAAAACTGTTGTAGGGAAATTGTGACACGACTGGACAGTATTCTGTTCACAGAAAAGACTTTGAGCATTCTTGGAACGGATCACTTTCCTGTAATTTGTGAAGTAATACACTCCTGGAAATTGAAATAAGAACACCGTGAATTCATTGTCCCAGGAAGGGGAAACTTTATTGACACATTCCTGGGGTCAGATACATCACATGATCACACTGACAGAACCACAGGCACATAGACACAGGCAACAGAGCACGCACAATGTCGGCACTAGTACAGTGTATATCCACCTTTCGCAGCAATGCAGGCTGCTATTCTCCCATGGAGACGATCGTAGAGATGCTGGATGTAGTCCTGTGGAACGGCTTGCCATGCCATTTCCACCTGGCGCCTCAGTCGGACCAGCGTTCGTGCTGGACGTGCAGACCGCGTGAGACGACGCTTCATCCAGTTCCAAACATGCTCAATGGGGGACAGATCCGGAGATCTTGCTGGCCAGGGTAGTTGACTTACACCTTCTAGAGCACGTTGGGTGGCACGGGATACATGCGGACGTGCATTGTCCTGTTGGAACAGCAAGTTCCCTTGCCGGTCTAGGAATGGTAGAACGATGGGTTCGATGACGGTTTGGATGTACCGTGCACTATTCAGTGTCCCCTCGACGATCACCAGCGGTGTACGGCCAGTGTAGGAGATCGCTCCCCACACCATGATGCCGGGTGTTGGCCCTGTGTGCCTCGGTCGTACGCAGTCCTGATTGTGGCGCTCACCTGCACGGCGCCAAACACGCATACGACCATCATTGGCACCAAGGCAGAAGCGACTCTCATCGCTGAAGACGACACGTCTCCATTCGTCCCTCCATTCACGCCTGTCGCGACACCACTGGAGGCGGGCTGCACGATGTTGAGGCGTGAGCGGAAGACGGCCTAACGGTGTGCGGGACCGTAGCCCAGCTTCATGGAGACGGTTGCGAACGGTCCTCGCCGATACCCCAGGAGCAACAGTGTCCCTAATTTGCTGGGAAGTGGCGGTGCGGTCCCCTACGGCACTGCGTAGGATCCTACGGTCTTGGCGTGCATCCGTGCGTCGCTGCGGTCCGGTCCCAGGTCGACGGACACGTGCACCTTCCGCCGACCACTGGCGACAACATCGATGTACTGTGGAGACCTCACGCCCCACGTGTTGAGCAATTCGGCGGTACGTCCACCCGACCTCCCGCATGCCCACTATACGCCCTCGCTCAAAGTCCGTCAACTGCACATACGGTTCACGTCCACGCTGTCGCGGCATGCTACCAGTGTTAAAGACTGCGATGGAGCTCCGTATGCCACGGCAAACTGGCTGACACTGACGGCGGCGGTGCACAAATGCTGCGCAGCTAGCGCCATTCGACGGCCAACACCGCGGTTCCTGGTGTGTCCGCTGTGCCGTGCGTGTGATCATTGCTTGTACAGCCCTCTCGCAGTGTCCGGAGCAAGTATGGTGGGTCTGACACACGGGTGTCAATGTGTTCTTTTTTCCATTTCCAGGAGTGTATTTCTTCTAGTGCAGGTAAATAGAAAGATACGGAGTGTTGCATTTCAATCACGTCATTACTGCACCGTGTTTTAACTCAGGCTGCGGCTTAAGCTTGCCCAGTTTTTGTGCAGTCGCAATGAGGACAACAAACCCAGAAATCAGTTCTAATCATTCGTTGCGTTCCAACGCTTGTGTTGACTGGAGGCCGTCCCACCGAGCACTTCGGCTGTGGGCTCTAGTTATTCCTATAAAGTGTAAGTTGTTCACATCAAGAGAAACCTAAATTTTCATTTCTGAGTTTTCGAGTCTTGGAGGCGAGCAGGACCCGGACTGAATCCGCGAGGCGGATTAACTACCAGGTGTGGATTTTAGGCAGTTTTCCACACTCGTTTAAGCGAAAGCTAGGGTAGTCCCCTGTCTTCATCTCATAAATACAATACAGGCACAATTAAAATACGATAACACGCAGAGCACGGCTTACACGATTTACAAACAGACCGGGAGCATACGACTTCCGTCCCTTAGGTTAACGGGCGACTGTGGCGATGGGAAGAGCATCCGGTCACCGAGTTAAATAGAATAAATTTACCGAATCAGGGAAACGGTGGACCCTGTACGACGGATAAACGTTAGGAAAGAGGGATTCCTTATGCTGAAGTGCTTCATAATTATGGCTCCAAAAAACTGAGACATTCTAGTTTCTTTCATTAATCCTTTTCATTAGTATTAGTTATATTGGAGTGAAAAGGAACAAATCCTTATGTTCAGTGGTCGATCTTTGGTAGGCCACCGTTTTCTTTCATTTTCTACACGCAATGTTGTAATGATTTCTGTACGTACAAAGTGACACATTGCGGGATGGACTGAACTTGACGATAAACAGGTAATCCCTATGTGACTAACTCACACGATCCTCAGATCGGAACAAAACAAGTGCAACCCTCCCTCTGTAGGACCGTGCCAGTAGCGTTCAGCGATTTTCAGATCGTTTCCAGGAGGTCATTGTAATACAGGTAAGTGATTAGGATATGAGTAATTTCCACCACTCTGAGTTTGAAAGGTGTCAGTTATTCGAGGTCACTCGTCACCGCTGTGTAAAAGTGGTCTACTCTCTTACATGAAAAGGGCTGTTGTCGGTGATCGCGTTAGAAATAATATAAGTGATTTGCAGTCGTCATATGCTGTTAGAATTTTGGACGTCATTTGTTCCTATTCTCCAACAACGGATCAGCAGAAATATTGTATAATTTTATTTCCTTGTGAGCAAAGTTTTTGGAATTATAAGCTGTTGTTGGCCAGGTATGGACTGAAGAAATTTTTCTCTTGCAACCTCGATTTACCTGCAGGTGTCATTTCAGGAAGATGTAGCAGTCAGTAGAAGTTCACGATATATGACATACCGCCATACCACGTCAACACAAAGAGTTTAGAGACTATATTAATGAAAAATAGAGAAATGTTAAGATGGTGTTTTACTTACCTTCTCATCCAGTAAAAGTGTTCTATATAGTCTCTTCCTATTTAGTTTAAGCAACAGAAGATTCATACAACCTAGTGAAACTGTCAAAAATCCCTTTTTGGGATGTTGCTGGATTCGTGAGTCACATTTTCACCTACTGCGGTCTTGGCGACCGATTAGAAATGCATTCAGCATTTTTCCGTTTTTCGTAGGTTGGTATTCGCAACACCAAGTGTCGTCAGTTGTGATGATTTCTTCTAAAAAGTCGTTCGCATTTTTCATTTCAGTCAAGATGCGGCAGTCGTCCACGCGCCTGTGATTTTTCGGGTTCGAGGCGTGCTTCCTTGTTGAAACATTTCTGGAGAATGTCTGGAACAGTTTATTTAGAGATGTTCAGTCCGTTGCTCCTTTGCAAGTCATGATGCAACAACGTTGTCACACTATGGTCGAACGTCCAGTATTTGTCACTGCTTGCTGACTGGTCGATAGCAAAAAATTGTTCAAATGGCTCTAAGCACTATGGGACTTAACATCCGAGGTCATCAGTCCCCTAGGCTTAGAACTACTTAAACCTAACTGACCTAAGGACATCACACACATCCATGCCCAAGGCAGGATTCGAACCTGTGACCGTAGCAGCCGCGTGGTTCCGACCTGAAGTGGCTAGAACCGCTCGGCCACAGCGGCCGGACGGTCGATAGCACATCATTCTATTGTTCACAGTTGTCAGTTCAAGATGCCACCGTCGTTACTGCGCTGGCGTCGCTTTTACGATGCGTATAAAATCAGTCTCGGATATTTTAGGGCAGGCCGCTTACCTAAGTACACTACTGGCCATTAAAATTGCTACACGAAGAAGAAATGCAGATGATGAACGGGTATTCATTGGGCAAATATATTATACTAGAACTGACATGTGATTACATTTTCACGCAATTTGGATGCGTAGATCCTGAGAAATCAATACCCAGAACAGCCACCTCTGGCCGTTATTACGGCCTTGATACGCCTGGCCATTGACTCAAATAGAGCCTGGATGGTACAGGTACAGCTGCCCATGCAGCTTCAACACGATACCACGGTTCCTCAAGAGAGTGACTGGTGTATTGTGACGAGCCAGTTGCTCGGCCACCTTTGACCAGACTTTTTCAATTGGCGAGAGATCTGGAGAATGTGCTGGCCAGGGCAGCAGTCGAACGTTTTCTGTATCCAGAAAGGCCCGTACAGGACCTACAACATGCGGTCTTGCATTATCCAGCTGAAATGTAGAGTTTCGCAGGGCTCGAATGAAGGGTAGAGCCACGGGTCGTAACACATCTGAAATGTAACGTCCACTGTTCAAAGTGCCGTCAATGCGAACAAGAGAGTACCGAGACGTGTAACCAGTGGCACCCCATACCATCACACCGGGTGATACGCCAGTACGGCGATGACGAATACACGCTTCCAATGTTCGTTCATCGCGATGTCGCCAAACACGGATGCGACCATCATGATGCTGTAAACAGAACCTGGATTCATCGGAAAAAAAGACGTTCTGCCATTCGTGCACCCAGGTTCGTCGTTGAGTACACCATCGCAGGCGCCCCTGTCTGTGATGCAGCATCAAGGGTAACCGCAGCCATGGTCTCCGAGCTGATAGTCCATGCTGCTGCAAACGTCGTCGAACTGTTCGTGCAAATGGTTGTTGTCTTGCAAATGTCCCCATCTGTTGACTGAGGGATCGAGATGTGGCTGCACGATCTGTTACAGCCATGCGGATAAGATTTCTGTCATCTCGACTGCTCGATTGCTAGTGATACGAGGCCGTTGGGATCCAGCACGGCGTTCCGTATTACCCTCCTGAACCCACTGATTCCATATTCTGCTAAGTCATTGGATCTCGACCAACCCGAGCAGCAATGTTGCGATACGATAAACCGCAGTCGTGGTAGGCTACAATTCGACCTTTATTACAGGCGGAAACGCGATGGTACGCATTTCCCCTCCTTACACGAGGTATCACAGCAACGTTTCACCAGGCAAAGCCGGTCAACTGCTGTCTTTGTATGAGAAATCGGTTGGAAACTTTCGCCATGTCATCACGTTGTAGGTGTCGTCACCGGCGTCAACCTTGTGTCAATGCTCTGAAAAGCTAATCATTTGCATATCACAGCATCTTCTTCCTGTCGGTTAAAATTCGCGTCTGTAGCACGTCATCTTCGTGGTGTAGCAATTTTAATGGCCAGTAGTGTATGCACATAGTATAAACCTAATGGACTTTGCATGGGTTACAGTGTCTCGTCAGTAAACGACTCTGATAAAACTGTCACTGCCACGGTCCACGGTTAAACTGCTTTGATTAGCAACACTTGCATGACACACAGTGTGGTCAGGAACACTTCAGCAGACAAATCACCAACAAACATTTTACTCTTCCATTCTCATCCAATACAACCTTTTCTTCATGGTGAACACAAGATGACCGCAAACTTCATGTTGCATTGATTGCCTAGACTGACACTCCTCCAGGACGAAATATGACTCATTACCACACACAGAAGAAGTACTAACTTTAAGATTTTATGATCATCATCTGCTCCCGTAACTACAGCCAAAACTGCTGGTGAACTTAAAAACTTAGAGGAAAGGACAAAGAACACAGATTTTAATTATTCATATAGAAGGAAGCATGTACTTCGTTCAATCATGACCGACCAGTTTTTAATCTATCACTAGTACAACTGAAAGATGGCAAACACAAATCTAACTAGTATACGACATTATACTCTCAACAGCCAGACCATTATGACCACTGCCCACCGCGACGTTGGAAGCCGCCTGTTGGCGCTGCGCGCACGTGACGCGGTAAATAAAGTATCTGAACGCAGCAGACATTGAAGACGGATCACTATAACGAAGATGTGGGCTGAAAATGTGGAAATACATTGAGTTAAGCGACGTTGACAAAGGACAGATTATTATTACGCTGAGCCTGTGAACAAGTATCTGGAAAACGGCGAAGCTTGTCAAACGTTCACGTTTTACTGTTGTGAGCATATACGGAATGAGGTAGAAGGACAGTGAAACCACCACTAGGTGCTAAATGGTTGAACGTCCACGACTCTTCACAGAACATGGGGTTCACAGGCTTGTCTACTCCGTATAGTAAGATAGATGGTGACCTGTGACATCTCCGCCGAAAGAACACAATACTGGCGCACGCACAACAGTTTCGTATCGCACCATTCATAGTACAATGTTGAACGTGGAGCTCGCCAGCAGACCACCCCTACGTGTTCACATGGTAATCCAACAATATCGTCAGTTACGATTTCAGTGGGCACAGGACCATAGGGATTCCACCATCGATCAATGGAAAGCTATTTTTGCTACGCTAGGTCGATGGTCGCCTCCACAAACGCCATCATCGAGGTGAACGGCGGCTCGAGACGTGCGGGGCGACACGGTCACAAGCTGCTGGGAACAGTATTATGCTATGGTAGACATTCTCCTGCGCTTGCGTGGGACCTGCGGTAGTACTCCAAGACACTCTGAACGCTGCGAACCACCTGCATCCTTTCATGCTTGGTGTCTTCCCCGACGGCGATGTCATCTATCAGCAGTATAGCTGCCCGTGTCTCGGAGCCAGAACTGTGGTACAGCGGTTTGAGGGGCATTATAATGCACTCACTTTGAGGTTTCGGCGAGCAAATTCGCCTGATGTAAATGCTGTGAACCCATCAGCGGCGCTACAGGGTGCCATCACCGCGTATGCAAATCAGCTGCTCGTTATTTAAGCGAATTACGAGGCGTATTCGGAAAGTAAGGTCCGATTAGGCGCGAAATGGAAACCACTGTGTCTTTAGCGTGCCTATCAATCGCTTCACGTCGCTCTTTGCAGTTCAGAACCCAAGATGATCATGTAGAAATGCCTAAAACAACAGTGTCTCCCGCCAAGTGTGTGGACCTGGTGAGAGATTTCGCCTAAAGCTATACAGCCCACATAACACAAATGACACGCGTTTCTTCAAGACAATTTTCAGCCGCATTCTGCAGGGGAAAAGAAGACGCTATTGCAGCGTTTTCGGTGGGAAGTGTTTGATAAGCCCTTAATTGGCTCCCTCCATTGTTCATCTCTGCTCACATGAACCGGTGGCTACGAAGACAACATTGTGGCACAAACAACGAAAGGAAGACCGACGTACAGAATCGCTGGAAAGCATAGGCGGCTGCTTTCTGTGACGAGGATACTGGAAAGTTTGTACAACGCCACGACAAATGTCTAAGTCGGAGCGACGACTATTTAGAGAGGTAGCTGGAAGGTGTGGCTAACTGTTGCGAATAAAAAATTTTCACTATGATTTTCATTTCACGACAGATCGGACCTTATTTTCCGAACAGCCCTGGTACATGACCTATACGTTGACGTCTAATCCTACATATCTCCACAAACCTGCGAGAAAACTGTCGGATCCCTGATACGCAGAATCAGTGATTTATTTCATTCCAATGAAGGAAAAACAAACTATTAAGCAGATGATCATAATGTTTTGTCTCATTAGTGTATTTGACGAGAAACTGACATGATTGCCTGTCTTGAAGGACATAGAGATAAGACGCCTCACTTTCTCAGATTTCTGGATAGGAAGATATTGTGAACAAACGGCTCTTATCTTTTAGAGTTTTTTGTTTCGATTAATGGCTGCGTTACATGATATGTCAGTATATCAAAATGCTTTATTTAATGCACGGTGAGAGCATCGGATTAGCACTTCGTCTTGTATATTCACCGGTTAAACAACCCTCAGTAAAAATGGAGTGGCAGCTCTTATGGTGCAATCCAATTAGACTGCAGTCGGCTGACCATTCTGGAGTCTGACAAAAGGACGGTCTGACATGTGGGTCATCGATTTTGATCAAATTTTGCAAGGACGTTCCGTATTTAAAATAAAGACATGAGTGTTCCAACTTTCTGCTAGATACTTCCTAGTTTTCGAAAAAGTCGTGGTATGACGGATAATTCTATTTTCAGTGCTATACATAGAAAGAGTGTCTAAAAACAAATATTTTTATTAATGTAGTGTGCGGCTCAAAGTTAATAATGTTCGAATTATTAACGTTTCTGTCTTTTCATGTTATACATTGGATACCCGTCATTCACACTACTAGCAAAGCGAGGTCGTCGGTCAAGGCGTCAAGGCATTAAACTACCAAGTCCGTATTCCATTCTTGGTCGTTTCTTTTCTTCATTCGGTATTTCTTTCACTATATCTGATAATATTCTGATAACTATAGAACTTGCCGTTGGTGGGGAGTGTGGCGTGCCTCGGCGCTACGGGTAGACGTAATGTAAGTGCAACCACGACGGAGGGGTATCTGTTGAGAGGCCAGGCAAACGTGTGGTTCCTAAAGAGGGTCAGCAGCCTTTTCAGTAGTTGCAGGGGCCAGGGACAACAGTCTGGATGATTGGCTGATCTGCCCTAGTAACATCAGCCAAAACGGCCTTACTGTGTTGGTAATGTGAACGGATGAAAGCAAGGGGAAACTACAGGAGTAATTTTCCCGAGGCCATGCAGGTCTACTGTATTGTTAAATGATGATGGCATCCTCTTGGGTCAAACATTCCGGAAGTAAAATCGTCCCCCATTCGGATCTCCGGGCGGTGACAATCAGAAGGGTGTCTTTATCAAGAGAAATAAAACTGGCATTCTACGGATCGGAGCGTGGAATGGCAGATCCCTTAATCGGACAAGTAGGTTACAAAATTTAAAAAAAGGTGTTAGATATAGTGGGAGTTAGTGAAGTTCGCTCGAAGTAGGAGCTATTAATACAAAATCAAATATGGATAATGCAGGAATAGGTTAAATAATGACTAAAACATAGAAACGCAAATAAGAGACTACGAACAACATAGTGAACGCATTATTGTAGCCAAGATATACACAAAACCACAGTAGTACAAGTTTACAAGACAACTAGCTCCTCAGACGTTGAAGAGACTGAAGAAATGTAGGATGAGATGAAAGAAATTATTCAGACAGTTAAAGGAGGCGAAAGTTTAATAGTTGTAGGGTATTGCAATTCGACAGTAGGAAAAGGAAGAGAAGGAAAAATTGTACGTGAATATGGATTGGGGGAAAGGAATGAAAGAGGAAGCCGCTTAGTAGAATTTTGCACAGAGCATAATTTAATCACAGCTAACACTTGATTTAAGAATCACGAGAGAAGGCTGTATACGTGGAAGAGACCTGGAGACACCGGAAGGTTTCAGATTTATTATATAATGGTTAGAGATTTAGGAACTAGATTTTAAACTGTAAGACATTTCCAGGGGCAGACGTGACCTCTTACCAGAATTTATTGGTTATGAGCTGCAGATTAAAAATTAAGAAACTGCCAAAAGGCGGGAATTTAAGGAGATGGGACCTGGATAAACTGTTCAAGAATAGGGGAATGAAATACAGTAGAAGAAGAATGGGTAGCTTTGAGAGATGAAACAGTAAAGGCAGCAAAGGTTCACGTAGGTAAAAAGACGAGGGCTATTAGAAGATAAGGGGTAACATAAGAGCTATTCAGTTTAATTTATGAAAGGAGAAAATATAAGTATACAGTAAATGAAGTAGGCGGAAAGGAACACAAACGTCTGAAAATGAGATTGACAGGAAGTGCAAAATGGGTAGCGGACAAATGTAAGGACTGAGAAGCACATGTCACTATGGGAAAGATAGATGCCGCCTACGAGAAAATTACAGAGACTTTTGGAGAAAGGAGAATCACCTGTATGAATATCAAGAGCTCAGATGGACAACTAGTCTGAAGCAAAGAAGGGAGAGCAGAACGGTGGTAGGAGTATGTAGAGGATCTATACAGGGAAGATGAACTAGAGGGCAATATTATAGAAATGGAAGAGGACGTAGATGAAGATGAGACGGGAAATACGATACTGATTGAAGAATGTGACAGAGCACTGTAAGATCTAATTCGATATAAGGCCCCGGGAATAGACAACATTCCGTTAGAACTATTGGTAGCAATGGGAGAGCCAGCCATGACAAAACTCTTCTGTGTGATGAGTAAGATGTACGAGACAGACGAAACACCTTCAGAATTCAAGAAGAATGTGGTAATTGCAATTCCTCAGAAAGCAGGTGCTGACAGGCGTGAAAATTACGGAACTACTGGTTTAATAAGTCATGGCTGCAAAGTACTAACTCAAATTCTTTATAGAAGAATGGGAAAACTGGTAGAAATCGACCGCAGGAAGATCAGTTTGGATTCCGGAGGAAGGTAGGATCATGTGAGGCAATACTGACCCTGCGATTTCTCATAGAAGATAGGTTTATACGTTTGTAACTTTTGTAGACGTAGAGATGGCTTTTCACAGTGTTGACTGAAACACTGTCTTTGATATTTTGAGGGTTAAAGTACAGGGAGCGAAAGACTATTTACAACTTGTACAGAAACCAGATGACAGTTAAAGGAGTCCAGGGACTTGAAAGAGAGGAAGTGTTCGAGAATGGAGTTACACAGGGTTGCAGCCTTTCCCCCATGTTATTCAAGCTGTACGTTGAACAAACAGTAAGGTAAACCTAAGAAAAACTGTAGTATGAATTAAAGTCCAAGGAAAAGAAATAAAAACTTTCAGGTCTGCAGATGACATTGTAATTCTGTCAGAGGCAGTAAAGGACTTGGAAGAGTAGTTGAACGGAATGGACAGTGTCTTGAGAGGAGGATGTAAGATTAACATCAACAACAGCGAAATGAGGATAATGGAATGTAGTCGAATTAAATCAGATGATGTTGAGGGAATTAGATTAAGAAATGAGACACTTAAAGTAGTGAATGAGTTTTGCTATTTGGGCAGCAAATTAAATGATGATGACCGAAGTAGAGAGGACTGGTAACTGCAAGAAAAGCATTTCTGAAGAAGAGGAGAGATTTGTTAACATCGAGTATAGATTTAAGTGTCAGAAAATCTTTCCTGTAAGTATCTGTATGGAGTGAAGCCATATGTGGAAGTGAAACATGGACGATAAACAGTTTAGACAAGAAGAGAATAGGAACTTTTGAAATGTGGTGTTGCAGAAGAATGATGAAAGTTAATGAGTATGTACTGAACAGAACCGGAGAGAAAAGAAATTGGTATCACAACCTAACTAGAAGAAGGTCTCGGTTGATAGGAAATATTCTGAGACAGTAAGGTATCATCAGTTTAGTACTGAGGAAAAAATCGTTAGCTGATTCTGGGGGATGTAGGCGTTGCAGTAGTAACCCAGATATGAAGAGGCGTGAACAGGATAGAGCAGCATGGAGACCTGCATAAAACGAGTCTTTGGAATGACGACAACAACAACAACAACAGTGAGAATACTTTTCTTTGCATTTTTTTAAAATAAAATGTGGGCAGATATGGTATAATAATGAAATAAATATGTATAGCGTATTGAAAGTTATTTTCATAATGATGCATAGTAACTGAAAGGACCTGATGTACATTATTGCATAACCATAACTGATCATCTATTACAGAGCGTTCTCGAAATCAGTGGGATGAAACGTATCATAGAAGAGTGGTTCACCTGTAAAGAAAACCGCGTATAGGACGCTGGGGTGACCTGTTCTTGAGTAGCGCTCGAGTTCTTGGGATCCGTACGAGGTCGGAGTCAAGGAAGACATTGAAGCAATTCAGAGGCAGGTTGCTATATTTGTTACCATTTGGTTCGAACAAAAAGTAAGTGTTACGAAGATGCTTAGGGAACTCAAATGGGAATTCCTGAAGGGAATACGACGTTATTTTCGAGAACAAGTATTGAGAAAATTTAGAGTATTGGCATTTCAAGCTGACTGGCGAACGATTCCACTGCGGCCAACATACACTGCGTGTAAGGACCACGAAGATAAGATACGAGAAATTAGGGCTCATACGGAGGCATATAGTTAGTCGTTTTTCCCTCCTCTATTTGCCAGTGGAACAGGAAGGGAAATGGCTAGTAGTGGCACCGATACTCTCCACCAAACGCTGTTCGGTGGCTTGCGGAGTATCTATGTAGATGTAGACAGAAACAGGCAGAACATAAATATTTCTCGCAGCATGCACAACAGACCAACGAAATAACGACGCATTGACAAGTTTTACTCTGATAGTGGAAAACATCTCATTCACGTTGGTAAAACCAGATCTATCAGTTTTCAGGCGTACCAAGCGTATAAAAGCATGTCGTGAAGGAGAGATGAGAATAACTGGTTCCGTGTCAATGCATGAATTTTGGTAGCATCTGACCAATGTTGTAATTCTCTGCTCTGTTGTGATGTCTCACGATTTTGGAGTCATGTGGTGAAATTCTTTACCTGTCGGAAAAAGTGAACGTCACACGGTTGAGAAACAGGTGCACATTTCGGTGTTATCACTCTAACGGTGCATATCGGTTTAGTATCAGCATCTACAAAAGTGCTATCATAGCACGCTATTTATCACAATGAAAATAACTATATATATAATTATATGTTTATTGATCACGCCTACCAAAATTTTATTAAAAAAGGCAAAGAAAAGTGTTCTGATTATCAGAATATTTTCAGATGCGACGACCAAGAATCAAGCACCCACCAGCGGTTTGGTACTCCAATGTCTTGAGCGACTGACCGCCGACCTCGCTCTGCTAGACGTATAGGATGACGGGTTCCCAAGCTACAACATGAAAACACAAAAATATTAATAACTCTAACATTATTAACTTTGGACCGCATATTATACCAAGAAAAATGTTTGTTTTTATACGATCTTTAGATGTGTAGCGCTGAAAATACGATTTTCCGTCATCACCTTTGACCTTGATTTTTTCACAAAACTAGGGGTGTGTAGCAAACAGCCGAAACCGAAAGACGTGTCTCTTTGCTTTCAACATAGAACGTCCTTCCAAAACTTGATCAAAATCGGTGACTCACTTTTCAGACACTCCCCTTTTCAGAATGGCAACGTATGGCGGAGCTGATAACCGGTAGGTATGACTGCCATTAACAAATTTCCACCTTGATCCCTCAAAAGGTTCAGTTTGAATTTAAATGTGACGAGATATAGAAGGTACTGAGTTTTTCGGGTCACTGTTTATAATATTTTAAGTAAATCCATAGTTTTAAGGCGCTGTACGTGATTGGTCCAGAATGTGGGTGTGGTTAGATGCATCATCATTTTCCTCGATTGTGTCTGTCCTTAGGATACGCCTACCAAATCACTATGCAATGTTTGATGCGAAACTGCAGATTATGCTAAAGACAATGGAGCGAATGAGATGTGTTCAGACTCGAACCCGTCATCTGCTGTGTGAATACAAGGCGCATCTGGACTGCTACTCACGTATGATGAGCGGTTGGTCCACTTCAGCTCTGTCTTTTTTATTTCTTTACAATTTCTTGCACAAAATTACTGTCTGGGTGACAATGTGTTCATTATTCCTTATGATGCAGTCATAATAAATACTATTCAGATACCCTCTGTGTGATAATGCCAAGAATGATCATCGCCCGCTTAAAGGATGATCTATTTAAGAAGAAGGGCATTTCTACAAATAAAATGGTTCAAATGGCTCTGAGCACTAAGGGACTTAATATTTGAGAACTTAGAACTACTTAACCTAACTAACCTAAGGACATCACACACATCCATGCCCGAGGCAGGATTCAAATCTGCGAGCGTAGCAGTCGCGCGGTTCCGGAATGAATCGCCTAGAACCGCTCGGCCACACCGGCTGGCGATATTTCTACCTGATATCTTTATAGGGTTAGGTACAGAGCTACAGAAAATTTTGAAATGCACCGAAGAAAGTTGTGAGTGTTCAAATGTGAAGAAAAATTTCTGCTAATGAAGTTATATTTCTGTTTTGACCTCATAGAATATGCACGAATAAACTCCATCCTATAGAATTTAATGCAAACAAATTGTACACCAAGTAACACCTGTCTCCAAGACAATTAGAGGAAATAAATTTTGCACAAGTGGAAAGGTACAAATCAGGAACAACTCAGTTTCTTCACATTGAGCATTTATTGTAATTAGGTAAGTGACGACATTTATTGAACATTAAAACTTCATTTGATCGGATAAGTCGCTTGAACACAGCAACTTCATTCAAAACCGATTTAATTATTTCTGGAGTTATATAATGAAAATCATGAAATAGCAAGAAAATTAGTTTCACATTGTAAGTTGCTATTGTTTCTGTTCTTTATTATGCACACGAAAACCATATATTTTGTTATCAGATGATCATTGTACTAAAACACATATTTTCCTTCAAGGCGTTCATGTTTGCATGATGAATACTTCTATTATTATTCATATGAACTTGAAATGAAACATCTGAATATGTTTGATACGAGGACGATACCCTGTGAAAAGGAACGAAAAGGCGTTGACGCATGCATGGTGTGTTGTTCTCGTTTTTTAAATACTACAAGATCGTATACACTAAAGAAAAAGGTTTGTTTTTATTTAATCACTACTACTACAAATGGTTCTTAGAGAGATAAGAAAAATCGTTATTTGTCACAATAGCTGCATGCGAATTTATTAAAACTAATGGTTTCGGTCAAACGACAGATCATCATCGAGTTAAAGATGCCTTCAATCTGCATCATTTGAATCTAGATCAACGTTACACATTAAGTGCCTCGAATACACCAAAGTACCCGATTTATACATTCGGAAATATGTTAACGGGGAGTAACGCTTAACACTTTCATATGACCATGAGATATGCCCTGTTAACATATTGCCCCAATTACAAATCGGATACTTGCTATATTCTGTGAGTTGGACGTACTTAGTATATCTAGATACAAATGATCGTGACTAGACAAATGCCACGTAACTAAGGATTTTTTATACCCGATGATGGTCAGTCGTTTGATCGAAACTGGTGGTTTTAATAAAGTGACGTAGAGTTATTTATCAAAAATATTTGAAGCGTCTAAATCATCGCCAGAAAGTAGGGCATAGTGTCTAGTAGTAAACCACACACCCTTAAACCGTGAGGGCGCGGGATAGATTCCTTGCCCGAACACGGAAATTTTCACTCTGCCTCTCAGCTAGCCTTCACTTCTCGACGATGGGAGGAGTCGCCTGAAAAGACACGCGGGTGCACGTTAAGCTGTTGGTCTCGTTTCTCCGGTTGGGTAACTGGTTACATTAGGGACATACAAGTCGGCGAATTTGTAACCAATTGAAAGACTTGCACCCAGCCATTAAGCCACCTCCTTGAAATAAGCATATAAAAACATAGAAATAACATGAACAGAGAAACGGTATAAATTATTTTTCTTATTGAACGTCACGTCCTAAACAATTTTTATTTGTTTACTTTATATCTAACATCAAAGTTAATTGATGTTTAAGATAAGAACGTTGAGCAGAAATGTGTGAAACAGGGGTGAAAAAGTAGATTCGACCTACACTCAGAGCGCAGACATCCTTCATCAGTTTCGATGTGAAAAGTAAGCTACATATATATAACTGCCAGTCACTAAACACCATTAAAAATGGCTAGTTCGTAAGGGGAAGGTTGTAAGCCCCAAAGAAAATAGTGAATCATGTCTGGTTGCTTGTACTCTATTAGCGATAAATGTGAGATACTAGTAGAATGAGCATCTCAAGAATTCGTGGGTCATCAGAAAACCTTATTTCCTCGGCGAAGATAAATCGAAACATTCGATTGATACTGTATTCCAAAATACGCTAGAATAAAACTTTGATTACTATAAAATACTTGTAGTAAACGCATCACAGATATAAGATCGTGTAAAAATTTAGAATCTGTTAAGTTCCAGGAAACTAATGCGGTCCAGATAGGACTGCAGCAACAAGGCCCGATTACGGTTCCTCCTCAGTGAATAAGTACGTGTACCAGTAGAAACAGTTGAACAGGGTGAAGGCGATTGGGAAGGTAATTCGAGAGATGATGTCTATGCGCGTAGCGCGGGAGGGGAACTTGGCAAGGAAGACGCAGCAGCAGCAGTTGGCAGCCCTGGCCTGGAGCAGGCTGCCTGCACTGCCCGAGGACAGGAGGTTCAGGTTGGGCCTGCGGGGCTCGGCCGCCTCCTCGCTGCCAACATCGGACTGTAGGTCTGCAGCGCTCCTGTGTGCCGGCGGCGCAGCCTGGATCTCGCACTCCTTACTCGGCACCCCCTCTGGCCCGTGCTGCTTCTCTGGTTTGGTTGGCCCAACACTACTCATCATAGACGCGCCAGGTTGCTTCGCTGCTGCCTCCTGCAACAGAAGTTGTTATCGCTCACTTAGCCGTCGACAGCTAGCGTTGACGTACACGCGGACGCGATATCCGATCTCACGAGATGCAGGGCAGTTGGCAGAGGGGGCGATGTGCTTAACGTGATTTTGCGGTCTCAGCGCTCTCTAGCGACAGTTGTCGGCTTTACGCGGGCCAGGTTCCTACGTTAGTTTGTAATATATCATTTCTCTACAATTTGGTTGTTTGTAAAACCTGCCTAGCGAGAGAAAGAACCAAAGACAGTACTCAGTGACTGCCTTCACAATAGGAAACAACGGTTAAATAATATCTCTGGGAGAGCATGATCGTAGCAATTAAGACTAAGATTATTGGGGTTTCTTCTGTTCTGGGCTTGTTCATGACAGAAAACGGATGCTTGAATGAGCTATTAATCAAATGAAGGATATGTTCATCATCACTGTATTAGTACGAAAGAATTATTCTCATCAAAGACAAATAAATGAATTTTCGACGACGAAGATTTATTACCTGAGACTCAGCTAAAACACATTATTTCTGTTAGTTGTTGATACCTATGAAGAAGTTTCAGATTTTACTTGAGTGAGGTCGACTCGATACTGACGAAAATTCCACGAATCTGCAACCAATGAGATAGGGACAACTTCGTTCAACAAGCGAAAAAAAGAAAAGATTCTTTCCAGATCACGCTGAACCAGGACAAAAATAGTCTGTATGTGATCATAATATTACATTAAATTTCACATACAAACATTCAGCTAACAACATACGACATTTTAAGCTGTGTTGAAACGCACATTTTCTTCCTTGTCTATGCTCCAGTCACATTGTTCTTTCTGTGGTGTAAAAACACAAAAAAGTCAGTACTTTGAATACAAAATAAGACAAAAAGGAAAGACACATGTCCTGTCAGTAAGGACACCAGCTTATAAAAGTTCGCTAAATCGAACAAACTCACTGATTATGGAGAAACTCTTACATTTCTCGCAGCATCAAATACTACAGAAATTATTTTTGTTAACTTCGTAGGGAAGTCTCAACCTTTTGGAAATCGCAAAGGTGGAGAAAAAAACTATACCTAACAGGACTCGAATCCTATGTCGACCTAATCCCTGTTCTATAGTGTAGGGTCTCTACTACCTACAGTAGGGTGTAGCTTCCTAATGAATGACTGTATTTTATCTTACTGTCGTCTATAGGCCATAATCACCGACATGTTATTAATTCACATTTAATTTTAACAAAACGCACGAGTTTTAATGCGATTATAACTAAATACGAAAATTCTTTAACCTCAAATATGACGTTCCCCGTCGAATTACAACTAAAAGCCGTGCCAATAATAATTCGTTCTCGAGACATGCAATATCCTGGTACTTAGAAACAGCGCGGATTCATATAATATAAGATATAACATAAAACCCACCGAATAGGGTCTTCTACTCAACACGACAAGAACAATATGACGTCTTGCTTACTGCGGGCCACAAGCTTTCTGCTTGTGACAAAGGGAGCGTTCATGCTTCCTGTTTATTCTACTTTACGTGACAGGTTGTCGAAACATCGCGCGACTTACACTAAGGTGACAAAAGTCATAGGATAGCGGTATGCACATTTACAGATGGCGGTAGTATAGCGTAGACAAGGTATAAAAGGGCTGTGCGTTGGCGGAGCTGTCGCTTGCACTCAGGTGATACATGTGAAAAGTTTTCCGACTTGATTATGGCCGCACGATGGTGATTAACAGACTCTGAACGCGGAATGGTAGCTGGAGCTAGACGCATGGAAATTAAATATTCCGACATCCACACAGTGTCAAGATTGCGCGGAGAGTACCAAATTTCAGACATTATCTCTCAACGTGCACATTGCAGTGGCCGACGACCTTCATTTAACGACCGAAGGTAGCGGGGTTGCGTAGAGTTGTCAGTGCTAATAGGCGAACAACACTGCGTGAAATGACCGCAGGTATCAATGTGGGACGTACGGCGAACGCATCCGTTAGGACAGTGCGGCAAAATTTGGTGTTAGTGGGCTATGGCCACAGACCGAAGCGAGTGACTTTGCTAACAGACATCGCCTGCAGCGCCTCCCCTGAGCTCGTGACCATATCGGTTGGACCCTAGACGACTGTAAAACGGTGGCCTAGTCAGGTGAGTCCCCATTTCAGTTAGTAAGAACTGATGATATGGCTCGAGTGTGGTACAGACCCCACGAAGCCATGGATACAAGTTGTCAACAAGGCACTGTGCAAGCTGGTGGTAGCCCCATAACTGTGTGGACTGTATTTACTTGGAATGGACTGGATCCTCCGGCCCAAGTGACTGTAATGGCTATTTGCAGACATGGGATTTCAGTCTTTCTCGGCGTATTCCACTGATGAATTCTTCTCGTTTTATCAGCCGAGTGGTGGCGTCGTCTTGTCGCAACGTTTCAATGAGTTTCGTACCCATCATCTTCTGGCGAAGTGTGAGGATGCTGCCTGCCTGCCTGCCTGCCTGCACTCATCTTTTGCTTTCCCCTCTTTGGGGAAGTGTGAGGGGGAGTCTGTAGCCTTTTGGCTTTTACTCCCCTGTGAACGTGTGTGTGTGATCTTTCTATAGTTTTTAGTGTCTGTGATTTGTGATGATTGTTGTGAGTGTGTCTGGTACTTGCCTGAGGTAGGCGAGAAGTTTGGTATTGTATGGGAAGGAACAGGATGATGGGTTGGGTGTTGGGATTTTCTCTTCGACTTAGTCGTCGAAGATTGTCATAGGGCGCTTGTGCTTATCGCGGGACATGTCATACCGACCTAGGGAGTGGATGAGTGCGTTTCCAGATCTGGAAGAACCCTCGTAGAAGGCCCTTGCCAGATCCTGGAAACGCTCTCTCAGGAGTGGGATTTCGGCTGCGGCGTGCAAGTCGTCTGTAGGGAATCCAAGAGGTAAGTGTAGTGCCCTTCTGAGGGCGCGGTTCTGCAGCATCTGGAGTTTGTCCAGGTGCTGCTTTGCCGCGTATCCCCAGACAGGGCACGCATACTCCATTACTGGCCGGATCAGGGCCTGGTACACATTTACTGCTACTGGGCAGGGAAGGGAGCTGGTTGTGTTTAGGATAGGATATAGGATGGACATTCTGGCGCAGGCCTTCCTGTGGACCTCGTCTATGTGGGGTTTCCACGTAAGACGAGAGTCCAAGGTTACGCCAAGGTACTTGGCGGTTCTGCGCCAGGGGAGTTGGGTTCCATTTAGGTGGAGGTGGAGGGGGGGACGTTGAGGAGGTTCGCGCCTTCCGAGCCTGCGGGTAATCAGCATTGCCTGCGTCTTCTCCGAATTGATGGTGATACGCCAGCGACGGGCCCAAGTTTCTGTGTCGTCTAAAACCCTTTGTAGCCTACGAATGACCAGGTCCTTGTTCGCATTTCTCGTGTAGAAGGCTGTGTCGTCTGCGTACTGCGCGGTGTGCACCAGGGGGGCCGTTGGAGTGTCCGCAGTGTACAAGCTGTACAATACGGGCCCCAGGACCGATCCCTGTGGCACCCCGGCACGAATACGCCTTCTGGTGGAGGTGGCAGTTTCTACTTTGACGGAGAAAGTCCTATTCGCGAGGTAGCTCTTGATTAGCTGAACTATGCTCCCTGGAAACCCTTGTGAGTACAACTTGTAGAGTAGCCCTCTATGCCATACTGAATCAAAGGCTTTGGCTACGTCTAGTAGCACTATCCCGCAGTAGCCTCTGTGGTTGAAGCCCTCTGTGGCTGCTTCGACCATTCTCATGACCTGTTGTGGGGCAGAGTGGTTCTGCCGGAATCCAAATTGGAAATCCGGCAGAATTTGCTCTCTGGTAATATGTTCTTGTATGGGTTTTAGCAGGAGGCGCTCATAGATCTTGCTGAGTGTTGGCAAGAGGCTAATCGGCCTGTAGTGCTGCGGGAATAGAGGGTCTTTTCCTGGTTTGTGTATCGCGACCACTTCCGCATGTTTCCAGCAAGCTGGGAACTCGCGGGAACGAGTAATCTCGTTGAGGACGTTCGCGAGGTGTGTGATCGCTGTGGGTGGGAGTTTTTTGACTAACTGGTTTGTGACACTGTCGTGCCCTGGCGCCTTTTTTGTAGGGAGGGACCTGATTACTCTTGCCACGTCCTCGGGGGCAAAAAGTATGGGTTCGTCCTCTGGGTCCACCTCAGCATTGAGGAAGACGGCCAGTTGGCGACTGACTACCTCTTCATGCTCTTCATCCTGGGGTTCTGCCGTTTGAAGCTGCTTCTCGAAGGAGTCGGCGAGGGCGTTGGCCTTCTCAGCATTGCTGTAGACCAGTCCCCGCTCGCCGTGCAGTGGCGGCATCCTAGCGCGTCTTTTTGTGAATTGTTTGGTTGCTTGCCAAAGTGTATAATCGTCTACTTTGAGAGCTGTGAGGCGGTTTTGCCATTGCTGGTTTCTGTGCTCATTGAGCGCTACCTTCAGTTCTCTCTGTAGACGATTGAGCAGCCTCCTGGTGGCCTGATTTCTAGTGATCTTCCACTCTTTTGCCACTCTGTTCTTGTGACGGATTTGAGCTAGCAAGTGTTCCGGGAGCTGTATTTGCGGCGGTGGGCCATCCCTTTGTGGAGGGGTGGCTTCTTCTGCTGCCTGCAAGATGGTGCCTGTTAGGTCTTGTAGCGCTCGTTCTACTGTTTCGGCAGTAGGTGGCGGAGCGCGAGCGATATCAGAGGCGACAGTTTCTTGGTATCGCTCCCAGTCTGTGCGTTTGTAAGACGTCTGGTACCGTGGGAGTGCTACCCATTCTCCCACATCGACTTCTAGAATCACTGGGTTGTGGTCGGAGGACATTCTGTTGATTGTCCTTGCGGTCACAAATCCTGCGATCCTCCTAGTGAGAGCTATGTCTAACACATCGGGCCTGCTTCCGTTTTTCGGAAAATGTGTGGACTCGACTGGACCCCATGTTTCGAAGTGGTGGGTGCGCGCTAGTTGTTGCAGTTTGGCGCCTGCTCTGGAGGTTACTCTAGAATTCCAGTCAGGGTGTTTGGCATTGAAGTCTCCCCCTATTACGAGTTTGCCTTCAATTTGCCCTAGAGCAGCTATGTCTCCCTCATCTATCTGGTCATGTGGGGGTCGGTAGACTGCAACAATTGTTGGGGGTCCAGTGGCAGTGGTTACTTCCACCGCCACTGCTTCAATTTTGTTGGTAGCTGGTAAGAATACCTGGTGGTGGGGGATCCCTTTTTTTATGTATATGGCCACTCCTCTGCCTTGGGTTGGCCTGTCTTTACGGTAGCTAACATAGTTGGGGACTGTCGCTTTTATTCCCAGTTTTAGGTGGGTTTCCCCCATCATGCATATGTCGATGGAGAACTGCTTCATGAGTTCTCTGAACTCGACCTCTTGATTAACAATGCCGTCTGCGTTAAAGATGCACATTGTCAGGCCTTGGATGTTTGGTCGTCTATCCATGATGGGGTTTTGATACTACTGAGGAAGTCGCAGAGGGGAGCGACTGCTGGACTGTTGCCTGAAGGGCAGCGAGGATCTGTGTGTTCTGCTTTTGGGCTTCCCTGAATTCCTTCATCATTTCCATGACGAGGTTCATGGTCTGCACCATTACGCCTAACAACTGATCCATGGGGGGGAAGAGTGTCTGGGGTTTCCTAGGGCCTTCTCCGTCAAGGTGGACCTGGTCGTTGTTGCTGTGTATTTCCTGGTGTTGTTCTTGTGTTGGTGTCTGATGTTGTGGTGGCTGGGCAATGCTTTCGTGGTTCCTCGGGGGGAGAAACCACTTCCGCATATGTTGCCCTGGGTGTGTCTGGCCTTGGTTTTACCCAGGCCTTGTCTGTGTGTGTTGTCATGTTTTGGTTTCTTGTGTGTCTGGGTGGGTTTGTGGTGTTTTCTTTTCGTGTGTGGGGGGCGGCCTTTGCGCCCTTTGCCTGCTGTGTGTGTCTTTTATGGACCTCGCAACCTTGGTAACCCGCTGTGTGGTTTTTGCCACACAGTGCGCACCTTATTTGCAGGTCCGTGTGTTTTATGTTGCACGTTCGCGTGTCATGGGCCTCGGCGCATTTTCTGCACCTCACTGCCATTGAGCAGTGTGCCGCAATGTGGTTGAGGCCCTGACATCTGAAGCTCTGCACCGTCTTGTTTTTGCGGCGCAGTGGTTCAGTGGTCACAGGGACTGCCAGGATCGTCTTAATGTCCCTTTTGTTCTGTGGGACGTCTGGCAGTGTGACCTGATACAGGGGCCATTTGCTGCCTATGTGTCCCATCTGTTGGACCGCCTTGACGATGTACCCCTGGGCGGTCAGGTCTGTTTTGATCGCCTGGGGGGCCACTCGTCTCGGTAGGTCTCTGATGACAATGTTTCTATTGCGTGTTTTTGTTGTGGGGAAAGTGTAGTGGGGTATGTTTTTGCTGTTGAGAAGTGTTTTTATTGTGGTGTAGTGCTCGAGTGTGAATAATGTTATTTTTATTTTGTCACCACTAGCAGGTTTTGCTTTGAATTTGCCTCCCCCGATTGCTGCTTTTAGCATTTCGAAGAGTTCCTCGTAATTCCGAGTGAACTCCGCGACGATCGGAGGTAGGTGGTGGGTGACCTGGTTTTGTGTTTGTGTTGTTGTGTCTTGTGGTGTCTCTGGCTCATCGGCCACCGCCTGGAACCTGTTCGGGGTAGGTTCCACTCCCCGGGCCGGCGGGAGCCTCGGCTGGCGGAAGGTTTTCCTCGCCAGCACGAAACCATCCGAATCCTGCCCGGTTACGCGGTTCCCTTCCAGTGCCAGTGTTTCCTGGTCCCCTCCTAGGACGACGACAGGTGCTGTCGGGGGCGCTGATTCCTCAGAGGGTGTTGAAGTGGTTGGGGTGGTGGTGGTGGAGTGCTTTTTCCCCCTGGAGTGCTTCTCCTTTTTGTCCTTCCTTACACGCCGCTGCTTGGATGTGGTGGACTTGAGTGGGGGGGATTTAAGGAACTGGGATCGGGTAGGGGGTTGGGTGGCAGTTGCGGGTTTGGGAAGGATTTTTGTCGATTGACTGGGCTTCTGCTTGCCATTTAGGTTGCGGATATGGTCGGCAAGGAGGCCACAGCTGCTGGCAAGCAGGAGAGGGCTGAGGAGAGGGGAGGGAGGGGCGGGATCGCAAATACTGACGATGTATTTGTTTGTTTGTGTATTATGTGGTTTTGCCATGTCGGTTGCGGAAAGGGGGCTTGCTGCCAGGTTATTGTCAGTTGCAACTTTTGTTGGCACCGTTGGGTTTTCCGGTTGCAGTGCTGACCCTAGTAACACGATGGTAGACGCGGAGTTCTGGACGGGGGCGGCGGAAAACCTCTCTGTGGTTCCGCGGCCCGCTTCCAGGTCCTGGCCTACTTTTTCCCTATTCTTGGGGGGGGGGGGGGCAGAGACTGACTCTGCGGCAGCTGAGGTGCTCGAGACGGCCGGCCGCGCGGCCCGCGGCAACAAGAAAGCGCGCCTCGTGTCGTCGGCGGAAAGAGACCGCCGCGACCCCAAGGCGCCACCCAAGCTCGACATTCCACAACGACGAGAAGACACGACAACTTTGCCAGGCGACGCCATGCAAATGTTTTTCCCAGTGCCGTCCGTGCTAATACCTAGGCGCAAGTGCCCGTCAATGTTTTAATAAAAACAGAGCCGGAGAACACTCCTGTTTTTACTCCCGTGCAAGCGGGGGCCTATGGCTGACAGTACGCGAGTGAGAGGAGCGATGCTCAACCCTCGACTGCTACTCAGCGAGTGTGTGAGGATGCTGTGTTCTGCATATCTATATAGCTGCTTGGCCGCCATGTGCTACTGTAGGCCGGCCAATCGCGTTCCTCCGGAAGGGGGTACCGCGTTGGTGATGGGGGAGGAGAGGGGAGAGTGCGCGGTGCGGTCTGGCGTCGAGACCCGGTGGCTATCCAATCTGTCTGCGGACGCCGCTGTCTTCAGATCGGAGCGTTCCTGACGTATTTTATCAATTGTGGGATCCCACGCTGCACTGAGCTGAAAACCGCTATCCCTGTTTACTAAATTGTGCAGACGTATCTCCACTGCCTCTTAAAAGATCGAGTACCAGAAACCGATGGCGCTGCACACCTTCTTCGTTTTTTCGAATACGAAGGTGTGCCCCTCGATAATGCTATGTTCTGCTACAGCGGACTTGTTTGTCTGTCCTAGTCGTACGTTCCTGATGTGTTCAGTACAGCGCTTGGAAATACATCGTTGTGTCTGGCCGATATATTCCATCCCACATTCGCACTCAATACTGTAAATGTCCGGCGTCTGCAGCCCCAGTTTGTCTTTGGTTGAGCCAAGTATATCTTTGACTTTTTTCGGTGCGCGAAAGATGGTCGTTATTTCGTACTTCTTTAATATTCTTGCGATCTTGGCTGTTGGTGGTCCAGCAGCCATTCAAGGTCTTCATGGTCCCAAACAATGACGGAATATTTATGTACGACAATGAGGCATGTCACCGGACCACAATTGTTCGTTATTGGTTTGAAGAACATATGGACAATTCGAGCGAATGGATTGGCTACCCAGATCGCCCGACATGAATCACATCAAATATTTATGGGACGCAACCGAGAGGTCAGTTCGTGCGCAATATCTTACACTGGCAACAATTTCGCACAAATAGACAGCTATAGAGGTATCATGGCTCTATATTTTGTGCAGCGAGCTTCCAACGACTTGTTGCGCATAGCTCAATATTTTTGCAGGTTACTTCCGACGACTTGTTGAGTCCATACCATGTCGAGTTGCTGCGCTGTGCCGGGTAAAATAAGGTTCGACACGATATTGGGAGGAATCCCACGAATTTGGCCACTACAGTGAATTTTGTGTTTCACTTTACGAAATGGCTCAAGATGGTTCAAATGGCTCTAATCACTATGGGACTTAACATCTGACGTCATATGTCCCCTATACTTTTTTAACTACTTAAACTTAACGAACCTAAGAACATCACACACATCCACGCCGGAGTCAGGATTCGAACCTGCGACCGTAGCAGCCGCGTGGTTCCTTACTGAAGCGCCTAGAACCGCTCAGCCACAGGGGTCGGCCGAAATGGCTCCTCAACGTGAAACAGCAGAAAGTGACGTCACGAAACTCGTAAAGAGCTACGTCAATGTTAGCTACATCTTCCCGCTTGCTGACGGCTTTAGGTCGTAAAAAATTTAAGGACAAAAATACACTCCTGGAAATTGAAATAAGAACACCGTGAATTCATTGTCCCAGGAAGGGGAAACTTTATTGACACATTCCTGGGGTCAGATACATCACATGATCACACTGACAGAACCACAGGCACATAGACACAGGCAACAGAGCATGCACAATGTCGGCACTAGTACAGTGTATATCCACCTTTCGCAGCAATGCAGGCTGCTATTCTCCCATGGAGACGATCGTAGAGATGCTGGATGTAGTCCTGTGGAACGGCTTGCCATGCCATTTCCACCTGGCGCCTCAGTTGGACCAGCGTTCGTGCTGGACGTGCAGACCGCGTGAGACGACGCTTCATCCAGTCCCAAACATGCTCAATGGGGGACAGATCCGGAGATCTTGTTGGCCAGGGTAGTTGACTTACACCTTCTAGAGCACGTTGGGTGGCACGGGATACATGCGGACGTGCATTGTCCTGTTGGAACAGCAAGTTCCCTTGCCGGTCTAGGAATGGTAGAACGATGGGTTCGATGACGGTTTGGATGTACCGTGCACTATTCAGTGTCCCCTCGACGATCACCAGTGGTGTACGGCCAGTGTAGGAGATCGCTCCCCACACCATGATGCCGGGTGTTGGCCCTGTGTGCCTCGGTCGTATGCAGTACTGATTGTGGCGCTCACCTGCACGGCGCCAAACACGCATACGACCATCATTGGCACCAAGGCAGAAGCGACTCTCATCGCTGAAGACGACACGTCTCCATTCGTCCCTCCATTCACACCTGTCGCGACACCACTGGAGGCGGGCTGCACGATGTTGGGGCGTGAGCGGAAGACGGCCTAACGGTGTGCGGGACCGTAGCCCAGCTTCATGGAGACGGTTGCGAATGGTCCTCGCCGATACCCCAGGAGCAACAGTGTCCCTAATTTGCTGGGAAGTGGCGGTGCGGTCCCCTACGGCACTGCGTAGGATCCTACGGTCTTGGCGTGCATCCGTGCGTCGCTGCAGTCCGGTCCCTGGTCGACGGGCACGTGCGCCTTCCGCCGACCACTGGCGACAACATCGATGTACTGTGGAGACCTCACGCCCCACGTGTTGAGCAATTCGGCGGTACGTCCACCCGGCCTCCCTCATGCCCACTATACGCCCTCGCTCAAAGTCCGTCAACTGCACATACGGTTCACGTCCACGCTGTCGCGGCATGCTACCAGTGTTAAAGACTGCGATGGAGCTCCGTATGCCACGGCAAACTGGCTGACACTGACGGCGGCGGTGCACAAATGCTGCGCAGCTAGCGCCATTCGACGGCCAACACCGCGGTTCCTGGTGTGTCCGCTGTGCCGTGCGTGTGATCATTGCTTGTACAGCCCTCTCGCAGTGTCCGGAGCAAGTATGGTGGGTCTGACACACCGGTGTCAATGTGTTCTTTTTTCCATTTCCAGGAGTGTAGAAGAAAATTTTCTTTTAATCCTCTGGAACTATAAAAGTAACAAGATTATTGCAAAATTGTTAGGCAAAAAAAGGTCTGCAGTAGGGTCGGCCTCAGGATGCAAAAGTACATGAGTGCACAATGCGCATCACCCGTGCAGTGAGAAACACAGCCGGTCTGATCACTACTGAGTACGCCTCTGAACTGCTCGGTATAGTGTGGCATTCCATTTAGCAATGTGGTGCGGCGCTATTCCTTCCACTGTTTGGTGTGACATTTTTCAGCCAGAACAACTTTGGAGATGTGTCAAAGAGTCGTACAGGAAGCATGCCACCATGCTGTACGAGGGCTATTCAAGAAGTATTCGACTTTTATGTATAAAATCAGTCTTTATTCACATACAATTTTTTGACATCAGTCACCTCCAGAGTAGCCCCCTTCAGCTTCTGCACATCTCATCCAGCGCTGCTGCCACTACTAGAAGCATCGCTGGAAAACCTATTTTGAAAGGTGCACAGTTGCTCTGTAGAATTATGCATAATGTCTTCCATTTTCTGAAATCTGCTCCCTTTCAGAGCCTTTTTCAGTTCAGAGAAAAGCCGGAAGCCAATAGCTGCTTGGTGAGTGAAATAGTGGAATAGAGAGGAACAATCGACAGCCGCCTCATGTTTGGCCAAAAAACTCTGAATTAATTGAGAACGATGGGTGGATGCCTCATCATATTGAAGGTACCAACTGCCTGTTGCCCACAAGTCTGGCTGTTTGCGTCTCACTGCTTCACGAAGCGACGCAGAATTTCTTGAAGTACTCCTTATTGACATTAGTACCTTTTGTGGTGTCTCGTGATGGGCCACGTCTGTCGAGCCAAAAAGACTGTCAGTTTGACTTCCACATTGCTGCGGATCTGTCCTTTTGGGTCTCAGGTGTGATGGAGGCTTCCACTGCGGTGACTGGAATTTTGTTTCTGGATCGTTCCCACAAACACAGGAGTCATCGCCAGTGATCACGGTGTTAAGAAAGTTGGGGTTACTGTTCATAGTATCCAGCATGTCATGTGCGATCTCTGAACGAGGTTACTTCTACTCAGTCGTTAGTAACTTCCTAAAAATTTTGTGGAGATCCTCCTCATGTCCAAATGTTCCATAAAAATGGAATTAATGGATCCAATACTAATTTTAAATTCGTCTGCAAGTTCTCTGATCGAGATTCCTTTGTTCTGCTACACCAGAATCCTTCCGTAATCAATAAAAACCTCATTAGCAGATGTTGAGGGCATAACTGAACGCAATTCACTCTTCACTGATAAGCGACCATTTTGAACTGGTTATACCACTCCTTTATCTGTGTGGTTCCCATTGCTTCGCCCCCAAACACTTGCCAAATCTTGCGGATTGTTTCAACTTGAGAATAGTCAAGCCTAAAACAAAATTTGATGCAATAATCTTGTTCCACGTTTTCAGTAGTTTTGTCCACAATACAAAATCCGACGACTACCACATACACATGTCCACTTGTCAACGGCTAGCCAGCGACTGGTTTTTTTCACAGCCGTGAACAAAAGTCAGGCATGTGCACTTTAAGTCTACAAACATAGGCCGCGCGCTTGCCCTGATACCACGGTTAGTTTCAACAATAAAAAATAAGGTCGGATATATTTTGAACAGCCTTCTTATAATTGGAAGAGAACTGCACCATTGCTGAATAAGTCACTTAATAAAACGTGGGGATAACCAATCATTATATAACCAATCATCAGATATCTGTGAAACGGAGGATACATAATCGTAAGTAAAAGCAACAGCGGTGCCATGACACATCACGAAAACATCCACGGGTTACAACTAAAGAAAGCATAGCAGATGAATTGAAGTTGTACAACACGTACATAGCTGACAGAGGCAAGCTGACAGTTTTACAGTGATAACAGCACCACGAAACTGAATTCGACCGGTAGGCAGCGATAGTGGACCTTTTGTGGAACTACCCAGCGTCAAGTGCATGCGCTACATTTTTTTAAAGAAACATACACAGTCGCTTAGATAGAAAGATCCAGCAGACAATAAAATATACAGGTAACTGAATTGGTTGCTTATAGCGCCAGTGTTTTCGACAAAATTTTAAAAATGGTTTTACGTTGATAAAATAAGAGAAAAAGAGAAATCAGATGTTTACAATGCCCTCGTTCCACGATCACAAAAATTGTGGCCGGTGATCCAGATGACAACTTGATAAATTAAATACAGCGTTATTGTTGGCTTAAGAGGGCTAATATAGAAACGTACAAACTGGAATAATTTTATTTTGCATTTTACAAATTACAACCATTCATACAGAACAACATACAGGAATACCAAGCTCCCTTTCAACCAAACCGATCGACAACGGATCACATTTTCAGTCTGAGACAATTGTTTGAAAAACGCTGTGAATATGATAAAGATAGAATGGCGTGTTCATCGATTTGCAACAGAATCCATTGTAATAGCCTATACAATGCACTGCGTGACTTCAAAATCCCTGAGAAGCTAGTGAGAATGGTGCAAACTTGTATGGATGAGTCAAGAGCACCAGGGCGTTTCCGAAGAGTCACAGCGAAAACTTTCGAGATTTAGACAGGTCTAGGACAAGGCGACGCTCTCCTGTGTGTTGTATTCAGTGTCATCCCAGAGAAAGTAATAAAGGAATGCAGGCAACAGGTGTGGACTGGAGTATAGATGTATGGTAATTTCAACTGTCTCGCTTGCGCAGATGATATAATACTGCTAAGTGAATCAAACTACGAGTCGAAAGAAATATACCAGAAAAGGGGCAATTACGTACAGAAACTTGGGGTAAAGGTGAATCAATTCAAAACGGAGTTCGTGCAGTCAGAAATAAGACAAAAGTAGCAAAAATTTCTTCAGATAGTGGGCATTAGGTTCAAGAGAGTTTACTACTTCAAATGTTTCGGATCTTGGTTTAATAGCAATGGACATCAAGGAAAGAATAGCACTGGTAATGAAATGCATGTATTCCCTCAGTGAGACGCTCAGCTCAAAATCAATATCAGATGAGAATACAAAACACAATGACACACTCAGCAGTCATGTGAGACGAGAAAAGGAAAAACTATTAATATTTGAAAGGAATATATGAAGACCGATCTTAGATAAAGGAGAATGGAGAAGGAGAAAGAATGAGGATATCTACCTCTTGATGCAACAGGCAACAATCCTACAGAAGCTGAAGAGCACAAAAACCCGGTGGGGGGCATGTAGTCCGTGTGCAAAAAGTAGAGCAAGTGAAAGAAGCACCTGAGGGAAACCCAAACACCAGACGCTCCATAGGATGACCAAACCAGCGATGGATGGATGACGTGGCGAAGGACCTGGCGGCCCTAGTGAATGAAGACGCCTAGAGGAACCAAGCATGAAACAAAATAGAATGGAGCCAGTTTGTGGAAGCAGTGCACGGACCTCAGGGAATATGACCACTGAATATCTATGTATGTGTGTATGTACAAGTAAAATAATCAATTTCACTTTGTAAATAAATCTACAGACATATACAAGATAATCATTTACAAATTACTTAATGAAAAAATGGGATATGAGAAACAAAAGCCCAATTTAATCTTTACACCTCTTATTTTGATACCCTAATGTATGTATTGTGAAAAGGTTGACAGACGTGACGTGTTAAAATCACTAAAAATAAAACTATAGATCAGACAACCTGAAGATCACAAACAACTTGACATACGCAAAAATAGCCAATTATCAAATATGTAAAATAAGAACAAAGCATTGTGGCTAGATGGGGGCTGTGGTGTATCAAAATTACGTCGTCAATATGTCGTTAAAAATATCAAAAGACCATTGGCGATTAGAGTGCAACTGCTGAGTCAGTATTGAAAGTGAGTAATGCTACTGGTGCAAAGCTATATCTACAACCAAATCTACATAAATTCTCCACAAGCTACCATACCGTGCTTAAAGGAGAGCACCTTGTACCACTACTAGTCATCTCCTTTTCTGTTCCACTCACAAATAGAGCTAGGGAAAACCGACTGTCTATATGCCTCCGTATAAACCCTAATTGCTCTTATAGTGTATACGTGGTCCATACTCGAAATATACTTTGGTGGTAGTAAGACTGCTCTGCAGTAGGGCTACGAATGCTGCTTCTCAAAATTTTCTCAATAGTGTTCCTCGAAAAGAACGTCACCTTGTCTCCGGAGATTCACATTTGTGTTCCCGAATCATCTCCGTAATACTTACGTGTTTTTCCAACCTACGGTTAACGAATCTATCAGCCCGCCTCTGAATTGCTTCGATGTCTTCCTTTAATACGACCTGCTGAGGATCCCAAACACTCTAGCAGTACTCAAGTGTGGGTCGCACTAGTGTCTTATATGCGAGCCCTTTACAGATGAACCAAATGTTCCTACGTTTCCCCTAATAAACCAAAGTCTACTGTCCGCCTTCCTTACTATAACTCTTACATACTCATTTCACTTCATATAGCTTTACAACGTTACTCTCAGGTATTTAAACGACGTGGCTTGTGAAATAACACACTACTAACGTTGTATTTGAACATTACACGTTTGTTTTTCCTCCTCATTTGCATTAACTTACTTTTTTCTAGATTCAGAGCTAGCTGCCATTCATCACACCAACGAAAAATTTTGTCTAAGGCACCTTGTACCCCCCTACAAGCACTCTGCGAAATATAACATATAATTTTCTATCTTTCCCAGAATATCCAGTTCACACCCTTTATGTTCAATATGGAGGATATTCATTCCTCTGCCAATGGAAAGCATGGAATGCCATTCCTGTAACAGATGGCAACCCAATGCCGTATCATTTTTGCGTGTCTGTTCCCTGAATCTGATAGAAAAATCAGTACCTGGCTGTCCCACATGAACACAATCACAAGATACACGACTAATCGTGAGCACCCCTGACTGTTGGTATTTGCCTACCTCCTCAATCCCGCGGAATTACGAAAAAACAATTCGGGTCTCTTCCCACTCGGAAGCCAATTTGCATCTTTGCATTTTTAAGGTGTGTGCAATTTTTTCGCACTGTGAGCCCAAAAGGAAATGGAGGCATATTTAACACCATCGTTTGCTAACGGAGGCTGAGATTTTTGTGTGACAAGAACTCTTTTTTCCATACATCACGTATAAATTTTTGAGGGTAAGCGTTAGCTAATTTGACTTGCACGATTTTATCTATTTCCCTGTTCGTATTCTCACAATTTAGGTATACTTAGGCATTCAGTTAGTCATTAACAGGAAAGAGGCACTTTCTGTGCAAGAAGGTGACATGAATCACTACACAATTATAATGTCAGAAGTCGTAGGTTTGCGGAAAATGTCTAAAAATAAGCCTTCACCCTTCTCTTGAGTTTTTTAAATCGAGAAAAATAAGGCACCACTCTTTCAATAATTCCACCATTAACAGGATATTTTTTAATTTCCTTTTCACTTCCACGATATACACTGAAGCGCCAAAGAAACAGGTATATGCATGCGTATTCAAATACAGAGACATATAAACAGGTAGAGCACGGCACTGATGTTGGCAAGTGTCTGGCGCTGTTGTCACATCGGTTACCGCTGCTACAATGGCAGCTTATCTAGATTTAAGTACGTTATAGTCGTTGCACGAGCGTTGAAGTGTGGATTTTTCTGTACGACCGTTTCTCCAGTGTACCGTGAATATCAGGAATCCGGTAAAACATCAAATCCCCGACATCGCTGCTGCTGGAAAAAGATCATGCAAGAAGGGGACCAACGACGACTTAGGAGAATCGATCAGAGTGACAGAAGTGCTACCCTTCTGCAAATTGCTGCAAATTTCAATGCTGGGCCATCAAAATGTGTCAGTGCGCTTACCATTCAACGAACCATCATCGATGTAGGCTTTTGGACACAAAACTTTACGCCTCGCTTGGGCCCGTCAACACTGACATTGGACTGTTGATGACTGGAAACATGTTGCCTGGTCGGACGAGTCTTGTTTCAAATTGTATAGAGCGGATGGACGTGTCCGGGTATGGAGACAACCTCATGAATCCATGGACCCTGCACGTCAGCAGGGTACTGCTCAAGCTCGTGGAGGCTCTGTAATTGTGTGGGAGTGTGCAGTTGGAATGATATGAAACCCCTGATACGTCTAGATAGGAATCCGACAGATGACACGTACGTAAGCAGGGTACTATTCAAGCTGAGCACCTGCATCCATTCATGTCCATTGTGTTTTCCGACAGAGCTGGGCAATTCCAGTAGGAAAATGCGACGCTCCATACTTCCAGAATTGCTACAGAGTGTCTCCAGGAACACACTCTTCTGCTGGTCACCAAACGCCCCAGACATGAACACTATTGAGCATATCTGGGATGCCTTGCAACGTGCTGTTCAGAAGAGATCTCCACCCCTCGTACTCTTACGGATTTATGGACAGCCCTGCACGACTCATGATGTCAATTCCCTCCAGCACGTCTTCAGACATTAGTCGAGTCCATGCCACGTCGTGTTGCGGCACTTCTGCGGGCTCCTGGGGGTCCTACACAGTATTAGGCAAGTGCACCAGTTTCTTTGGTTCTTCAGCATAGAACGATGGTGTCATCTAAGTGCCAACAGTAGACGGCAATGTTATTCTTAACTGATTCGATATTTGCAAAAAAGTACTCTCTAGGTCACTAATGAAAATGTCGGCAAGGATACCCAAAAGGCTAGATCCCATGGCACGTCTATCTTTTTGGTAATAGATCTTATTACTGAACGTGAAAAAATGAAAGGGTCACGGTAAACAATATGAGCTTAGTCGGCTCACAAATTTCATCAATACTTAGCTTTCTGGACTGCAAAAGACTTTTCCGTATAATTTCCTAAGTTTCACGTATAAGTACTTTTTGTAAATGATAGTTATATCGAAAGATGCAACCATTGATTCCTCAGACACAGAAGAAACTTTATGACGTTTAGCCATCTCATAACTATTATTTACATCCCGTGATTAAGAAAATGTGAAAGCTCCCTTTAGTTTAGTATGACAGGAACTGTTTATATTATCAGTATGGTTTCGGCATCGACCCACTATCGGCCTGATTGGAAAATTAGTCTTATGCAGATATAATATTGTCTGAAGCCTAGACTTTTTAGGATTTATCATACACTGCCTTTTCTTGGAATGATCCGATGCAAGCAAAAACTTAGAATTTTTTGCACAAGTTTTTAAAAAGTTAATAAAACGCAAGCCTCGGATTTTTCTTGACTTCAACAATATCATTGGACTAAAACAATTCAAAAGTGTTGGAAATACAATCAACATCAGAAATATAATCAACAGTATCACTGAGCTGCCTTTATCAGGCCTTGTGATAACAAAATCATTTTCGCGCAATTTAGGGCTATGTTTGTTAACAGAACCTTAGATGCATGTCCTACATTTAAATACTTTTGAAGAAGTTTGCGTGTTTTAACAGTTATATAATCTGAAGAAATTTTGTAACCTTATTCTGCCATCTTTTGAGATCTGACCACTGATTTCTGAAGTAAGATTAAAACGTAAAGCCGTGATCAATAAATTTTGAGGAATACTGAAGGAATACGAGACAAATAATTTCTTATATCACAGGTAAATATCTCTGCACTCATTTGTCTTATATTTTCTCTGCACTGTAGTTGTTTTATTTAAGTAATCTTCCTAATGATAATTTGTATTGGGAGAGAGGCATTGTTAATCACAGCATCCGCGTAAGCTACGTACACTTGTAGCGCAGAATGATCAACGTAGCGTGTGCTGGGCCTGTGTTACAAGTAAACACTTTTTGCTGCTAGACTTATTAATTAATACAAACTTGTACACGTCACCTGATGTGCAAATTTATTGACTAACCTTCAATTTCTGATATTATACTTAGCGATGATTCATGTCATCCAGTTAAACATAAACGTCCCTATTTCCTATGAATGTTTAACAGACTGGCTAAGTTAAGACAGGGAAATAGGTACAGTCGTGCAAGTCGGATTGGCTAACGGTGATAGAGGGAAGTAAGTTCTTCTCAAACAAGAAATCTCGGCCTACGTTCGCAAACGAAAAGGCTAAATACACCCCCATTTCCTTTTTGGCTCACAGTGCGAAAATATTGCACACGCCTTCAAAAATGCAAGGGTACAAATGATCTCCCGCACTCGGAAGGGACTCGGATTGCTTTTTCGTGATTCCGTGGGTGGGGAGATAGGCAAGTACCAAAAGTCTGGGGTGTATAAAATTAGATGTGTACCCTGTGATTGTAGTTGTCTAGGACAGACCGGTACTGATTTTGCAATCAGATTCAGAGAACAGACACACAAAAATGATACAGCCTTGGGTTGCCATCTGTTGAAAGGAGGGCATTCCATGTATTCGATTGACAGAGGAATGAACAGGCTCCATGCTGAACATTCCAGAAGATACAGAAGTCTATATCACCAATCACATGGCCCCTTTGCAATACTGAATGAACAATTTCGCTCTAACAGCCATTGGTTGTTTGATATTTTTAACGACATATTGATTACGTAACTTTTGATATTCCTCAGTCCCTGTTCCTGCGCCTTGTTTTATTCTCATTTTATGTATTTCTAAGCTGGCTAATTTTGCGTCTTTAAAGGTGTTATGATATTCAGGCTGTCTGATATAGGGTGTTATTTTAAATGATTGTAATATGTTATGTCTGACAACCTTTCTTCAATACATACGTTAGGGCACCAAACGAAGACCTGTAAATATTAACTTGTGCTTTTATTTTTTTAAGCCCCATCTATTTATAATGTCATATAGTTATGTTCTTTGCACTGGCGCTCATAAGCCAACAGTAGCTCTGTATTTTAATTTCTCAACTTGTCATTTAGATCGATCTACGTTTTTGCTGTCGTGAAAGGAGTATATTGTAAATTTATGTACGGTTTCAAAAATTGTGTTTTTATTTTACCTGGGGAAAATTATTTTAAAACTTTTGTCTGCCATATTGGTTCTATAAGCCACCAATTCCGTTATGTGTTGGCGGGATCTTTCTGTCAACGAGACTTTACGTTGTTTGTTTGTTGTTGTGGTCTTCAGTCCTGAGACTGGTTTGATGCAGCTCTCCATGCTACTCTATCCTGTGCAAGCTTTTTCATCTCCCAGTACCTACTGCAACCTACATCCTTCTGAATCTGCTTAGTGTATTCATCTCTTGGTCTCCCCCTACGATTTTTACCCTCCAATACTAAATTGGTGATCCCTTGATGCCTCAGAACATGTCCTACCAACCGATCCCTTCTTCTGGTCAAGTTGTGCCACAAACTTCTCTTCTCCCCAATCCTATTCAATATTTCCTCATTAGTTATGTGATCTACCCATCTAATCTTCAGCATTCTTCTGTTGCACCACATTTCGAAAGCTTCTATTCTCTTCTTGTCCAAACTATTTATCGTCCATGTTTCACTTCCATACATGGCTACACTCCATACAAATACTTTCAGAAATGACTTCCTGACACTTAAATCAATACTGGATGTTAACAAATTTCTCTTCTTCAGAAACGCTTTCCTTGCCATTGCCAGCCTACATTTTATATCCTCTCTACTTCGACCACCATCAGTTATTTTGCTCCCCAAATAGCAAAACTCCTTTACTACTTTAAGTGCCTCATTTCCTAATCTAATTCCCTCAGCATCACCCGACTTAATTAGACTACATTCCATTATCCTTGTTTTGCTTTTGTTGATGTTCATCTTATATCCTCCTTTCAAGACACTGTCCATTCCATTCAACTGCTCTTCCAAGTCCTTTGCTGTCTCTGACAGAATTACAATGTCATCGGCGAACCTCAAAGTTTTTATTTCTTCTCCATGAATTTTAATACCTACTCCGAATTTTTCTTTTGTTTCCTTTACTGCTTGCTCAATATACAGATTGAACAACATCGGGGAGAGGCTACAACCCTGTCTTAGTCCCTTCCCAACCACTGCTTCCCTTTCATGTCCCTCGACTCTTATAACTGCCATCTGGTTTCTGTACAAATTGTAAATAGTCTTTCGCTCCCTGTATTTTACCCCTGCCACCTTTAGAATTTGAAAGAGAGTATTCCAGTCAACATTGTCAAAAGCTTTCTCTAAGTCTACAAATGCTAGAAACGTAGGTTTGCCTTTCCTTAATCTTTCTTCTAAGGTAAGTCGTAAGGTCAGTATTGCCTCACGTGTTCCAGTGTTTCTACGGAATCCAAACTGATCTTCCCCGAGGTTTGCTTCTACTAGTTTTTCTATTCGTCTGTGAAGAATTCGTGTTAGTATTTTGCAGCTGTGACTTATTAAGCTGATAGTTCGGTAATTTTCACATCTGTCAACACCTGCTTTCTTTGGGATTGGAATTATTATATTCTTCTTGAAGTCTGAGGGTATTTCGCCTGTTTCATACATCTTGTTCACCAGATGGTAGAGTTTTGTCAGGACTGGCTCTCCCACGGCCGTCAGTAGTTCCAATGGAATATTGTCTACTCCGGGGGCCTTGTTTCGACTCAGGTCTTTCAGTGCTCTGTCAAACTCTTCACGCAGTATCGTATCTCCCATTTCATCTTCATCTACATCCTCTTCCATTTCCATAATATTGTCCTCAAGTACATCGCCCTTGTATAGACCCTCTATATACTCCTTCCACCTTTCTGCTTTCCCTTCTTTGCTTAGAACAGGGTTTCCATCTGAGCTCTTGATATTCATACAAGTCGTTCTCTTATCTCCAAAGGTCTCTTCAATTTTCCTGTAGGCGGTATCTATCTTACCCCTAGTGAGATAGGCCTCTACATCCTTACATTTGTCCTCTAGCCATCCCTGCTTAGCCATTTTGCACTTCCTGTCGATCTCATTTTTGAGACGTTTGTATTCCTTTTTGCCTGTTTCACTTACTGCATTTTTATATTTTCTCCTTTCATCAATTAAATTCAATATTTCTTCTGTTACCCAAGGATTTCTACTAGCCCTCGTCTTTTTACCTACTTGATCCTCTGCTGCCTTCACTACTTCATCCCTCAAAGCTACCCATTCTTCTTCTACTGTATTTATTTCCCCCATTCCTGTCAATTGCTCCCTTATGCTCTCCCTGAATCTCTGTACAACCTCTGGTTCTTTTAGTTTATTCAGGTCCCATCTCCTTAAATTCCCACCTTTTTGCAGTTTCTTCAGTTTTAATCTACAGGTCATAACCAATAGATTGTGGTCAGAGTCCACATCTGCCCCTGGAAATGTCTTACAATTTAAAACCTGGTTCCTAAATCTCTGTCTTACCATTATATAATCTATCTGATACCTTTTAGTATCTCCAGGGTTCTTCCATGTATACAACCTTCTTTCATGATTCTTAAACCAAGTGTTAGTTATGATTATGTTGTGCTCTGTGCAAAATTCTACCAGGCGGCTTCCTCTTTCGTTTCTGTCCCCCAATCCCTATTCATCTACTATATTTCCTTCTCTCCCTTTTCCTACACTCGAATTCCAGTCACCCATGACTATTAAATTTTCGTCTCCCTTCACAATCTGAATAATTTCTTTTATTTCATCATACATTTCTTCAATTTCTTCGTCATCTGCAGAGCTAGTGGCATATAAACTTGTACTACTGTAGTAGGTGTGGGCTTCGTATCTATCTTGGCCACAATAATGCGTTCACTATGCTGTTTGTAGTAGCTTACCCGCATTCCTATTTTCCTATTCATTATTAAACCTACTCCTGCATTACCCCTATTTGATTATGTGTTTATAACCCTCTAGTCACCTGACCAGAAGTCTTGTTCCTCCTGCCACCGAACTTCACTAATTCCCACTATATCTAACTTCAACCTATCCATTTCCCTTTTTAAATTTTCTAACCTACCTGCCCGATTAAGGGATCTGACATTCCACGCTCCGATCCGTAGGACGCCAGTTTTCTTTCTCCTGATAACGACATCCTCTTGAGTAGTCCCCGCCCGGAGATCCGAATGGGGGACTATTTTACCTCCGGAATATTTTACCCAAGAGGACGCCATCATCATGTAATCATACAGTAAAGCTGCATGCCCTCGGGAAAAATTACGGCTGTAGTTTCCCCTTGCTTTCAGCCGTTCGCAGTACCAGCACAGCAAGGCCGATTTGGTTATTGTTACAAGGCCAGATCAGTCAATCATCCAGACTGTTGCCCTTGCAACTACTGAAAAGGCTGCTGCCCCTCTTCAGGAACCACACGTTTGTCTGGCCTCTCAACAGATACCCCTCCGTTGTGGTTGCACCTACGGTACGGCTATCTGTATCGCTGAGGCACGCAAGCCTCCCCACCAACGGCAAGGTCCATGGTTCTTGCCACACATAAATAGCTTGTCATTTGACGCTGGTAACGCCAGTGTGGGTACACCATTGCTGGCTACCGGCAGCATTTTGTTTCGTAGTGCTGTTATCACTGTTGCTGCCATGAGTCTGAGTCTGGCAGTGTATTATGTAACTTCACTTCATCTGTGCAACTCGATGTATCTGGTATGCTCCCTTTGCTTGTAACCAGCGGATATTTTTGTGATGGGGCTTGGCAGCGCTGTTGCTTTTACTTATCACTACGCATCTTCTCTTTCATAGATATCTGATGCTGAGTTATCCTGAAACGTGTTATATAAACGTTATTCACTTCCCGTCTGATGTCTTTTATTCAACATTTGTCGTTTATTCAACATTTGTGCAGTACTGTTCCACAGGAAAATGTTCTTCAATTCTGAAGAATCGTTGTGTGTACGCTATTAAATCCTTTTGCTATTTCTTCGCGGTACAAAAGAATTCCACAAGTACAGTCGTTCTTTGCACAAAATGAAGCTGTCTGGCGACCTGTCGTCACAAGCCTTTCAGAATTAATGGTTATCACAGAACAGAACGAGAAACTTCTCAATATGTATTAGGCAGTAGCATAATCGACTACAAATATGCCATCGAACGACAATACAGTACCACGCAAAGAGAAATTATGGATTTAGCAGACGAAAGAGCAAAAACTTACAACAATTGACAGACGATTTGCACGGGAATTATTGATTTGTGTATGAAGAAGCACTTTGTTTTAAATTTACATGCAAGGAGCACGTGATAAAATTACTGGTACGAATAGTAAATTCTTTGAAGTGGCAAACATTATTTACCGTCCTTTGCAACAGTTTTTGGTGGGATTCGATGAAGAGTGTGGAAATGTTGCATACTAATGCTAAGTGCGTTGGTTAAGTAAAGGGGCATTACTGCAACGATTTCTCGATTTAAGAGTCGCAATTGTTGGATTTCTGAAGGAAAAAGGAAAGCGGTAACGAAAATTACAGGATTGAACAGTTGCATTTTAAGTGGATTTCGCTGCACACTGCCCTCAGTAAGACGTTTCAAGGTGAAAAACAACTTATTTCTGATTTTATGGCAATTTATTTAAAGCAATCCGCATTTAGGAAGAGACAGATTCTGACATAAAACACAATCCGTTTCCTTAAGCCCACTGGCGTTAAGGAAAACGCGAAATTTGAAGAATTCTTTATGGTGATGAAAGAATTACAAGAATAGTAGCTCAAACTTTTTGAGGACACTCCAGTCTTACGTTTTGTTTCTGAGCTGTCTTCGACAAGACCATTTGCCGTTGTTGCTGGGATATGTAAGACATGCTGTGGAGAACAGTTCAAAGATCTAGTCGCAGCGCAAAGCGAATACTTCATTATGTTTTACTCTTCCATCATTAAAAAATAGACGTGGCTCCGTAATTGAAGACTGAGAATTACCAACACGCGTAACGTTTTTGGAACAAGTGCTTGAAATGATGAGCGATGAAGAACGTTTCCATTTATCCGGTAAGTTGAGTATCAGAACTTCAACTGTTGATCTAAGATATATATATAAACGTCCCTTGCAAAACGAAAAAGTGAGAATGTAGTATGTAGCTATGAAGAAGTGTCTAACTATACCGTACGAAAGAAAGTCAAGGTTTTAATTATCGCCTTGAAAAAATAGAATAACAGAATATTAATATGTAGTTTGTTTGCAACTACATGTGTGAAGTCTTGTATATAATGAGGTCCCAGCGCCATAGTACCTTAGCATCCCGTTAGAGGAGATAAAAGAATTTAACACAATCCATTGATAAAGTCGAATGTGGTGAGGCAATCCATTTTCGCCCTCGTTCCCACTCCTGCCAACCTTACCAGGTTGTATTAACGAATGCAGAATCGTGGTGTCACAGGAATACTTAACGAACTACATTGGGAGACGTTAAAAGAAAGTGGGTATCCTAGAGCTACGTTCGAATAAGGCTCGAATAGGATCGAAATTTATGTTTTTGTGATGTGTTAGCGTGACTTCTTTCAATGAAATCTAGAGCCAAGAGTACCACGAAATTCGTCGTGCACCGTCTAATATCGTTGATGTTAATAATTATTTTTAGTTTTACCTATACAAATAAGTAGTTTACTGACAGCTGCGTATTTTAAGAGCAAAAAGGCTGCTTAATAGAGTTTAAACTGACATATTCCCAATTATACAGTCTACCTATAAACAATTACTCACTGCTTTGAGACAACAAGGAAGATAGAAACGTATTTTAGGACTGGTATAATAAGATTTTAACTAATTAATTAGCAATCGAGATTGCTGTCCCTGTCTCTAATCGACAAGCAGGATCCACTGACGCATACAAGTCCGCGCAGATGGCCTGCAGAGGGACACAAGGGAGTGCGTCGCACACAAGCCCAACACCCCCCCTTCCCCAGTCGCTGGAGAGCTATCCAGTTCTGAGAAGCTGCCTTGCCGGGAGAACTTGGTCACGGTTCTGCATGTAGATGCAGCGATATTCGCAAACTTCGAAAGGGCAGCCATCCAGCGCCAGGACGTGACCCTTGGGAGGGCACACGCTGTCCGTGCAACTACGTGACACAGTTCACAGTAAAGGCCACGGAAAGGCCTTGAATGAACCACTACGAGTTGAATTAGATATAGTTAGGGCTTGTTAGAACACACTCACTCATGATTAAATTTTTGAAATATTAAGGAAACACCAAGAAAGTTGACGGATTTACAGAGATATTATGACAATTCGCAACAATACGGATACTTGGAGAAGAAACTTTCGGCTCCTATCGAGTAACGAAGGAACGGCTGCTTGATGTTCCGGAAATGACGCAAAACAGGAGAACACTGACGTATTCCAAGCTTCTGCATTCGAAGCGCATAGGTCTTTCGGTAACTGTGTCATCTTAGAGCTGCATTCTCTCAAATCTGAGTTTCTTACGTCATTCTTACTGCCCTAGCACTGATACTTCAGTTGCCTTATGCTGTCTCCAAGCACTGAAAATTTTTTCGCAGTTGTTTGGTAGTTGATACAGCCACCTCACTCTACTTTCAGTGGTTGCGTGCCACATGAAAAAGTACTTAATGTCGCACTACGGCACACGTGCCAAGAGAATATTTTTTATTGACATCGTATGACTTAGCTAACTAATATGTACTGTTTACTTTACATTACATTTTTCAGACATGTTGCACAAAACATATACATTTTATCACCATTTGTTAAAGTCCCTAGCGAAATGAAATGATGGTATGGCATCATTGGCTGGGAAACGCCATCAGAGGTTGTCTGGACCCTGGTGCAAGTCTTCCTATTTCACGCTAATTCAAAGACTTACACATCGTTGCAGTGAAGATGGGATGTTGGACAAAACAAACACCAAGTCCAAGAGTAAAGAAAATCTCCCATGCTGACAGGAAACGAACCTAGGACCCCGCAATCTATAGGCAACAATGTTAACCAGTCTGTCGATGAAACCTTTATTAGCTTCATTACCGAGCGCGCTGACCTACCGCGCCGCCAACTACAAGATCACGAGCTGTGGACAACGTATCTACTGTATTACATTCCAGTGATCGTTCCGGCGGTAACCGTTGCTCCTCTTGTATTTCCTAAGAAAAATATGATATTTAGGGATAAAATTTAATAGGCAATTCAGCCCGTTTATTCCTCATTACCGGTTTCAACATGCCCTGAAATGTGCACTGTTATGCAATTCAACGTCTAGCAAACATCAACGGAATGCTGTGTGCTGTGGACTTCCCCAGTTACACAGAGTGCTTTTCAACTGTATTGTTTTTCTTTCAGACAAACAGGTCTTTATTTTTATTTTTGAGAAACCTGTGTGGAATGTGTTACATAATATCCACTACAATGGTAAAATGGTATGTGCGATACATCATACATACATCATATTCCATTCGATGCATCAAACACACCATGTTCACATTCTAGTGGACATTATGCAGCAGACTGCACACAGGTCTGTTGAAAAATAAAAATAAAAACCGGTCTGTCAGAAATAAAAACAATACAGTTGGAAAGCACTCTGTGTAACTAGGGATGTCCACAGCACATAGCATTCCGTTGATGTTTGCTAGACGTTGATTTGCGTAACAGTGCACATATCAGCCCATGTTGACGTTTACATGGCAAGTTAAATACATCTTGGATAATTTGTGTAATTCAAAAAATGTGGTTCCCTGATGTACTGTATTGAACTCGTCATATAAAAGTCAACATGCCCTGAAATGTGCACTGTTATGCAATTCAACGTCTAGCAAACATCAACGGAATGCTGTGTGCTGTGGACTTCCCCAGTTACACAGAGTGCTTTTCAACTGTATTGTTTTTCTTTCAGACAAACAGGTCTTTATTTTTATTTTTGAGAAACCTGTGTGGAATGTGTTACATAATATCCACTACAATGGTAAAATGGTACGTGCGATACATCATACATACATCATATTCCATTCGATGCATCAAACACACCATGTTCACATTCTAGTGGACATTATGCAGCAGACTGCACACAGGTCTGTTGAAAAATAAAAATAAAAACCGGTCTGTCAGAAATAAAAACAATACAGTTGGAAAGCACTCTGTGTAACTAGGGATGTCCACAGCACATAGCATTCCGTTGATGTTTGCTAGACGTTGATTTGCGTAACAGTGCACATATCAGCGCATGTTGACGTTTACATGGCAAGTTAAATACATCTTGGATAATTTGTGTAATTCAAAAAATGTGGTTCCCTGATGTACTGTATTGAACTCGTCATATAAAAGTCAACATGCCCTGAAATGTGCACTGTTATGCAATTCAACGTCTAGCAAACATCAACGGAATGCTGTGTGCTGTGGACTTCCCCAGTTACACAGAGTGCTTTTCAACTGTATTGTTTTTCTTTCAGACAAACAGGTCTTTATTTTTATTTTTGAGAAACCTGTGTGGAATGTGTTACATAATATCCACTACAATGGTAAAATGGTACGTGCGATACAGCCAACGGAACAGGTTCTTTTAAAAATCAGAAGATTACAGTCTCAACTGTTGAAACTGGCAATCAGGAGTAAATAGTACTGAGTGCGATCTTGGCTATTAAATTTTCTCCAAAGCAATTACGGATATCCTTCTTATCTCCAATGTCTGCCCCCGGTAGCTGAGTGGTCAGCGTGACAGAATGTCACTCCAGAGGGCCCGGATTCGATTCCCGGCTGGATCGGAGATTTTCTCCGCTCAGGGACTGGGCGTTATGTTGTCCTAGTCATCATCATTTCATCCCTATCGACGCGCAGGTCGCCGACGTGGCATCAAATCGAAAGACTTGCATCCGGCGGTCTACCCGACGGAAGGCCCTAGTCACACGAGATTTTATATCTCTAATTATGAATAATTTCTATGTGATATTTAGTTATTAATAATTTAGCCATTAAAACTATTCGTCAATATTATTCTCCATATAATAAAGTGCTTGACAAAAAAAGTAAAGCACCCAGAACACATGGTCGGATGTTAATGTAACTTCAATGGTCGGAGCTGCAATTCTCTGTGAGAGGTATATGGGCATGGCAATGCATTAGCGCTGTTCCTGTTTAGTGCTGTTTCCAGGCCAGTCACGGTAATAAGGTCGTGAGCAGCGCCAGTTGTTGAGTGATCAGTGTGAATAACACAATCAAGCCGTATAACTGTTCAAATGGTTGAAATGGCTCTGAGCACTATGAAACTTAACTTCTAAGCTCATCAGTCCCCTAGAACTTAGAACTACTTAAACCTAACTAACCTAAGGACATCACACACATCCATGCCCAAGGCAGGATTCGAACCTGCGACAGTAGCGGTCGCGCGGTTCCAGACTCTAGCGCCTAGAACCGCTCGGTCACACCGGCCGGCCGCATAACTGTATGAGACAGCGCATTAGGCTCCTGATAAGAGTTTCAAAGGCGCCTCATTATGGGTCTTCATTTGGCTGGCTGGTCGGACCGTGCAGTATCCAGATTTGTTGGGCATTCGGATGCGACAGTGACCCGATGTCGGACTGCATGGAAATGTGAAGTCAAGCGTGCTCGTCGTCAAGGTTACGGTCGACCCCGTCTGACCACCACAAGGCAGGATCGCCATTTCGTTTACTGAGGGCGTTGCAACCCCTTTAAATCTGCTCCTTCATTCCGAGAACAAGTAAAGGACTTCCTGCGACATTCTGAGTCATCCCGCACCATTGGTCGGAGAGTAGCAGCAGGAGACTAGGGAAGTACCGTCCCAAGCGTAAGATGGCGCTAACAGCGCAACACAAACGGCTGCGTTTGGAGTGATGCCGCGATCTGGAAGCACGGACTACAGATGAATGGCGCCGATCAACCACAGTGCTATTTCGGACGACCTTCTTCGGCTTGCATGAGGCTGAGCTGGAAAGAAATCCCATTCTTCCACTGTTTTGAAGGAACATAGCAGTTTACACGTTGTGTCATGGTGTGGAGTCCCATCGGGTTTAAGTTCAAGTCGTGGCTGGTAATGATTGACGGAACTCTGTCGGCACAACGGTAGGTTCTCATGTACCGTATTTCACTGACTATAACACACATTTTTTTCTTCTAAAAATTGCCACCAAAATTCATGTGCGTCTTATGCTCGAAATTAATATAAAAATGTCCAGTGTTTGATTTAAAATTCCCACCAGTCTCAAAAATGGCCATATATTCCACGCCGCGGGAAACCTATCTCTATCAGCTGACAGCAGCGGTGCACCGATGCGACCAACGTGAGTTGCGGAGGATTCGCAAGCTTGCTAACACTGTCCCACTCCTGCCGCGCCATCACAAACCTAGAACAATGTCTGATGCGTCATTTTAGTCTACGGTGCAAATGGACTTGAACTGAAAAGGATGTGTGTTACCGGTAACAGCACAATAATTTTGTTAGTAGCTAGTTTCGTAATGGAAAAAAATAAAAAGTATTCATATGATGCGGGTTATAAATTGAAAGTAATAGCATATGAAACCCAACATGAATTCACGCCGAAGGGAGCTTTCGAACGACCTACAATCAAACAAGTGTCTCAGTGGACAAAATAATCTTGGTCTAGAGTGAGAGAAAACGTTATTTTTAAATCTTTCAAGAAGTGTGGCATAAGTAATGCTCTCAGTGACAGAGAGGACCATCTTATATGCGAAGAGGACAACGACGACGTCGAAAAAAAAAAAAAAAAAAAGAAGAAGAAGCAGAAGAATAAGAAGAAGGAAGTTCAGATGACGATTTTCAGGGACTTTTAAAAGCAGTTAGATTTTATGAACTAAGAATTCTTTTAGGCTGGCTTTGCAGTCTAATAATAAAATTGGTAAAAATGTTATTTTTAAACAAAATTGCTTGCAAATTAAGACATTTCTCATAGTCCGCAGCGTCTTACAGTCAGTAAAACACGGTATTACCTCTCATGAAGCTGTATCGTGGTGTCATATTTCAACAATACAATGCTCATCCGCACATGGCACTTATCTCTATTAACTGTATGCGTGATGGTGAGGTACCCATCTTGCCTGACGAGTGGATAAAACGGCTTTATGAGACGCTTCACAACCGAATCACTGCATGCATTCAGGCCAGAGCGGGTGCAGCGTCACACGGATCGGGTTCACGATACAAAGTTCTGTGTAAATTTGACTCACTAAAATGACATCACATATCCTCTGAACGTGTGAAGATTTCTCTTCTGGGTGGTGCACCTACTTTTGTCAGGCAATGTATCACAAAAGAATCTGGTAATAACAATAAATGAAAACTAAAAACAGTGGAAAGTGAGAAAGACAGACAAGATCGAGGGAAGAAAAATAAGATAGAAATTTACCATTATTATATAGTTAGGTGAGGCGGGCGTGATATACTGTGAGAGTTTTTGAGTGATCGTGTGCAGTCTCGGCGACACGGGAACTCTTTGTCGATTTACTCTTTGCACTAGCTTCGGAAACAACGTGGAGCCAGAAACAAGTTGACGGTGTCTGGAGAATTATTCGTTTCACCGCGTGTGTGGTTGGGTAGGTACTTAAGATCCAGTCTGCCTTTATAACTCGACTGCTGACCCTCGACTTGGAAATCTGAAGGTTTACTAAACCTGTTTCCCGTCTGGCGTCGGTCGCTTGACGGTGCGTTCGGTGCGGCGCTGTCCGTTGCCGGCGCGCCGTAAGGCACGGAGGCTCGTACTAGGGCGTATCGCTTCTAGTCGGGCGTGCCGCGGCAGTCGTCACAAAGGGAAGTGACGCGTCTCCTGTAGCCTCTCCTTCCCAAGTGGCTCTTTCCGCCTTCGCGTGGTGCCAGACTGAGGAACCGACGATCTGTCCCTCTCTCTTTTCCCAGGGCCTAGACCAGCAGGTGCTCTGAATGCCGGCGACCTCGTTTGTCGGCGTGGGATCACGGCGCGAGTCGGCAAGGACGCATCGCCGCACCCCTGGGTAACCGGGGCGTGTTCTACCAAACCCAGGAGGTGGTGACATCGCCTGGGCCAGGTTAGGTGGGTCCAGACCGCCGAACGACTGGGTGACCGGCCCACCACCTGATTAGGAGTCGATCCTTGGCCGAGAGGTGGAAGCTCGGGCTAGTAAGCGGCGAAGGGCGAGAGGTGCATCCGCCTCTCCGGGGTGCGGGGTGCACTTACCGAGGAGCGTCGGGTGAAATCGTCGACGACGGAGCCACCGATGGGGACCAGTGCGCTGGCGACAGCGCGTTGAACCCTGTAGCTTGAGAGTGCCCTTGGTATTGGGGCGAGGTCGGTGGGCTAGCTTCGTTTTTTGTCCCCCCTCCCCATACCAGAGGAGCCGATCCAGGGCAAGTGATGGGCTCCCACCTTTTTATCACTTGTTACCTATGATGGCTGAAATCGAAACGAGTGATCAGAGTGCGCCTAAACGGGAACCTAGATGTCTGCTCCCTCTCCACAGGACGAGATGGGACACGCAGAGGACGAAACAGTTACACAGAGACACCCGAGGATCACACTGCTCTTGGAGCAAAACATCAAAAACGGCAAAATAAGTCAAGCGGCTTTGTCTGTAATCAAAAATGAGTTATCTGCATGAGCTATAGCCAATGCAAAACTTGAAGGCCGCGTTATAGAGTTAGAAAAAGAAAAATGACAGATTGAGAAAGCAACCCACTAAGACCTGGGAGGCTGTGGCTGCTCAAGCGCCAAGCAAGCACAAACAACTAAAGAAACTATCGAAAGAGTTACCAAACGGCCAGACACGGCATTCTTCCTCAGGACTCTGCTTCTCCAAGACATTAGTGTTAAGAAAATTCAAGAATTATTAACTACCACAATCATTCCCGTCAAAGACAAAATCAAAGTTAAAAGAGTTAAACCTGGTAGGAATTCGGTGATCGTAGAAGTTGCCACCGAGGAGGATAAATAGAAACTACTAAACAATCAAAAGCTGAACTCGGTGGTCAAATGCGAATCACTTAGGAAAAGCAACCCATAAGTCATTTTGTACGATGTACCGACAGTAATGCCAAATGATGAGCTATATGAGACAATCAGGACACAAAAATTCGATGAAACTGATGACGAGGAATTTAAGAATTCGTCCAAGCTGAGAGATTTAAAACGGGGCCTCGGGACCATGATGTAGTACACCACGTCGCCGAGGTCTCTGCGCAAATGTGGAAAAGAATCAGGTCAATGGGCAGATTATATGTAGGCTTCCACGTGGTACCTCGTTGCCACAACTGTGGTGACCTGGACCACATTCTGAGGCACTGCATCAGGGGGTCGGCATGCTCCAAGTGTGGTGAGAGTGGTCACACTCGCAAAGAATGTAGAGCAGCAGGAGTTTGTACTCCGTGCAAAAGTCAAGGCAAGAAATCCTGTGGTGCCACGGGGCGGAATGGCCCAAACTACCGGACGCTCGAACAAAGGTTAATTTCAAGAATTGACTATGGCTGAGCAGGGCTCAGTAAACAGGATGGCTAAGCGTAAACCCACGAGTAAAAGGAGGAGGGATGCCATGAGGGAAAACAGATTTAAAGAACTACAAGGTCGCTTTCAGGCGCCTCTAAAGTGAAAACAGCAGAGAAAGGAATTCAAGCAGATCTCCCTATGATGGACATACGCACTCAAACAGATTTCCCTGTGAAGATCACAGCTCTCCCCTCCCAAAACCGTGGAATGAGGCCGATTAAAGATCAACAGCGGCAAGAGCATCCTGTAGTGGCGGCCCCGCCTCTGGCACTTTCCAAAGATGAGCCAAGGAAAGTAGAGCGTCAGGCACTCCGAGAATCCATAGTCACCAGCACCAGTGCACACGCAACCGCACCAGACACCCCCGTAATCAGGCTACCGCCTGTAGACCCAGTTAGGGTGTATCCCAATATAGAATACACTATGCAACTGGCAAGATTGGAGCAGCCGACTATCCTGACCACTGCCTTAAGACATGTGGTCCGGATGGGACATAACAACGGCAGAAAGGTCACCTTCTCGGTAATAGAGGCTGCAGACAGAATACAGCTTAAGTCAGTGAACCTTCCCACCGACTTCGGAGCCCTGCGAGATTTGCTTAACAAAGTGGTGAGAAATTTGACCTCAATGACATCTACACTCAGTCAGTTCTAGCCAATGGTCGTATCGCCTGTGATTGGAGCAAGACCTGGCCTGACGACAGAATACATACTTACTTCCCGTAATGAGCAAATTAACTATCGGACAACTGAACGCACATAACAGCAGACTTGTGATGCAGGAGCTTCGAAGGGAGGTGGAGGAGAGGAGGCTTGATGTGCTCTGCCTACAGGAGCCGTACTCTCAAGCCGGGAAAGTATCCGTTGCAGCCGCTACATGGCAGATTGTCAGCAGTGGGGATGCCCCCGAAGTGGCAATAGTTGTCACAAACCAAACCCTATGGATAACAACACTTTCGCAACACTCCAACAGTCACTGCAACGCTGTGGAGATACAGTCTTCTGTGGGGGTTATAACTATCATAAATATGTATTTCCAGTATTGAGATAACATCGAACAACAACTAGATCACTTAACTAGAGTAGCCACAGCGTTGCGGTGGCGAAAAATGGTTATAACAGCTGACATAAATGCAAAATCCCCCTATAATACAGGGGCACAAGAGATGGAAATGGTGGTAAAGTGGAGGAGATGATCATGGCTTTACAACTTGTGGTGGCTAATAAGCCTGGTAATCCTCCCACCTATGCGGCGGGAGGGGGCCAAGGTACCAACACTGATGTGACACTAGTCACACCGAACGCTGTAAACATGATACAAAACTGGAAAGTTGGAAAGTTGAAGAAAATGCCACAACAAGCGATCACAATCTTATAACCTTTACTTTAGGAGACACAGAGTGCCACTGGGCCATGAGGTGGGAGCTGCAACTGAATTACAAAAGAGCAGACTGGGAGCGACTAGCGAGAGAGTGCGACATTCCTCCATTGCCAGAAGGTGACGTGCAACAGGACCTAGACGTAGACAAGAGGGCTGAGGAACTGGTGAGTGCAGGAACCAGAGCAGTGAAGGCAGCCGTTCCAACGAGGAGGAGGGCCATGGCAGCCTCCCCGTCACCATGGTCAGCTGCTAAAGGAATTGCGTCAGTCAGTCAGAAGGCTGAGGAGGCATTACCAGCGCAATGTCGTCTGATAGGAAAAGCAAAGATGGCTATTGCGATACTGGGAGGCGAAAGAGAAATTTCAAACGAACTTCGAGCAGTTTTGGGAGAGGTTAGTGGTAAATCAATTAGCATTGGACACATGGAGTGTACCCTATAAACTAGTTAGGGGAAAGATCCGCTCCCCAAATGATGATATCAACGATGAGACATAGGGACGGGATGATGGAATCCTGTCAGGAGACTGCCCAGGTCCTTCTCAGGTCCCTGTTGCCTGATGCCGATATGGTTGGAGATACCGAAGATCAATATCAACTACAGAATGAATATCTTCACAGACTTGTAAACAACAGGACAGTCTACCCCTTTTCCGAAGAGGAGGTGGCTGCCCACATTAAATCACTGAAGAGAGGGAAAGCCCCCAGGCCAGACGGCATTGTGGTGGAGGTTATGCAGTTCCTAGCACCCCGACTGGTAGCCCCACTTACCCACCTATTCAATGAATGTCTTGGACAAGGAAAAAATCCCTAAAATCTGGAAAGTAGCCAGTGTAGTAATTATTAGAAAAGGACCTGATAAAGACCCAGCTGAAGCTAAGTCCTACAGACCTATTTGCCTATTAGACATTTTTGGAAAATTACTTGAGAAATTGCTAGCTGAGAGACTGAGCGTACTCCGAGTGCTGTGCGGGGTGAGCAGCAGGCAGCTCGGCTTCAGGCCGGGGCAATCGGCAACTGATGCAATCGCCCTGGCGGCTGAGGTCTATGGCTCTACCCTCTACAAGTACGTTGTTGCCATCATGGTTGACATCAGTGGCTCCTTTGACAACCTGTGGTGGCCTTCGCTCTTCTCCTGCTTGCTGGAGAAAGAGTGTCCAGGGCTGCTATATGGTTGCCTGAGGAGCTATTGTGAGGGTCGGGAGATCTGGCTATCATCCGCTAGCGGTAAAGTTGGAAAAACCTTAACTTAGGGATGTCCCCAGGTTTCCATTTTAGATCCCCTATTCTGGGATATCCATATGGAACCATTTCTAGACAACTTGCAACAGAGCGAAGAGGTGCTAGAGGTGATAGCCTACACCGATGACCTTCTGCTGGTTGGCGGCCGGAGCCGCAAAGACATTGAACCAAAAATAGAAAGGGCCATGGCAAAATTGTAACTACGGTGCCGTGATACTGAAATGTCTATTTCACCAACTAAATCAACATACCTTTTGCTGAAAGGACAGCTAGTAAGAAATCCTACAATGAGAATTGGGGGCTCACCAGTTCTCAGGCGACATGACACTCGCTACTTGGGAGTTATCAGCGATGAAAGGAGGAACTTCGGGAAGCACATTGAATCCGCAATCCAAAGAGCATTACAAGTACTCAATAACCACATCTCCATAGGACAAGAAAGATTTCACCTTCCTCCCACTTGATAAAATTGTACCATAACAGTATACTAACTTCAATAGTGGGTTATGGCTCGCGAGTCTGGGCACACAGGCTCACAAATGGTGCCCGCCATGACAGTGAGAAGAGTACAGAGGATCATGCTGTTAAGATCTGTGAGAGCTTATAGAACATCTCCAGGTGGTGCCCTATTAGTGATAATGGGGCTCTGACCTCTAGACATCAAAATTAGAGAGCAAGCAGCATGGTACTGGGCTAAGAAAGGGAACGATATGAAAATAGTGAATATTCTGGGATTTCAGGCTAGGGACAAGCGAGAGATAAGGAAAAGGGGCGAGGATCTACGGCAGGAATTATGGGAAATGTTAAAGAAAGGTTAGGCATGAGGTATTTTGAGCCATCCCGGGGCTTAATTCATTTTCTCACTGGCCATAGGCCCTACCCGACATACCTATGCTGGTTTGGGAAAAGGGCTACACCTGAGTGTGACTGTGGCGCATCGGAGGGTACTCCCGACCATGTGGTTTACGAGTGCCCCCTTTTCGATGATGTAGCAGTTAGATTATGACAACAACTACCAAACAATAATACATATGACCTAATGAGACACGAAGAGACTTTCGAAACTTTGAATAACCTGGCAAATGAGGTGTCACGTAAAGTTCTGACTGCATAGCTGAGGGACATTCGCGATTAAAACCAACTACTGAACGTGTCCTAGTACCCTAATCCTGTACCGCCTGTGCGTGAACAGGTCGACTTGCTAGTCGGAATCCGCCACGTGCAGGGCTAGGGGTACTGGAGTACATTAACTTCACGATCATGACAGCACCGGATTTGACGTAGGTTAGTTAGTAGTTAGTAGGATTAGAAGCAGATACCAAAATAGGAACCTGCAGCGACTAGTAATTTTGGCCTGCCTAGTGTCAGGGGCACGCTCATCAGGGTTAGCTCGATGAGCAAGACATTGCAGTAGGTTTATATCCATTCTGACACACCTGTAACGCTGTAGTCAGTTAGGATTATTAATAAGTAGGTAGTAGTGTATAGTTTCACAAAAAATCGTAAGTTTTGCCCATTAAGCTGTACTGTTTACACTGCCAGTAGTTTACAAATTAACTATAATAACTGCACGTAACGTACAACATTGTATCACTTAGGACCCACTAATCATTAAGGTGGTGAGTTATATTGTATAATTATTATTATGTATTGTAAATAAAGAATTTAAAAAAAAACTGTTTCCCGTATTTCCTGTATCGAATTGTTCACCTTCTCTGTTGTATGTCACAACCTTCTGCCGTGGACACGCGTTAGTTGAACAACGTGCTCTCTTTTGTATTTCTGTGAGAAGTTTGAAGATATTTAATTCGAGAAACCATATATTATCTCACCACAAAATGCCTCGCAACAGGAATGTCTTGAAGCTGCTGCCTCGCTTCAAGCACTCACAAACTAGACGCTTCTCTAGGGATTGGCCCGGTGCACCAGTGGTTCCGTCGAGACAGCTGGGCTGCTTCCTTTCTCTGGATTTTATATAAATAATCCGGATATCACTCGTGCCCTGTCAGATAGTGCAAAAAACTAGCGTTTCGTTAAATGTGAGCTACTTATTTTAAGTGGTCTGGATTAGTAAAAGTAGTCATCTCTGACGATAACATCAACAGTTTATGCTAGATTCTCAGTCTGTGGTCTCAGTCTGGACGGGTTTCCAATCTTCGCCCTTGCTCGAAACACTGTGCAGCAGTTGACTTAATCAGGGCTAGCGCACTTCCAGTCCAGTGGTACATGGAGGAGGGATGTGCAGGACGAGAGGGTGGTAAGAGTTTTAAGTTGCTCACTCCCGTTGCCGCTTCACGATTACAGTCGTTATTAATCAGAGCAAATAAGCCGTGACCTCGGAAGAAGTAACCCTCACACAGCGTTTCATGCAACGAGAATTACGTGTGCGCTACGGTTTAAAACAATCGGTGTCGGTGTGAGCAAAACTCATTACCTTGGCTTGCAATAAGTCAGAAAGGCCAGTCGTGCACGAGCGCTTTTAAGGCATCCGAAATTTTCTTGAAACCGTTAAATAGTAGGTGTAGAAGTCAGCGAATACAGTAAGTACATATAATGAAATAAACTAACTGAAAATATGTTATATAACTAGATAAAATCCCATAAGACAATGATGCAGATTAAAGTAAACAGTTTGAAGTTCAACCAAAGAATGTTCATTACACGAAATTTTGCACAAATGAGCATGGTGGCTTCACATAGATTTTCAGGTTCAAACCAAGATTAAAAAGGTACACAACAATTAATTATACAGTAGAAATGTAGCGCGAGGAGAGAGTTGAACACAGTTTCAGAAAATACTTAAAATTTGCAGCTTCTCGCTTGCCATCTCTACGTAAGCCCAAGTTCAGTATTCTCAACACTACTGCATCAAAACAACTAACAAATTTGTCACTCACTATTACAAATAATATATGCAGCGAAATTTCACAGTTCGCAGATGACTCACATTCCTCACTCAATGTTAAGTTCGAGTGGTTCCGTAAATACAATCAAAGAAACCCACGGAATAATTCTGTGCCTTCAGAAGTTTGTGTCTGGACCTTGCGGTCATGAAATTAATCCAAGTCCCGTTAAATTTTAAAGTAGCCAGCTTGAGCGTTCAAGAAATTCACAAAGCTCAACAAACGTTGATCTAAGCCACGAGCAAGATATTACTTTTATTTTTTTACTTTTGACGCTACGCGCTCTCTCTCTTTTATTTTTCTTTTCCTTGACAAGAATATCTACAGCCGTATTCGGCTCCGCCCAGCTCTATGTCTGCCTTTTTTATACAGCATAAAAAGAATAGCAGGAAACTCCTTTAATTAACATTGCAAACAGTCAAAAAGTATCTCCAAGATGTGCCTTAAGTGCGAAAACAAACCGGCGACCGCTTGTTTTAAAGACGCCAGATGCCGGGTGGGGACGCGCCATCGGAATGCAACACCGAGCCTTTGATGGTCATGAAATATAGCTGCACCTTTCAACCTCGCCGTCTGCCTGCTTAGCTGTGTGGTAACATGCTCGCCTCCCATGCAAGCAGGCAAGCAGGCCCGGGTTCGATTCGCGGCCGGGTTGGAGATCTTCTCATCACCGGCGCGCAAGTCGCCCAATGTGGCACCGACTGATATAAGACTTTCACTTGGCAGACGAACTTCCCCGGATTGTGCCTCCCGGCCAACGATGCAATACGCTTATTTCATTTCATTTCAACCCCGCTCACGGGGGATGTTCCAACTACCGTGCGGGTAGTAAAAAATTCTTCCTAAGTAGCTAGCAAAAGTGTACCGGCATCTGACGTGTCGTCTCATTATTTGGTGCTGTGTTAGCAAAACCGTCCAACCATCGATCACGTTCTTGGCACTATCTCTGGAAAGATACATGACGGCCATAACCTTTATCCTGATGACCGCATACTCCTTTTATGATGGAAAATATGTTGCGTTCGCACACAGGAGCTTATTGGGGACAATCAAGTACTTTGGCACCCGGATGTAGAGGACCAGTATCAGCTGGAGAAGGAAACATCCGTCCGCCTCCGCACAGCGGAAGAGGCCGTGATTGTCCATATCGTCCACATTACACCACAGGCAGAGGAGGTGTCTGCCAAGGTGAGGTATGGAGTTTGTGTCGCATCGGGTTTTTACCGGTAACGACGATTTATCAGGTGGCGCTAGTTTCCGTGGTGAAATGGTTGATAAACAGCACACCACGCCTCCTGTCACCTCAACAAATTTTTGAGATTAATAAGGTGCAGCAGAGCCATAGGTACCATTTTAAGGAAAATCGGTGGAAAAGTCACTTAGATAGAAAAGAGTTTTGCTACCAGGGAGCAGTCACGTGACAGATGTAGGCTGTTGCTACAGATAAAGGTAGTGGTAGAATAGGAAGTCACAAGCATCGTGAAACCTAGAGCCAAGCTCAGCCAGGTGCCAGAGAACATACGGGGCGTGTCCAGAGATTTTGATGGCGAGGATAGGGTACTTGTAGTAGGAGAAGCAGAAAACAGTCTGGCTAACAACTTAGAATATACAATTAAAGGTAACCTGAGAAAATAGCAACAATACACACTCTTGTACAATTTGTCAAGGTTTTGTGGCGACATGACCAGCCTTGGGTTAACGTGGCTGTTAACTGTGTGAACAAAGAGCTGAGCGAATTACTTTTGACTTAAAGTATGTCTGTGCCGTGATTATAGCTGCAATTGGGAGATTGGGATACAGTAATCATGGCTCACGTGTGAGTAGGAGAGGGAAGGAATGATTAGCTGAGCACCTTGCAGAGAGTGTAAGGGGGAACTCAAGCACACAAGGCAAAACCCCTGTGACTACTGGAATCATATGGGTACATTTTTTAGGTTTCAGTCAGGTTACAGACAGAGAGTACTGAAAGAAATTAGAGCAGTACAACAGTTTTGTAACAGTTTCCAGAAAAATAGAATGAATTAGTTTCATCTGAATATTATAGGGTAAAGAAAGAAGATACATGAGTTTATTGCGTTTCTAGAAGATGTGGAAAATTCTGAAGTGATAGATGTTCTGTACTCTAAATACCCGGTATCCACAGGGATGGAGAAGTTAAATATCAGCGGTTATAGAGTTGCATCATTTTCGTGCAAAGTTAACATAGAAAAAGGAGGAGTTGTATCATATGTACAAGGTGGACACAAAGTCAAAAACATTGAAACAAATAGTTTTTGTGTTTATCAGAACCTAGAAGCATGTCCTTGTGAGTCTACAGATCTCCTCTAGGAAACTTTAAGCTATTTATGAGAAATGTAGATGCATTATTGAGCTACGTGACACAAGAAGAAACACAGCAGTTTATAGAGATTTCAATGTGGATTTCTTAAAAGCTGTGGATGGGAAAAATCTAATTTTAGAGGATGGTTTTCCAATTCATGTGCAGCAAACTACTAGGTTACTGACTGATAACATTTTATAGACAGTGTTGAAACAATTAATTTGCACACAGTTGCTAATCTATCTAATCACGATGGGCAGTTAATGGAAGTAAGCAGTATGGCTCTTTACAACCCTGAGGCAGGTTCATACAAAGCAGTGAATATTATTAATGAGCACATGTTTTAAGAGTAAGTTGAAAGAGGTGGTAGGGGATGAGGTATATGTAGGAAGAGATGCTAGTATCAGATTCAATTTATTCGACAGTAAATTTGTGTCAATATTTGAAAGTCCCTTTACTAAAAAATTATTCAGAAGATCCATTTAAAGAAAATAAGCTGTGGATACACAGGGAATTAAAATCTCTTGTAAGAGGAATAGGCGAATTTATGTAAAGACCTGAGTAAGACTGGACCCGACATTACTTGCATACTGCAAAACTACTGTAGTATTTTAAGGAAAATCATTGAAGTTTACAGTAGTATGCATGTACAGATAGAAATAAGTATTGCAGAAAATAAGACTGAAACTATACGAGACATTATCAAATGGGAGACAGGACAGCCAGTACAAGATTCCATAACAATTAAACTAAATGAAAATGTAACTGATATTTCACAAGCTACAAGTAGATGTAGATGCAAGTACTTTTAACAGTTACTTTCAAATCTTAACAGCAAATGTGGTATCAAATGACTCAGTTGAAGAAGCAAGAGTATATATTAACAAAGTAATTACACAAAACTTTATGCAACTAGAAATAGCACCAACATCTTACACTGAAATTAATACAATTCTAAAAATTCTAAAAATCAAAACCTCATGTGGGGCTGATGGAATTTCAAACATAATTCTGAAAAATTGTTCCAAGTACACAGTCATCTTCAGAAATGAATATTTGATGTTGATTACTCAGATACTCTGCAACTTGATACTCCCAATAGGCAAAAATATCCTAGTCCTCACAACACCTGTAGTCAGTGATGTTATTACAGCTTTATTTGTGTATTTGTTGCTTATTTAGCTTGATCATATTAGGGCCTTCACGTAATCTCTTACATCTGACCAGGAACAACAAATATAAAAAATAGAACCTAACCATTACAATAATAATAATTTATGTTATTAATAAAAATAATAACTTCCAATAATAATAATAATAATAATAATATTGGTAATATAGAGAATAAAGATAAAGTTGTGGAGGAATTAAGAATGATATTAATGATTCTATGATAAATTCATTAATAATAATTTGCATTATTAATAAAAATTAATTTTCAGTAATAATAGTAACATTAATAATGATAAAATAATTGAATCATTATGACTGATACTGATTGTTTTAGCAGTTTTGAAGCCGTGTTTGTTACTAGAAGAAGTGAAAGGGATAATGACAGAGAAGAACATTGATAAGAATGTAACAAAGACTGCTAGGAAAGAGGAGAATTTCAATACAGAACTCTGTAGGCAAGGGCAGGGAAAAGCGTGGAAGAGGGAGGGTTGATGAGAGTGATCTGCAAGGAGTGATAGCTATTGTGATAGACGGTGGACCATTAGCTGTCTTTTGAAGTTTGGAAGGAGTTTAATTTCTGTAATACGAGGGCTGCTCAATGAAGAATGATCAAAATTTTTATGGTGATAATTTCTGGCACTAAAATTTAATCTTATGATATTCTGTTAGTTTAATGTGCAACAAAGGGGCTGTAGTAGTTTCATTTTTGAGACTCCTGGTTCCCGCCTGTGAGATGCAGGCAAGGTCAGACATGTTCAGTATCGCGTACCGCTGCAATGGAGGGAACACACGAGGAACAATATGCGGCTATGAAATTCTGCTTTCAACTAATCTTCAGCTGAGAGTCTGTTTTTCCCTACATCATAGCTCGAAGGTGATTTAAAGTGGTTAGAGAGGGGAAACAATCAATTTCAAAGGAAGGTGGACCCGGTGCTCCAGTTACTGCTCTTGCGGAAGAGAACATCAACACTGCTGCTATCATTGTGAGAGAGGATCGACGAATCACTTTCTGAAATATTGAACGTTTCATTGGGTGCCACCCACACGTTGGTGACAGAAAAATTACACCTACCCTGCTGGACCAACGTTGTTGGTTAACTTCACCCAGGTTATTTCACAATTCGGAATGTGTAATTACCTCATAAGATATTATCGAATTCTTTACTGCAATAAATACGCCACCGCAACTGGCGTCTCTAATCTACAACAGCGATATATTTTCCAGTCTATATTTAGGATTTCATTGCAATTCGCTTCTGGTTCCAAGAAACTTCGATAAGCGATCATACTAATTCTGGAACCATACCATGGATGCTGCTGCAATTTACCATTTAACATGCAAACATTTTCTATTTCCGACTGGCCAGGACGAACATTCTGTGAGAATAATGTAGCTGCCATATTTTCTGTTTCAGCAGGCAGTCCATCACTGGTCCCAAAAGGCCTTCCTCTAACATAAAAAACCTCCTCGTGTACACAACAAGTATTCCGCTACCCGAATAGTCCTTCATTCGTGTATTTCAAGTCTGACCTGACAGCAGAGGTCGCGAAATTCGCACCCGATATCATCCCAGAATTGTCTGAACCTCGGGTTTAGACGTTTCTCTGTGCTCCAAACCAGAGGATCGTGATCGACTCTGGGTGCAGTGCTATAATTAGTGTGCAGAGCTTTCACCCCACGTGCGATACTTTATCTAATCAGAGCAGAATGGAGTATATAATTTCACATTCGGACGGGGGCACACTGAAATTTGGAGATGTGCCACTTTGAGTGGAGTACGAAGAACTGCTAGCTGTGTGTTATTCTAGTAAACAGTTCATGTACTTTCAGGGAGAAAATGAAATATACATATAAAGGAAGCAGAAACAGTAACTGACTGTTAAAAGACGGACGTTAATCATTTGAAGATCCATTTTATACATGTTTTTTTCCCCTCATTTACGACGTTGTATTGAAAACCGTAAGTACCGCAAGTTATTTTCCATGCACCTCGTATTTTTTTCAGAAATGAAAATGTAGACACCCAGACACGATAGCTACGTAATTAGAGAATAGTGCTTGAGGCGAGGTATATTATGTCTATCAGGAGGATGGTTTTGACGACGTAGACACAGGTAGCGAATTGTCTGTTGCAGCGGCCACAGGCGCTCACCTTGCTGGACGCGGCGCTGCTGTCCTCCACGGTCAGGGCCGCAACTGCACAAGGTTGGTGAACCTGCTCCTTCGTCCTCTCTTGTGCAATGTCTGAACGCCTCGTCTCCACCATCGCGATGTACTGATTCTGAAACGAACGCAACTACGTACTAGTCGGATTAAATATAAAGAAAGCATATTTTTACACTATTCGTCATGGAAGTCTGCGTTATACGACATGAAAATTAATTTCATATCATTTTCTGCCAACTGTAAAACTTTAAACAATTAAATTAATTAAATATTTGAAAACATATAATTTTTTAACTTAATTTTAAATTAATGGTTGTACACTCTGAGACACAGAAAATTAGGCACTATGAAGGCAACGGAATGGGACGCAACATATAATACTTCGTTTATCAACTGGAATTCTACTTTGGTCAGCTCCTCCTTATTTAAGTCTTCCCTGAATTTCGGTAGTGCTGGATCTTCCTTCTGCTCACCAGCAACGTCATTTAATGCAGTGACGACTGAGATTTCATACACGCTGCTATTTTCTGCCTTGAAACGCAGTCGCCATACTTGTGTTTCCATCCATTTTTGCGTGTAATTATGACGTCATACTCCTGAAGTCTGTCAGTCTCGCTAAACAACCCAACTGATCCTTCAGGTTAGTCAGCAAAAGTACAGAATGTAGTCGGCCAAATAAAAACGGTCAGAACCTGTTGACGGCCGAAACCATTGCAAGGCACTCTGTCTCGGCTGTAGGATAGCTTATCTACGACTTTAGGGCTACTCTGGAAGCATAATCTATCACCTTTCTGCACCTTACTGAGTTTTAAATAGATGTGCACCTATTCAATAACTGCTAGTGTCGGTGCCCTGCGCCGGCCAGAGTGGCCGAGCGGTTTTTACGCGCTACAGTATGGAACAGCGCGACCGCTACGGTCGCAGGTTCGAATCCTGCCTCGGGCCTGGTTGTGTGTGATGTCCTTAGGTCAGTTAGGTTTAATTAGTTCTAAGTTCTAGGGGACTGATGACCTCCGATGTTAAGTCCCATGACACAGAACTCGATAATCTATGGGTAAAATTGAACAGAGATCGCACTAGGCATGGTCGATGCGCAGACTCAGTTTACAGATGGCGTGCTACATAGTTTCCGATTTGTGACTGTGGGGCTCCGAAATAGACACTCAAGCACATTAGAAATGAATGCCCCTTACGTTCACACCACGAGAGTTAGAGCAACGTCACGGAAGCTGAGCATAGAGCTCTTACATGGTGTAGGAACTTAGATATTGACATTTAGTTAGTTTTATATGTAGTTTTGTCTTTCTTTATTCTTATTATATAGATATACTAATGTTATCTAGCTATATATCTCCGCATGGAATGGTGGCTCAGTAGTTGGCGTTGCTGTTTCTAAATCTTGGGCACCGTGTTCCACACCCAATTATTACTTTTATTTTTGTTTTTCGTTTATATACTTATGTATGTAGAAGATTGCTACGCGAACGTTACCTAATGCATATTTATATAACGTTGTTCTTATTCGTGTGATAATTGTATGTCATATGACTGAATAAAGAAATGAGAAAAGCACACTCATGCTCATAAATTAGGGGTAATGCTGATACATAGTGAAACAACGCTCTGGTGAGCGGATTGCAGGTTTAAATGACCTCGGGGTATGACCATGCGGTGCATTTAACCTGCGGTCGTCGCACGACGGCGCTGACAGCAGTTCACATACGCAGAGGTGTGTTGGTGCATGTCGGAGTGCGGTGCAGCGAATAAGTATGCAAACGTTTTCAGACGTGCTAATGGTGACTGTGTGTTGAAAACGGCTCAAAGAACACATATTGATGACGTTACGAGGGGTAGAATACTAGGGCGACAGGAGGCTGGTCAAACACAGCAGGTCGTAGCACGGGCCCTCTGTGTGTCACAAAGTGTGATCTCAAGAATATGGCAACGATTCCAGCAGAGAGGATACGTGTCCAGGCTCTACAGTACGGGACGTCCACAGTGTACAACACCACAAGAAGACCGATATCTCACCATCAGTGCCCGCCGACTGCCACGGAGTACTGCAGGTAGCTTGCTCGGGACCATACTGCAGCCACTGGAACAGTTGTCTCCAGCCACACAGTCTACAGACGACTGAACAGACATGATTTATTCGCCCGGAGACCTGCAAGGTGCATTCCACTGACCCCTGGTCACAGGAGAGCTCCTGAAGGCAGGTGTCAAGAACACACTACATTTTCATTGGAACAGTGGTCCCAGGTTATGTTCACGGACGAGTCCAGGTATAATCTAAACAGCGGTTCTCGCCGGGTTTTCATCTGGCGTGAACCAGGAACCAGATACCAACCCCTTAATGTCCCTGAAATGGACCAGTATGGAGGTGGTGGTTTGATGGTGTGGGGTGGGTTTATGATTGGTGCACGTACACCCCTGCCTGTCTTTGACAGAGGAACTGTAAGAGGTCAGGTGTATTGGGACGTCATTTTCCACCAGCATGTCCGCCTTTTCAGGGGTGCAGTAGGTCCCACCTTCCTCCTGATGGATGACAAAGCACGGTCCCACCGAGCTGCCATCGTGGAGGAGAACCTTGAAACAGAAGATACCAGGCGAACGGAGTGGCCTTCCTGTTCTCCAGACCTAAACCCCATCGAGCACGTCTGGGATGCTCTCGGTCGACGTATGGTTGCACGTCTTCAAACCCCTACGACAGTTCATGAGCTCCAACAGGCACTGTTGCGAGAATGGAAGGCTATACCCCAGCAGCTGCTCGACCACCTGATCCAGAGTATGCCAACCCGTTGTGTGGCCTGTGTACATGTGCATGGTGATCATATCCCACATTGATGTCAGGGTATATGCGCAGGAAATAGTGGCGTTTTGTAGCACATGTGTTTCGGGGCGGTTTTCTCAACTTCTCACCAATACCGTGGACTTACAGATCTGTGTCGTGTGTGTTCCCTATGTGCCTATGTTATTAGCACTAGTTTTGTGCCAGCCGCGGTGGGCTAGCGGTTCTAGGCGCTCAGTCCGGAACCGCGCGACTGATAGGGTCGCAGGTTCGAATCCTGCCTCGGCATGGATGTGTGTGATGTCCTTAGGTTAGTTAGGTTTAAGTAGTTCTAAGTTCTAGGGGACTGATGACCATAGATGTTAAGTCCCATAGTGCTCAGAGCCATTTGAACCATTTTTGAACTAGTTTTGTGTAGTGCCACGTTGTGTGGCACCACATTCTGCAATTATCCTTAATTTATGAGCATGAGTGTATTTGAAGATTTAGTTGAAATTCTTGTAGTGTACCTTGATTCGTAGTCAATTATAAGCTCCAATTTACGAGAAAGTAATCCGTTATGCGTGGTTTCCTGCGAAATTATTGCCAACAAGCAAAATATTCACCATTGTTAACAACATTTCTTTCCAGTGTGAGATTCATACGAAGAAACGACAGTGTGGCAAACCCTCTTCGCCCGTTTCTCTTGGTGTTCTGAATATCTGTTTTCCGAATGTTTCTTACGATTTGTATCATCCAATGGAATGCACCAAATCTCCCTGAAGAAGAAACATTTGAATAAGATATAAAATTAATATAAGAATTGATATGAGAATGAAATTCAGAATATGAGTATTTATAATGCCATACATACACTTATTATATAATACATGTGTGACACTTATCGTGAAATCTAGTTATAACTTTACAATTAATACAACGTCCTTTTTTTTTTTTTTTTGTCGTCAGTCCACTGACTGGTTTGATGCGGCCCGCCACGAATTCCTTTCCTGTGCTAACCTCTTCATCTCAGAAGTAGCACTTGCAACCTACGTCCTCAATTATTTGCTTGACGTATTCCAATCTCTGTCTTCCTCTACAGTTTTTGCCCTCTACATCTCCCTCTAGTACCATGGAAGTCATTCCCTCATGTCTTAGCAGATGTCCTATCATCCTGTCCCTTCTCCTTATCAGTGTTTTCCACATATTCCTTTCCTCTCCGATTCTGCGTAGAACCTCCTCATTCCTTACCTTATCAGTCCACCTAATTTTCAAAATTCGTCTATAGCACCACATCTCAAATGCTTCGATTCTCTTCTGTTCCGGTTTTCCCACAGTCCATGTTTCACTACCATACAATGCTGTACTCCAGACGTACATCCTCAGAAATTTCTTCCTCAAATTAAGGCCGGTATTTGATATTAGTAGACTTCTCTTGGCCAGAAATGCCTTTCTGCCATAGCGAGTCTGCTTTTGATGTCCTCCTTGCTCCGTCCGTCATTGGTTATTTTACTGCCTAGGTAGCAGAATTCCTGAACTTCATTGACTTCGTGACCATCAATCCTGATGCTAAGTTTCTCGCTGTTCACATTTCTACCACTTCTCATTACTTTCGTCTTTCTCCGATTTACTCTCAAACCATACTGTGTACTCATTAGACTGTTCATTCCGTTCAGCAGATCATTTAATTCTTCTTCACTTTCACTCAGGATAGCAATGTCATCAGCGAATCGTATCATTGATATCCTTTCACCTTGTATTTTAATTCCACTCCTGAACCTTTCTTTTATTTCCATCATTGCTTCCTCGATGTACAGATTGAAGAGTAGGGGCGAAAGGCTACAGCCTTGTCTTACACAACGTCCTTATAAGCCTTAATTTGATAAAAAGCTTTCATGTAGTAAACTTCTGCGGACTTAGTAGGTAAATGAAAATAACAAAAATAAAATAAATGAAAAACAGTAATCTGGTTTCGATCGCTGGTCGCAAATTTAAGATGCCGTAACACTAATGATTTCGTCTATGTCGCCCGGTAAAAGTCGCATAAAGTACCTCGAAAATACGTCGAAAACTTTGACTGCCGTTTTTTTCAAAAACGACCGAGTATCTACGGATAAATCAAGACACGTACTCGCTTAGTTTGACCCCGTCTTTCACTAAGCGAAGTTCCTGGAAAATCGGGTGACAGCACTTGCCCTGTACTCCTCGTAAACGTCTTGACTGTTGACTGGAACTCGTCTCACTTGACGGCGGGATAACGGCGTCTTTAACGGCAAACAGCTGCCAAGCGAAGTCTTTCTTATACGTGCTTGATAGTGCAGCCTCGTCAGTCTGGAGATTTGATCTTCCACTATCTATGACAGCATAAAATGTCTTCAAGGTCTCACCCGAGAACAACTTTAAGACTGCATTCGACTCAAACGAAAAATTCTAAAGGCCGCATTGTGTCGTTTGTAGTTATTCTTGCAATACATTTTCCTTTTGGCTAGACGTAAAAGGGTCGTTTCAAAATTCCTGCACACTGCGAATGAGCGACCGTTACAGGGACGTGATCAAGTCGAAATTCATTGTCAGTTGTGAGCGAAACTTTTGGCATGACGGTCGTGTGTGTGTTTGCTGGTTCTCGTGCCTTTGTCGTGAGTAATCCAGTTTTAAAATGGAAGCTGAAATCGAGTTATGTCAGATTACACCTAGTGACCAGCGTTCCTACAACGAAGTCGAATACCTGTGTGAAAACAACCCAACAGAAACTTACAGCGCTTTGAGAGAGGTGTATGGGAGTAGTGTAGTGGGTCACAGCACATTATATTGGTGATTTTCTCGTTTCCGTGAATGTCGGGTAACCACTGAGGACAACCGAAGAAGTGGGAGGCCGTTAAATGCAAGGGACTACACGTCTCAGGCTATAATTAATGTCATTTTAAGAGAGAATCGACGAAAAATGAGAGGAAATTACATATGTGGTTAGAACGTTCGTCACTTCAGTTTACATAATCATAAATTAAAAGTTAAAAATGAGAAAAGTTGCTACCAGATAGGTTCCTCGTAACGTGAGTCAAGAGCAGAAAGCTGGCAGCAAAAGAATCGCGGAAGAATTGGTTCAACGTTGTGGGACAGAAGGGGAACAGTTTCTGAAAAGCATTGTTGCACTTGAAGAAATCCGGATACGAGATTTTGAGCCAGAACTGAAGTCTTAGCCGTCAGAATGGAAAAGTTTCGACTCTCCACGCTCGAGAAATTCCGTTGACAACTTCAAAGGTGAGGCTGACGATGGTCTGTGCTTACGACATGAACAGACTTATAGCTACAGATAGAGTGCTCCAGGAGACGTCCATAACAGGCGCATACTACAAGTTGTTTCTGCGAATGATCAGCACCCGAAAATTCGTCAAAGAGAGCCTTACATTCTTGCAACTGGAGTCCTCATATTGCACGATAATGCAAGATCGCGTATTGTCTTACCAGTGAGAGGCAGTTCGACAGATATGGATGGGAAATACTTCCCCACCCGCCATACAATCCTGATTTGAGCCCAGAAGATTGATTTATTTCCCATATTGAAGGAACCACTTCTTGGGAAGCTTCCAGTGAGGTGACCCGGCTAATCAGAAAGCTCAACAATGGACGTGCCCTGTCCGGAAAGCAGAATCTGCCAAAACGTTGGGAAGCTGTTATAATCAAGAATGGAGGTTATGTTGAAGGCCTGTAAAAATATTTTGTAAAGCAAATGTTTTCTGCAGTTCCCTCTGCAGAACTTTTGAAATGACCTTAGTATTTCTTATTTACGACCTTCGGCACAATCACTTTCATATGTTGGAATACAGCCTTCTTTAACTGACGACAATAAGCACTCGACATTATGGGAAATGAGGCACCTGAATCCACTAGCGCTTGGATATACTGGACGTTGATGACGGCATCAATGAGATTTCCTGACCTCTTTGTGGCTGTCGTCCTTGGAAGATTTTCATTTCTGGTGGCCTCGTCTCCGTGAAAGGTGGCCGTGCTTGGTTTTCCTGAATTTGGAGGATAAAAGAGGTGTTGGTACCTCTGTACAGCTTGCCGGGAAGAAACCTTGTCCAGGGTATGGCGACGGGCTTCGTCGCATAGGTCAACGATAAACTTCTATAGTTGAGTCGCGCGTATAAGACTGTTGAGATGGTTGACACAGTGAAAAAATATCCGGATGTTGTTTCTTTTCCTCAAAATATCTGTTCTCCTGCAGACTGCTGTACTTGGCGGAGGATATGGTTGTAACTGTGTTGATCAGACGATGGAGTATCGTTTGACGGTTGTGGCATGCGTCGGAGTTGGCCTAGTCCATTTTTCATGGTGTGATTGTGATCGGTTATTGGTGAAGATTGGTGCTACAGCTCTTCTTCGACATTCTCTATTACCTTCTGCAATATGGGGTCGACGTTCATGGCTGGTACCACTTTTGTACTGGGCCCAAAATTTCAGGCAGCCATTCACGGCTCTGTCTCGTCTCTCACCATCTCGCGTATGAGAGAGGCGAGCTTGTGGACGTCTTCCACAACTGCCGTAGGGACCACATGGCAGTCACTCACACCTGTTTTGTTCGACTATTTTTCTGTTACATTTCCTCGATTCGGTGGTTCCACTTTATGAATTCCTGTGTAGTTGTGGAATCCATAATCAGAAGAACTTGGTACTTGAATTTTGCGAATTCTTTCGTCAAGTGTGAGCTTTTGTCGGTTTCCATCATATTTATTTCACATCGTGGTAAGGGTTAAAACATTCTGCATGTACGACTGTGTCGTTTCCACATGAGGATGGATCCTGTTCTTCAATTTTCTTTCGCTAAACGAACTTATTGCTGATTGTCGTGAAACGTTTTCCTCACTTCAGTCTGGAATTTGTCTCAGCCATTGAACTTCTCTTTGTTATTCTCAGACCACTGCTGGATAGCGCCGTCCAAGTAAAAATACACATTTGCCATATTTTTCATGCCATCCCACGTAATGTGTTTCCTTTAGCCCTTTCATCGGGTCCTGAACAGCGTCTCTAGAAGACGCTTGAACATCCACTGTATAATCCTGAAGTCTCCCTATGCGATCCCTTAAAAAAGGCCTTGAAATGTCGACGATTCCTATCGGGCAAGTTACAGATTTCTTCACGCAGCGGGACACGGTGTTTTACCAAACAGGTATATTCAGCCTCGTACGTCGATGGGATGATTGCCTCGATGCTCGTGGAAATTTTGCCTGACTCGCATATCAGTTCTGTACTGTATAGTGTCTGCAAGGAAACTTTTTGATCGGCCTTTATACAAATACAAATACCGAGTACTCCAGAATACTGGTATTTGTACAGACATCGAACGTTACAGAGTATAAAAACATTAAGATAGTTCAATAACTTTCCAGATATGATAAATACTAACTAACAAATAACCTCTTCTACTGGTTGCCTATAAAAGAAGCGAGCATTTAATCTATGCGTCTAGAAGAAATAATGCGATGGCTACACAATTCAGCAGTACCCGTAATCTCAACGTCAGTATAAAGACATAGATTACTGATCAGCGCACGTAACACATTTCCACCGAACTATATGATTCAAATAGTCCAATCCAATCCATCCACCATAGTTTTTCTGACTCCATAGAGGGCGATAAAAATATGAATTCGTGCTTCCGTCCATGTCAGGCAAATAGTTCGCAGATGAACATTCATTCATCCGCCCACCACGAATTTAAGAGAACGCATAGGTCAAGTGATCAGTCAGTGTGTTCCTAGAGTTTTCACAGTGTCACAGTATGCATGTCACCACCAGCACAGCCAGACTGGACATAGTACTGGTTTAGTCAGTAACTAGATTAGTTTTTAATTAAGAGCATTGCCACGCATCGGACTCGTCATCATACTAAAGTTAAGTATTTGTAAAGTTCTTTCAACAAATTATCGTTAAATATTTTAATCCGTGTTGCCTTAAATTTCTGTTTGTACCTAGTTGCCTCAAAGTTAGCAAACCACCTCAAATTCTATGGTGAGAGGTTCTGTTCCTGACACTTCATACGGGGTGCCAAACTTATTTGGTGAACACAATATACACCACCGCAAAAAATTGGCACACCTGGAAAGACGACGTCGATTTCGATCCTATGATGGCATATACCAGCTGTCCGCCCCGATAGCTGAGTGGTCAGCGTGACGGATTGCCGTCATACGGGCTCGGGTTCGATTTCCGGCTGGGTCGGAGATTTTCTCCGCTCAGGGACTGAGTGTTGTGTTGTCTTCATCATCATTACATCCCCATCCGGCACGCAGGCTGCCGGACCTGCCCCGCAAGGGGCCTCCCGGCCAATGATTCCAAACGCTCATGTGATTTCATATACCAGCTGGGGCTAATAAATGTTCTGATCATGGTCAATGTCGCCCGACAACAATTAGCGTAATAATATTGATACCAGAGCGCAATTTGTGTCTACCCTTTAACAGGGAATGCTCACAGCCACAAGGCTCAGTGTGGTGGAAACTGTCATTTCTGTTCGTCTCATTGCTTGTTTCTTTCAGTTGCCTTTCTTTATGTTTACTGTCTATGTTTCATCGAGCTATGTTACTTGGTACTGACATATCGCACGAAAGTTACTTCCGTACTTATGCTGCGCACACCAGTGTAGAAGCAAAGAGTGTGCGATATTTGGACTCATAGTTTACTGGAGAAACGGTAAGGGAATTTCACCGTTTTGTCGGAATACACCAGTGGCTGTAGACGTATCTCTAGAAAGAATAGATTTAGTCACCGCTACTAACGCTGGAAGTAGGTTCCTGCTAACATGTAAAAATACAGAAAGTTCTTTCTGGGTCTCTCACATCACCAGTGAAAATCTCTTCTTCTTCTTTAGGTTCTATTCGTACGATAGTTGATTAGATATTGGTAAGTTGGGCTTTTTAGTTTTCTGTTGTTGATTTTCTTTTTTCGTTACCTGATATTCTACATTTTTTAAGGTACAGTTAACTGTAAACTGATTGAAATAATGAAACAACATTTACTGTGAAAACTTTTCTAACACATTTTGTTGATCACTACCCGTTTTAGACAAGAAGTTAACAGAATTAAACAGCAAGACCTTCCGTGTTGCAGACGTAGCAATTAGCGCCCTGTTCCCTCCTCCCCCGTCCCTCTAACCACCACTCTTGGCAGAAAGACAAACATTCTTGTAATGTTTCAGCGAAGACTAAAAGGTACAAATGAGCATAAGAGACGGACGTGGCAAGCCATTAAAGGAAAGTGATGCAACTGATACGCATGCAGCACGGGGACTGAGGAGTTCGTGCTTGGGAGCGTACGAGTACCCACCTCGGAGGCCGCTGGGTTGCTGTGCACAGAGGGCAAGTCCGCAGCCAGCTGCCGCCTCTTCTGCAGAAGCAGCTCTGAGCTGGCCACGTGGCTCGCGAAGGTCGCGCTTTCCAACAACGGGCCCAGCTGGTTTCGATGACAGAAAAATTCGTTATTACACTCTAGAGCAGAGTACAGATTCTGTAAAATTTTGTTAAATTAGTACATTATTGTGGAAATGTAGCAACTGTGAACGCCAACGGTACTGTTTGTCTGCTCTTCCTCGGTGCCTATCATAAATGTGTGTCAAGGTAAATACGCAGCGCATCACAAGGTCAGCAACCGCAAAACGCTTTTCATTGATGGAGCTAGATTTTAGATATGGATTTTCCGTACTTCTAATGCATTTCAAATACTAATACTAGTACTGCACTGCACTAAGGTATTCCGCACACAGTTTTGAGCAAATTATCTGTCATGTACTGCAATTCATTAAGACTAATTACATTTGTTTCAGGTGTTGTTGAATCCTTCAGTGCGTCAATAGCAAGCGGATGTTTTAGGGAAACTTAAACGTATAGGGCTGCCGGCGAAAGACTTTGAATGACTGTCCAGATATCGAAACTTCCTGATGTAACTTTCAAGGAGTGTGCAGGAATGTGCCCGGTAGCGTGAAAATATCCATGGTTTTTTCCAGTCATTTGTAAGCTAATATATATAATGTAAATGTCGTGTGACTAGGGCCTCCCGTTGGATAGACCGTTCGCCGAGTGCAAGTCTTTCGATTTGACGCCACTTTTTTTTTTCATTTTGTTCGTCGTTGCTCGTTGTGTTTGGTCGATGCGGACGTCACATGACATCCGTTCAAGTTCGTTTGTTGACCCTTCCACTCAGTTTTTTATTACAGAGGCCAACCAGCTCTCTGACCGAACACGCTGAGCTACCGTGCCGGCGACTTTGGCTACTTGGGTGTCGATGGGGATGAAATGTTGATGATTAGGACAACACAACACCCAGTCCCTAAGCGAAGAAAATCTCTGACCCAGCCGGGAATCGAACCCGGGTCCTTAGGCTTGACATTCTGTCACGCTGACCACTCAGCTACCAGGGGCGAACTTATAAACTAATTAAAATGACCTGGAATTTTTTCCTCTATGAGGAGCAGTCAAATGAAAACGAGACCAATGGAAAAAACTGCCTATTATATCGAAAGTAATCGTCATAAGTGGTAACTGTGAGACAGGACGGTCCGGTTTCATGGAAAAATATTTGTGGTTGACTAAGGAATTGTGATTGCAAATCGACATTCAGAAATGTCTTTCTTCGCAGGGGAAAGGGGGGGGGGAGATCGGTAGTGTATGGAAGATGTGTAGGGGCTTCGAGCGAAACGCCTACAGCATAGCCGAAACAACGGGCACACCGGCTGGGCAAAGTCTATGAACTTTCTCTTTGCCTCCAAGGGGCCGCTGCTCATTGTCTTTCTGGCTCAAGGGACCACAATTTACGCACAGCGGTACGTGGACAAAAACTGAAGCACGCCATGAAGTCCAAGCGGACGGCATCACTACGTTGCAGGATAACACCCACCCACTTGTTGCCAACGTTGTTTCGACTACGCTGCAAAGTTTGGCTGGGAAAGTCTTACATATCTCCCACACAGTTCCTATCTATTCCCATGCGATTTCAGTGTTTCTGGAGCCCTGAAGAAAGACATTCGTGGCCCTCTGTATGCTTCAGACGAAAAGGTCCGCGTCAGCGTATAATCAAGGTTCCGTATAACAACCACAAATATTTTACCATGAAGGGATGATCGTCTTGTTTCACGGTGGGATAAATGTATTACAGCTACGGTGGTTACTTTTGGAATAAGTTACAGTTTACTTACATTTTTTAATCTTTCTCGTTTTCATTTGACTGCCGCTTATAGAACATAGGTAACAGTGACATGACAGGAATTAATTTGGATTGGATTGGATTGTTTGGGGGAGGAGACCAGACAGCGAAGTCATCGGTCTCATCGGATTAGGGAAGGACGGGGAAGGAAGCCGGCTGTCCCCTTTCAAAGAGACCATCCCGGCATTTGCCTGGAGCGATTTAGGGAAATCACGGAAAACCTAAATCAGGATGGCCGGACGCGGGATTGAACCGTCGTTCTCCCGAATGCGAGTCCAGGAATTAGACCGAGCTGTTCGCGCTTGCATTTACTGAACACTTCACCTGCATTTTATAACAGTGTAATGGCATCAACTGTATGAAAAGCACACCAGACAAAAAATTAGTCTCATCCAGCAGACATTACGTTAGTATCGTCTTAACACCGCCTCTTGCCTTGAGTACGGCCTTACTTTGGCGAGGAAGAGATCCCACACGGTTCTTCAGGTGTGCAACATCTAGCTGAAGCTGCTCATGATGGTTGGACTCTATAGAGCCACGCCGCTAAGCCAAAACATTACGACCACCGCTCACCGCGGCGTTGGATGCCGGCTGGTGGCGTTGCAGGCACATGACGCGGTGACAAAAGCATGTACGAGGGTAAGTCATTTATTATCCGCAATTTAGTTATAATTTTGTTTATTTTGGTAGTACTGTCGTTTTACGTTGATGACGCATACTTTGTTTATTTGTTGTTATATCTTTGCAATTTTCAAGCTGCTAGGTTAGTTTCGTTATCGCTGCCGTGCTGTTAATCATGGCTGCTCCGCTGTCTATTTGCACTAAAGAAGAGCAACGTTCAGTGATTCTTTTTTGTGCTCGGAAGACGTATCAGGGGCCGAATTACAGTGTTTTACCACAACGGAGTGTCTACAAATGGATTGAAAAATTCCGAAATGGTCGCACAAGTGTTATGCACGATGAAGGAGCCGGTCGACCGTTTACCGCCACAAATAAAGAAACCATTGAGCGTTCACGTGAAATGATTCTCTTAGACAGACGATTAGTTATTGACGAAGTGGCACATCATCTGCAAATTAGTCACGCCTCTGCCTTCGAAATCATCCACAAAACATTTGGGTTTTATAAAGTTTGTGCAAGATTGGTCCCAAAACAATTCACACAGTTGCATAAACAAACACGCTTGGACATCTGCAAAAAACATTTGGATCGCTATGGTAACGAAAGGGAAAACTTCTTAGATAGGTTCACCACTGGTGACGAAACATGGACCCATAGTTACGAGCCGGAGAGTAAACGGCAGAGTATGGAATGGAAATATCCAAATTCGTCGTGCAAAAAAAAAAAAAAGAAGGTTCAAGACCCAGCCGTCCGCAGGAAAACTGATGCTTACGGTTTTTTGCGACGCATAAGGTCCAGTACTGGAACGTTATGGGGAAAGGGGCACAACAATAAACAGTGTACGTTACAGTGAGATGCTTACTGCTAGGCTAAAGCCTCCAATTTGAAGGAAACGCCGAGGATTGCTGTCAAAAGGTGCTTTTGTGTTGTTGCACGACAATCCCGTCCGCATAGTGCTGCCCACACTGCTGAAACGTTCCAGAAACTCAAATTTGAAGTACTGGATCATCCTCCATACAGTCCCGATCTTGCCCTTCTATCACTTGTTTGATCCACTCCAACAGACAATAAGGGCCGTCGATTGGCCACGGACGAAGCAGTGAAAGAAGCGGTGCATTCCTGGCTCGCAGCTCAGCCGAGAACCTTCTTTTATGAGGGAATCAAGACGCTTGTACAATGATGGACCAAGTGGCTATTTCGAAAAATGATGTTTTTGTAAGTTTCCTATTTGATTACAATAAAATTTTATAATAAAATTTTATAACTACTTTGCGTTTCACAATTGATTTACCCCGGATGGGAAATCACCCTAGTGAACATATGGGCTGCAAATGGGGAAATCCATTGAAATAAGCGACTTTGACAAAGGGCAGGTTATTACTACGCAGAGTCTGTGAGCGAGTGTCTCGAAAACGGCGAAGCTGGTCGAATGTTCGGGTTCAACTGTCGTGAGCATCTACGGAAAGAGGTAGAAGCACAGTGAAACGACCACAAAGGCGCTAAATGGTTGGTCGTCTACTACTCTTCACAGAACGTGGGATTCGGAGGCTTGACTGCTCTGTAAAGTAGGATAGTTGGAGATCTGTGGCATCTCTGCCGAAAGAGCACAATGCTGGTGCACGCAATAGCGTTCCGGAGCACACCGTTCATCGTACATTGTTGAGTGTGGACTTCCTCAGCAGACCACCACTACGTGTTCTTATTTTGAGGCAACGACATCGCCAACTACGCAGTGGGCATGGGACCATTGGGATTCGATCGTCGATCAATGGAAACCTCTCGGTTCTTCGGGTGAATCACATTTTTGCTACACTAGGTCGATGGTCGTCTCAAACAAATGCCGTCATCGAGGCGAACGGCGGATCGAGACGTGCAGCGCGTGGGACTTGGGGAAGTAATCGAAGACACGCTGGCAGCTGCGAATCACCGGCATCCCTTCATGCCAGATGTCTTCCCCGACGGCGATGTCGTGTTTCAGCAGTATAATTTGTTTCACAGCCAGAAATGTGCTGCTGTGTTTTGAGGAGTGTTGTATTGAACTCTCGTTGATGTCTCGGCGATTAAATTTGCGTGATTCTATCGAATCCATCTGGCTCGCTACCGGCCGCCATTACCGCAAATCAGCTGCCCGTTATTTACGCGAATACATGATTTGTGCGTAGACATCTAATGTCACATACCTCCACAAACCTGCCAAAAAAATTGTCGGATCCCTGATACGCAGAATCAGTTATGTACTTCGTTCCGAAGACGGATATAGGAGCTATTAAGCAGGTGGTCATAGTGTTTTGGGTCATCAGTGGACATACTATTCCAAATAATCCCAGACATTTCCTCTTGGTGAAGGTTGCCAGATTTAGCCGGCCAGTCGGAATGAGATAGAGTGCCGCTGTGTTTCTCATCTCAGGTACGTGTACGTCAGTCCTGCGAACAAGGCTCTTGTGATCCTGGAAGATACCAGTGTCCACAGAATACTCAACATTAAAAAGTAAAAGAAACAGAGTTGAAATAAACGTCTCAGTTTGTTCAGAGTTACCTGAACGGTTAGGCACAAGTAATGGTACACAAAGCACAAACAAACATCAGAGAAGCTCATTCCACTTGAACTTCGTCCTTCACGCACTGCAGGTTAAATGACTCATTAGTCAGTCGGTGCGCTCGACACCTTGCAAACAGTTCGCTACGCAGTGTTCCCTCGAAATCTGGTTGAGATGGACCTGCTTTCACAGACGGCAACAATTCCTGTCGAGTTGAAGCCGACTGTTACTGGCAAAGCGTACCACTTGCCTCTGGCCCCTTTCGGTTAAGATCTTTTTTAGGCCGTGTTTATGGGGTGCGAGAGATACACTATTTCATGTAGATACGCTGTTGATAGATCAATAAATCAGGTAACTTCAATCGTATTGAGGTCATGGGAACTTCCAAAAGCTTATTTCAGCTATTCTATCAGGACCTTCACGTCGATCCCACTTACTACGTTGATTTTACACACTAACTGGCACATTCGTAACAAAGCCAGCAGAGTGCTGTTTCAAGCGGGTGGGCAATGCTTTACGTGGTGAGCTTTTATGGTGTTTTATTGCGCAATACCGTACATTTCTTGTGCAGAAGTGCCTTAAAATGTAAAACCTCGCCACACCAGTCACAAGAAATTTTTTTACATGCAAATATCCTTGTCAACAAACCATCTATAGAAGTTCTTTCTCCTGGATAAATCTACTTCCTTGCATTCTTTTCACACACTACATTTTATATGGTCTGGAATGGACGAGTTTATGAGGCTTCTTTCATAGCTGATCCCACGTTTACGCTTATCTATTGCTAAAGACAAAAGTATGACAATCTCGGACGAAGACTTGGTAGGAACTACGACGTCACGAAGTTTGTGGGCAACACTTCGTGTAATTGTTTGTCTTCACATATTACTTCTTCAAATAAATTCGTGCTTCAAGACAATACTTCATAATTCTGTCTCTAATCTGCCGCACTTCAAACAATAGAACAACAAACAGAAACGTCTTACATCCAGTCGCTGGAAACGCTCGGAGGAAGAGCCTGCACTGGCTGCAAAATTGTCCCGTCGACACTTGCAGCTGCCAGATTTCCACAATTTCTTTAAACTTCAGTATTTAGGTTCACATTATTTTGCATTATGCAGCGGAGAAAACGTGAAAATGAAAAATAAAGAGACATGTAATTTTCATCCTGAAGAGTGAAAGGTTGACGTTCCTGCAACATCGTTAAAATCAGAGACGAAGTACTCGCTCAGCTACAGATGAGCGAGAAGGAAGAGAAAGAAATTTAGATCATTCGTAGCATCACATTTCAAATTATTCCTGTCGCTTACCTGATTAATTCACGGACATTCTTTCTCTTCCATACAGTGCTGTTTCTCCGCTACAGTCTCAGGAAATTATATCTAGATTCAGTGCAAGTAGTTGATTAGAGTTGGACCGTGCTGATGTAGAAAAAGTCCTTTGCCTGTAACAGTGTACGGAAATTCTGTTCCTTCTTGATTGATTCCTAGATTTGACACTCATTCCGTATCTCCTACTACCGAAATTTCACTTTGAGCGAGTCTTTGCTCTCCTTTCTACGATTCTTTGTAACATTCATCCTAGCTTTTTGATTTTCTAATTATTTGTTTTATTTTTAACGCCATCCCGGACTCTCCGCAATGTATGCCGTCTACTTCATCTAATAGATTTCCTCGCCCTTCTTTACGTCAGTGCAAAAGAACTTTACTGCTAGAAAATCTTAACAATGTTGCCCATTTCCCTTGAGCTCTCACTCACGATCTCAAATTTTCCTTCACTTCCCTTATTGCTTCCTCGCCATACAAGTTAAACAACAGCCTGCCTTGATGCCTGACGTCCTTTCAAGTTAAACTTACTTCAAAGGCCATCAGACATGGCATGTTGTTGTTTAACTTGCATGCGTTTCCAGTTTTGTTACCGTTTCATAAGTATTGTAGAGTGTTCATGGGCCTCTATAGTGTTATCTAAATCGTTTAAAAACTGTTGATGCACTATCAAGACATTTAAATTTTAGCGGTACATTGATTACAGGCTCCAAGTGACTAGTGGATGCTGCATGAAGATTATAATTAATTTTAGCTTTTCCTTATATCTAACGTCTCATTCCACAATACATTAAGACTTTATTATCGAGTCTTATCAGCTGTATCAAACGCTTATACCTTTAAATATTTATTGTGATATTTTTCCGACAAATATTAACGCTAACAGTCGTTAGTGGTCGTCAAGTAGCCGTTTTCGCACAAAAAGTATGCCCAGAATAAATGATAATGCCTGGATAACAGCACTCAACTTACCCAGATGGAAAGGCAAACCCAGAAATGAAAAGAGACAGTATCATCTCGTATAAACGCTGTATTTGCGCCGTTTATTTTATAGGAATTAAGTCGTATTCAGAGGGATGTTTCCGTTCCCAACGTTTCATCCCTTACTACTGGAGACAACCTCAAAGGCTACAAAGGCTAGTTCCAGATTTAAACTTCCGTCACGTCTGTTAAATTGTATGAATATATAACTACCTTCAAAAAGGAAAAAGGCCTAAATTAGCAAAATACAATTTGACTACTCTCACTTGTCGTTCTACGTACACCATACTTTCATAGCTCAGGGGAACTTTTTGTTATATTTAATATCTCCTAGCTCAGATTTATGCTTACATGTATAACGTTGTTATATTTCGTCGAAATGACCTCCCAAAGCCATAATACCACACAACAGCACAAACGTTTAGATGACATATCCAGGTAAGTGTATAGGGGCCTGAAGATGGTGCCAATGAGGAACCGAAACTGCTAATAAAACAAAACGAAATAAAATAATTTATAAAATTACGACTGTCGGTATTTATTTTCATTAAGTCTCAACAAAGAGCCCGAATATAGCAACATTTTAGCTTACTATACATATAATATCCTTACAATACGTCTATAACGCTGCAGGCCCAATAGCCGTTAATGCCAGTTTCTTACCCATTCGATAAGAAGATCTATGCAACCGCACTGGTCCAACGTAACACGCCAAGTCGTAAAGAAAACCTGTTGCTGAGCAGACAAAGAGAAGCATACGTTTGTTTTTCTCAATATGAAGTCATAACTGAAATATACAGGGGGGTCCATTGATCGTGAGCGGGCCAAATGTCTCACGAAATAAGCGTCAAACGAAAAAACTACGAAGAACGAAACTCGTCTAGCTTGAAGGGGGAAACCAGATGGCGCTATAGTTGGCCCGTTAGATGGCGCTGCCATAGATCAAATGGATATCAACTGCGTTTTTTTAAAATAGAACCCCTCATTTTCTATTACATATTCGTGTAGTACGTAAAGATATATGAATGTTTTAGTTGGACCACTTTTTTCGATTTGTGATAGATGGCGCTGTAATAGTCACAAACACATGGCTCACAATTTTAAACGAACAGTTGGTAACAGGTAGGTTTTTTAAATTAAAATATAGAACGTAGGTACGTTTGAACATTTTATTTCGGTTGTTCCAATGTGTTACATGTACCTTTGTGAACTTATCATTTCTGAGAACGAATGCTGTTACAGCGTGATTACCAGTAAATACCACATTAATGCAATAAATGCTCAAAGTGATGTCCGTCAACCTCAATGCATTTGGCAATACGTGTAACGACATTCCTCTCAACAGCGAGTAGTTCGCCTTCCGCAATGTTCGCACATGCGTTGACAATGCGCTGACGCATGTTGTCAGGCGTTGTCGGTGGATCACGATAGCAACTATCCTTCAACTTTTCCCACAGAAAGAAATCCGGGGACATCAGATCCGGTGAATTTGCAGGCCATGGTATGGTGCTTCGACGACCAATCCACCTGTCATGAAATATGCTATTTAATACCGCTTCAACCGCACGCGAGCTATGTGCGGGACATCCATCATGTTGGAAGTACATCGCCATTGTGTCATGCAGTGAAACATCTTGTAGTAACATCGATAAAACATTACGTAGGAAATCAGCATGCATTGCACCATTTCGATTGCCATCGATAAAATAGGGGACAATTATCCCTCCTTCCATAATGCCGCACCATACATTAACCCGCCAAGGTCGCTGATGTTCCACTTGTCGCAGCCCTCGTGGATTTTCCGTTGCCCAATAGTGCATATTATGCCGGTTTACGTTACCGCTGTTGGTGAATGACGCTTCGTCGCTAAATAGAACGCGTGCAAAAAATCTGTCATCGTCCCGTAATTTATCTTGCGCCCAGTGGCAGAACTGTTCACGACGTTCAAAGTCGTCGCCATGCAATTCCTGGTGCATAGAAATATGGTACGGGTGCAATCGATGTTGATGTAGCATTCTCAACACCGACGTTTTTTTAGATTCCCGATTCTCGCGCAATTTGTCTGCTACTAATGTGCGAATTAGCCGTGACACCAGCTAAAACACCTACTTGGACATCATCATTTGTTGCAGGTCGTGGTTGTGGTTTCACATGTGACTGAACACATCTTGTTTCCTTAAATAACGTAACTATCCGGCGAACGGTCCGGACACTTGGATGATGTCATCCAGGATACCGAGCAGCATACATAGCACACACCAGTTGGGCATTTTGATCACAGTAGCCATACATCAACACGATATCGACTTTTCCGCAATTGGTAAACGGTCCATTTTAACACGGGTAATGTATCACGAAGCAAATACCGTCCGCACTGGCGGAATGTTACGTGATACCATGTACTTATACGTTTGTGACTATTACAGCACCATCTCTCACAAAGCGAAAAAAAGTGGTCCAACTAAAACATTGATATTTCTTTACGTACTACACGAATATGTAATAAAAAATGGGGGTTCCTTTTATAAAAAAAACGCAGTTGATATCCGGTTGACCTAAGGCAGCGCGATCTAGCGGGCCAACCATAGCGCCATCTGGTTTCTCCCTTCAAGCCAGACGTGTTTCGTTCTTTGTAGTTTTTTCGTTTGATGCTTATTTCGTGAGATAGTGGGCGCGGTCATTATCAATGGACCACCCTATATATATATATATATATATATATATATATATATATATATATATATATATATATATATTCAGTGCAGCTTACTGTAGCTCATAACCACTTCACACTAATATCACGCCTTCTACCCACAGTAGTGTCAAAACGGAATACATCAGACAACTGTCTGACCTTCACATACAACTTCCAGCGACCACTTCCTGGCCAGCAGTGTCTACCTGCTCGCAGCCACAACAGAAAACACACTCCAACTAACTGCCATTCCCTCGTTTCGAAATCTAGCCTGCCCACGTAAGGCGACGGTATTCAACGTCTGAACCTGACGAGCTTGAAATACCACAGGCGAAGATTCAAGCGTAGCCGATGTAGCAGAGAAAATGCGGAAATCATCAATGTTCTGCCGATACGAAAGGAAACGTGCGTGCTGGAAATAGACATGTAAATAAATGGAACATATGAAAGATTGGTGATTAAGACAGACACCTTTCAAATTGTTCGGCATTTTATGTCAGTTAAATAATTACCTAACTACGTCTTTATGGCCACCTAGGATGTCTTCCACAGTGGAAGACGAAATGTTAGCGACGGAAACATGAGTTAGACTACGTCCTATTGTGCACACAATTAGTGTCACCAAAGATATGGGTACTGGGCGTGTAATTACAGACGCTTCCGTCGCTGTGGTCCATGTTGTTCGTCACATCTGAGAGAAGTCTGTGCGAGGACTGTTGAAGGGTCATAGGTATTAGGGACACTATTTCATTGAACTGTGGCATTCTTCAAACACCACTTCTGTTTTATACTAGAGAGCAGTGAAAGTGGAAGCTGAGGGAGGTATGTTAATGCTTCCACCCCTCGTCTTCCGCTCGTTTATAACTGCCAATGAGGATCAGTTGGCCTAGTCTGGCTTGATCCACGCCTTTAAACACACACTTCTGGCACAGAATCGGTTCTATCATAGGTTCCGTCCACGCAGCATCTAGTACCAAACGAACACCGGTCAATAAATTTTATGTGGGAATACTGCGCTTCATTCATACTGCTGCTGGCACGGCCATGCAACACTGCTGCCACCCACTGTCTAGTATTCGCTTGTGTGTGCCTTACATGTAAGTGTACGTCTGCGAAGAGAGCAGTGACTTTCACCAGGTAGTACTGCTATCTTTGTTTACAAATTAAGATGACTGAATTTCAAGACACAAAGATCCAAACAGAGGAAGCCCTATACAATTTTTGCTCTGTCTTAAAGACAATACCAGAACACACGAAACTTTATCGTCACCGCAGAATGCAAGAGATGTGTGTAATATTTCACTACGTACCGTAGAGATAAAATTTGTAGAAGATCGGGCAATGCAAACTTGTGGTCAAGAAACGAAGCTTTAGTCGCCAGAAAGACGTGGATCGTCGTACTGTATTAGAATGTTGTGACCTAGGCGAGTGAACTACAAGCCAAAAGATATTAGTTGTTTTACACAAGACTGCTTCCACAGGGACCTGCCATTCACGTTAAAAACTCTAACATCTTTGGAATTCAAGTACAGAAAATGCAAAGAAGGACAATATATTCTGCTGGAGAGTTCCGATAATGCAGCATCTGTATTTCGTTTTCTGAGAAAAATAAATCTCAGGAAAGAAAAGCGCCATTGGCCTTTCATTTGTACCGATGTGACCTAAATCGGAGTCACACCAGAAATTACATCTGGCAGGTTTCAAAAGGCAACGACGTGTTTAAAATATCGACTGGCAAAGGAAACGGATTTACCAACTACCATGCAGTATCATATAGATATCGCTTCGTCGAAAGCGTAAAGGTAATATTTACATTCTGCAAATTCAATTATTGACACGAATGAGTGAATAGTGATGTACTTACACACTGGTTTAGGTTTATTACTAGATTTAGAAGAGAGTCGTGACATGTCTTGGATAACCCCCGTTATCGTTCAAGAGAAAAGGTGACAATTCCAAATATAAATAAAAAGAAGAAAGAAATTGCACAGTGGCTAGAAGAGAAATTATTTCAATTTTGGGATGCTACACGAGATCGATGTTGTAGGAACTCAGGCGTGACAAACACATTTACAAACAATATTAACTTGACAGCTTAGCAGCAGAAATGGAGCACGAGTTTGTGAGGCAGCCCCCTTATCACTGCCAATACAACCCTTTAGTAAATGTGTGGGTTCTTGAAAGGTAAGGTTCCATCCAGAAATTTCACACTCAGCATGAGAGATGTGCAGAATTCACTTGAGTAAACACTTGATGAGGTCATGGAGGAAGACAGGATCAAGTACGTACGTCACTCTAATAAATCTGCAGAAAAAGTCTTTTTGAAGGAAGCATCCGAGAAAAGTTCGTTAATAGCAATGATTTCTCGAACACTAAGTCTTCAGATAAGGAAAAATAAACAGCAATAAATTTGCATTAAAAGTTCTGTCTGTTGTTCCTCCCCCCTCGTCGAAGTTTTGAACGCTGTTTCCTCTTTCTGCTCTTCTCTTTCCCCTCCCATCCCCACTCCAAAAAATTTATCAATATGAGGAAGAACAACCACCTGACGTACACTGCTTGTGCTGGCATTTGTGGCGAACAGAAGAGCTGTGTTTTCTGCCTTGTATTTAGTTTAAAATAACATGCAAAGCTAAAGAATTGTTAATTGTTTACATAATACTTTGATAATTTAACAGAAGGGCGATAAGAAAGTACCTGGCTTATGAAACGTACGAAACTACATTAACATGGTGTAGCTGCTGTTTCACTATAGTGTTTTCTAAGCATTATCTTGGGGTATTGTTTCGCAGTCATAATAAAGTGTTTAAAATAAGTAACTGTCCGCTTCTGATCAGAAATCTTTGCCGAAACGTTCTAGCTGACGCTTTGGGATATCATATAATTTTCATGTGAGCGCCGTGCAATGCACTGAGCAGACATGTATAGGATAGCACTGTCTGATGGTACTGACTGAACTCAGGCCGAAGGCCCGTCGTGACAAAGGTGTTCGGGGAGAGCACGAATGGGAGAAGCGTACAGAAAAAGAGGAGAGGTTCCTTCAACAATTACCTCTCCAACCGCTCCTTTCACTGCTCTCTGGTATAGCTGTAGTTGCATTAAGCCAATGGGCGTCACGCTTGTTCCCTTAAAAAGAAGTTGAAGTGGACATGACAGCCTTGTTTAATATCCCAGTTTCGCAGATTGTAAATTAGATCATAAGTGTAGAAGGACAGCATTTCAGCGAATTGTCTCACATCGCAAGTGGGTGTTGCGAAAAAACAAAGAATGTAAATAAGAAGGGGAGGGTGATGCACTGAATAAACAAGTGAATAATAAGAGAAGAAAGATGTACGTTGGAACGCTTTTCAAAGTTTCGCCTCTAGCCTGTAATGGAAATTTAACATATTTTCTTATTCAGGATTTAAACGATATTATTCACGTTTAACGTGTTGCAGATTTTTTCAGGAATTGCAAACGTTACTGTGATTTTTTGTTTTTTTGTTTTCAAATGTGAAAACATCTTCAAGTTACAACATATGGTAATGTACACTTGTCACAAATATACTTAGTCGTCTATTTCTTACATTATTACTTTACTGCGCACCAACAGCCAGTTAGTGAAATCAAATAAAGCACTACCGAAAGGGGTAGCGCAGTGGTTAGCACACTGGACTCGCATTCGGGAAGACGTCGGTTTGAATCCGCATCCGACCATTCTGGTTCAGGTTTTCTGTGATTTTCCTAAAACGCTTCAGGAAATGCCGAGATGGTTCTTTCGAGAGGGCATCGCCACTTTCCTTCTCCATCCTTCCCTAATCAGAGTTTGTGCTCCGTCTCTGATAACCTCGATGTCGACGGAACGTTAAACATTAGTCTCCTCCTCCTCCTCCTCCTCCTCCTCCTCCTCCTCCAAAAAGCAGTTACACATTAAATACATTTTGAAAATGAAGCTACTGAAAACTAACACATATTCCTATTTTCAAGATAGGGGAAATTGTCAAGAGATATAAGAATCGCAGTATCTTTCCAAGCATCATATGTACCATGGTAAAAAGAAAACTTTTTGCACCTTCAAGATAGAAAATTTTCTTCGACTGACGAAGTATGGCTTATCTGTCAGTACTTTATACGAAAAATGTTAGCAATATATAGGATTTTACGTGCCATAAAAATCTGTGACTGAAGAATTAACAATGAACTGAAACAACTTTTATTTATTATACACCACTCTTTCTACAAATGCTGTACTAAACTTAATCTCATATACGCTACTGGCCATTAAAATTGCTACACCAAGAAGAAATTCAGATGATAAACAGGTATTCATTGGACAAATATATTATACTAGAAATGACATGTGATTCAATTTTCACGCAAATTGGGTGCATAGATCCTGAGAAATTAGTACCCAGAACAACCACCTCTGACCGTAATAACGGCCTTGACACGCCTGGGCATTGAATCAAGCAGAGCTTGGACGGCGTGTACAGGTACAGCTGCCAATGCAGCTTCAACACTATACCACAGTTCTTCAAGAGTAGTGACTGGCGTATTGTGACGAGCCAGTTGCTCGGCCACCATTGACCAGACGTTTTGAATTGGTGAGAGATCTGGAGAATGTGCTGGCCACGCCAGCAGTCGAACATTTTCTGTATCCAGAAAGGCCCGTACAGGTCCTGCAACATGCGGTCGTGCATTATCCTGCTGAAATGTAGGGTTTCGCAAGGATCGAATGAAGGGTAGAGCCACGGGTCGTAACACATCTGAAATATAACGTCCACTGTTCAAAGTGCCATCAGTGCGGATAAGAGGTGACCGAGACGTGTATCCAATGGCACCCCATACCATCACGCCGGGTGATATACCAGTATGGCGATGACGAATACACGTTTCCAATGTGCGTTCACCGCGATGTCGCCAAACACGGATGCGACCATCATGATGCTGTAAACAGAACCTGGATTCATCGGAACAAATGCCGTTTTGCCATTCGTGCACCCAGGTTCGTCGTTGAGTACACCGTCGCAGGCGCTCCTGTCTGTGATGCAGCGTCAAGGGTAACCGCAGCTATGGTCTCCGAGCTGATAGTCTATGCCGGTGCCAACGTCGTTGAACTGTTCGTGCAGATGGTTGTTGTCTTGCAAACGTCCCCATCTGTTGACTCAGGGATCGTGACGTGGCTGCACGATCCGTTACAGCCATGCGGATAAGATGCCTATCATCTCGACTGCTAGTGATACGAGGCCTTTGGGATCCAGTAAGGTGTTGCATATTACCCTCCTGAACCCACCGATTCCATATTCTACCAACAGTCATTGGATCTCGACCAACGCGAGCAGCAATGTCGCGATACGATAAACCGCAACCGCGGTAGGCTACAATCCGACCTTTATCAAAGTCGGAAACGTGATGGTACGTTTTTCTCCTCCTTACACGAAGCATCACAACAACTTTTCACCAGGCAACGCCTGTCAACTGCTGTTTGTGTATGAGAAATCGGTTGGAAACGTTCCTCATGTCAGTACGTTGTAGGTGTCGCCACCGGCACCAACCTTGTGTGAACGCTCTGAATAGCTAAAAATTTGCATATCACAGCATCTTCTTCCTGTCGATTAAATTTCGCGTCTTTAACATGTCATCTTCGTGATGTAGCAATTTTAATGGCCAGTAGTGTAATATAAGAGTTTTGCAAATGGCATCGCTCGCACAGGTGTGCACGCGGAGTGAAGAGGCAGCCTGTGTGTATCTAGACGAAGTGGAGGCTTACCTTAGGAGACGTTAGGCTGGTGTCGTCCAGCGTCGTGTCCGTGGCCATGCGAGGCAGCTGGCCGCGCTCCTTCATCTCCCGCAGCAGGTCTGAACGGCTCGCGTGGCTCACCAGCGTCGACTCCAGCAGCGCAGTGAAGACGAAGGTGAAGCAGCCGCCTATCCAGACGTCGATGGCCATGGTGTAGGCGACCTGCGGCACCGAGGCGTACACGCGCGACACCTGCACGGCCAGCATGAGCAGCGCGGCCACCACCAGCGACAGGCGGGACGCGGTGTCGCCGCGGTCCAGCCAGAACGACGCCCACGACATGATGACCAGCATGCACGACGGCAGGTACACGTGGATCATGTAGTAGTTGAACTCTCGCCGCAGCAGCAGCTCCACCTTCAGGCAGCTGTAGTCACCTGCAACAAGGCAAAGTGCCGAGAGTTTGAGACCTGTCACCCAGCTTCTAAGCAAAACTATTATTTCTATTATTTGACTGCGAGCTAGAAAATTTTTAAATTTTTATTTGTGTGTGTGTGTGTGTGTGTGTGTGTGTGTGTGTGTGTGCGTGTGTGCGTGCACGTGCGAGCCCGCGTGTGTGAGTAAGTGAATGAGTTTGTGTATATTTGGCCTGTCTGCCTCTTATTAAAGGGACGATCGCACATCGCAGCGAAGTACACTACTGGCCATTAGAATTGCTACACCAAGAAGAAATGCAGATGATAAACGGTTATTCATTGGACAAATACACTACTGACCATTAACATTGCTACATCACGAAGATGACGTGCTACAGACGCGAAATTTAACCGGCAGGAAGAAGATGCTGTGATATGCAAATGATTAGCTTTTCAGAGCATTCACACAAGTATGGCGCCGGTGGCGACACCTACAACGTGCTGACATGAGGAAAGTTTCCAACCGATTTCTCATACACAAACAGCGGCTGACCGACGTTGCCTGGTGAAACGTTGTTGTGATGGCTCGTGTAAGGAGGAGAAATGTGTACCATCATGTTTCCGACTTTGATAAAGGTCGGATTGTAGCCTATCGCAATTGCGGTTTATCGAATCGCGACATTGCTGCTCACGTTGGCCGAGATCCAATGACTGTTAGCAGAATATCGAATCGGTGCGTTCAAGCGGGTAATACGGAACGCCGTGCTGGATCCCAACGGCCACGTATCACTAGCAGTCGAGATGACAGGCATCTTATCGCATGGCTCTAGCGGATCGTGCAGCCACGTCTCGATCCCTGAGTCAACAGATGGGGACGTTTGCAAGACAACAACCATCTGCACGAACAGTTCGACGACGTTTGCAGCAGCAGCTCGGAGACCATACCTGCGGTTACCTTTGACGCTGCATCACAGACAGGAGGGCCTGCGATGGTGTTCTCAACGACGAACCTGGGTGCACGAATGGCAAAACAGCATTTTTTCTGATGAATACAGGTTCTGTTTACAGCATCATGATGGTCGCATCCGTGTTTGGCGACATCGCGGTGAACGCACATTGGAAGCGTACCACCTGGCGTGTGGTGTGGGGTACCATTGGTTACACGTCTAGGTCACCTCTTGTTCGCATTGACGGCACTTTGAACAGTGGACGTTACATTTCAGATGTGTTACGACCCGTGGCTCTACCCTTCATTCGATCCCTGCGAAACCCTATATTTCAGCAGGATAATGTACGACCGCATGTTGCAGGTCCTGTACGGGCCTTCCTGCATACAGAAAATGTTCGACTCCTGCCCTGGCCAGCACATTTTCAGATCTCTCATCAACTGAAAACGTCTGGTCAATGGTGGCCGAGCAACTGCCTCGTCACAGTACGGCAGTCAATACTCTTGATGAACTGTGGTAACGTGTTGAAGCTGCATGGGCAGTTGTACCGGTACAAGGTATCCAAGCTCTGTTTGACTCAATGCCCAGGCGTATCAAGGACATTATTACGGCCAGAGATGGTTGTTGTGGGTACTGATTTCTTCGGATCTATGCACCCAAATTGCGCGAAAATGTAATCAAATGTCTGTTCTAGTATAATGTATTTGTCTAATGAATACCCGTTTATCATCTGCATTTCTTCTTGGTGTAGCAATTTTAATGGCCAGTAGTGTAGTTCATAAAGTTCACTGCAGAACAAGAACTGCTTCAAATTATCAAGCTATAGTGCGAATAGCTTTGAATGGCTAACATCTGACAACCAGTGGACGAGTGCGAACTAGAACTGTTTATTAATCAGGCACATCTTTCGCGGCAAACAGACCCGCTTGGACTGTCGCACGCGCGTTATAAATTGGGGAAGGCTCGCCGGCCCAAATTGAATCCGTCTGGTTGATTAACGAGGAGAGCCGGTGTGCCAGCCAGCCTGAATGTGGTTTTTAGGCGGTTTTCCACGTCCGACTAGATCAATATTTGACTGGTACCAATGTGCCGTTACACGATTCGCAAACATTTAGAAGACGTACTCACACTTTCACATGTGACAACATTGGACGCCGACAGTTGGAATGCACAGATTTCATTCTGGAGAGATGGTGAGAGGGATGGCGACATGAATGGCATCCGCCCCCTCTCTGCCACTAATACTGCAAAATCTGACAACAAACATATCAATATTTTCAAAATTTCGTGGCCCTGTCAGGAACTATATAAACGTTAATTTTAAATTAACAACAGCCTCAGTTGCAATGTTTACCTAGAGTTACCAAGGTTTCAGTTGGGATAACCCAACCTCCTTCAGAATAAAAGCAACTACGATTTGTCCATAATGGACAACGTCAAAAACTAAATACTATAATATAGTAATACATCGTCATATTGCAATAACTTACCTAGAAGCGCTTTTGAGGCTATGGCCAGTTCCAGTACTGAAACAAATGATGACAGACTAAAGGCCGAGATACTAAATGTCTTTTTCCAAAGCTGTTTCACAGAGGGAGACTGCACTGTAGTTCCTTCTCTAGATTGTCTCACAGATGACAAAACGATGATTATCGAAATAGACTACAGAGGGATAGAGAAACAATTAAAATCGCTCAAAAGAGGAAAGGCCGCTGGACCTGATGGGATACCAGTTCGATTTTACGTAGAGTACGCGAAGGAACTTGCCCCCCTTCTTGCAGCGGTGTACCGTAGATCTCTAGAAAAGCGTAGCGTTCAAAAGGATTGGAAAAGAGCACAGGTCATCCCCGTTTTCAAGAAAGGACGTCGAACGGATGTGCAGAACTATAGACCTATATTTCTAACATTGATCAGTTGTAGAATTTTGGAGCGCGTATTATGTTCGAGTATGGTTCAAATGGCTCTAAGCACTATGGGACTTAACTGCTGTGATCATCAGTCCCCTAGAACTTAGAACTACTTAAACCTAATTAACCTAAGGACATCACACACATTCATGCCCGAGGCAAGATTCGAACCTGCGACCGTAGCGGTCACGCGGTTCCAGACTGAGTCAACAGATGGGGACGTTTGCAAGACAACAACCATCTGCACGAACAGTTCGACGACGTTTGCAGCAGCAGCTCGGAGACCATACCTGCGGTTACCTTTGACGCTGCATCACAGACAGGAGGGCCTGCGATGGTGTTCTCAACGACGAACCTGGGTGCACGAATGGCAAAACAGCATTTTTTCTGATGAATACAGGTTCTGTTTACAGCATCATGATGGTCGCATCCGTGTTTGGCGACATCGCGGTGAACGCACATTGGAAGCGTACCACCTGGCGTGTGGTGTGGGGTACCATTGGTTACACGTCTAGGTCACCTCTTGTTCGCATTGACGGCACTTTGAACAGTGGACGTTACATTTCAGATGTGTTACGACCCGTGGCTCTACCCTTCATTCGATCCCTGCGAAACCCTATATTTCAGCAGGATAATGTACGACCGCATGTTGCAGGTCCTGTACGGGCCTTCCTGCATACAGAAAATGTTCGACTCCTGCCCTGGCCAGCACATTTTCAGATCTCTCATCAACTGAAAACGTCTGGTCAATGGTGGCCGAGCAACTGCCTCGTCACAGTACGGCAGTCAATACTCTTGATGAACTGTGGTAACGTGTTGAAGCTGCATGGGCAGTTGTACCGGTACAAGGTATCCAAGCTCTGTTTGACTCAATGCCCAGGCGTATCAAGGACATTATTACGGCCAGAGATGGTTGTTGTGGGTACTGATTTCTTCGGATCTATGCACCCAAATTGCGCGAAAATGTAATCAAATGTCTGTTCTAGTATAATGTATTTGTCTAATGAATACCCGTTTATCATCTGCATTTCTTCTTGGTGTAGCAATTTTAATGGCCAGTAGTGTAGTTCATAAAGTTCACTGCAGAACAAGAACTGCTTCAAATTATCAAGCTATAGTGCGAATAGCTTTGAATGGCTAACATCTGACAACCAGTGGACGAGTGCGAACTAGAACTGTTTATTAATCAGGCACATCTTTCGCGGCAAACAGACCCGCTTGGACTGTCGCACGCGCGTTATAAATTGGGGAAGGCTCGCCGGCCCAAATTGAATCCGTCTGGTTGATTAACGAGGAGAGCCGGTGTGCCAGCCAGCCTGAATGTGGTTTTTAGGCGGTTTTCCACGTCCGACTAGATCAATATTTGACTGGTACCAATGTGCCGTTACACGATTCGTAAACATTTAGAAGACGTACTCACACTTTCACATGTGACAACATTGGACGCCGACAGTTGGAATGCACAGATTTCATTCTGGAGAGATGGTGAGAGGGATGGCGACATGAATGGCATCCGCCCCCTCTCTGCCACTAATACTGCAAAATCTGACAACAAACATATCAATATTTTCAAAATTTCGTGGCCCTGTCAGGAACTATATAAACGTTAATTTTAAATTAACAACAGCCTCAGTTGCAATGTTTACCTAGAGTTACCAAGGTTTCAGTTGGGATAACCCAACCTCCTTCAGAATAAAAGCAACTACGATTTGTCCATAATGGACAACGTCAAAAACTAAATACTATAATATAGTAATACATCGTCATATTGCAATAACTTACCTAGAAGCGCTTTTGAGGCTATGGCCAGTTCCAGTACTGAAACAAATGATGACAGACTAAAGGCCGAGATACTAAATGTCTTTTTCCAAAGCTGTTTCACAGAGGGAGACTGCACTGTAGTTCCTTCTCTAGATTGTCTCACAGATGACAAAACGATGATTATCGAAATAGACTACAGAGGGATAGAGAAACAATTAAAATCGCTCAAAAGAGGAAAGGCCGCTGGACCTGATGGGATACCAGTTCGATTTTACGTAGAGTACGCGAAGGAACTTGCCCCCCTTCTTGCAGCGGTGTACCGTAGATCTCTAGAAAAGCGTAGCGTTCAAAAGGATTGGAAAAGAGCACAGGTCATCCCCGTTTTCAAGAAAGGACGTCGAACGGATGTGCAGAACTATAGACCTATATTTCTAACATTGATCAGTTGTAGAATTTTGGAGCGCGTATTATGTTCGAGTATGGTTCAAATGGCTCTAAGCACTATGGGACTTAACTGCTGTGATCATCAGTCCCCTAGAACTTAGAACTACTTAAACCTAATTAACCTAAGGACATCACACACATTCATGCCCGAGGCAAGATTCGAACCTGCGACCGTAGCGGTCACGCGGTTCCAGACTGTAGCGCCTAGAACCGCACGGCCACTCCGACCGGCTATGTTCGAGTATAATGACTTTTCTGGAGACTATGAATTTACTCTGTAGGAATCAGCATGGGTTTCGAAAAAGACCGTCGTGTGAAACCCAGCTCACGCTATTCGTCCACGAGACTGAGAGGGCCATAGACACGGGTTCCCAGGTAGATGCCGTGTTTCTCGACTTCCGCAAGGCGTTCGATACAGTTCCCCACAGTCGTTTAATGAACAAAGTAAGAGCATATGGACTACCAGACCAATTGTGTAATTGGATTGAAGAGTTCCTAGATAACAGAACGCAGCATGTGATTCTAAATGGAGAGATGTCTTCCGAATTAAGAGTGATTTCAGGTGTGTTGCTGGGGAGTGTCGTACGACCGTTGCCATTCACAATATACACAAATGGCCTTGTGGATAACATCGGAAGTTCACTGAGGCTTTTGCGCATGATGCTGTAGTATATCGAGAGGTTGTAACAATGGAAAATTGTACTGAAATGCAGGAGGATCTGCAACGAATTGACGTATGGTGCAGGGAATGGCAATTGAATCTCAATGTAGACAAGTGTAATGTGCTACGTATTCACAGAAAGAAAGATACCATATTATTTAGCTACAATATAGCAGGTCAGCAACTGCAAGCAGTTAATTCCATAAATTATCTGGGAGTAGGCATTAGGAGTGATTTAAAATGCAATGGTCATACAAAGTTGATCGTCGGTAAAGCAGATGCCAGACTGAGATTCATTGGAAGAATCCTAAGGAAACGCAATCCGAAAACAGAGTAAATAGGTTACAGTACACTTGTTCGCTCACTGCTTGTATATTGCTCACCAGTGTGGGGTCCGTACCAGATAGGGTTGATAGAAGAGATAGACTAGGTCCAACGGAGAGCAGCGCGCTTCGTTACAGGATCATTTAGTAATCGCGAAAGCGTTGCGGAGATGATAGATAAACTCCAGTGGAAGACTTTGCAGCAGAGACGCTGTGTAGCTCGGTACGTGCTTTTGTTGAAGTTTCGAGAACATACCTTCACCGAGGAGTCAAGCAGTATATTGCTCCCTCCTACGTATATCCCGCGAAGAGACCATGAGGATAAAATCAGAGAGATTAGAGCCCACACAGAGGCATACCGACAATCTTTCTTTCCACGAACAATATGGGACTGGAATAGAAAGGAGAACCGATAGAGGTACACATGGTACCCTCCGCCACACACCGTCAGGTGGCTTGCGGAGTATGGATGTAGATGTATATTTTCTTTCCATATACTTCGGTATGTGTATAACTAAGTTTGTGTCAAGTCTTATTTCGCTTATCTAATGGTCAAGTGGCAAACAGTGCCACAGAATAAAGTTTTTCTAGCACTAGACGAAACGCAATAAAGCATAAATGTGAAAATATGTATTTTTAATATTCTTAGAATTTATTTGTAGAAGTTAAGGTCATTGAGCCAATTTCCGCATAATGGTAGTTACGAAATCTATGCTTTCATGAATAAGAATTCAGTTAACTATGCTATGTTTTATATCAAATCACTCAGTGTATTATCACGCGTCTAACGGTGTACTTTTTTTTTTTAATTCGAGAGTTGTGAATTTTATGTAATTCGTGGTGACAGGAGTCACAAATGACTACGAGGGGCTGTAGAAGTTGCAACCAACGGGAAGCGAGCGTGCTGCGACGTTATGGGCTAGGACAGAGAGGAGGATTTGCGTTACGGATGTGGTGAAGGGAAGTCTCGTCTGAGGTGAGGTGAATTTCCAACTGAGTCACGGTACAGCGAAGACTTGCTGCACTTAGTTTTTCTTACAAGGGAACCTCCCCATCGCACCCCCCTCAGATTTAGTTATAAGTTGGCACAGTGGATAGGCCTTGAGAAACTGAACACAGATCAATCGAGAAAACAGGAAGAAGTTGTGTGGAACTATGAAAAAAAAGCAAAATATACAAACTGAGTTGTCCATTGGATATAGGCAACATCAAGGACAACTTCAGCTCAGCAGCGCCGTGGTCCCGTGGTTAGCGTCAGCACCTGCGGAACAAGAGGTCCTTGGTTCAAGTCTTCCTTCGAGCGTAAAATTTTATTTTCAGACAATTATCAATGTTCAGGAACTCAGACATATTCAACTTCGCTCTCCAAAATTCCAGGACATATTCAGATTTGCTTGGACATAAGCAGGATTTGACGGTCGACACACGGAAAAATTTGAAAACGTTAAAAACATATGTTTTGACAGAGCACAGGGAAAAGTGTGCGACTGTGAAACTGTTGGATTCGTTTCTTGCAGTTTATGTGACAAACTCTTACATTGTCATCACTTTTTTGGGAGTAATTCTCACATCCACAAGAAAACCTAAATCGGGCAATGTAGAATCTTTTTACCCATTCGCCAAGTGTACAAGTTAGGTGGGTCGACAACATATTCCTGTCATGTGACGCACATGCCCTCACCAGTGTCGTATAGAATATATCAGACGTGTTTTCCTGTGGAGGAATCGGTTGACCTATGACCTTGCGATCAAATGTTTTCGGTTCCCATTGGAGAGGCACGACCTTTCGTCTACTAATCGCACGATTTTGCGGTGCGGTCGCAAAACACAGACACTAAACTTATTACAGTGAACAGAGACGTCAATGAACGAATGGACAGATCATAACTTTGCGAAAATAAAGAAAAACTTTTCACTTGAGGGGAGATTTGAACTAAGAACCTCTCGTTACGCAGCTGCTCACGCTAACCACGGGACTACGGCGCTTCTGAGTTCAGATTATCCTTGATGTTGCCTATCTTCGCATGGACTACTCAGTTTGTATATTTTGCTTTTTTTTTCATAGTTCCACACAACTTCTTCCTGTTTTCTCGATTGATCTGTTTTCAGTTTTTCAAGGCCTATCCACTGTGCCAACTTATAACTAAATCTGAGGGGGGTGCGATGGGGAGGTTCCCTTGTTAGCAGCATGGGTCCGTATGTGTGCGAGGTTGTGATACTTAGAAATTCCAGAAGCGAAGCTGTGTTATGAAGTTTTTAAACGTCAGGTAACTTGCTGATGGACTGTGTAAGAGCTTAGCAATGTACATTGTTTATAAAATTTAGTAGGATAGTATGTGATCTTTCTCTTACGGATTGCAACTGACTAAGCCAGTTATTTATTTGCCGTGAAATATCTTCTTTCTCTTTTTCCTGGCCTTTATCCAGTATCACCACAGGATTGATATGTTTGATTTTAAATTAACAACAGCCTCAGTTGCAATGTTTACCTAGATTTACCTAGGTTTCAGTTGGGATAACCCAACCTTCTTCAGAATAAAAGGAACTACGATTTGTCCATAATGGACAACGTCAAAAACTGAAAACTATATTATAGTAATACATCGTCATATTGCAATAACTTATCTGGGAAAGAGCCTCGCCCCAACTTCGTGACCGCAGTACGGCAGCAACGGATGTTCACATCTACATCTACATCCATACTCCGCAAGCCACCTGACGGTGTGTGGCGGAGGGTACCATGTGTACCTCTATCGGTTCTCCTTTCTATTCCAGTCCCGTATTGTTCTTGGAAAGAAAGATTGTCGGTATGCCTCTGTGTGGGCTCTAATCTCTCTGATTTTATCCTCATGGTCTCTTCGCGAGATATACGTAGGAGGGAGCAATATACTGCTTGACTCCTCGGTGAAGGTATGTTCTCGAAACTTCAACAAAAGCCCGTACCGAGCTACTGAGCGTCTTTCTTACAGAGTCTTCCACTGAAGTTTATCTGTCATCTCCTTAACGCTTTCGCGATTACTAAATGATCCTGTAACGAATTGCGCTTCTCTCTGTTGGATCTTCTCTATCGCTTCTATCAACCCTATCTGGTACTGATCCCACACTGGTGAGCAATATTCAAGAAGTGGGTGAACAAATGTACTGTAACCTGTACTGTTTTCGGATTGCATTTCCTTAGGATTCTTCCAATGAATCTCAGTCTGGCATCTGCTTTACCGACAATCAACTTTATATGAACATTCCATTTTAAATCATTCCTAATACGTACTCCCAGATAATTTATGGCAGTGGTTCCCAACAGGTGGTCCACGGCACCCCAGGGGTCCGCGAGCTATGCCAGAGGGGTCCGCAAGATGCTATTAGATTAAAAAATATATTAAATATATTTCGTACGATAACAGATTTTTTGTTTTGGCCACTTCCTGCATGAGCAGAGTCTCAGCGAACGCTAACTTCTGCGTCTAGCTTTTTCCTAGAGTGTAAAGAGATCGACAGTGAGCATGAGCAACTTCTTATTCATACAGATGTAGGATGGCTTTCTCGAGGTTGGTTTCTTGTCAAGATTTTTTGAACTTAGAGACGAGGTTCGTGTCTTCCTTCTTGACACAAATTACGCGGATTTTCTCACTAACTTCTCTTGGCTTTGCTCAGTTGCGTTCTTAGCTATGTGTCTGAACACTTGAATGTGTTAAATTTGAGTTTACAAGGAAAAAGTATAGACATGTTCAAAGTTGAGGATAAGATTAGTGCTATGGTCAAAAAGTGTCAGATCTGGGCGTCAAGGATAGAAAATGAGTCACTAACTAACTTTTCTACTTTAAAACAATTCTTGGAGTCATCAGATAAGAGTTTGCCTGACCAGATCAAGATCAATGTAACCGAGCATCTACGTAGCCTAGCCATCACTTTTAGAGAGTATTTCCCTTAACCTGAAACTGACGACAGATGGATTCGAAATCCCTTCAGCAATGAAGAAATAGACAAAATCCAAGGCGTCACTGAAGATGAGCAAGATCAACTTGTGGATCTGTCCATATGTGGTACGATGATAAACATTTTCATCGGTGATAAAATTACAGGCTTCTGGGCATCGGCACCCAAAGACTACAAGAAACTTGGAGATAAGGCAATGAAAAATATCCTTCCATTTCCAACCAATCATCGCTGTGAGCAAGCATTTTCTTCCACGTGTTTCGTGAAAAACAAATATAGGAATAGGCTCGACATACAGTCGGATTTCAGAGTGAAAGTTTCAAGTTTGGAATCTAATATTTCAGAAATAATTGACTCAAAGGTCAGATTGAACTCATCTCATTAAGAACTGAAAATAAAAACTAACTGCATACTGATGAAGTACTCTGTTGCAACTGTATTTTTTCAAATAAATAATACTTTCTATGAAATTAGTGTTTTCTTATTTTTCACACATGTCTACTCAATGCAGTCTCAAGTGTAGTACACTTGAAAGACCAATACACTCAGTTTTAATTTTTTCCTGTCATTTTCAGTTCATACTCAATTTTCATTTTTTTAAGGAGTTTGTTATACTAAAGAACCAGATTTGAAGACAAAGATTTTGAGCGATAATCAGAAATTTAACAAAAACAATGATGGCTAAATTGGAAAAGTTTTAAGCTCAATATTTTTTCGATAATGAATATGTCAATGTTTTTTCTAAGTACCAGTAAACGTATAAAAAGACTCTTAATTTGGCTTTTTTAGGTACTTGATACTGTGATATGACAAGGTACCAATCATGTTCGATGAGGGGGTCGTCGAGAAAATTTTGTTGGGAACCTCTGCTTCAGAAGATGATGAATGTCACAGTCGTCGAAATGTCGCGGTATTTCATCACTGCCACCGTTTGGAAACGCCAGAGCTTTCCACCATTGTTGAGAGAAGTTACGTTTCCCGTATAGCCTGTTGGTTGTAAAAGTAAGTTATTTTAATGCCTTCCCCTAACGACTAATTTCGATTACTTACATGTCATTTGCAGTCGGTCACTATGATACTTACCTGTAGCAATGGAGACGCATTTGATAACGGCCACCTAGTCTCATTGGCTCATTACTGCCCAACCCAAACGGCTAATGGCGGAAATTTGAAAATTGGAGAAGGTATTTATCTTATACTGTAGGCTTCGTTTTTCGAAATCCCACTCCTAAAGGAATGTAACAGACGATGAAATGTTTTTCAAAAATATGTCGCTATTAAGGTCATTTTGAAGGTAAACCTACATAAATTGATATTTGGTTTCTCTGTCAGAAATACAGGTTTCAGAATTTTTCGAAATGACTAAAATTATTTTTGAAAATAAATAATTATTAGAGAACTACTTAAGTATTTTTAAAGCTATACTTCTAAAAATTGGTAATTGACTTCTCGGTTACAAATGAAAAAAAAAATGTGTCTCAGTGTTTTTGGAAATTAAACCCACTAATGGGGTGAAATATTTCATTGCGTAAGGATTTTTAATGTCAAATCTATGAAAATTTGAGTTTGGCTTCACGATTAAAAATAAAAATCGTGTTCCACTGTTTTTGAAAATTCAAGCCCTATGGGGTAAACTAGGACATGAAAGTTTTTATGGAAAGATTTCATTATACGAGCGTTTTTAAGGCTAAAGCTATGAAGAATTTGTATTCGGCTTCTATTTTAGAAATAAAAAACACACATTTCACTGTTTTTGGAAATTTAATTCCTAAGTGGGTGAAAGAGGTAGTGAAGTGTTTTACGAATATCTTTCAGTGTGTCAGCATTTTTAGAGTTACATCTTCGGGAACTGATGTTTGGCTTCTCGGTTAAGAAGAGACTGTTAGAAATTCGACTCCTAAGGAGACGAAATTGGGATCTTTTTGAGTATTTGATTATGCAAGGAATACTGAAGTCAAATACTTAAAGAATGAGATTTTCACTCTGCAGCGGGGTGTGCGCTGATATGAAACTTCCTGGCAGATTAAAACTGTGTGCCGGACCCAGACTCGAACTCGGAACCTTTGCTTTTCGCGGGCAAGTGCTCTACCAGCTGAGCTACCCAAGCACGACCCACGCAGCGTCCACATAGTAAAGTTTGGAAGGTAGGAGACGAGGTACTGGCGGAAGTAAAACACATACACTGCGGAAAAAATATCTGTTAACGGTAGAACTGATGTTTTATCAATATGCAAGCATTATACCAACCGACTGCAATTTCAGTCACTGACGGAATTTTGTCACGTGGCAATAGCGACTTGTTATATCATTAGAGACGTAAAAGCCACCTTGCCGCACCCCTAGTGAAAAACGAAAATAGGTTTTGTTGTTATCCCATTTTTTGCCATGCAAACCCAATCAGCAAGAATAAGTATATTTAGATAACATTCTTGTCTCTTCCTGTGTATTCTTGTTGAAACATTGTATTTATAACGTAACTCTATTCCCATGACTTACTATTTTTTATTTACACTAGAAAATATGGTTGGAACCCGAAACACAGGTCGTGTGAAATATAAAATTAACAAAATAAGCTAACGTCATGCAATTTTAAAATAAGCTAACGTCATGCAATTTTTTTTTTCGTTGCTTCTGACCAGCCTCCTTCTCGTATGGTTGGTTAGATTGTCCACGTCAGCGGACTTGTGGTCTGTTTTAACAACATTAACTTTTTATTAGATACGATAAAAAATATTGTGACAACAGTTGAATATTGCAAAATATCAACCCAACTGTAGAGTAAGCGATAGGTTATCGGATATAAAGGGTCTTCATGCACTGTCTGTCTCCTAGGTGCCTATACTACCATACTCAACGTCATCTGTTTTCAAGGATTGTGTTATGAGTCGGAAGAAAATCTGTTCACCACAATTATCTGTCGCTCTCATTCTCTTATATTGTAGCACATGGTCGTCAAAAGGGATCAAATGGGACTAGGAACACTGTAAGGTCTAACTGTTAGTGTTTCAACGACCGATAGATCCAGTTTCACAAATTTAGAGAGTGCGACTGTTGGTTGCATCTTTACCATCACCCTTCTCTCTCCCTGGTCAGAGCGGCCGATGCTCCAGTAGAGGCCATTGCCGTACCTGTAGTCGTCACGGTGTTGCAGTAGTCCGTGAGGAACTTCTCAAGAGTGAAGAGCGACAGGTGTAGGTTGCTCATGATCTGCACAGGGTCGCCGTCTTTCCACAGGAGCACCACGTCATCAGTCTTCCAACCATCTGCAACATAATGACTCGTGAAAAAACTTCTAGGAAACTCGCTAGGAACGCGAAGACATTCCACAATGAGCTTAGTATACTGCCTTGAGAATTCTTTGCCGGTCGCGGTGGCCGAGCGGTTCTAGGCGCTTCAGTCCAGAACCGCGCGACTGCTACGGTCGAAGGTTCAAATCCTGCCTCGGGCATGGATGTGTGTGATGTCCTTAGGTCAGTTAGGTTTAAGTAGTTCTAAGTCTAGGGGACTGATGACCTCAGATGTTAAGTCCCATAGTGCTCAGTGCCATTTGAGATTTCTTTTCTTAAGTTCAACTCTTTCTATGCCACTGAAAAGGGCACTCGTAGAGCTATTAAACAGTGTTAGAAATCGATAGCCTATTGGCTTGCCTGACAATCAGATTCATTCATCTCCTTCTGCCACTCCAGGTTTAGGCCTAAAGCCTATTCCCGTCTCAACATCTCATCCTTGGTATTGTCTGCCCCCGGTAGCTGAATGGTCAGCGTGGCCCGCGTTCGATTCCCGGCTGGGTCGGAGATTTTTCTCCGCCTAGGGACTGGGTGTTGTGCTGTCATCCTATCATCCTCATCGACTGCAGGTCACCGAAGTCGCGTCAAATTGAAAGACCGGCACCCGGCGAACGGCCTGGCCGACGGGGAGTCCTAGCCATACGATTAAATAAATAAATCCTTGGCATTTCCACACTTCTCTTGCCCCATGCTTTATAACCCATTGCTAGTTTAGGAAGTCTTTGTGGTGACATACGAAATAGATATTCTCTCCATTTTTCTTTGTATTGGATTGCCTTTTGGGATACTGATTGTATTCTCAATTCTTCACTCATTACTTCGTTTCTAATTTTGTCTTCCCCATTGTAGCCTACCATAGATCTTAGAAATTAGGTTTCCGATGCTTCTAGTTGCCGTAAATCTTTATTTCTCAAAGTCCGACTTCCTGCTCCATATAATAAAGTATGAATGGCCGTGGCTTTATAAAATTTCAGTTCTGTCTTTTGCCTTGTTTTCCCTTAAGTGTCATTCTAATTGTGCCACATATACGCCCATAAGAATTACTTTCTTCTGTATATACATATCTTCATCATACGATATTTCACATCCTAAATACTTAAAATGGGCCACCTGTTCTATCGGTTTGTTATTGAGGATTATTTTTCTTCTTACTGCATGAATATCTAAAAATGCCATGTTCTTAGTTTTACTTATAGGTACTGACCGATTGTCACTCTCTATCGGTACAAAATAATTTAGGGTATCGATTGTATACAAGTATTTTATTTCGTAATTTGGTTAATACATTTACTGAAATCCACAATGAAACTGGTGGAAATCAAATATTCACTAAATTCAGATGGAACGAGGCAAAATAATTTCTATACAACATAAAATCAATAATAGAAGGTAAATTAACTAACATTAATTAATATTATTTGATCTGGCGCAATCTGCCACCCATTTTGAACAGAACGAAAAATTTCCTTGCATGTGGAAATCGATCACAATTTACTGCAACCCTGTGATACTTTATAGTAATTACACTTCAAGGTGCATGTCTGTCATTTTTGTTAACACATATATGAATGAATGAACGAATAAGGTCGTGTGAATCACGTCCCAATGTCACAAGGTGTTTTTTTCTTTGTTTTCCTTTTTTTATTGTGGCATGTGGACTGGTTGCATTCCAGGTATTCCAGTACCTGTAACAGTCTTGTATAGCTGGCGTAAATGAGTGTAGCGTTGTGTAGCGTCCTGTTTGTGCTGTTAATGACAGATGGCAGAAGATCTTTACGTCGCCATCCGAAGTACAAACAGCCATCGACAGTGTCACATTAAACTCGATGGGACACTGCAGAGAGATATCGAATTTAACCGAGGACTTTGGCATAGAGCCTTGTGATCAGGAATGGCATAGAGCCTTGTGATCAGGAATCACCTCCTTCTCTTGCTGGGCAAATACTGAGGATGAAAGTAGTTTCAGTACATTGATTCGAAACGGCTGTCTCCACGTCGACAGCTACCACACTAGCGGAGACGAGTATATCCTTAACGGTCGTTTAAAATCCATATATCTGTACTGAAGTTAAAAGCAATGTTACACATCATCTTTGGCTTAAATTGATATGAAGGATAAAGACCAAAGAAAGGCCCTTGAATAACTTTGCTATTGTCGGAGAACTTTCTTGTGCGATAAACTGTTTAAATCATTAAATAAATAAGTGACTATCAACGTTCGAGGAGAGCCAAGTGATGTCAGAGCGACACCATTTTTACGTTACTGTTCACATTCCCGAAGACGTATTTCTCCAGGAGAATTAGTGTGCTCTGAAATTTGAACACACGAATACTTCAGAAAAAATACGTTTTCGGCAATATGAACAGTCACGTCTGATTTGTGTTAAGGTACAATTTAGCTCGTCACATGAGTAGGAACGAACAAATGAAGAATGTCACAAAGAATCAAATGGAAATAACAATTATGTTCACTTTGTCTTCTGTTATAAGACCGACTGCAGTTACACGTTCCAATAGGCGGCATGCAACGTGCTATTTGGGAAATTAGTTCAAATGGTTCAAATGGCTCTGAGCACTATGCGACTTAACTTCTGAGGACATTAGTCGCCTAGAACTTAGAACTAATTAAACCTAACTAACCTAAGGACATGACACACATCCATGCCCGAGGCAGGATTCGAACCTGCGACCGTAGCTGTCGCTCGGCTCCAGACTGTAGCGCCTAGAACCGCACGGCCACTCCGGCCGGCGGGAAATTAGTGAAAGATATTGATCGCGCAACTGAATAGAACGAAAAATATAAAAGGACGATATAGCTCACAATCATGGCATTGCTTGAAAAAATAAAAATAAAAAAAATGAAAAATCAAGAGAGAGTATCTGGGTGGATATCGTCACAATAGCCCACTCAGAAGAGGCTACAAGGAAAGGGAAACTGTAGGCAAAGTATCTTTACCTACGACCGTGTTACTTAGTTTCTGGGATGTTGTACGAAAAGGTATTTCATGGAGTATCAAAGCAGCTTGCTAATGCACATATTCCATTTCGCGTAGGAAAGACCCCGCACCTGAGCATACAGTATAGTTTTAGAAACTACATATCGATTAGATGCTCTGATGATAGTAACTGAACATATTAGTGTGTGATAGGCCAGGTGGAGAGCTTTTGAATCACCTGGTGAATACTAACTCATGAGGCGGCCCGGACTGCGTATATGAATGAGCGAATAGAATACCAGCAAGAGGAACTGACTGCTTTGTTGCGACTCATCTGTTGATAAGTCATTAGGAGCCGAGAAGAACCGGGACAAGGCGACCGAGCCACTGAAGAACCCTCCCCACTCTTCCCGGTAGATGATAGTTGGACGTTTACAGACGTACAGTACAGCTGAACCGGATAGTACGTACTACAAAATAGCTATGCTCGCGATCACTTCTGTACAGTCGACCGAAGTAAGACTGAAGTTAGATTACTTGCAGATGAGCAAGAGTGCATATCACAGCGTTTGTGTGATCCAGCACTTCGTCAAACGTGTTGTCGAAGCACGAAAGTCACTTTTGTTGTTGTTTACGTTGTACTAATTTCTAGTGCAGTTCGTTGTGTACTTTTTTCACATAATATTTTCGTTATCAACATGGCAAATGGTAAATAACAAAACTGAGGAAATCATTGACGTTAGGTCCTTGTCTGAAAGGTGAAAAGCAGGTAGTGCAACGGTTGAGGAAAATCAGAATCTGTTTATGCAAAATTGATGGCTAAGCTAAAATATTTCAAATCCCACACTGAGGAGTTTACAAAATTTTCAAAGAACTTGTCGCAAGAAGAAACAAATGTAGCTAGCATTGCAGAAATTCGGACGTATGCGGATGGTGTTCGCCTACCTTCTTTGTTGTACTCCCATATGATGTTCTGAAGAGCCCAAAGATACTGTTTGAGGATGGAGAACCGACACAGAAGATAAACATAACATGGAGGTAAGGAAGATAAGTTGTTAATGATTTTCCTTAAACTTTTGCGAAGAAGTGATCATCTTGAAGACGTATTAAAAATAACTCCTTGTACGTAAAGTTATTTACAAAATAACGAATAGTAGTGTGGTATCGATAGCTACGATGCCACGGCTTAGGGTGGCACTACGACAGACACCGACGACAGCGCCCTGTAACCGGCGCTGGGGAGCTCTACGAGCATCGCTACAGATTCTCCCCATTTCATCTAGAGCAGACGGCCGGGACACTTCGCACCTCATTCCAAGTTATGTATTCATTTTTCTAGGGTAAAGGTGATTTAAATTCATACTGCAGTACCGACGTGTATTACCATTTCCTGCTCCTACCCACGCGCCGCCTTCCAGGCGGGATACAAAAGTTGGCGTCGAGGCGATCTTCCTATCATTTCCTTTTTTGCTCGGTATTGCTTTAGGTTTTTCTGTGATACCCCCGTTTGGTAGAATTTTGCACAGAGCACAACATAATCATAGCTAACACTTGGTTTAAGAATCATGAAAGAAGATTGTATACATGGAAGAACCCTGGAGATACTAAAAGGTATCAGATAGATTATGTAATGGTAAGACAGAGATTTAGGAACCAGGTTTTAAATTGTAAGACATTTCCAGGGGCAGATGTGGACTCTGACCACAATCTATTGGTTATGACCTGTAGATTAAAACTGAAGAAACTGAAAAAAGGTGGGAATTTAAGGAGATGGGACCTGGATAAACTGAAAGAACCAGAGGTTGTACAGAGTTTCAGGGAGAGCATAAGGGAACAATTGACAGGAATGGGGGAAAGAAATACAGTAGAAGAAGAATGGGTAGCTTTGAGGGATGAAGTAGCGAAGACAGCAGAGGATCAAGTAGGTAAATAGACGAGGGCTAGTAGAAATCCTTGGGTAACAGAAGAAACATTGAATTTGATTGATTACAGGAGAAAATATAAACACACAGTAAATGAAGCAGGTAAAAATGCATACAAACGTCTCAAAAATGAGATTGACAGGAAGTGCAAAATGGCTAAGCAGGGATGGCTAGAGGACAAATGTAAGGATGTAGAGGCTTATCTCACTAGGGGTAAGATAGATACTGCCTACAGGAAAATTAAAGAGACCTTTGGAGAAAAGAGAGCCACTTGTATGAATATCAAGAGCTCAGATGGAAACCCAGTTTTAAGCAAAGAAGGGAAAGCAGAAAGGTGGAAGGAGTATATAGAGGCTCTATACAAAGGCAAGGTACTTGAGGGCAATATTATGGAATTGGAGGAGGATGTAGATGAAGATGAAGATGAAATGGGAGATACGATACTGCGTGAAGAGTTTGACAGAGCACTGAAAGACCTGAGTCGAAACAAGGCCCCCGGAGTAGACAACATTCCATTAGAACTACTGACGGCCTTGGGAGAGCCAGTCCTGACAAAACTCTACCATCTGGTGAGCAAGATGTATGAGACCGGCGAAATACCCTCAGCCTTCAAGAAGAATATAATAATTCCAATCCCAAAGAAAGAAGGTGTTGACTGATGTGAAAATTACCGAACTATCAGTTTAATAAGTCACAGCTGCAAAATACTAACACGAATTCTTTACAGACGAATGGAAAAACTAGTAGAAGCCAACCTCGGGGAAGATCAGTTTGGATTCCGTAGAAACACTGGAACACGTGAGGCAATACTGGCCTTACGACTTATCTTAGAAGAAAGATTAAGGAAAGGCAAACCTACGTTTCTAGCATTTGTGGACTTAGAGAAAGCTTTTGACAATGTTGACTGGAATACTCTCATTCAAATTCTAAAGGTGGCAGGGGTAAAATACAGGGAGCGAAAGGCTATTTACAATTAGTACAGAAACCAGATGGCAGTTATAAGAGTCGAGGGACATGAAAGGGAAGCAGTGGTTGGGAAGGGAGTAAGACAGGGTTGTAGCCTCTCCCCGATGTTGTTCAACCTGTATATTGAGCAAGCAGTAAAGGAAACAAAAGAAAAATTCGGAGTAGATATTAAAATTCATGGAGAAGAAATAAAAACTTTGAGGTTCGCCGATGACATTGTAATTCTGTCAGAGACAGCAAAGGACTTGGAAGAGCAGTTGAATGGAATGGACAGTGTCTTGAAAGGTGGATATAAGATGAACATCAACAAAAGCAAAACAAGGATAATGGAATGTAGTCTAATTAAGTCGGGTGATGCTGAGGGAATTGGATTAGGAAATGAGACACTTAAAGTAGTAAAGGAGTTTTGCTATTTGTGGAGCAAAATAACTGATGGTGGTCGAAGTAGAGAGGATATAAAATGTAGACTGGCAATGGCAAGGAAAGCGTTTGTGAAGAAGAGAAATTTGTTAACATCGAGTATAGATTTAAGTGTCAGGAAGTCATTTCTGAAAGTATTTGTATGGAGTGTAGCCATGTATGGAAGTGAAACATGGACGATAAATAGTTTGGACAAGAAGAGAATAGAAGCTTTCGAAATGTGGTGCAACAGAAGAATGCTGAAGATTAGATGGGTAGATCACATAACTAATGAGGAAGTATTGAATAGGATTGGGGAGAAGAGAAGTTTGTGGCACAACTTGACCAGAAGAAGGGATCGGTTGGTAGGACATGTTCTGAGGCATCAAGGGATCACCAATTTAGTACTGGAGGGCAGCGTGGAGGGTAAAAATCGTAGAGGGAGACGAAGAGATGAATACACTAAGTAGATTCAGAAGGATGTAGGTTGCAGTAGGTACTGGGAGATGAAAAAGCTTGCACAGGATAGAGTAGCATGGAAAGCTGCATCAAACCAGTCTCAAGACTGAAGACAACAACAACAACAACACCCCCGTTTGCTTGAGTGACTGTATCTGCGTGCTCCCCCCTTTTGCTATATAGACTTTCATTTGTGTCAACCATGGCTTCGCCACAAGAACAGGCTTCGCTGTCCGATCTTGTACGTTTTCAGGCTCAGCAAATGACGCAGCTGCTTGCTGCCGTAAATGGACTGGTCACACTACAGACTGCAGCTACTTCGGCGCCTCCGACGCCACTGCCTGTATCGACGCCGTCGCCGACGGCGCGGTCATTTCGTGCCTTCAGTCCTGACGTTGAACGCTGGCCAGAATACATCGCCCAGCCCAAGGCACACTTCGCAGCATACGACATACCAGCTACAGAGCGGCTTGCCTTTTTCATTGCCAACGCGGGTGTTGGGTTATACCGTGTGCTCGTGAAATTTTCCCACCATCCGCCCGGAAACTAAAACTTACGACGAAGCGATTGATGCTTTGAACTCCCACTTCCGTGACAGTGTAAATGTGGTAGCTGCACGATATAAATTCTTTAGTCTCCGGCGTGGCCCTACTCAGTCGAATAAATCTTGGTTAGCGGACCTACAGGGACTAACTTCTGACTGTGACTTTAATTGCTCGTGTGGACGTTCACATGCGTATATGATTAGGGACGCTATTACGCAGAATGTGGAAGATCACCTGATCCGCGAACAAATCCTCAGTTTTAAAAACCTGTCTTTGCAGGAAGTAGTGGTCTTGCTAGACAGACAAGATACTTTAGATATGGCTACTTCCACGTTCGACGTGACCCCGGCCGGGTGTGTGTACTGTTAGCGCGGCACAACACGTGCCCTTTCGCCCGGTCCTAGCCCAGCCAGCCGCGCCGCTCGCGCGCACGTAAACAATTCTCAAACCAGGCACCCACTAAGAAACTGAAATCATATCCGAACTGCTTTCGTGCCCACCTACTGAATAGTTGCCCATCCCGTCAAGCACAATCTTATTTTTGTAATAAGGACATGTGCAAGCTGTGTGTAGCAAGAGGAACTCTAATTCCGAACTTGTCTCCCGTTCGCGTGATTCTCGTGGGCGTCAGCGCAACGGCAACCGCCATGATAATTCACATCAGCCGATGGACGTTAATGCCATTTATTGAAAGCATTCTGCTTAAAGTGCGACAACGGCTCGTCGTGTGAATTTTTTCCAGACACTTCCTCTCGCATTCAGCGCGATGCGAGGAAACTTTTTTTGACTTTGAACATTTGTGGACGATCTGTTAGCATGCAGCTGAACACTGGTGCTTCAGTTTCTTTACTGAACAGATCTACGTATGACTTGCTTGATTCGCCCCCACTTCGTCGTTAGTATTCCACGCTGAATACATTTACTGGACTGGAAATCTGTGCTCGGCGTGTGTAGTTTGCAAGAAACGTATGGTGCAACGACCCGTACAGTGTCTTCCATGTCTCTGCTCTAGTGATGCTACGAACATTTTTGGCTCGACGCATTTGAATTTTTTGGCCTCGCAATTCAGGACAATGTACTTTGCATCAACGCTCGTGACCATGCGGACAGTGTTGCCGCACTATGCGATGATTTTGCTGAACTCTTTTTCTGATGGTCTTGGTTGCGCCACAGACTTTGCAGCATATGTTAGATAAAGACAATGCCATGCCTGTGTGACGGCGTAGCTTCTGAACTTAAGCATTTGCTAGACATTGGTGTCATTGACCCTGTTTCTGCTTCGCCATGGACCCCGACTGTAGTGTGAAGAAACCAAACGGTTGTCTCCGTATTTGTGCTGACTTCAAGTCTACAGTAAATCCCACACAGTGGTAGCTACGTTTCCCTTACCGCGCCCTGAAGACATTTTTGATTAACTTGGTGCGGGAAAATTCTTTTCCACGGTTGGCTTGCGGGACGCGTACTTAGATTCCGCTCAACGAACAGTTGCAGCGTTATTTTGTGATGAACACCCGCCATGGATTGTTAACGTTTCGCTGCCTTCCGTTCGGTTGTGCTTTGGCTCCTGCTATTTTTCAGTCATACTTGCAGCAGTTGTTCCACTGTCTCTGGTTGTTCCAATTATCTGGACGATACACTACTGGCCATTAAAATTGCTACACCAAGAAGAAATGCAGATGATAAACGAGTATTCATTAGACAAAGATATTATACTAGAACTGACATTTGATTACATTTTCACGCAATTTGGGTGCATAGATCCTGAGAAATCAGTACCCAGAACAACCACCTCTGGCCGTAATAACGGCCTAGATACGCCTGGGCATTGACTCAGAGCTTGGATGGCGTGTCCAGGTACAGCTGCCCATGCAGCTTCAACACGATACCACAGTTCATCAATAGTGACTGGCGTATTGTGACGAGCCAGGTGCTCGGCCACCATTGACCAGACGTTTTCAATTGGTGAGAGATCTGGAGAATGTGCTGGCCAGGGCAGCAGTCGAACATTTTATGTATCCAGAAAGGCCCGTACAAGACCTGCAACATGCGGTCGTGCATTATCCTGCTGAAATGTAGGGTTTTGCAGGGATCGAATGAAGGGTAGAGCCACGGGTCGTGACACATCTGAAAAGTTATGTCCACTGTTCAAAGTGCCGTCAGTGCGAACAAGAGGTGACAGGCGTGTAACCGATGGCAGCCCATACCATCATGCCAGGTGATACGCCAGTATGGCGGTGACAAATACACACTTCCAATGTGCATTCACCGCGATGTCGCCAAACGTGGATGCGACCATCATGATGCTGTAAACAGAACCTGGATTCATTAGAAAAAATGCCTTTTTGCCATTGGTGCACCGAGGTTCGTCGTAGAGTACACCATCACAGGCGCTCCTGTCTGTGATGCAGCGTCAAGGGTAACCGCAGCCATGGTCTCAGAGCTGATAGTCCATGCTGGTGCAAAACGTCCTCATTTGTTGACTCAGGAATCGAGACGTGGCTGCATGATCCGCTATAGCCTTGCGGATAAGATGCCTCTCATCTCGACTGCTAGTCATACGAGGCCGTTGGGATCCAGCACGGGCATTCCGTATTACCCTCCTGAACCCACCGATTCCATATTCTGCTAAGTCATTGGATCTCGACCAAAGCGAGCAGCAATGTCGCGATATGATAAACCGCAAAAGCGATAGGCTATAATCCGTCCTTTATCCAAGGCGGAAACGTGATGGTACGCATTTCTCCTCCGTACACGAGGCATCACAACAACGTTTCACCAGGCAACGCCGGGCAACTGCTGTCTGTGTATGAGAAATCTGTTGGAAACTTTCCTCATGTCAGCACGTTGTAGGCGTTGCCACTGGCGCCAACCTTGTGTGAATGCTCTGAAAAGCTAATCATTTGCATATCACAGCATCTTCTTTCTGTCGGTTAAATTTCGCGGCTGTAGCATGTCATCTTCGTGGTGTAGCAATTTTAATGGCCAGTAGTGTAGTTCTATCTGGTCGTCCCCCTGACGAACATTGGCAGAATTTGTGCCTTATTTACTGTTCTTCAAAAACAGGACTAAAGTGTAACAGACAAGAGCAATTTTTTTCAAACTGGGATTCAGTATTTAGGACACATGATTAACGGACAGGATATTCATCCCTCGCTGTCACAGTGCGATTAGATACTTGCCAGCCCCCAGGAACTTAAAAGAACTTCAGTCTGTGTTGGGCAAAATTACATATTATATTCGGTTTATACCAAATGCAGCGAAGATTGCAGCGCTTTTGCATCGCCTTCGGCGTAAGAATGTTCCGTTTGTTTGGTCTTCGGAATGTGACGCTGCTTGCAACAAGCTCAAATCTGCTTTGAGTGATCGCTGTTTGATTCATTTCGATCCCTCCAAACCAGTTGTTTTTGCTGTCGATGCATCTTTTCACGGTATCGGAGCGGTTCTCACACCACATTAATTCTGTCGATCGCCCGATAGCTTTTGAATCTAAGTTGCTCAATTCTACCCTGCAAAACTATTCTCAAATCGAGAAAGAAGCTTTGGGTATTGTATATGGCGTATACGTTTCGTGGTTTTTTTTGTACGGTCGCAAATTCTATTTGGTTACCGACCATAAGCCTTTGACGTCGTTGTTCCACCCGTCAAAGCCACTTCCGGCCCGTACTGCACAACTGCTACTGTCTAACTACAATTACGAAATCTTGTTTCGGCCTACGGCCCAGCATGGCAATGCCGATGTTTTGTCTCGTCTGCCTATCGGTCCTGACGAAGTGTTCGATTCTTCTGAATTGTCCTGCATGTTTGATTCGCAAGATCAGGCATTAGCTGATGGTTTTCCAGTGGATTTTCGTCGCACTGCTTCCGCGACAACTGCCGACGCTTCTTTGAAGATTCGTTTGCAGTATATTCGTACTCAATGGCCGCCATCTGCTTCGCAGATTCGCGATCCACTTGTTCGACGTTACTTCGCTCATCGCCACAACCTGTCTGTGCACCACGATGTTATCTTGTTACGAACTGAAAAACATCAGTCTCGTGTGGTTGTACCTCGTTCGTTGCAGTCGGAAATCCTCCGTTTACTGCACGCTGGTCATTGGGGTATCGTGCGGACGAAGCAATTAGCGGGTCGTCACTGCACTTGGTTCGGCATTGATAAACAAATTGAGAATTTGCTTGCATGGAGCATCAATCTGCTCCCCGCCAGCGCTTCTTTGCGTGGCCGACTCCTACTACGCCTTGGCAGCGCGTTCATGTTGATTTTGCAGGTCCATTCTGGGACACCCGCTGATTGCTAGTTATTGATGCGTACAGCAATTTTCCTTTTGTTGTCCGTATGTCTTCTGCTACGTCTGCTAGTACTATTCGGGCTTTGACGTCTATTTTGTGCATTGAGGGCCTTCCTGAAGTTGTCTCCGACAACAGCCCCCTTTCCAACCTCAGTTAAACAGCGAGGCTGAACGCTTTGTGCGTACGTTTAAGTCGCAGATGAGCAAGTAGTGCGCCACGCACTCTTTCGAGTGCGCGCTCTGGACTTTCCTTGCTTCCTAGCCACGCGGCACCCGTTCCCCAGCGGAATTGCTACATGGCCGCGCCCATCGGTCGCACCTGCAGCTATTGCACCCGCCACCGCGCGCTCCTGCTGCTTCACCTCGTTCTGGCTTGGCGCCTCATGATTTGGTGTTCTATCGCATTTCCTCTGGCAGGCAGCGCTGGGAGCAGGGGCGCATTCTTCGCCAGCTTGGCCGCGCCTTATTTCTCATTTCTGGTCCCTCCGGCACTATCAAGGGACACCGGAACCAGATTCGTTTGTGTCGTCCTCGGTTTTCTGCCGCTGGTTTTCCGACAGAATTGGGGGCTTAGCGGCTTCCACCGCCTCAGCCCACGACGCCACCGACGGCGCCTCCGCCGCACGCGCCTCCGTCTTCGCCACTGCCGGTCCGGTCACCTGCATCGAATGGGCGTCTCTTGCCGCCGCCGTGTTCGTCCACGCTGCCGGAACCGATGGACGCTGAGGCTGCCGTCACGCCGCCGCCGTCGCCCATGGAGGTCGTTGCTCCGCCTCCTTATCCGAGCATACCCAGAAGCGGTGCGCGGCCTGGGCAGGTTTTCCACGGGGCGTTTTCCTCGCCCACTCGCGAGCAATTCGGGGTCGCGGGTGGACAGCGCGTCCCGGCAGTTCCGCTGTCCGCCCCCTCAGCTGCGCCGCCCTTGGGTCCCTCCACCCGCCGTCAGAAACCATACTCAACGACGGGCCGTCATTTCAGGTAGGAGAGATGTGGTATTAACAGCTACAATGCCATGGCTTAGGTTGACTCTAAGACAGACACCGACGACAGCGCCCTCTAGCCAGCGCTGGAGAGCTCTACGAACATCGCTACAGGTTCTCCCCATTTCATATAGAGCAGACGGCTGGGACACTTCGCAACTCATTCCAAGTTATGTATTCATTTTACTAGAGTAATGGTGATTTAAATTCATACTGCAGTACCGACATGTATTACCTTTCCCTGCTCCTACCCATGCGCCGCCTTCCAGGCGGAATACAAAAAATAGATTGGCCAAAAAATAAACTAGTGCAAAACGTGAATGGACGAAAGTAACTTTCGAATAATCTAACACTGCCAAGTTACATAACTCGATGAAACTTGAACCACACATAGAAAAAAAACTGCTGCAGTATGACAAAGTAAGTGAAGAAATAAACTATGAGAAGAAAGGAAACGATCCTTTTATTCAAAGACAATAATTACACTGAAGCCCACTGCGATTCATGAGGATCCCCTGGACATTGCAGGAAACAGGACGTGGTTCTCGATAGGGTGAGCGATCACCAGTGGTCGCAGTACATGTCGGTGCCCCACTGCAGACTCCTAACTAAGGTACGAGCATATGGGATTGGTTCACAAGTGAGTGGCTCGAAGACTTCTTAAGTAATGGAACCCAGTACGTTATCCTCGATGGTGAGTGTTCATCGGAGGTGAGGGTATCATCTGGAGTACCCCAGGGAAGTGTGGTAGGTCCGCTGTTGTTTTCTATCTACATAAATGATCTTTCAGATAGGGTGGATAGTAATGTGCGGCTGTTTGCTGATATGTGGTGTACGGGAAGGTGTCGTCGTTGAGTGACTGTAGGATGATAAAAGATGACTTGGACAGGATTTGTGATTGGTGTAAATGGCAGCTAACTCTAAATATAGATAAATGTAAATTAATGCAGATGAATAGGAAAAAGAATCCTGAAATGTTTGAATACTCCATTAGTAGCGTAGCGCTTGACACAGTCACGTCGATTAAATATTTGGGCGTAACATTGCAGAGCGACATGAATTGGGACAAGCATGTAATGGCAGTTGTGGGGAAGGCGGATAGTCGTCTTCGGTTCATTGGTAGAATTTTGGGAAGATGTGGTTCATCTGTAAAGGAGACCGCTTATAAAACACTAATAAAACCTATTCTTGAGTACTACTCGAGCGTTTGGGATCCCTATCAGCTCGGACTGAGGGAGGACATAGAAGCAATTCAGAGGTGGGCTGCTAGATTTGCTACTGGTAGGTTTGATCATCACGCAAGTGTTACGGAAATACTTCAGGAACTCGGGTGGGAGTCTCTAGAGGAAAGGAGGCGTTCTTTTCGTGAATCGCTACTGAGGAAATTTCGAGAACCAGCATTTGAGGCTGACTGCAGTACAATTTTACTGCCGCCAAGTTATATTTTGCGGAAAGACCACAAATATAAGATAAGAGAGATTAGGGCTCGTACAGAGGCATATAGGCAGTCATTTTTCCCTCGTTCTGTTTGGGAGTGTAACAGGGAGAGAAGATGCTAGTTGTGGTACGAGGTACCCTCCGCCATGCACCGTATGGTGGATTGCGGAGTATGTATGTAGATGTAAATGTTTTGCAACGTGCTTTCTCTTCGGTCACGAAGTTAGTTAGTTCTTGTGGCAGCGCGTTTCATTCCTCCAACAGCGCAGTCGTTGGTGCCCGTGGACTTGCTGCAACGGTCCCCCAATGCATCCCACTCGTGCTCGATGGGGTTTAAGTCGGGGGGGGGGGGCGGATCGACAGACCAGTCCATTCACCGCATGTCGTCTCTTCCCGAGAGGTCCTCCACCTGCGCTGCTCGATGCGATCGCGGATTATCGTCCATAAAAATGAGATCAGACCAGAATGGATGCACATAACAAGGGAGCACAGGCTCACCATAATGTTAATGGTAATGTACTGTGTTCAAAGATTTGGAGATATGTATGCCCATGCAACATTATGCGTCTCCATATCACAGCACCTAGTCTGACAAAACGGTCTTACTCGAGAATGCATGATGTGCTTTGATATGACGAGAGATTGGAACACGCAATGAAAGCAAGGACATAGTGGAACATGATAATTTTTGTGATGCAGATGGTACATTGGCATAATGTTGCATGGCCGCACTGATCTTGGAATGTACTTGTAGCTGTTCCACTTCTTTCTTTACAATCTATATTGTTTGACTAAAATAGTTACCGGTTCCTGTTACCCTCCCAAGCACATAGTTTAACGAGATTTGGGATTCATCATTTGCGTCTTCCAACATAAATTTAACGGCATTGCGTATAATCATTTGTGTCTGATTACGCAGAACTTTTCTCAGATCTATGGTGCACAAAGACTGCAGAGCCGTGCTATGTAGTAAAGAGACAGCACCGAGATCACTCAGTGCTTAGGTTGGGAAGTATCAATCAGCTGAGGTGGCCTCCCCTTCGGAACAAAGAGTTGGGCTCGCCCAGCTCTCAGGACGAGAATACGATTCTTCACTGTATTTTATGCGAGCTCTAAATGCCTGAATTTTCGGGGAAAATGTTCTTCAGACTAAACCATATTTATTTACAGGACTTAATGTCCAGCAGCATCGTTGTCATGCTATTATATACGAGGGTTGGAACTTTTATATTGGCAACTATTTATTTATAGCTCTTACTAGTCACCAGCATTATGTATAACCCGTTGCGAGCGATGTGGAAGTCGCAGGATACTCTTAGCAGTGCCAGTTGTGTTGACAGTTCGAGCGGCGCGGTCTATTGCTCGACGAATTTGTAGCAGTTCTGAAGCGAATGCCGTCGTTTCCTTCACTTTAGAAATCGACTTGAACTCTCGAGGGCTTAATGCAGTGGAGTGCAGTAGGTTGTATAGCACTTAGCAGCCCAACCACACCTGCAAAATGGTCGTCAGGTCCTGCAGAAAGTATCACTTCTGTCTCTAAGCTGGTTGTAGGTTGTGTTCCAAAAATGAACAGCATAGAGACAGAAGTGATGACACTTTCTGCAAGACATGATCATTTTGCAGGTGTATGTTCAAGCACGTACAGTGCAAGCTGTTACTGATTTGTTTGACTGATGGGGCTGCTAAAAGTGTTATACCACCTGCTGCACTCGCCAGACTTAAGCCCTCGTAAGTTCAACTCGATCTCTAAAGTGAAGGAAACACTTCACGGCATTTGCTTCAGAACTGCTACAAATTCGTCGGGCAATAGAACGCGCCGCTCGAACTGTCAACACAACTGGCACTGCTAAGATTATCCTACGACTTCCATATCGCTGGCAACGGGTTATACTCAATTCTGGTGACTACTCTGAAGGTCAGTAAAACTTTGAAACACGTATCTATTTTGTATGAGCTGTAAATAAATACAGGGTGGAGCACGAAATGTTACCATTTTGTTTTTGAATATAAACTTTGTCAATCAATCTGAAAGGAACATGTACTACAATGAAGAGCCGTCCATGGAGATTTGTTCTAACTCAGCACATGCTCACTATGTCTACCATTTCGTTTCCTAACTTCCTTCAAACGAACACTGAAGTTAGTGATTACCCTCTGGCACGTGTCTTCCGTAATTTCACTGCAAGCTTGAAGAATAAGTCTTCTGAGCTCCATTAAATCACGTGAACGTTTCGGGAAAATTTTTTTCCTTTGGTTACCCCCAAAGAAAAGTCACACATGGATTGAGGTCTTGACTATTGGGGGGCCAATTTTGTCCGTCATTGAAGCGACCTGGAAACCTGAGTGAAATGATCCGCATGTCGAAATGCTTGTGTAAAAACTCCAACACAGTGTTTGCAGTATGTGACCTTGTTCCATCTTGCATGAAGCACTGCATGTTGAAGGGCAAGGCAGTAGCAAGAAGCTGTGGAATGAAGCTATTGCGAAACATGCTCAAATAACGCTCGCTGTTCAGTTTATTCAAAGAAAAAGAGTCCAATAAGTCTGTGACTGGAAATTCCTGCCCACGCTATAATCCTCGGAGCATAATGTTGTCGTTCATGAAACACTTGTGGGTTTTCAGTGGCCCAAAAGCGCACAGTTTGTTTGTTAACCATATCGTCTAAATAAAAATGCGCCTCGTCTGAAAACCAAACGTTGTTGAGAGTTTCTTCCCTATCCTCTGCCCACTGAACAAACAGTAGTCTCTGCTGCTTGTGTTCTTCAGTGAGCATCTGTGCACAAGTCATCTTGTATGGATACATATGGAGGTCACTTTCAAGAATGCGTTGAACGAAGCGTCTGGATATTCCCAGTTGCACTGCTGCCTTTCTACACGATTTCCCGGGACTTCTCTGTACAGCAACTCTTACCGCTTCAATATTCTCCGGCGAACAAACAGGCTTAGGCCGAGGTCACTTCGCTTCCGATACTGTTCCTTCCTGTAGAAATTTATCGTGCAACCTGTGGATGGTTTTCTTGCAAGGGACCCATCGTGTGTTAAACTGTTGTCGAAAACGCCTCAGAGTCACAAGGCTTTTCGTTTCATGAGAAAGTAACACATTGCCGATCGTTGCTGTGTCTTCAGTCTTCCATTGTCAGCCATTGCTGCTTACTAGTCTCCTAGTGGCAGTATCGTGAATTACACGTTATTTCGTAACTCATTTGTTTTTCCAAGCTCTGCTGGTACTGCTGTAGAGATCCCAGCGGGATATCTAATGTGCGTCCTAAATTGTGAAAGACACAATTGGTAACACATTTCGGGCGCCACCCTGTAGTTGCCACTCTTAAAGTTCCAACTCTCGTGTAGCTGTACTTATGCATACAAAGAATTATTGTCAGATCCATTATACTAAATGACATAACGCATCTAGCAGTGCTGAGACCTGTGGGATGAGATACATCAACTGGCCCAGAGATGGACCTCCTCATGGACCAGCATAAGACTGCCCGAAATCAATCATCTCCAAGCAGACAGCCTTTTTGTGTACCCAGCGAACACCACTCGTCACTTCGTCACAGTCACTATATCACCAGTTCAGAACCTGTCAGGATCATTCTGAGATCGTGGACCTCAGTTCAATTACAAAGCTGTTTGTCATTACCGTAAATTCCACTGAAGCCGTTGATGGCCTTTGTTCCATGTTCTAATTTCTACTCTGTGTTTTAGTTTTGCTTTTTAATTTTAACACTGGATCAAAAATTGTTATTCAGTTGTATTCATTTAATTGCAGTCCTAGAAAGCAGCTAAACTGGCTTAGACTTTAGTGAAAACTTAGTAAAACTGTTGTCTATTACTAAACTGCGTTGATCAGTTGTTAACAACATGCTGCAACATACCATTCTGTATTTTGACAGGCAGCATCTTCAAAGAAACCATAGCTTGCATAGATTTTATAACAAGAAACCTCACTTGTGTCATGTTATGGCTCCTAATGTCAGCAGTGTTAGATGTCGTTCTGAGGCAGAGAAAAAAAGCATGCTATTCGGACTATGAAGCATTGGCCAGGCAATAAGAGGAAGTTTTCCTCTGACAATTCCACCCCATTTATCTTCAGCTTTTGTTTGTCTAGTTGTCTGGTGAACGAGATGGGGCACACTGTGTTTTCATCTCTAGGACATGGCAGTATGCAGTGTTGGTGGTTGAAGGGGCCTATCAGACTGAGTATTCGAAAGGACATTGGGCTTGTAGAAGAATCTGTTACTCAAGGTTGTCCAGCAATGGTTTTTGGGGAGGGGGGGGGGGGAAATTCTTAGTCTTTGTTTTATTTAATGGGAGAAAAGAGGACGGATACAACAGAATGATGACCAACAAATAATTCGACTGATGAATGAAAAATACAAGGTGGGCAATCAGATGCAAGGAGACAACATGCAGAGAAAATTTTTGCAAGGCAACGAGAGATCTTCCTGATGTGCCATTTCACTATCGGCATTTCAATATCTACTGGGGGATAGGTCAGTACTTTATTTCTGAAATTTTATTTCTGGACTCATTGCTGATAGACGTCTGCCCTTCAAAGACATGTTTACGCCAGTGAAAATTAAACTTTTTTATTTCTTAGTCCATTATCAAGTGCAGATGTTTTGGATTTAGGCCATGTCAGCTTTATACACGCTGGCACATTTATGTCGTTGTCATTTACAGTTATGAAAAGTTAATTACCTACCCTTCGGTTCGGCTGCCACGTGCAGCACCTGTAAATGCTGTCAATCCATGTATGCTGTGCCCCAAGTCACACAACATCTCAGCCGTTATTTACTATCTGGTAGTGACATTCAAAAATGTGCTGGTTGTCTGTGTTACCAAAATCCTAGAATAGTGGCACTGAGATTTTAACTGTGACAATGAGCGTATTATTTTCCCCTTTTGAACTGTAATATGCAAAGTAAAATGTTAATTTTGTAACAATTTCTGCAAAGGCTAACTGCAGTCAATCTAGTTACGGTTTCTAAGAGATATTTAGTCGGCATAAAACGTTTGTAATGCACTGGATTTAAATTAATGTGCATGGGGCACCAAATCTTTTGTTGTCCGTTGCTTATATTACACTTAATTGCAAATATTTTATATTATGAAATATAAGAAACGATAATTAATGACCGATATGAGATTCAATGATATTCGTTATCACATAAATTAACTTCTGCTTTGGGGCCTAGTTAACGCCTAAACTATGTAAAATTGTGCCCAACATGACACTTTAACAACTAAAGATACCACTAAAATGTTTGTTTAGCCACGCTACTGAAGCAACGGCTTTGCTCTGGACTTAAACCGCTAGCTAAAAACGATAAAACATTACCAGTCTTTAAAAATCTTATACGGCCTTCTGATTTGTATGACACGTAAATCGTACTATTGGGCTCAAGCATAATAATGGGCCTGCTCCTGATGCTTGCTACTTATTTTAACAGCAGTACTCCCCTAAATGCATATGGTTTCGCAAGCACTAAATTTTTCGCAGTCATCTTAAAAGTATTTCAATGTCCTGTAGATGTTGCCATATGTGGAAAGCGAGATGAAGCGTGGAATCAACCTTAATGGACAAATACACTTTTGAAGATAGGTATTGCGATTGTTTAATGTTCCCTCAATAATTGTAAGAAACATGAAGTAACATAAAAGCTCCAAAAAAGTGGTCTACAAAAATAAAATCCTACATGTAATCTATGCCAGACTTACAGGATCCCATCATTAGGGAGCACACTTGGACGTCATGTGGGTACCTCCTCAGATCCATTGGGCAGGACAGCGTCATCGAGATTCTGCAAGAAATATAACATGCAATCAGTTTCGTGCAAAATATGTATGATAAACTGGTGCTGCCTAAAATGATGGCAGTTACAACACTACTGTGTGAAAATGGTTTGTTTCGAAAACTGAAAAAGAAGACTGATGACACAGCATTATTGATTTGTCTTGACTTTTAATGTTGGAAATTCCTAGAGAATTACTTGAAAGTGATAGTTATTATTGTACATACAATTCTGAACTGGTGCTCTGGTGCATGCACAATATTTAAATACATTAGGATCCCTCCCCCGTCCCCCATTTAAAAACCTGCAGTTTATATGCCGCATCATAAATCTCAATGGTAACTGCCTTCAAGCTCTTGTAAAGAGGAACATAGTGATGATATCTATAACATCTCCTCCGCGTTGTAGAGGCCTGTCGAATAGCACAAATACCGGGTGATCAAAAAGTATAAATTTGAAAATTGAATAAATCACGGAATAATGTACATAGAGGTACAAATTGACACACGTGCTTGGAATGACATGTGGTTTTATTAGAACCAAAAAAATACAAAAGTTCAAAAAATGTCCGACAGATGGCGCTTCATCTAATCAGAATAGCAATAATTAGCATAACAAAGTAAGACAAAGCAAAGATGACGTTCTTTACAGGAAATGCTCAATATGTCCGCCATCATTCCTCAACAATAGCTGTAGTCGAGGAATAATGTGAGCAGCACTGTAAAGCGTGTCCAGAGTTATGGTGAGGCATTGGCGTCGGATGTTGTCTTTCAGCATCGCTAGAGATGTCGGTCGATCACGATACACTTGAGACTTCAGGTAACCCCAAAGCCAATAATCGCACGGACTGAGATCTGGGGACCTGGGAGGCCAAGCATGACGAAAGTGGCGGCTGAGCACACGATCATCACAACGACGCGCGCAAGAGATCTTTCACGCGTCTAGCAATACTTTTTTTTGTTCTAATAAAACTTCTTGTCATTCCAAGCATGTGTGTAAATTTTTACCTCTAAATTATTTCGTTGTGTATTAAGTTTTCAAAGTTATACTGACTTTTTGATCACCCGGTACAATATAGTTATACTATCGAATATTTCAAGGCATATAGCCGAGTCTACAATGTCTGTACTTCAAAGTACTTGGTTGACTGAAGCTATTGTTGCAGGTTCACGTGTTGATATCGGAAGTTCGGAGGCATTTTCAATTAATGATATTATAGCATAAGACATTTGGGGTTACAAGAGTTAACAGGAGTATTTCAAAGAGCCGATGCGGAACAATATCAGGCGACAAGCCGCCTTACATTAATACAAGAGGCAGTGCCGTAACTAAGGTTTTGACGCCCCCCCCCTCCCTCCTGTAAATAAATTTTTTGGGCCTTTGTTTAGTAACAAACCTTCAAAAAATAAATATGAAAAAAAAATTAGAATTTCACACACCGTAATTCCGTTTAAAAGTGAATAAACTGATCTATTGGTGCGTTCCTTGTAGAAAACAACGCCTTCAGTTTTGTGAAGTGAGGCTAGATGCTAAGGAACACACATTTTTCCAATTCTACGTGTGGCACTCAACAAACTTTTAGACAACGTCATGCAAGTGAAGTGAACGATAGTTTCCAGTTTCAGTGAACGCCTACAACTCCTGAAGCACACAACCTACACTAGAATATTGAGTTTCTACGAAACGTTTTGATTAGTTTCAATTTAGAAAATGACTTTCATAGTAGAAATGACTTTCATAGTCATATACAAAGAGCTGTGCACACATCACGTAGACCACCTGCGAGAAATGTTTTCAACAGAAAAACATTTTTCGATATCTGTAATTGACAAGTTTCTCTCTTTCCTAATTCTTTCGACATGAGTTTTTATGCGAATAAGTTCGTGTGAAAGATAACGTAAAATATGATGCGTATTTTTAGCCAGTTTTTCTGTTTTCTTCGCTTTCTAGCTTAAAATGTTGAAAAGGATGTAAGAAAGAAAAATTATCGTTAACATTCTGAAGGCTGGTGAAATGTTTGTGTAATATTGTTGATATAAATATGAATAGCATTAGAACTATGGCCTCAGAAGACTTTAGCATATCCATAACTCTAAGATCTGCAGAAAGCTCGTCCAAACATTTCTTTACTTTAAATTGATACGCTTTTACTTGTACTTTGTATCCAAGCTTCAAACTTTTGAAAGTACTTTCGCTTCTACAACAATCTCAATTGTTTATTACGGTGACTAAATTGTTTCTCACAGTTTGAAGTAGTGGAGACGGAACCTCTACATCACCATTACGAGTAGCGCGGGATTAGCCAGGCGGTCTGAGGCGCTGCAGTCATGGATTGTGCGGCTGGTCCCAGCGGTGGTTAGAGTCCTCCCTCGGGCATGGGTGTGTGTGTTTGTCCTTAGGATAATTTAGGTTAAGTAGTGTGTAAGCTTAGGGACTGATGACTTAAGCAGTTACGTCCCATAAGATTTCAAACACTCACTCACCATTACGGGACTGCAGTCGTTTGGAAAGTAGCTTCGTGTTTTCCAAAGTCTGACTTTTAATTATGAGACGTAGGACAAAATCAAAAGTTTCCATATTTTTACTAAATTACAAGCTTCTTTCCTCTTTGCTTTTTTCCTTATGCTTTAAAATACCATAGGATAGACACTAAAAATTAGTATGGAATTCTGTTTGATTGAGAACAACAAAATCTGGAAGAGCAATTGGCTGGGAACAGTTTCCTCAGAGTCGCTGTAAAACTTGACAGTTGCAACAGATTCGTTTGTTTCGAACGATCGAAGCACTAAAGAAAACATGAATGGATTGTACTTTCTCATATGACTGTTGCAGCTCCGCTACAATCTTCACGAAGTCATTTAGTACCATATCAAAGTTTCGTGTTGAAGAACATGTAAATTCAGCATTTGGGACCTGTTCTTTGATACTGGAATGCAAAACTGAGTACTTGCCACTGACACATGAAGCACCATCATATCCTTGACCTCAGCACCTATCCAGTCGCATTTTTTCTAAATCAGGTATTTCTTTTTCAGCATTCTCAGCATCTTGGTCCCATACCTTACGGAATCTTAAAAATGATTACTTTACTTCACTCCTTTCTATCAGATTTCCTTATATGTAAGTACAAATATCTTACAACACTAAGTTGATCCTATCCCAACATCGGAGGGTTAGGTCTTCAGTAAGTGAATAGAATTGATGCTGCTCATTTTCGCTAAAGATCCGTTCCAACATAGAATCATTTAACAGTTGTCACATCGTTTTGAATTTGTGGGTTCCCAATTTGGTTTCAAATATTTATTTCATTTGAAAAACGTGTCCTCAGAACAGGATCATACCTGAAGAGGTCTATTAAATTAAGATATTACTACGCTGATCCACTATTTCATATTCACAACGGCTGCAGAAAGGAATTTTACATAGTTAATGTCCTTGTTATATCTAGTGTTGTAAAAATTATAGCTTTCATTTGATCACGCCCTTCATCGAGAGCGTCCGGCCATCCTGATTTAAGTTTTCCGTGATTTCCCTAAATCGCTCCAGGCAAATGCCGGAATGGTTCCTTTGAAAGGGCACGGCCGACTTCCTTCGCCATCCTTCCCTAATCCGATGAGACCGATGACCTTGCTGTCTGGTCTCCTTCCCCAAACAACCTAACCCAACCAACCCTTCATCGAGAACTGTATTAATGATTTCGCCATACTTCCACATTCTGTAAGTAATACATGATTTTAAATGTGTAGCGCAAGTTTAATTAACTTTGACCTTGCCGCTCATTATTTATGCATCATGTCCTGTGTATTTTCAATCTCCGAATAAACAGCAGGCTATATAGTGTACCGCACGATGATAGTGAAACGGAGTGTAGCACCAGAATTTACGCTCAATTTATTTTCACAGCTGGCATCGTGTCGTCAATGAACTTCCGAACTGTCAGAATATTCCCCCCTTATCGTTATGCAGCGGTATTAGGTACCACTTTACACTTTTAAATCGTCAGACTTTTCTCCAATTTAACTTCTATTAGTAATTTTAATACAGGTCTGTTCTTGGAATATAGCTGGTCACTTCAAGATTGTATCTGTCTCCATTGTTTTTTTTTTAACATCGTCTCGACGGGCTTTTATTTTCTCTTTTGAGCACTATTAAATATGATCTATTTCTAGACATTGTGGTTTTAACTTAATGCAGACGTTTAAGAACAGACCGTATTGGAAAAACCAGCGGTAAGTTTTCATTAATCCAAGCAGAGTTGAAATGAAAATAAACTGCATTAGACAAATAACTAATATACGCAAGTGTAATGTCGGGATCATTTGCGCTGTAACACTACGTCTGCTGTAGACATACAAAGAAAAGCTAACTGATTGTTAATAGAGTCTCTTGTCAACACTAGGTGAAAGTAGTACATAATGGAGAAGGAGCGCATTCCAGAGCGGTAGCTGGTGAACCGGCCACTGCGTGTGTAGAAAAATGATACTGGTAGTCCTGGCCCTACACGCTGTAGCATTCTTGTTGAAATTAAACCAAAATGGGTACGAAATGCGTGCTGGCACACTTCTGTTTGCTTCTCCTTAACTCTAGATTACTAAACTATCATAAAATTTACGATTGCAGTAGGGCATAAAACGGAACATTTGTACTTAATTTGGTGTGTAACATACCACTGGATATCAAAAAATTGTAAGTAACAAATGGAAACGTATAGATTATGACTTGCTTTGAATAAATTTGGAGTAGTGCAATTTACGATGGTTTAGTTGGGATATAACAATATAACATTCCTCTCCCCCCCCCCCCCCCCCCTCCCTTATTTTTATAGGATTAATGAGTTTTCATGACCAAACTGAATATGCGAATACGTTTTTAAATGCACTGTGGGGCCGTTATTTAAGCCACTCAGAGGGAAAACAATACAAATGTATTTTTATTTCCTGTGTGGTCGGTAGTGAAAACTGTAAAGTAACTTTGTCAGGTGATGTAATGTTGTATCATAGACAACGTAGACAGATTTAATTTAAAAAAGACATTGATCTTGATAAAAGCCGAGAGCACCGTTGGATGGTTAAAACAGTGACCCTGAATTCGCATCGCAGTATTATAGAAACCTTTATTTGTAAGTAAAATCAAGCACTGACATAAGCATGAAAATCGGAAAAAATAAAAGCTGAATAATGGGAGATTGTTGGTTGTGTGGCACAAATTGACATCTGATACATTATTTATATCGTAGGGCCCTTAGATTACAGAAACTGCTATAGTAAACAATGAAGGCTGTTGCGATATTTTTGATGATAAATTGCTCCATTTCTTAGTTAAGAATAATTTTTGACGTCACAGATGCTTACGCCACTGGAACGCTTTTCAATAATGAAACCAATATGAAAAGGGAAATCACCAAAGAGCTATAACGGATTTTGTTACAGGTTTTTTCCAGTAATAGAATAGCAGAAAATGAAAAATGAACGCAGTGACACATTGGTCCCACAGGACCGAAGTTGTATTCACGTAGTAGAGACTAGCGACCCACTCCGATATCGCACGGGTGGGACTAACGTTAATTGTCTTCAGCCGGATGACCTGTCTGGCGTAGCGGTAAATTGGTTTACGGCCTGCTACGTAGAGTTATATATAAAATTCTTAGGACAATGTTAGGTAACTGAAAATTGTTAGTTCCATACAACTGAAGTGATGTAAGCAGCGCAAGCCACGAGACTTCTTAGGAGGCATGAATGCTACCTGTTTCATATGTACTCGTATTTTGCGTTTTGAGCGACATCTCGAGGCAATGATGGAAGTACATCGCGATTTAATTTGTTTTAATATGTTTACAACCAACGTAAACATTCTGTGCGAATACTGTGTGTGTGTGCGTGTGCGCGCGTGTCGGCGGAGGAGGCGGGTGGGGGGTGGGGGGTGGGGGGTTGCGTCCTCGCGCGCGCGCGCGCGCGTGTGTGTGTGTGTGTGTGTGTGTGTGTGTGTGTGTATATGCGTATATGTCACTGTATTTGTGGCATGCCATGTATCTGAGTCTAGTTGAGTGAATCTAGTCCGAAAGCTACGAATAAAAGAAAATGAAACAGAAACAAACATGGCTTACCTAGATGTCTTCAAATGGCTCTAAGCACTGTGGGACTTAACATCTTAGGTCATCAGTCCCCTAGACTTAGAACTACTTAAACCTAACTAACCTAAGGACATTACACACAACGATGCCTGAGGCAGGATTCGAACCTGCGACCGTAGCAGCAGCGCGGTTCCGGACTGAAGCACCTAGTACCGCTCGGCCACAGAGGCCGGCCTAGAAGTGTAACCCGTGACAGTTGTTCAGGAGCATTGCCCTAGTTCTTTGAGTCTTTGTGGCCGACTTATTCGTCCTGTCATGCAAAGAATCGTCTCTGCATCTATGCTTAAGGGAAGCAGAAAGCTGAAAGCTGAATCATCTGTTTAGCTACTGTAAGAACTTCCTTATTAAAGGTACATCCTTCGCTGAAGCAGCTTTTCGAAAACTGTTTTACTTTTCGTATAAAAAATTAAAAATAGCAGAATTTGGATTCACAAGTTTTTTTCACCATGCAGTAGTTCTCAAATGACTGCGTACTGTACGAATGACTTCGAAGTTAAGGAACACTGCCCGTTGTTCGAAGACTGTGCAGTGAATTCTAAGTGCAAACTGAAAGCCGTGCTTCCAAAACTCGCTTTTTTCGACAATGGCCAAAATTAATTTTTTACAGAATATACTACCTGACATATCCGTCTTTCTTATTCAGAAAACAGTTGTTTCAGAACCCATTTACTTCCACGGTTAGAAGCTACGAAATGCCCTCCGTTATTCTAAAACTCGCTCTATGCCACAAAACCTTCCAAGCGATTACACATGCATAGGAATCCAAGGGGCTTTTGTGCAGCTGACACTAACATATGATGAAACAGATGGTGAGAAACTTAAAGACCAAGTTTACTTTTAGATATACATATTGTGGGAAGTCAACTGTAATAGAGATCCAGAAAGAAGGCCAGAAATCCTTCAGAGCCATGGGTGAAGCCGAGGAAGTGAAAATGAATCATGCCAGTAAAGAAAATAGACGAGATATGTCAAAGCTGATGAAGTTCATTGAAAGACCTGACGATGCCATGGAGTTATATGAAAATATATTGAAGAGGAATTGTGTTGTGGATAGTGCAAATATAGGTAATGTGATGGTAAATGTATCTTTTAGGGAAACAGAATGAGACACTGTACTATCAATGTATTAACTAGGAAATTTGGAAAATTGTGGCAAGTTGCTATGGGAAGGACTCCTACCTCCGACGGCGTGGTGGTGGTGGGGGGGGGGTGGGGGAGGAGGAGGAGGAGGGGGGGCGCTGTTAACCTGCGCGTATCTATATTAATTAATTTAATTACTTAAAATATTTACAAGTTTGTCTTAATGTAATTACTGCAGCCTACAACAGTAATACTTAAAAAGCAGTCGTATGTAATATAATTTGTTTCCTTGATTAGTGGATGATAAGAAAAAAATCTGTACATAAATATGTTACGCATTAAGTAAGTTTTTAAATAACTCGACATTTTCATGGTTTTTTCTAAATATATTTTTATACAGATTCTTTTGATTTATGGAGGTATCAATTGCTGTTTAGAAATTAATGCATTACGTGTGAAGTTCGCAAAATGTTCATGGATATACAAATCTCTAAACAATCTTTCGTGTTTCCTGAAAAATTACAATTTGAAAAATTGCTAGTGTGAAGGAAGCACAAATTGACAGTCTGCAATTATTTATTTTCGAAGCGCATCCCCCAACCATCTTTGAAAGTATTTCGGAATTTTCTGTAGTCATCCGCTATGAGTTCATGAATGCCATTCCATCCTCTATTTTTAAGGTGTCAAGAAGATCGTGCCCATGTCTGTTTCCTTCTCTAAGAAGTTCTCGGAATTCGCCAGTTTTTACGAGCAGTGCTGCTACTTTTCAGTTGGACCACTTTACATTACACAGCACTGAGCATGAAATGTAGCGTTACTTCAAAGTGCCCTAACTAATAATGCGTGATTACGGTAAGTCGCGTCCACGCTGACCACGCCCCACCAGACACGTCTTCCAGTTGTCGGTACATCAAACGAAGAGAGCGTTCATGCGCCCACACAAGGGGGGGAAAGGGGGTGTCACCGACTTTGATCAGGTTTTGGAAGGACCTTCTATATTGAAAATAAAGGGACACGTGTTTCGGCTTTTTGCTAGACACTCCCTAGTTTTTGAAAATCGAAGCAATCCTCTACATCAAAAGAACGTCCAAAAACAAACATTTTTATTAATTTAGTGGAAGACCCAAAGTTAATAATATTAGAGCTATTAGCGTTTTTTGTTTTCATGCTGTAGCTTGGTAACACATTATTCTAACGTCTAGCGGTGCGAGATTGTCGGTAGAGCGGTCAAGACATTAAACTACCAAACAGCTGGTCTGTTTTCGATCCATAGTCTTCCCTTTTTTTTCCATTCGATATTTTTGTCGGTGTATCTCATCATATTCTGAAAATCAGAATACTTTCCTTTGCTGTTTTTTGAAATAAAATAAAGGGAGGTGTGATTAATAACCAAATAAATATACATAACGTATTGACACCCATTTTCATTGATATGTGACGCACTACCATTGGACTTTTGTAGATGACGATGCCCAACCGACCTGCAACGTGAAAGTGATACCACCGAAATGTACCTCTCTCTGTCAAACGTGTGATGAATCCTTTTCCCGACAGGTAAAGAACTTCGTCGCACGATTTCAAAATCATACGATATCAAAGCAAAGAGAGAAATACAGTATAGGACGGATGCTATTAAGATTCATGCGTTGGTCCTTAACCAGTTGTTCCTGCCTGTTTTTCATGACATTCTTTTACATATTTGGTATGAGTTGCAAACTGATATCTGATAGATACGTTTTTGGCAACGTGAATATACCGGAAAAATGTCAATGTGGCGAGATTTCGTTCGTCTGTTGTGCGTGGTGTGAGAAATATTTGTTTTGCCTGTTTCTATGATGTTTCATCCCACTAATTGAGAGAACGCTTACGAATAGACGAACAGTCAGTATTACAGAATAATATACTGTAGATGTATTTTTATACTCTTTACCATGATGAAGATAACTCAATACATTATATATATTTATTACATTATTTATCATTATTAATCGAAACTCCCGACGTTTTGCCCCCCCCCCCCAAAAAAGGCAAAGAATAGTAGTCTGATTAACACGGTATTATCGATACACCGGAAAAGTATCGAATGAAAAAGAAGCGTCGATCAAGAATCGAAGACGGGCCAGCGATTTGGTACTTTGTCTTGAAAGCTTTGTTAAAAAAAAAATTCGGTGACTCAATAGAGAACGCATCTCACGACCTCTTAGTTGTCAGGCTACCGATTTTTTCCCCCAACTACAGGGTGATTCAAAAAGAATACCACAACTTTAAAAATGTGTATTTAATGAACGAAACATAATATAACCTTCTGTTATACATCATTACAAAGAGTATTTAAAAAGGTTTTTTTTTTCACCCAAAAACAAGTTCAGAGATGTTCAATATGGAACCCTTTAGACGCACGAGCAATATCAACCCGATACTCCAACTCGTTCCACATTCTCTGTAGCATATCAGGCGTAACAGTTTGGATAGCTGCTGTTATTTCTCGTTTCAAATCATCAATGGTGGCTGGGAGAGGTGGCCGAAACACCATATCCTTAACATACTCTCATAAGAAAAAATCTCAGGGGGTAAGATCAGGGCTTCTTGGAGGCCAGTGATGACGTGCTCTGTCACGGGCTGCCTGGCGCCGATCCATCGCCTCGGGTAGTTGACGTCCAGGTAGTTACGGACAGATAAGTGCCAATGTGGTGGCGCTCCATCCTGCTGAAATATGAATTGTTGTGCTTCTTGTTCGAGCTGAGGGAACAGCCAATTCTCTAACATCTCCAGATACTGTAGTCCAGTTACAGTAGCACCTTCGAAGAAAAAGGGACCAAAAACTTTATTGACTGAAATAGCGAACAAATGTACAACTAAATGAAACTTTATAGCTCCCTTAATTCTCCGACAGATAGTGCTTAGCTCTGCCTTTTGTCGTTGCAGAGTTTTAAATTCCTAAAGTTGTGGTATTCTTTTTGAATCACCCTGTACCTACCTGACTGACTTTCATCTTCAAATAGAAAAAAAAGCGAAGCAAAAATCAAAGCTACCCCTACTTGGCACTGACACTATTTCTCTTCAGGCGTTGCTCCTAATTTTACCCAAAAATTCTTCCAAGGCGATAGGACCCACATTGTTTAACTTTTCCTTTTTATTTCTTGATTATTTGATTATAATTAGTAAATTTTTTACAAAAGAGAATCCCATATAACACAATGTTATCAAAGGGTAAACAAAAGAAATATTTGTACATTATCTGCGGTACTTTATATAAAAGAATCTCTTCAAGAAATGGTGCAACTGGATTTTTCTCGTCCACTGCCATTGGCGTTTTCTGTCTCCAACAATCAACTATAAAATATTTATAACAGACTCATAGCATTTCGCTGTTGCCTCAATGAATGCAACTTTGCATAAATCAGCCTCTTTCTTTCATCACTGCTTAAAATTCAGGGCATTCTGTCTTAAATGTGATGCTGTGTGGAATGTCAAACTTAGCTTGGCATTCCCCAACTGGAGGGAGGGGGAGGGAGAAACTGCGTTAATAATTTACAGAGACTGTACGGTAACTCGGTGCGTTATGGAGAGCGTTGTGAGCACTCTGCAGGTACTTCCAGTAACTAAGCACTTTCTACCCTTCACCGAAGACGCAGTTGATCATTCCCTTGAACCATGAAAGTGCATGATATTTTGTGAGGGAAAAGTAATAGTCACCCGAACAGAAGAGGATCTGAGATTCAATCACGTCACGTGTTACGCGGAGGTAACAAGCTAAGATCTTCTGTGTGGGTCGGAAAACACTGGACGACAAAATGCACGTGAAGCGATGTTCATTAGTGCACAGGAGACGACAGTTGGGGAAAAGGGGATAGTCCGGTAATCCGATAGCGTGGCTGGGTGTCTCAGCACATACATTTTGTTGGTGGCTTGATACTACGTCGGGCACATGGAGGTGGGCAGAAAGTGGTGGTGTATCGTTTGCTACACTTGTGGCCAATGGACAGGGACAGTTATGTACTTGGTTTCTACTATGTTACGCAGAGCCGCCTACGGGAGGACGATGTAAAAATTGGTTGGCGTCGGCGGGCGCGTTGCGAGGACATCAGAGATCAGATAGGTGTCTTCGAGAATGAATGTAGATCTGTGAGGGTGCTGTGTTGCGACGTGCGTCACCGACACTGTCAGGCCATGAGAGACCGGCAACAGACCTCCAATAGGCGATCCGTGAGGGAGGCGTGTTGGCTGGTCTATTGCCTGCCGACACGTTAACCAGTCTCGCCCTCCATTGAGCAGAGAGAGGGTGAGAGTGTCGTAACATATTTTAGATACGTGTCGTGTGGATAGGAAATAGCCGAAGTCTGCCTGAAGTCTTTGACCTAGCTCCACCGGCTGGGGGAGGACCAGTGCCACATGAGTTTTGATGCTACATGGAGGTTCACGTATTCCACACATTGAAGATGGTTTAAGTCCTGCAGCAGATTCGGTCACACAATCACGCATATGTCCTGTAGTAACCACCGACAGTTTACTATAGCGGTTCCGCGCACATCTTTCATGAAGGTGACTCCCAAATATTTCCTTTCAGTAACTGGCAGAAGGAGAGAGAGAGTGCCGGGCCTTAGAAAGCGCCCAATGTCCAACGCCGCCGATCTGTTGATGTTCAGAAGAATGCCTCAACCTGTGCATATCGCTCGATCCAGTATGCTGTGAACATCAGTGGAACGAACCAACAGCAGCAGGTAATCAGCACACGCCCTGTAGCAGAAGGGGTGACCCGCAAGTTGATCTCAGGTAGCGGGCAATTGAGACCCCCAAGGAGTGGCTCCAGGAAGGTAGAAGGGGCGCAATCTTGTCATAGAGTCCCGTTAGTGGATATCGTGCCAACTTTCCATCCGTTGATCTGGACCTGAGTGTTGGCCACTGGCAAAAGCTGCAGCAGCATGTCGATGGGGCCGTGTGTCTGTGTGTGTGTCTGTGTCTGTGTCTGTGTGCGTGTCTGTGTCTGTATCTGTGTGCGTGTCTGTGTCTGTGTGCGTGTCTGTGTGCGTGTGCGTGTCTGTGTGCGTGTGCGTGTCTGTGTGCGTGTGCGTGTCTGTGTGGGTGTGCGTGTCTGTGTGGGTGTGCGTGTCTGTGTGCGTGTGCGTGTCTGTGTGCGTGTGCGTGTCTGTGTGCGTGTGCGTGTGCGTGTCTGTGTGCGTGTGCGTGTCTGTGTGCGTGTCTGTGTGCGTGTCTGTGTGCGTGTCTGTGTGCGTGTCTGTGTGCGTGTGCGTGTCTGTGTGCGTGTGCGTGTGCGTGTGCGTGTGCGTGTGCGTGTGCGTGTGCCTGTCTGTGTGCGTGTGCCTGTCTGCCTGTCCATATGGTCCATCAGCTGCAGGAGGAAGTTATGGTGCATTCTATGGAACCCCTGATCGGCTCTCAGGTGGTACACCAAGGAAATCGCTATTAAGTCCCCGCAGTCCCTAGTGGCCATTTGCTGACATATGTTGTCGTTTTACCCCAGCGACACTTATCCCAGAGGGAGGATAATCAGCAGTGTCACCTTAATGCGGCCCGCCGAAAGCCTGGCTAAGATATTGTAGTCAGCATTCAATATTGTAAGCAGCCAATAGTCATTGACCAATTGCCCACCTGCTGGCGTGTGCACTGGTATACGAAGTTCTTCGACTAAAGTAGGCAGTACAGTGCTGTCTCGGGGAATGAGTTCATTGAACATTGTAACCCAGCAGAGCATCATGAAGTTACGAAATACCTGGTAAGACTCGACTGGTAATCCATCGCGCCATGCAGACTAATTGACTACACCCTTGTCCAAGGCGCCCCCTCTTCTTCAGGCGATACTACCTCCATTGATGCTGTCACTGTTGCGGTGTCAATAGTGCACATCACATTCTGTAAAGCTTTCGCAGTGGCTTCGTCATCTACGGCACTTTCCTGGTCAAAAGGACAAAACTGATGCTCCACGGCTTTCACAATGGTTGCTTCAGTCGTATAGGGGCGACTGTCTCGCGTCTGAGACGTGTGATTAATCGTCAGCACATCTCTGTCATACTGTGGTGCATGGTGGGCAGCTATGCGGCAGACCGGTCGTGTCGTCGCGAGCTGTCTATGTGCCTTGTCATCGCCGCTTCGTCAATGATAGTATGTGAGCCTTGATTCAGTGTCAGTCTCATCGTCTGTCCAGTGATCAGGGCAGAGCATAGAGGCGCCTGAGGACAGCATAGTAAAAGTCCAGCATCTGCTGGACCTTGTCGAACTGCATCAATGTGTTGAGGATTGCCGGTTTAGCACAAAGGAACAACCACGCCAAGTCAAGGGGTATCGGGATTGACGTCGTTTACAGTCGGCCCATGTTATAGTAACCTGCTGATGGCAGTCTAGGTCCTGGAAGTGAGTAATGTTCAACTTCCAAAAGCCATTACTATGCTAGACTTGTTGTGGATGGAGATGCATTATGTGGATATAGGTGCTGTGATCGTAGAAGGCTGCAGGATATCGTTTGGTGGCCACCACTTCTTGTGTAAGACTTCATGACAGGTGCACTATGTGATCAAAGGTATCCGGACACACCCAAAAACGAAGGTGGGATCTTGACTGCTTCCTTTAAAAAACGCTTGACATCAAGCGCTTTTAGTCTATTAATGTTGTTTGGAAAATAGAGTTTCAGTATTGATTTTCTGTATTTATTATCCGTGATCTTATCACGCTACGGATCAATTTTGTGTTGGGCAGAGGAAGTAAACAAGGCAAGCAAGTTCGCGGTGCAGACGAAAACACAAAGCACGTCCACTCCACTCCGCTCGGCTGTTACAGGTCTACTGAGCTCGAACACTGACCTCGCTCTGCTAGGAGTGTACAATGATATATATTCAAACTATAGCATGAAAAACGTTAAATTTAACTTTACAATCCATATTATATTAATAAAAATGTTTGTTTTTATACGACGTTTCGACACACAGCATTGAAAACGCGATTTTCCGTCATCACCTATGGCCTCGATTTTTTTATAAAATTGAAGTGTGTCTAGCACAACATCAAAACATGTTTCTGTTTATTTTCAATATAGAATGTCCTTGCAAAACTTGATCAAAATCGGAGACCCACATGTCAGGCCCTTACCTTCGTTGTGGCTACGTCGTGTTGCACAGAGCTATTGATCCAAGGAGATTTCCCTTCACTGCTCTTTGGAAACGGCATCGTTCTCACAGCGACGGTTTACAAATTCATCATAGTTCAACCAATTTAATCGAAATATTTATAAACTGTATACACAGAACTTCCTTATAAATTGATCTACCTTTTAATGAAAACCACATCAAAATCTCCACAGTTGTTCTTGTTGTTCCTGAGATTAGCCTGAATATATAGAAAGAGGCGAGCGGAGGACTTCAATTTCTATATGTAAAGAAAAAAAAAGAAGAGACGTTTTCTACCGAATATGATCATAGTCATATATCTACCGCCAGATTATCTCAGAAATAATTTTAGTATCTTGCTTAGGCTCCTACAGCTACATAGAGAAGATCACAGGGTAGTCAGATGACATCATAAAAAAATAGTGTTCCTTGCTAATTCCATCTTCACTGCAAGTGGTCATAGGATTAGTGGATGTGTCGTCAAGTCCTACACATTGCCAGTGGGATAACAAGGCAGATGTAACATATTTACGGAATCTATTTATAGTTTTTCTGCCTTTGTTCTACAATAATCTGCTTAATTGAACCTTTAGCATCACTGATGGTTTCTTAAAACAAAGGTACCGAATTTTTTCCTGAGGAAGTAAGTGTGTTCCAGAGAATTGGTTTGAGTTTCCATTTGATTTATGATATCACATATTATGAACATTACTGAGTCTTGTCTTGGGTACTGCTTTTAACAACATATAGTTGGCTATAGCAATGCAGGCTCAATTCTCTTGGTTTAAAGATAAGTGAATAAAGTGGCCCAACCGTTAAGGACAACCGCATCCCGTTGAAACTGCTGAGGTAATACAGAAACATATGAAGTTTAAAAAAAATCTATTGGCTTGTAATCGATGCCTCGAAGTGGAGGCAAAAATATTCTCATTTCTACACTAGCTTGGAATATTATCAACGACATTATGGGAATTACGAAGGAGGTGAACAAATGTAGGGCTCAGGTTACCGTTATTAATCTCTCACATTAGCAGTACAAAAGTTTCATTACCGAAAAATTGCACTACATTGTCAGGAGGCACCGCTCCGCAATAATGGAAAATAGATATCACAAAATCTGCAACGAAGGATTGAATTAGTCAGATATTTATTTGTTCCTACGTGCTTTTAGACTGCCATATACGACTGCATAACCATTTCAAGTACGCTGTTGCATCTGTGGCTATATCAATCAAAAACAGTTTGTTACCGGGCTTTAATTGATGAGAATAGTACAGATTAAATATCAATACATTAGGGTGAACAGTTTATGTGCAATGAAAAACTGGTCCCATGATCTTTCGTGTGTGTTTTCCAAAAGTATCTGAGACTCCACAGAAGCCTTATGTAACTTAAGTTCGATTATTCAGTTTCTCAAGGGCTTCATAATGATTTTATCTCGTTAAATTCTGCCAACATTTCACTACACTGCACAAGCTGGGAGATGTGAATCTGAACGTTAGTTTTATATTAAGACGATGAAAGATTTATATTTGTAAACAGCTATGACCAGGGATGTCTGCCACAGTTAACTCAATGACAGTTTCTAGAGGCAGTTGAAATTTTCATTTTAATGTCGTCTATATCTGACGTCAATGTCAGACGGTGGAGGGTTTGTGGGTACAGAATTTCGAAATAGTTTACGATGGATGGATGTCTGTAACTAGCTTACTTGTCTGGTTGTGGAGAATGCAGTTTGTAAATTAAATTTAAGTAATCGCGGAGCTGAGTGGAGTTGCCTAACGTGCAAACGCCGACACAGCACTAAAACTAACACAGCAAGCCCGAGCAAACGATACACAGACCTACTGGACGGAAGTTAATGGATACAAATGGCAAGGAATTTTGACTTGGCATCCATTCACTGTCGGGCAAAAACTGTGTGATTTAATATTTGCATTTTTCTTGTAATAAATTACGTGGTGTCAGTTAATTAGAGGCGCCCCATGCAAATGCTCTGAAATCAGGTCTTTGTGAGAAATTCAGATAATTACATTCTCTACCCCATGTTTTCCTTGATACTGCTCCGAATCTTTTAATATTGCAGATCATTTGCTGTGTGAAACTGGAACGCCCGGGATATCTTTGGAACTAATTTAAATAAATTGGCAGTGTCAATCCGCTCCGAGCTGCAGACATCGTAGAGCTTCTTCAATGATATTACAGGGCGGTAGTTACTATACTATATGAAAAAACGGAAATTAGTTACAAAGTACGGCGTGCACACGCTCTATTCAACACGTAAACGTCGCTACAGATATTCGGATTTATGTTATATCATGTTCAAAATGCCTGCCACTTGGCGATGATCTGACGAAGACGAATAGCGAAATACTGCATGAGCTGCTGAAGTGTCGGGACATAGATGCTGTTATGACCTCCTGAATGGCTGTTTTCAACTCAGCAATGCTTTTGGGGTTACTGTTGTACACCATGTCTTTCATATAGCCTCACAAAAAGGAGTTGCATAAGCTCAGATCCGGAGAATATGGCGGCCAATTGTGACCCATGTCAGTGGCCTTTGGGTATCCCAGAGCCAGAATGCAGTCCCCAAAGTGCTCCTCCAGGACATCAAATGCTCTCCTGCTTCGATGGGGTCGAGCTCCGTCTTGCATGAACCACATACTGTCGAAATCAGTGTCACTTTAGATAATTGGGATGAAATCATCTTCCAAAACCTTGAAATTCTGTTCGATAGTCACCGTGCCATCAAGTCAAGGAATATCGCACCGATTATTCCGTGACTGGACATTGCACGCCACACAGTCACCTGTTGAGGGTGTGCCAATTTTGCGTATTGACGAACCCATCCAAATGAAAGTGGGCTTCGTCGCTAAACCAAACCATATTCACATAAAAGTCCTGTTCGTCAGTTCAGTGGGCAGTAGTGTTGGCGAAACACAATTGCTGTTCCATGGCCCTGGTGCTTAATGGCTGATGGGTTTGAATTTTGTATGGAGAGAGATGCAAGTCTGCAACAGCCATTTGTCGCAGTGTCTCCTGGTTGATTTCCACCTGTTCTGCAGCTCGTCTGATCGATTTCCTGCGGCTGGTTTGAAACATAGCGCGTATCTTGTCGATGTTTTTAGGTGTTGTCATTTTTTTTTGAACGACTGACATTGAGACAAATGTCATCACCAACACTACCCGCTCTATCAAAACTGCGAATCGAATTCGTAGCACACTTGGACGGTTGTCTTCAGCTTGAACTCGGTTGCAAACTTCCTTTGAGCCAGCCGGCCGCTGTGACCGAGTGGTTGTAGGCGCTTCAGTCCAGAACCACGCGGCTGCTACGGTCACAGGTTCGAATCCTGCCTCGGGAATGGATGTGTGTGATGTCCTTAGGTTAGTTAGGTTTATTTAGTTCTAAGTCTAGGGGGACTGATGACCTCAGATGTTAAGTTCAAATGGTTCAAATGGCTCTGAGCACTATGGGACATAACATCTGTGGTCATCTCATCAGTCCCCTAGAACATAGAACTACTTAAAAATAACTAACCTAAGGACATCACACACATTCATGCCCAACACAGGATTCCAACCTGCGACCGTAGCGGTCACACGGTTCCAGACTGAAGCGCCTAGAACCGCTACATGTTAAGTCCCATAGTGCTTAGTGCCATTTTTTTCCTTAGAGGCGCAGTTGGGTTGTTGTTGCTTGCGTAGTAGGCCTTCACAAGCGCTTTACGCACAGGCATTTTCACATGCAAATGGCCAACAACAACAAGGAGCGTGCACATGCGCATATTAATTCCCTATCATGCCACGCGGCCACTGTGCAGTTTCAACGTCCTAACGCAAACCGTTCCGAAGTTATAACGATTTTATTTCATTTATTTCAATAATTGTCACCCTGGTTCCACCGGCTGTATCCAAGGAGTTATAATGGCTGTATATCGAAGGAAAGTAATACCAGAAAACATCTTATTTCTGCTGAGTTGTGTCTGTTGGAGCTGCGGGTGGTATGTCATGACTGCGTGCGTGTGTGTGTGTGTGTGTGTGTGTGTGTGTGTGTGTGTGTGTGTTTACTTTGTGTGTGTGTTTACTTTGCTGAAGAAGGCTTTGGCGGAAAACCATAATGTGTAACGGTCTTTTCGTTGTGTATGTTATTGTGTTGACTAACTAGCGGTTCGTCTCCTGATAATTAAATATTTAATGTGATATAAAGATCAGTGTTGGTTAACATCTATTTTAATAGTTATGTATCGTGAGGATTTCTACATGACGCTGAACAAAGTTAAAAACGATGTTTCTTGCCGTCAGTTATGCTGCAAACGTTTATTAATAGCTAATAACAAAAATCTGGCCCATCATCAGCTTGCCCAATAATTCGGCGAATAGAACCGTGATTCTTTAATGGGCCGCACCTCCAACAGTCCGCTACACTCTCATAAGTGGAGAATGAAAATATTGGAAGCAAATTATAATCATCGTATGACATGCCCAGATATTCTCAGCTGGGATCCCCTCCCCCGTCCCACACGCCGGATCTCAAACAGCTCGCCCTACTTCTTGGAGCAAGGAATGCAAAATACAAACAACACTGAGTAATCGATTGATGGTCATACAGGTCCACGACATATGTCGAGCGATTTGTTGACTCTGAAGGTACTTAAACTAAACCAAACAATGGAAACTCCAGGCTGGAATATCAACAATATTAGGAAAGGGATAGACTGCTACTCACCGTAAAGATGACCCGTTGAGTTGAAGCTCTGTCAGAGCTACGGGTGGTAGCCGTCATGACTGCGTGAGGTGTGCGGGCCTTTGTGAACGAGTGTGTGTTTACTTTGCTGAAGAAGGCTTTGGTGGAAAGCCATGATGCGTAACAGTCTTTTCGTCGTGCATGTCCGCCGCTCAATAGGTTATCTTTATGGTGGGTAGCAATCTATTTTTGAACTAATACACTTCCACATGCACTAGGTCTTATATCTTCTGAGACCTATTATCTCATAAATAGATTAGAAATAGTTCCGATACTTTTGTTTTGGTTCCCCTTGAATGTAAGGCAAATATGAATCACTTCGCATTCCGTTTTTGGTATCCCTATGTGATATTTCGTATGTGGCTGAAAAGTCCCTGATTTGCAATGGATCATTACTCGAACAGCGCGCTCCCGCTCTAGGTAGAGAATGAAAAGAAAAATGTTTGAATCAATCATGCTGAAACACGTGCGAAGCAACTCATATACACTTCACAGCCATATTTTTATTTGGTACGTATCCTCAGGCCTACTATGCAAGCAACAACAGCCCAACTGCGGCTCAAAGAAGTTTGCAGCCGAGTTCAAGCTGAAGACAACCGGTCCAAGTATGCTAAGGATTTGTTTCGTAACTTTGAGAGAACGGGTACTATGAAGTAACTCATGTAGTTAACCGCCATATTTTTATTTGGTATGTATGCTCACAGAATAAAAATGTCAATCCAATCTACTAGTTCTGAGCAAGGTTTCGGAAGGCAAACACCCTAGGCGTAAATTGCCTTCCAAATAATCCCAGTTGCGAAATCAACCATCTCACTAATAGCCAAGTGGTGTTTGGCTCTAAAGGACCGAGCTCTCCCATGTGCCGGATCTCAATCGTGCCGCTTTACGTGTCTGGGAAAAGAACACATCAAAAAATAAATCGACAAAGTGTTTCACGTACTCTTAATAGCAAAACCATGCAAAGATGTAACGGAAAGAGTAACAAAGAAAACACCTTTCTCGTCAAGAGTAAACACTGTAGGTAATTTGAATAGGGGGTCTAATAATTTAATAACCTTACCAAGTGTTCTTACACAGATACGCACAGTTTCTCTAACACAAACGACTGCTATTTAACGTGAGAAGTACAGATTCTTTTCATTCAACTGAGAAACAAATAGAGATAAAAAAATGTGTGGGAAATCTTGTGGGACTTAACTGCTAAGGTCATCAGTCCCTAAGCTTACACACTATTTAACCTAAATTATCCTAAGGACAAGCACACACACACACACACACACACACACACACACACACACACATGCCCGAGGGAGGACTCGAACCTCCACCGGTACCAGCTGTACAGTCCCAGACAGCAGTGCGTTAGACCGCTCGCCTACTCCGCGTGGCCAAATATAGTTCCATTTGTATACTTCTTTCTGTGGATGTGCATTTATCAACTCGTCTTTTGTTTCATTTGATACGTTTTCGGCTTTGTTGCTTTCGCTGTTAGGTGTTACGGAAATCCAAAATAAGTGCTTTCTGAGATTGCACCACGACACTTACTGAACAGTAGTACCGTTGTACTCCGAAAGAACGGAAGGAACAGCTGCGAATTAAAACTTGCACATCTGTAATTAGCTGTCATTATGACAGGTATTTTATTACTGCAACCTCTTCACAGTTGTATTACTACATGCTTCTTACGTTGCACTATTACCTGTGTTAAATACATTGACCACTCTATACAAATCATGAATTGCTTAGGGGTCAGGATGACTAGTCACAGCTGTAGTTGCTCTTTCTACAAGCATTATTAAATTAGTGTAAAAAAGGCCGAGAGATATTTGAGAGAAAAATTTCAGCCACGATCACGGGTCGATATTCGGAAGAACTTAATCCCACTACGTCACGGGGGTAGGCTACGCTTCTCTCGTAGCTTCAACATTGTAGCCCTGCTTTACATTATCCTGAAACTTTCCTTTTTATGCACAAACGTCAGCATTACATGCTGAACTTGAGACACTTATTACTCGACTGGAAAACGAATCGCTGGCGAATAATGGGGCTTTTGATCGAAACTGGCAGGCAATAGAAGATTTTATACGAGCAGTAACTTATCCAGGTGATCATAATGTTATTTAAGCACACATTTTCTAAATAAACGATTTGTGTTAAACTACATACCCATCTTTACTCACCTTTATCAAATATTGTTAAAATTGCTTATCAACGTGAATCGTACAAAGTGATACTTAACGACTTATCTTTACAATTGCAGAAAATACTTTATTTTATGTAGAAGCTCTTGCGTACTAGCAATGAAACTGAATTTGTATGACATAACATGCAAAGACACAAAATGTACGACCTGCCGTATAACAACAGGCAGCAGGTCTTTACTTGAAAAATAAATAAATAAATAAGTTTCTTTCAAGTCTGAATATTGTTATAAGATTAGAAACAATCTCTTATTTATTTCTTTATTTATTTAACCTGGCAAGATCAGGGCCATCAGGCCCTCTCTTAAATCTAACCAGGCATTCTACTTATTTTACCTTCATATGTTTTAGTAGGCACGTTAAACTACATCTAGTACAAAAAGTGAAATAAACAATTATAAAGGCACACCTGGAAAAATACATACATAGAGTTTATAATCGTAGATCATAAGTACTGTTATAATTAGACATTATTGAAGAGACAGATTTTAGATAGGAGTGCTAGCAGCAGGGAGTATGAGGGAGAATGATGGTGAAGGGAGGAGAAGAATAGAGAGACATGATGAAACATAATTAAGGAAATATAAAGGAAAAGAAGATTGCGTGGCTAATAGAGATAGATGAAGAGGAAGGCATCTCAGGAGCAAGATAGGAGACGCTAGCTTTGCTATTTGACAGATGAGAGGATTGGCCTTGTACATTAATTTTGTGGAGAACGTTATGAAGATGATAGTAGGAAATGCTTCAGCTTCTTAAAAGTAGCAGGAGATTGAATTTTGCGCAAGGTAAGGGGCAGTTTGTTCCAGAGGCGGACAGCGGCAACTGAGAAGGAGTTTGCAAAAGTTTTTGTTTTGTGAGTAGGCACAGTTAGGATACCATATAGGAGTGACCTCGTGTTTCGATTATGATGGCCTGACAGGTTTTTAATCTCTGAAGCAAAGTACTGGGGTGCTTGCGCGACGAGGAGTCGGTGAAGTAGACATAGTGTGGTAGTCACGCAATTTGTCCGGCCGCAGCCACCCTAGCTCGGAGTATGAAGCACTAACATGATCATGTCGGCGAATGTTGCAGGTGTAACGCACACAGGCATTCATGGTTACTTTTAGCCGTCTTTTGTTTTCACTACTCATACCTTGTTGAATTACATCACAATAGTGGAGGTTCGGTAGAACGAGTGCTTGCACGATCTGACGTTTCAAGTCCTGTGGAAATATGTTCCGAAACTTTTTGAGAGCATAGAGACAAGCAGACGTCTTTCGGCACACTGGGACTGTATTCTCCGCCCAGTTGAGATGCTCATCCAAAGTTACACCCAAGTTCTTAACTGTTTTCTGATATGGTATTGGAGTACCGTCGAGCAGAATAGGAGGTAGCCGTTCGCGGAAATCTGAACTTATTAATTTCTGATGGGCTATTAAGATTACTTGGGTCTTTTTGCATTTAAGCCCCAGGTTTTTCGCCCATGTCACTACTGAAGACAGATCATCATTCATCTGAGCGATTGCAGTGTTTACATCTTCAGGTCTGACGCTTAGGTAGAGCTGGAGGTCGTCGGCATAGAAATGATATTTACAGGAGGACAGAACCGACGAAATATCGTTGACATATAAAGAAAACAAAAGTGGTCCTAAGACTGATCCTTGTGGCACTCCCGAGGAAACATGTTTCCAGGAAGATTTTTCATTTACGCAGACAACACATTGCTGTCTGTCTTTTAAGTAGCTTTCAAACCATCTCATTGCACTACCCGAGAAATTAAGCTGTTGCATTTTTCTGAGCAATATGTCAAAGTTAAGTGTCAAAATGGCCCCATACTCTTTTTATAACTGTTGTAATGGATCCTAAACCAACTAAAGCAAAGTATTTTCTTTCGTTGAATGTCTGCAAGTCGTGATACAATGTTAAATCATCAGAACACCATGATGCTGCAGACGATCTGGGAATTCAGATCAAGTTCAGAGATTGTTTTAATAAAAGATGAAATAAAAGAAACGCCAAGACGAAACAAGTAAACAAAAAAAATAATTTCCATAGCTGTCGAATTTATACTACTTGTTTATATTATGTTCAACAGAAGAAAGATGGAAGGTTAGTTTGCCACCTCAAATACATTGCAGTCATTAGAGCTCGGATTAGGAAAGAATAAGGAAGGAAATCGGCAGCGACCTCCCGACATTTGCCCGGCGCGATTTAGGGACATCACGGAAAATCTAAACTTGGATGGGTGTGCGGTGAGTTGAATCGTCGTCCTCCTGAATGCTGGTCCGGTTTTCTAACCACTGTTCCACTTCGCTCGTCATATGTGAAAGTCATGAGTGGTGGGTATTCAGCATTACGTATAAATATTTCCCGTGATAAGACGAAAACAGTACACACCTATCGTTGCATAGGCTCATGAGCCACATCGTATCCACTGTCCACGGTGAAACTGAATGCCACCGGTGGGCATTGCGACATGTGGCACGGTAAGAAAATTATGTAAGCAGGCCAGAGTCGAATGGGGAAGCATTATAGCTTAGATACTAGCCGTATATGAGGAAATCCACAGACACAAGCGATTTTGACAAAGAGTAGATTGCCATGTCCCGGCACCTGGGAATGGGCATCTGGAAATGGCGAAGCTGGTCGGCTGTTTGTATGCTGCTGTCACGAGCATGTACGAAAAGTTGTTGTAGCACCGTGAAGTCACGAGTAGACGAAAACGCGTCGTCACAGAATGTGAAGATCGGACGATTGGCCGCTCGGTAAAGCAGGACAGGCGGCGATCTTTGGCATATCTGACGACAGAGTGTAATGCTGGTGCAGCAAGTGTTTCGCAGCACTCCGTTTACAGCACAATATTGAACATGGGGCTCCGCAGTAGACGACTCCTGCACGTTGGCCCAACGCTAGTCAGTTATGCTCTCAATGGACGTCGAGACTGGACCGTGAAAACGTGTCACCTGGCCCTATGAGCCACATGTCTTGTAACATCAAGTCGGTGGTCGTGTCCGGATCGCGCCATGGACACCAACCGGTCGGCGCGGTACTACGCACTGCAGAGCATTCACCTGGTCTTTCATGAATCCATGGACCCTGCATATCACCTGGGGACTGTTCAAGCTGGAGGAGGCTCTGTAATGGTGTGGTGCGTGTGCAGTTGGAGTGATATGGACCCCTGATACGTCTAGATACGACTTTGACAGGTGTCACGTACGTAAGCATCCTGTGTGATTACCTACATCCATTTATTGTGCATTCCGACGGACTGGGCAATTCCAGCAGAACAATGCGACACCACACAGTTCCAGAATTGCTTCAGTGTGGCTCCAGGAACATTCTTCTGAGTATGAACACTTCCACTGGTCACCAAACTCCCAAGACATGGACGTTATTAAGCACGTCTGGGATGCCTTGTAACGTGCTCTTCAGAAGAGATCTCCACCCCCTTGTGCTCTGACGGATTTATGGAAAGCCTGCAGGATTAATGGTGTCAACTTCCTCCAACATTACTTCAGACATTATTCTAGTCCATGCCACGTGTTGCAGCACTTCTGCCTGCTCGCAGGGGTCGAAACGTTATTAGACAGGTGTACCAGTTTCCTTGGCTCTTCAGTGTAATACGCCAGGAAAATTATCAAGGGCCAGCTCTGCACCCACAAACCAACGGCCCATATTTTGCAAGGATTTAGCGACTTGTGCTACACATTCTCGAAAAAATATACTAAGGACTTTTTGGATACGTGCCGCACAGAATCGCTGCTGTATCCCTTTCCTAACGAGGACCGACACTCTGTTACGTATATGGTTAATGTTTTGGCTCATCAATGTTCACATAACGTTGACGATGGTTTCTACTTACGACAGTAGATGGTGTCTACTTCCTTTGTCGGAATGACAGATCGTAACTAGAATATGGTCTATTCATTCGAGGAGATTGCATCTAATATCGTAGCCGCAGTTCATTTTAATGACAAACCTACATGTAAATTAACAGCTGAAGGACGAGTACCAAAATTCCTCTGACTGAATGGCCCTTCTCATTTGCCGACGATTCTCCGTCGAAATTCCTCTACTCAATGGTGCATAGGCGTTATCGAGGCCGAGCCGTCGTTCCTTATGCTCACAGCCTCAACTGCCGCCCTTTTTCCTACATGTGGTTAGCCGCCATGTAAATGTGCTTTTGCAACGCCGCTAGTATACTTGTGAAGGATTTGTGTAGCTGTGCTGCTAAACTTTGAAGTTAAGTGTTTCATGTTGAGATGACTTGATTTTGTTCTTACGACTTGTCTCTAATTCAAATTCATCTGGGACTGATATGCGATCAATGCGATAATGGATGAAAGACTGGAGAGACAGTCCAAGGCTTGGCTACAGTAAGCAGATCAAAATGAATGTAGGTCCCTGTAGGACAGAGATTAAAGACCTTGCACAGCAGTGTGTCGAGAGTAGCGTCAAACCAGTCCTCGGGCTTAAGACCACAACTACAACCGATCAGAAGGCACGCAAAAACGTCCATTTATCTTTCTATTTGAAATTTAAAACATACTGACGCCCTTACCTTGTACTGAAAAGCACAGTACCATAAGAAAATATCCGTATGTAGACATTAGGTGTGACGACGTTGTGATGATACGCTTTCTTCTCATTAACGAAGAACACATCTGGAATCCATATCCTCTTAGTATCTGTTAGCGTGAGGTACTTCAGTTTACCTGAAATGAGAAAGAAGAATTCAGAAAGTCGTCAATGAACTTGGAATTTTAATTCGAAAATAAGGCACTTCCAAAAGTTTAGGTGCCATAATTTAAGTGGTTAATTCCTAACACCAGCTCATTTATTCACATACTTTAACAAAAATCATGAATAGCTTTAATACACAATCACCGTGGCACTAGAGCTTTTACGTGGAAGAATAGCCATTTCAGCCTGGCCACGTTGGGCCCTAACCAACAAATGAAAATTCATATTCGGTAAAGGAGCAATACATTGCCCCTGCAGCGCCGGTGTTTTAGCGATTGTACAGAGTTAAAAAAAGGTTTGGCATGTGGCATGCCATGTCATTCCCAGTATGATGTCACTGGGCAACGTGTACGTCGGTTTGAATGGCGATAGTGGATGAAATTGTCATTGCTAGTATTTAGCCGGAAAGGGAGGAGAGTTGGTGACGTAAAGCCCCTGATCATCAGTGTTCTAGATGTGTGCCCTGATATAAATCCACCACCGTTTTGACCAATACTGAAGGATGCAGTCATTCGGGTGACTATGTACACTTGACAGCACAAAAACTGACCGACGGAAATCGAAGTCCGGCACAGCATTCACGTGAATGAAATGCAACGTGCCATATTTTTCTGCTTACCTAGAGAACAAGGAAATACTACTTCAAAAATTACGGAAAACTGATCTTGTCAGTATTATAGATCTCCTCCGAGAAGGCAGAAAATCTTTCCTACAAATAGAATACTCTGGCATTATCGAAAGTAATGGCACATTAACTGAATACAATAAGTTAGTAAATCAGTCTCCACGTACGCGCACACCGTAATTAATCTACCAAGCAAACATTGGGGTTACACTCGTCTAGAATGAGACGTTCCCGGAGGGGGGGAGGGGGAGCGATCCACTGGGGGCCGAACCGCACAATAACTCAGGTTTCGGTGTGGGGCGGCGTTGAGGTGAGTGGACTGCTGTAGCCTGTTGTGGGGTTGGGTACCACTGACGGCTACGGCGGGGACGAAGCCTCTCCTTCGTTTCTACGTACCCAGTTCAATACATACATACAAGTTAGTAAATTGTCACTGTTCAAATGGTTCAAATGGCTCTGAGCACTATGCGACTTAACTTCTGAGGTCATCAGTCGCCTAGAACTTAGAACTAATTAAACCTAACTAACCTAAGGACATCACACACATCCATGTCCGAGGCAGGATTCGAACCTGCGACCGGAGCGGTCGCTTGGCTCCAGACCATAGCGCAGAGAACCGCACGGCCACTCTGGCCAGCAAATGGTCGCTGTAGTTGAGTAAACATCGCTCAGTCTTGATATGTATAGTGTCTCATGTTCGAATTCATGTCAATTATTTTTCACCACAGGAGGCTGTTCTTCTGGTTCTACAATATCTAGTCTATGGAACTCTCCACTGTATTAGATTAAACACATTTCGATGTTGTACAGCCTATTTCCTACAGAAAGTGCGACAGAATTTTCGCTATTAATTAATTAGTTATTAATGGTGGAAAATTACCTCGCTGAAGTCGTAAAATTAAATCTACTGCCTCTGTTTCAGATAATACGTGAGAATTATTCACCCAGTTTCATTAATATTACATGGTAGTTGACTGACAGTGAGATAGTTAGATTTGCAAGAGCACCATTTGTTATACACTGGTACGTAAAACATATGAAGGAAATTAATGTCCACCTTATGTGTCACTGCCAATTAACATAGCTCAATGAAACTTGTACCATACATAGAAATAACTCTATAATGTAGTGCAGAAGGTAACTGAAAGAAATGTGCAATAGACGAGCACAAACGAAACTTTTATTCGGAGGCAATAATTATACTGTAGCCATCCAGATTCATGATTGTCCCATGGACATTACAAAAGGCGGGACGTGGTTCTTAATAGGGTGTCTGATCACTACGGATGGAATTTATGCTCTGCAACGTGCTCCCATGCTGGCCAGAAGGTCGGTAAGGTGTCCTCGTGGTAGGTCATTCCATTTGTCCACCCGTGAGTCTGGCAACGACTGGATGGTCGTTGGTGCATATGGGCGTGGTGTAATACGTTTCCCAAACGCATCCCACACGTTCTCGATACGATTTAAGTCCGTGGAATGAGCAACCTGGTCAAATCGCCGAACGTCCTCTCGTTCCAAAAGCTCCTCAAACTGTGCAGTTCGATGCACTTGCGCACTGACATCAATAAAAATAAAGTTAGGGCCGAATGCACCAGTAAAAATATGCACGTCGGTAAGGAGAACAGTGCCACAATAACAGACCTGTGAATGTACAGTGTTCAAAGATTTGGAGGTCAGTAGCGCCGTGCATCATTATGCCTCGCCATACAGCAACACCCGGACCTCCAAAACGATCATATGATGAACGTACTGGGAACACGTAATAAACCCAGTGCTTTCAGTGCGTTACAATTTACCAAATGAGCATAAACTACAGACACAGCAAATAATGTTTTAAAACAAGCCCGTGTGATCCCAATCAAAATTTCAAGGCAAGTAACCAGTCAGGGCTGAAGACATTTAACGCCAAGAACGGCAATTATGAAAAAAAATTAACAAACATACTGTAAAACAGCAGAGCAATAGCGAGATTAATTAAAAAGACAGGGATCTGATCGCCAAACTGGTGAGACAAAATGATGGTAAACTTGGTACCACAATCATTTAACCTGCTGTAACGCCAAGAATGGAAATTATATAAAAAAATTTAAAAACGTACAATAAAACAGCAAATGTAATAACAAAACACAAGGGCGAGTCACAGACAGTGCACCAGGTCCGGCAAAAAAACACCTTCGCGAGTGATGAGAAAGGCAGCCAAGAGTTGCATCCACTTCACAAGATGGAAACTCAGAATAGTGGCGGTCTAACAAATGACTAATGATAATCTTGCTAAGGCTACCTGACGTCGAATAAACCAAATGCAAAGATGTAAAAATACGCCAAAGCCGGAACCGGCGCTACAGTCTGGAACCGAGCGGCCGCTACGGTCGCGGGTTCGAATCCTACCTCAGGCATGGATGTGTGTGATTTCCTTAGGTTAGTTAGGTTTAATTAGTCCTAATTTCTAGGCGACTGATGATACCAGAAGTTATGTCGCATAGTGCTCAGAGCCATGTGAACCATTTGAACTGGAACCGGCGGTCTGGACTCTGCCAGCAGAATACTGTGCTTAGAACACCCGTAACGAGAAAGGAATCACTATCACCAGAGTAGAAGAATCGCCAACCAACTTACAATCAAGGATGCTGTCAAAACTACACGCCTCACCAGACAGCAGTGGCAAGGCGAGGAATGTACACAGCCATTACAAACACTAACCCCCAGGGCAGGTAACTTGGGCATTAACGGCCACGAGACAGGAAAAATACCGCTGGTTGAACTTAACAAATAGTAACAAACTGAACGCAATAAATAGTAATTAGAAGTCCAGGAAAGCTAATCAGATGTGCCTTTCCCAAGCACTCCACTCACTGCCCTTCACCTGAGCAACACTACGAGCAGCAACACGAACCCAAGTCACTGGAGAACCGCAAGATCTCACAATGGTGGAGGTTTCTCTACTTGAATCCAAATGCAATCAACTTAAACTTGCAGGATCCGGTTTACGACGAGATCGTGCACCCTCGTGACCACAGGCCTTCGATCCAGCAGCCAATGTGCGCCGCCAGCAGTCCTGGCGTGTTTTCGCACTGTGCGGACGTGGCTCCTCCTGAGTCCCCAACCGAACTCCCACTGACACGACCTGGAAGAACCACGACGTCACCCCAAAGATAGGGCCACAGTTACTACATATCGATTGCTGCTGCTGCCACTGGCGGACAGGCAGTGCTTGAAAAACCAAGTGGAGCCAGTCAACACGAGAAGACAAACAGCCGCAACCATGTCAACTAAACAAAACGGTCTGGCCTCCAACAGAGGACAGAAACCTACAAACAGCACCAACGCGAGCCGCAGAATGGCTCACCGAGGCACATTCCAAGTTTCATTGAGATGTGTCTCTTGGTATTGACACTTCGTGCTTAGTTTACTGTCGTTCATAGGTTTTGCACACCAGTGTATAATAGCCATCGACAGTACAGGATCAACGTCAAGTACATACACCACATCTCTTTCATTCGAGTCACATTATCCGTGCACCATTCCTCATCATTAACTGTCCTTTCACGGCCGCGTCATTGCTTTTGTGAGGGAAGGGAATTTGACGCTGTTGGAGGCTTGCATACGGTATGGCGTTCCTGAACGCATTGCGCGACGACGGATAAAATGTTATCGAGTTGCTGAAGAATCCAGTAGGTGTGAGGAAACTCGACATCCACATGTAAAAATTAAAAAAAATAATTTAAACGCGATGTGGTTGAAACAATACGTTTTCCCGGTCGGTGGATGCGGTTCGGCTCGTGCTTCGTGAGATCGGACTACTTACCAAACGGGAGGCCATCATGGAGTGGCTCAGTGGTGACTTCGCCTCTACTGATTAGCGTTTATCGAGGACAACGTCAACAGTGGCTGTTGGAATGTGATATTTTCCGACGAATCAATGTTATCATGAGCGAATGGTGGAGTAATATTATGGCCCCATCAATCGACAATTATATCTTGATGGAGTAATCTGTTTCCAGCAATAGCAGCCCCCATACACATGTCAGCGATGGTGCAGGAGTTCTTTGCTAAACAGAATAAGATTTCTCTTCTTCATTGTCCTCCTGCGCCGGCCCTACTGAAAACGTTTGGGGAGAGACGAAACCGAACATACTAGAAAACAGGCCTACCACCGTGCCAACAACCCATGACGACCTTTAGAGGAACGTCACCTTAGCTGTCTGGGAGGAGTTGACAGAAAATGGGAAACACTATCCACCTGAAAACCCCCATGCCTTGCAAACTGTAGACTGCAGACTGTCTTTGAAGTTGAAACACTTTGGGTGGGATATAAAGTGGTAATAAAGCTACAGGCTGTACCCTTTTGAGGGTCGAAAATATCTTAATAATAACCGAAAGCTGCCCGTTCTATTAATTTCGCGGTTCTACTGATTAAAAAAATTAATGCAGTAACACAAAAACCATGCACTAAACCAGACACGAAACAAACCTTGTCACCAGGGAGTTGCCTATTAGACCGCTGACTATGCCGCTGAGCTACGAATCCACCGTACTGCAGCTGTCGACGTGTAAATAATTCTTATCGCTCTTCACTCAACATCACGAAATGAAATGCTGTTAACAGGCCTGCAATGCGGCGCAGTCTTCTTGATTGTTTCCAGAGGTTGTGACCGTTAGCTGAGTTTCAAAAAGATCTTATTCCTTCTCTGGTCTCAAAATTACAAGTGTTCTTTACATTCTGAACTGATCTGTACTCCCCATCATGTGATTTTCTCTTACGTAGCTTGGTAGGTAGTTAAAATACCAGCCACGGCCATTTCTTGTGCTGTCAAGAGTACATTACTAGAGTAGCACTATACATGTACTAGCGTGTCTTACGCGGTGGCCACGAGGTTCTAGATGCTGCAGTCCGGAACCGCGCGACTGCTACGGTCGCAGGTTCGAATCCTGCCTCGGACGTGGATGTGTGTGATGTCCTTAGGTTAGTTACGTTTAAGTAGTTCTAAGTTCTAGAGGACTCATGACCTCAGATGTCAAGTCCCATAGTGCTCTGAGCCATTTGAACCATAGTGTGTCTTAGACCAATATTAAATCATAACAAAGATCTCATAGAACTCGCGTGAAAGAATGACATGACTAGAAGGGAAGGAGCTAGGTGATTTCCTGGTGCAAGTTTTCTTACACGTTTAGTCTTGCTCTGTCAGATACTGAGATACACGCTACAGTGCCATCCTACAGCAATGGCTTCCAATCTGACTCGCAATGTCGGCCAATGACATCAAATAAATAATTAACAAAACGAATCACATGATGGCCTCTCTTCGCTGCTCCAGTAAGCCAGGCTCCAGACAAGCAGTATGATATCTGTGCCATGTGGATGTAGGAGCAGCAGGAAATAGTATCATATATAGAGCAGTAGCGGCATTGGACTACTAATTTACTTCGTCGTTATAATAAAAGCTATCTACTATTTGGCCAAGGTTTGGAACATTTTAAGACATTGAAAACCCAGAAAAATGTTTGTTGACATACTGTAAATTTTCAGTGCCTGCTTCCATTTTTATTAGGCCTTCTTAGTAGATAAAAAAGGACTAATAAAACATCACTTTTTTCTCTTGGAGACACAATGCCAAGTTTCTGTCATTTATAAGATTCTCATAACTTATTACATTTTTTACCAACACCTTGTTTTTTATTATTTTTTACTTCTGTGCACAAAGTATCTGACAACAACGCAAAAATTAATTTTTTCATTTTCAGTTTAGTTAATAATAATAGATTTCAACATAGGATTATACAGCGAACCGGTTAGCTGTATCATCCTGTGTTGAAACTAGTATACAGATGCTGAGTAACAGCCGTGTTTAAAACCGTAATAATAGATTTTTTGAAAAATTCTTGTGCAATATGTATAAGGTCAGGAATAGTAAAAAGTCAATTCACAGAGGTACGGTTAAGAAACCAAAACGCTAAATTAAAAAGTCATAGGTAAAAATACAGGTTGACTCCATAATAGAACATTCTACAGAAACAACTACATTCATGCATTTCGACTAGGCAGGTTGCTAAATCAGAAACATTATGTATGTCTAATAAAACGAAGAACAGTGATGTTGCTATACAGTAAGGTTCATAACCAGGTACAGATGTAATATCAACAAAATATGTCAAATAAACAACGTATTTTGAAAAAATCTCATTTTAAGAAATAGCGACAAATACATAGCTAAAGTGAAAAACAATAATTTCAGGAAAGATAATTTAGTAGTAAATGTCGGTGTATGTTGCTACAAACCTCATTAAATATGAACAATAGATTTGGAAATAATGGTTTTTTTGGAACAATAAGAACATGAAGGAACAGACTTGGTACCATACTCAGCTTGTGGAGCACGTAGTTTTGCCCTGTCTAAATCTTATAAGATAGAACGTAAATCTACTTGTACGTATTTTACTTATGTCACGTTGTTGACTTGTGTTATTACAAGAGATTTTCCACTGAAAAGTTATTAATTTGTGATCAGCTTTCAAAACGTTTGTTTATTTTAGTGTTGTAGATTGGATAGTACTCCATTATATATTGGAATGTATTTTAATTAAAATTCTGTAAAATGGAAGATACACAAATGTAATGAAATTTAAGATGATGATGAAATATAATCAATTATATAATTCACCTTAATCATTTATCGTACTATGAAACATTGTAGTACTTTTTTTTCACAATGAAACAGAAAATCTTTTAAAGGAAAGTATATAAAATTTATTTAGCAAATGACACCTCTACAATATACATAATTAATTATTGTAACTTATCAATGAGCTGCAATTTATCATAAAGTGTTCAGTTAGGTCGATAACACTATTCCTCTGATAATGAAGTTTATTGAAGTAATAACTGAAAGTCATCCCTAATTGTTGACACTGCCCTTGTTCTTTACATCATCGTTTTAGTATCTACTTTATTTAAAGTATGTTAATGTCACTATTTTTTTCGTTATTAAAATTTTGATAATGCTGTTACAGAATATCAGAATAATGACAACTTATAACGTGCATATCTACTGAGCACCATGATTTCACATTAAATAATTATGAAATATTTCTTATTACGTAGGCACCTTGTGACTGTTCCATCTGTCCAGCTGTGATTCCAGGTATTGCTCTGAACTACAACAGCATAAATCACAACTAGAATCTTAAGAAAAAATTTACGGACCAGAAGAGAATGCTGATCATAGGTAATGGGAATACAATACCAGTAAATTTAAGGATTGCAGGATATATTTTGTAATGACAAGATCATGCATTTAGTAATAAACATTCACAGATAGAGAAGATAATTTTAAACTGAACCGCCTCCTTCCATATTAGATGTGACTTAACAGTTAATGAAATCAAAAAGACCTTAAAACGTTTTTTTTATATAAACCCACTAAGTTATTTAAGCATTGTCTAAAACAACTGCTACTTTCAAAAGTTCCGAAAATATTAAATTTGTTAAAATTTCGATAGTAATATTCGATATGAAGGCTAACGCAAAGCTATAAATCATAACTGAATAGCTCCAGTTTCTGCAGTTTAATTACGCATCGATAGTCATTTTTTCCCTAACTGTGCTATTCACGAACTAAAGTCAAGACAACCATTATTATTTCTTGGATAACACGTTCACGGTAAACTTGCCGCTTTAAGTTCGGATAGAATCCCAAATTTTAGATGATCGGCTTCACCATCATCGTCCGGAGGCATAATCTGACTGTCTGAAACTGGCAAGGCTTCTTCCACTTTTTTCTACGTCCGAGTTTTCATACACACTCCACAAGCCGTCGTATGATCCACACCCTCCCCCCTCCCCTCCACCCAGAGAACGGTGTCTGATTGGCAGGACTACATCACGGAGATGAAGTATGTAGAGCTGGTGCCCCCTGCCTCCATAGATGACGTCTACGCCTGCTGTCCAGTTCGGCTGCAGCGCCGCTAGGTACTGGATTGATAAACCATGAGAAGTTTTCTCCTGAGCTCTATCTTTAACAGGCTCTCGCTTCCATGCGTTTCAAAGCCATGGTAGGTGTCTGATTCAAAGTTGTTCTCACACAGACTAATTCCTTGCGAGTGTGGCAGTAGATATGAGGACTCTTGCCATTCTCTGTGATTCAATTTGAATATAAGAATTTCGAAAAATCAACGGTGGCCGACCGCAGCCTGTTAAAATAAGCACAAGGTTACGTTTCAACAATTGAGAATTCTTGCCGACGCATCGACCTATTGGGATTCTGTATTCAGAGAAACAGTTGAAATTAGACTGGGCTTAATCGTGAATGAAATCGTAGCCATATTATTATTACTGTTGGCCTTTCGTTACTGTGTTATTTGTCTAACTATTCTAATCAGCGCGGCATTTCATATACGGCGTCATTAATTTGTGTTGTTCTGTTGTATTCAGTATTACAAAACTCCTATGGAGTAACTGTAACTTAAATTTTGCAAAAGAAGCAGTTTGTTCAATGAGCAATGACAGATGATCAAAGTTCAGATCAGTTCAAGACTGATTTTGTTTTAATCTCGACTGTGCATAAGCTGTTACATCTCCGCGAGGTATTTCGATTTACTTCCAGTTGCGAATACGAACCATCATTTGTGTAAGGGAATGACGAGAACCAAAATTCGTGACGGAGAAGGATTCGAACCAGGATTTCGTGCTTTCCGCGATCGACCACCATAACGGCTTTGGCTAGCCGCGCACGACTCACGGTCAGCCCCAAACCTCCATATGTCGTGTTTTCTGCGACTCAACCTGTGCTCGTACACACATTATGTAATTCCCGTACAGAGGAGGACATTTTAATTGCAGTGCGGGTATTGCATCGGAAATTGCAGTGCCTGTCTTGTAAAGCACAACGATGCCATGCTCCTTCGGACGTTATACTGTCTGTACATTTCAGTTTCATTACTGTTTGTTGGCACTACCACTGAGTTTGAGAATGATTATCTCTCCCTGCCTTTACCTCACGTAAGCTGTGATATAGCTGCGATCTGTCAGTCTGTTCCGATCCACTATTTACGTGTTTAGGATGACTCAGATACTCTTACTGAATCCGCCAAGTCTAATGTTCAACTTAATCGTCGTGTTTTCATAATATACTGCTAATTATGACGTGTTCCCTGTTTTTTTGCCCTAAAGACGAGATTCAAAAACTATTTGGCTAGCAGCTTCTGCATTTGGGTCAGAATTGCCATTTCTTAACATCAACTAACTACACTGAAAATGTAAGCCACGTAGATACATTCATACACCAGTGGTAGATGGTAGATATTATCATTCTAAAGCTGATGTGAAGATTATGCGCTTCCTTCGCGGTGACCGGCTCAGATGTTACGTGATCGGATGAAATTGAAGAGTGTCCCGTAAGGATCATGTGGCTTTCTTGAAGAAAGTCGCCAAAGTAATTTCACGAAGGAAAACATTTTATAATAAGTAAACAAACACTGTCTGGACCACATTTTCATTTATTACCGACTACAGATTTCAGTCAGCGTCGCAGATTATTTTCAGGTCTGGCACTGCGATGTGTAGTATGTCAATAGCCGTTTTATACCACTGTTAACAAACTGCACTATGCCGCGGCAGACCTGAAGATGACCTGCAGCGCACATTGAAAACTGTAGTTGGTAAGAAAAGAAGTTGTGATCCATAAGACGTTTACTGATTTATTATATCGAAAGACATCGCGGTTTCTACGATATGGCCTGAGTAGTGAAAAACATTTCGTTTGGTTTTAGTACGTGGCAAGAAGTGCACTAAACAGTTGTCACACAACAGCACTTTTACGAGTCTTACAGCACTATCTACTAAATCTACAAGTTTAAGAAGCAGAGAGCAGGGGTACGTCTGTGCGTGTTCTTCCTCAACAGATGTTTTCTGCCAGAATAAGAACTTCAGCAAGGCTAGGAACAAATACTGTGACAGAAACATGAGCATGGAAAGGAGAAAGCAATTTTTAAGAGTTAATAGGACATATGCAGAAATCACAAAAAAGGATCGGTTCAGAAGATGGCAGTATTTTCAGATCTGGCTATGGTCTGTGGATTGTTGCCATTTGATACTAAAAAAATACGTACCTCAGATTAATTCGCATGAGATATCCACGTTTTACAAGTCTTTGGGTATGATGGAGGAGGACTTCCGAGATAAAGTCCCTCCATAGTTCTACCAAATGCTGTAAAGTAAATGGAACGGAAGGAAGTACAAGGCACACTAGGAGATACCTGCACCAGCAAGAGAAACGCGGTAGTATGTGTATTCACATGCACTATATCCTGCTCACATTTATGACCAATAAACAAAAAGTTTCTGATAATAATCTCCCCTTCACTCCTCCTCTTATCCTTACAAAATAAATAAATAAGTATAAATAAGAAGAGAATGATTGTCAGCTTATTAGAAGCAATGAAAAATAATGGAAATGGGTCTTGAATAACTAACACTATGAAAGACAGAAGAAAGAAAAAGCAAATGGCATGAGCGAAGCAGCCTTTTATAAATTGTAAAAAATTACATTTTTCAAAAAATTACCTTTATAGAATAGAAGAAGAAATTCCTGAAATTATGTTTAACGTTCGAGAACGAATTCGAGCATTTATGAAATATGGAGAGACTATGTAGGAAAAGAAATATGTTAATATTAAAAACGTGGAGCTACAAATAGATGGTAAAATGTGAATGGTTAAATAAGATACGAAATGAAAGTATGTACTATAAAGTACTGAAGTGGAAAGAAATGTGAGATGAACGAAGCAGACGGACGTACGCTAAAGCAAACAAAATATGATAATCAGGCGGGCGAGGAAGCAGTGAGTGGAAAGCTACACCATGAGAAACACTTACAGTACAGAGTTCTGGGAATCTGCATTTATGTTGCGATTAAGAGATTACATTAGAGGGATATGTAATGGAGAATATCATCACATCATCAGACACATGCATAAATACATAAGTAAACAGCTTAATTGTCCGAGTAGCAATATTTCCACGTTGTATAATGTATCGTCAGGGACTTAAGATAATCTGGTTCATTTATCTGTTGTATTTCTTTACTTATCACAGTTTTCTTTTTGTCTCTCTCTGTTTAAGAGACAGTCCGTTCCGTTCGTGACATTTTCTCTGCTCATGTTGGCGCCTTACGTCGACAAGAAGGAAGAAGAAAAGAAACGGCGATTTATAATGAGTTAAATGAAGTATGAACGGTACAAACCTCCTAAGTCGTTGAATTTTAGCCTCGCGTCCGTCCACTGTTCCTTGAACGTTATCTGCGTTTCGAATTCCTGCAACACAGAGACATGTCGCCAGTCTGCATAGATTAAAAAATTAAACACTAGTTATCTGTCACGTTTCTATCCGTGCACGAATGCTTTAACGTCTCTTTACGCCCTTAAAACTGCACGAATAACCATTAAACAATGTAATCCAGCGCAGTACATAAATGTCTCAAAAAGGCAAGTCAAATAATATTTTAAAAACTGATGGCTACGACTAATAACAGTACGTCAATACAAACCAAATTATTTTGAAGTGTAATCCAATAAATGTTAAAGAGGATATTAGCAAGGGAGATGTGTCCGGCAATGAAGGTGCACGACATCCTTGACAAGGATGTGGAACTAGCAAGCGTTCAGCATTACTGGGAAACAGAGCTGTAGAATGCGATAACAAGTTCTGCTTCTATCTTGACTATGCTTCTACGGAAACGTCGTTCGTAAAGCCGAGATCACGGACATACTTCTGTTGAGAATAGGTAAAAGCAAAACTATGCAAGTTGATTTCGTGATGATTTTACAGACTTTCAGGGATTACGCAGAAGGGCAAATGCATTAATTCGAGGTAAGGGACCCTGGTCCGGAAACGATTGGATCGAAAGTTATAAACGAAAATCGTTGTGTTACGTCTGACAGTGGAATACACGTGTCAGAACTATTGTTGCTGAGACGTGGGCACCTTTTAGAGGTGGCAGCATGGACCAAAACAAGGAAATAATTGTCTGTTGAATATGGGCTTTAGAATGCATACCTCAAGACATGTGAGCGCTTGTTGATCTTCGATACTGTGAAAAACATCTCTTCTACCGCAAGATCTTTGGTTTCCATCTTTGTGGAGTCGGTAGCATGGACCAAAATAAAGAAATAAATACCGGTAAATATGAACTCTAAAATGCATATCTTAAGTGATGGTTTCACGGTAGCGGAGATGATGAAGTGGTCGTAGCTCTTAAGGAATGCACTTCAGAGCCCTTGTTTGCTGGACTGTTTCCTTATTATGGTCCACACTACCTCTTCCGAAAACCAAAGAGCCAGCAGTAGAAGAGATGTGTTTCGCAGTATCGAAGACGAACAAGTTCTCATAGCTCTTAGGACATGTATTTTAGATCCCACGCTTACTAGACATTTTTTCTTGTTTTGGTCCATACTACCGCCTCTGAAAGTTGCCTTGTCTAAAATCTCAGCAAAAACAGTACAACTACTTGCATTCCATTGTGAGAATGATTTTCGCTTCTAATTTTCGACTGGATTGTTTCCGGAACAGGAACTCTTACCTCTGTTTGAAACAGCTACATTCTGCTTCACCCCTGGAACTTTGTAACATCGTCATGGAACCTTCCTGTATACATAGATCCAAAGCATTTGAGTTACACACGAGGTGTACTAACTTGTCGACAGTTGGTAAAAGACAATGTTTGATACAAAAGTAAGTGCGCTGACATTTGAACCTTAGTTGTTTCCGAAATTTTTAGGTAATTATTTGTCGTACAGTAGAGTCCAAAAGTTAATAATCAGAAAAGAGGAAAATAGAGAGAGAAATTAGAAACAGAAACTCATTGATCTGACCATCAAGATTTCGTAGGCAGCCGTAAATGAGTTGTCTGTAAAGGAAAGACATTGTTCCGCATGGACAGGTGTTTCAGAGAAAGCAGAAAGCAACTTGATTGACCCAAATGTCTCAGAGTTGTTTGAAATTTCGTTATAATGCCATCAAAAAGCTACTTGCACAGTTTCACACTTATTAAAGCCGTCAAACACGAACTACAACCGATGAAATCGCAAGAAAATTTTGGTGGGATATTAGTGTGCTAGAGCATCGTTGTTAGTTAGTTGAAGGAAGTAAACCGTCTTTCTTGGTGACGCGGGGAATGTTGATAACGGACTGAGGCACATAGATGAGGCACAGGAAACACATTTGCGGGTTTCCAGAAATACACTTTGATCAGACTTTTACCTATGGACATCAGGGCCTATTGGAATCGACCTGTACTCGTGTACAAATTTCAAATAGCGATATGCTTCAAAACGAATGAACACTGAGGTTTTTAGACTGAATCTTGATGAGCTCGTGTAAAAGATAGACTAACTGCTCCCTTTCAACCGTTCCATATCTCTCTGTGGAGTTCTCATTTAGGAATCAGTTAGAGCAACATCAAACACAACACAACACTTCGCTGACAACCATGTGAGACAGAATGAATTTTCCAGAACAATTTTTTTTATTTTCATTCTGGTTGTGCCTAAGCCATATCCCCGCAGTATTCTTTCTTCCACGAGTGGGGTATTCCCACAAGACGTACAGAGAAACTTTTGTGAAGTTTGGAAGGTTGGAGGTGAGATAATGATGGAAGTAAAGCTGGGAGGGCGGGTGTTCAGTCCTATTTGAATAACTCAGTCGATAGAGCATTTGCCAGAGAGAGGCAATGGCGCCACATTCGATCTCAGTCCACCATACAGTTTTAATCCGCCTGGAAGTTTCGAATGTATGATAGATAAGTATAACCATGGGTCTTGCTCTATGATTGTACCTTCGGTTTCAGAATTTCCAAATTACATATTTTGAAAACAGTTGAAGCGTTTTGAGATAAAGGTTCACTTGTTCTGTAACCTATCTGTTTGTTACTCAGTACATATGCTCTCATTTTTTGTTCAGAATTTTTAATCATTAGTTCAAATGGAACACTAAGGGGGAGAATGTTTCAGTGCACTACATAGTCTTAAGACAACTGTTTTCGAATTCTTACTTAAGAGTACGTTTAATGGAATGTCCGTAGTACAATAGCGACCTTACCTATTTTACGTTTTGATCTTCGTAGACCACTGAGTAACGAAAAAGTTGGTGTTACAAATCGGGTATGCTGCATCGTTTTTCTCCTCTCCATTTAGTATACATTATGAGAACTAAGTGTTTTCTGCGCGAGAACCGTAATCCCGTTCGTTATATTCGAACAGCAGCTGACTGGTCACAAATCATACTGGCATAAGCTAGAGCAGTTGCACTTAGTGACTGAAGCGACGGCACGGGAACTCGAACGGTTAACAGACGTCTTATGCAATAATATGTGAGAGGTAAGATTTTTCAGTGTCCAGTCAAAGAATTCATTGTAAACAGGTTTTCCACGAACTGCGTTTGCCAGCTTTTGCAATGGTTACACAACAAACGACTCGAGATAGTTTGTTTTCTTAAGTGACATTTGAATGGTAAAGGTTATACTAATTTCTGTAGGACTCAATTAATGGACTAAGTACAAGAACAGAGATGGCCAAAACTTGTGAAGAGTACGATAATGGAGAGTAGCTGTTCTGTTAACATCAAAATCGGAGATGGCAGAACTTCCACAAGAAGCAAGATCACACAACGAGTTCGGAGAATTACTGACAACAGGTAGAGTGATGTAGACAAATGTTGTCTTACAGACGATTTATTCTGGTGCCAAGTACTGATGAAAGTGGTACTGAAATGGCACGCAATACCGTAAGGAGACGATGCGCAGACCACTGGAGAACCGGAAGAGGAGTTTGTAAACACCAGAAATGGCGCACTACTCAACGGTGTAAGAAAAATATATAATGCGGGCTGAGTACGAGTAAGAGTAGAAGGCCGGCCGGAGTGGCCGAGCGGTTCTAGGCGCTACAGTCTGGAACCGCGCGACCGCAACGGTTGCAGGTTCGAATCCTGCCTCAGGCATGGATGTGTCTGATGTCTTCAGATTAGTTAGGTTTAAGTAGTTCTAAGTTCTAGGGGACTGATGACCTCAGAAGTTAAGTCCCATAGTTCTCAGAGCCATTTGAACTATTTAAGAGTAGAAGAATTAGTCGAGGAAAAAAATCTGATACACCCTCACCAAAAGAAGAGACAAAGAAGCAGCATGTCTGTAAACATAAACCTTTAACTTGGTTCTGGAAAGAGCAACGAGGGGAAATTTGTGGTGCTGATAATTACACCCCGATTCGATTCTGAGGTATAATCGACCACACAGTCAGACGTGTTGCGTCCGTAGCCATTAGCGAGACCCTCAACTACGTCCCGCTCGGCTTGTCGATGTGCCAAGACCACAGGGTCTTGCGAGACCCAGCGCGACATGAAGGGCTGGCCCTGCAAGTGGCAGGTTCACTCAGGTGCTTGCCACTGTGTCGCAGAGATCGCGTCTGGCTGCTGTTGCTTGTCGTGCAATTGTATTATCTGCTAATGTTCGGTCTGTTGAGGATTGCTAAACTCGGTTTTCATCGATACAGCAGAAAGTGCCACAGAGATAGGCCTCCTCCTCAGTGTCTGCCGCAGCCGCCCTACACGCCATTGTGCGCCGTCCACCAACAGTACACCAGCTGCAGGCTGCGTCACGATCACGCTGAGCTCGGAAACAGGCAAGGCGAAACAGTTAGAGATCGTTTTGCAGAGTAAAACTTTATTTGTTCTACACAAGTTCGTGAATTTCTCTAATATTCATTCGTCTAAGTTGTGTTTACAATAATGCAACGGCATTAGTTAAGGTACAGTGATCGACCGATGTCCAACAAGGCAAAATATTCGTGTGCGGTCTCGTACAGAAGAGTTGTTCACATGTTATTATTCTTAGTATTTTCATTCCAAATGTCTGTAAATAAGTTTGGATTAGGCGTATTTGATTATTTCGAATCTCAATAAATGAACATGTCAATAAGGTAATCAAAATAGTATGTTCAGGTTCAAATGGCTCTGAGCACTATGGGACTCAACTGCTGTGGTCATAAGTCCCCTAGAACTTAGAACTACTTAAACCTAACTAACCTAAGGACATCACACACATCCATACCCGAGGCAGGATTCGAACCTGCGACCGTAGCGGTCGTGCGGTTCCAGACTGTAGCGCCTTTAACCGCTCGGCCACTCCGGCCGGCTATGTTCAGGTCCTTGATGATCTGTGTCATGAGTTTGCAAACCTTTTCTCCCCCGGATTACTTCGGTCAACAAAATTCTAAGCCGACAGTAATTTTCAACGAACAGGATTCAATACTTTTTCCACGTGCGTCGTAGTCATCTACGCTGTTACAGACGACGTAAAAGCAGTATTGAGGAGGCCCCTGGAGCAACGGAGCCCGTGTACTGTAGTGGGTGGGATACATTTCTTGCTCTTACCTTTCTCGGCATGGGCACCACAGCCTCAGTAAATGTAACCAACGATGCTGTTTCAACAAGGCTGCTATTTTAAATTTATTTACTTATTTTTATTTATTCGTTTATTCCGTCTTACATCTAACCAGATATCCTTAATGAGTCAACACTGCAATTAGTATGCAGCAGGAGAATTGTAAAAAAAATAAATAAATAAAAAATCGACCAGAAAGTGAGAAGCAATCGAAATCAAACAGCTCGGATTGAAACGTATGTGACGTTATTTCAGTGATGACAAAATTGCGCCAAATTTACAAGAAACTTGTCACTATTAAACTATTTACCAGAAAGATGAGTGGCCTTGCGGTTCTGGATGCTACAGTCTGGAGCCGAGCGATCGCTACGGTCGCAGGTTCGAATCCTGCGTCGGGCATGGATGTGTGTGGTGTCCTTAGGTTAGTTAGGTTTCAGTAGTTCTAAGTTCTAGGCGACTGATGACCTCAGAAGTTAAGTCGCATAGTGCTCAGAGCCATTTGAACCATTTTGAACCAGTGAGATGCACTTCCTCTGGCCAGGGAGCGGTTCGGAACGGTGTCGTAAAACCGTTGTATCCTCTACTGAGGCAACTAATGTTAACGGTCCTTAATGTTCTGGATATTGGCACTGGGACGTCTGAGCTGATCCCTCATATGTTGTGTTGGAGATAGCTGGGGATCTTACTGGGCACGGGAGTGCCTCAACATTAGGCAGACAATCATCTTGATGTTGAAGCTTTTTGTCTGTGTTTACTTTAACAATAACATATGTTTTTCAGTGGGGTCAGCCTTCAGCAAAGCACAATTTTATTTTTTGTCCCAGACATGTTTCGCTGCAGTTGCAGCATCATCAGTGTTTTTTTTATTGTTATGGCTGCTAAACATAAGGAATGTTCTTTACTGTTTAAATACATACAAATATTAGTTTCTAAATAATAATTGTAGGTTTGTGCTGAGCACGTAAACGTGTAATTACGATGTATAAACTAATATTTGTATCTAGTTAAACAGTAAAGAACATTCCTTATATTTAACAGCCATAACAATAAAAAAAAACACTAATGCTGCAACTGCAGTGAAATATGTCTGGGACAAAAAACGAAATTGTGGTCTGCTATAGGCCGACCCACTCAAAAACATACGTTATCAGGTAGACAATTCAGAGACACGAACCATGCGTGGACGAACAACATCCTGTTGCAAAATGGCACTATGATAATGTTGCATAATAGGAAGCGCATCATGACACAGGATGTCCGTGACGTACTGTTGTGACGACAGGATTCCCTGTCATTTCAGCTCTGACCAGAAGTCGTACCCGATGGCTCCCCACACTATGACGCTAATCGTAATACTGCTGTGTCTTTCCAAACATTGGAAGAATGGCGCCTCTCCCCAGCTCGCCACTATTCTCGCCGACCATAGCGCTGAACTGCGGTTCGTCGCTGCCACTCATCAGCAGTCCTCACGACACCACTCCAAACGAAGCTGTTTGCATTGTGTTAACCGCAGCCTGCGCATGAAACGGTAATTCAATGCCCGGCTGTTCCAAGTCTGCAATTAATGGTGTGAGATGACGCAGAGTGTTGCTGGCAGTCCATTACCTGTTCCCGGATAGCAGGCGCAGATGTGAAGGGGTAACGATATGCTTGGTGTTCAAAACGGCGATCCTCCCTTGTTGTGTTTACACGTGGTCGGACGGAACCTTGACGAGGGATAATCCTACCCTCATTTCCCCATGCAGTCCAACATCGGACCACTGTCACACCCGAATTCTATACAAATCTGGATATTCCACGATTTAACCCCCTGGCCAAATGGAGGCACACAATGAGGCCCCATCCAAACTCTGTCAGGTGCTGATAACGCTGCCTCATTCGTGTACGCGGCATCTCCCTGTCGTTCTCAGTGACCACCCAACATCTGACGCTGTTCACGCCCCTTATACACCCTACCAGGCCAGGTTACACCAACAACATAATACACTCGTACAGCCGTTGTAAGTGTAATATAGAATTGCAAATCTGATAATTTACGTAGCCTGCCGATGCTGAGTACGTGAACAGATTTACAGCTCGATCTGAGCATGTCTTCTGGGTATCTCCCATTTCCTCACGCTGTATGTAATGGTAATGACCACAAAATTAATAATGATACGTATAGTAATCAATGTAAGGAATTTAAGAAATGGTAGTCTTACCGATATTATATTAAACAATTTGCTCGTTATGTTCGTCTCGGGTGTGAGTAGTGGCATCGAATAAAGACGGGGGCCATCAGTACAGAAGTAATTAAACTTGAGCTGGAGTTCGTCTGGGCGAGGAATGAAATGGAAAGAAGAAAACAGAAAGTGAAACGCATGAAAAAAGCACTAGCAGATTCCAATGTGACATAAATACTGGTTCCTTGATGGACTGAAAGAAAACGGCTGGGGTATGCCGGCAAGGAAGCTTCGTCGATGATAAAAGATAACGTTTTAAGCTTTTCCTAAGTGCAGGTTAGGTAACATGGCGATTACAGTGTACACTACTGGCCATTAAAATTGCTACACCAAGCAGAAATGCGGATGATAAACGAGTATTCATTGGACAAATAATTTATACTAGAACTGACATGTGATTACATTTTCACGCAATTTGGGTGCATACATCCTGAGAAATCAGTACCCAGAACAACCACCTCTAGCCGTAATAACGGCCTTGATACGCCTGGGCATTGAGTCAAACAGAGCTTGGATGGCTGTACAGGTACAGCTGCCCATGCAGCTTCAACACGATACCACAGTTCATCAAGAGTAGTGACTGGCGTATTGTGATAAGCCAGTTGCTCGGCCACCATTGACCAGACGTTTTCAATTGGTGAGAGATCTGGAGAATGTGCTGGCCAGGGCAGCAGTCTAACATTTTCTCTATCGAGAAAGGCCCGTGCAAGACCTGCAACATGCGGTCGTGCATTATCCTGCCGAAATGTAGGGTTTCGTAGGGATCGAATGAAGGGCAGAGCCATGGGTCGTAACACATCTGAAATGTAATATCCACTGCTCAAAGTGCCGTCAATGCGAACAAGAGGTGACCGAGACTTGTAACCAATGGCACCCCATACCATCACGCCGGGTGATACGCCAGTATGGCGATGACGAATACACGCTTCCAATGTGCGTTCACCGCGATGTCCCCAAACACGGATGCGACCACTATGATGCTGTAAACAGAACCTGGATTCATCCGAAAATATGACGTTTTGCCATTCGTGCACCAAGGTTCGTGGTTGAGTACACCAACGCAGGTGCTCCTGTCTGTGATGGAGCGTCAAGGGTAACCGCAGCCATGGTCTCCGAGCTGATAGACCACGCTGCTGCTAACGTCGTCGAACTGTTCGTGCAGATGCTTGTTGTCTCGCAAACGTCCCCATCTGTTGACTCAGGGATCGAGACGTGGCTCCACGATCCGTTACAGCCATGCGGATAAGATGCCTATCATCTCGACTTCTAGTGATATGAGGCCGTTGGGATCCAGCACGGTGTTCCATATTACCCTCATGAACCCAACATTCCATATTCTGCTAACAGTCATTGGATCTCGACCATCGCGAGCAGCAATGTCGTGATACGATAAACCGCAATCGCGATAGGCTACAGTCGGAAACGTGATGGTACGCATTTCTCCTCCTTACACGAGGCATGACAACAACGTTTCACCAGGCAACGCCGGTCAACTGCTGTTTGTGTATGAGTAATCGGTTGGAAAGTTTCCTCATGTCAGCTCGTTGTAGGTGTCGCCACCGGGGCCAACCTTGTGTGAATGTTCTGAAAAGCTAATGATTTGCATATCACAGCATCTTCTTCCTGTCTGTTAAATTTTACGTCTGTAGCTCGTCATCTTCGTGGTGTAGCAATTTTAATGGCCAGTAGTGTAATTTGTTCCACAGTCGTATGGCTGAAAAGGAGAGAGACTGAGAAAGATTTAGTGTTACACAGTAGTACAGCTAAGATGCTCGCCGTATCCGCTCTGGTGTTGCAGTTGTTGCACAATGATACGTGTTTAATATGTGGGGCTAGTACTGAGAGTGCCACTCAAATAAACAGTGAAATATTCAGAGCGTGTCTGCTCGAGTCGTCTCTCCACTATTTGTGCCGTGTTGAACATCACCACAACAATAAAGATCAGGCAAGACTGAAGACTGGACTAATTTTTGTTTAATTTGAGGAGTATATATATTTTTTTCTAAATTTCTGGATTTCATGTAGACACGAGAGTGATCTCCTGCATGCTGCAGTAATTTGTTCTTCCCAATTTGAACGCTGATACATGACTATGAGATTTTTTTACTTTTTCTGAAACGGTGATTGGACACTATTAAAAAGTACTGGAGGAACTGTTTCATGAAAATGCCAGTCGTTCAACTTCTCGTGTGTTAATGAGGAAGACGTCAGACTGTTTAGGGCTTAGTTTAAACCCAAATTTTGTCCATCCCGTGATACTGAACAAAGGTCATCAGTCATATATGAATCGCCAGCAGCAATTTTCGCAGGGCTGTAGCTTTGATGCAACTGAATATTGTCCATATATAAGTCGAAGTTACAAGAGTGAAGCACAGATGAAACGTCACTGACACGTAAAAAGAAAAGCAGTGGTTCAAGGACTGAACCCTGCTGTACTCCAGAGCCGACATGTTTTCCTGATGACTTCTCTGACTTATAGACACGGACATCTCTTTTTTTGAGTCACATATATAGCCCAGTTTGGAAAATTCAGCTGATTCATTTTAATAAGTAATATATCGAAATCAGGAGCATGTTAAGGCTTTCTGAAATCACGCAGTATTAAAATGGTCGCTTCACGTCTGCCCATAGCATGTTTGGCTACGTCAGTCAATTTGGTTAATGCAGCTGCAATGCTGTTGTATTTTTGTAAGCTTTATTAATGGTTATCGTGGATGTTATAAGTTTTAAGTAAACTCGACATCTATTCGTGAACAATGTACTTCAAAGCTTTGTCAGTCACTACTAGGTAGTGACCATGAACCAGTGTCCACACTGCCTGCTAATCAGCAGTCATGCGTGCACGGATTTCATGATATCAAACGTTTCATCCGAGAATCATTTCAAGAACCTGTCCGTCGGGAAAGCCTCTAGTAACACCAGGTAGTGCTCTGGCTGCAGTCCCAAAAAGTTAACACTCTCTTCTTCTTGTATCCTACTCCCTGAGAAAACTATTTCAGTAGGTTGTAGAGTTCTATGAGATATACTAATCTGAATTTTCTGTGTCTTGTCAATATTTAAAATTAATCCATATATTTTGAACCATCTGCTGAGGTTTTCAAAAACTTATTAGCTGCCCTTGTAGTAAGACGACTGGTGTTAATTTTTATTTCTGTATGTCTATAACCTACAAAATAGGACGAATTTTCGTATTCTGCCATTACGTAACTAAACTAATATTTTATAAGGGCCAGTCAAATAAAGTTTGAATATTTTACTGCGGAAGTCATATTATGAATCTGAACATTTAGTTTTGAGAGAGCTAATAATATTGAAAACATCTTTGGAAGATGTAATTAAATTATTTCAAACTTCTTTTAGAACACTTTTCTTAGAAACCAGAGTCTATTTACTACTGAAATGTTCAGAAAAAGGTATGTCACAGAGAGAAAAAAATGTTATTTGGAGTGTGTTGATTTATCTCCAGATGTAGCTAACGCCATGAAATGCTGTTAAATTAGTTTCTCAACCTCCATTTACCGAAATTTTTCCTCCGAAGATCATATGAATCGGTTCCTCATTAAATTTTTTACTGTATTAATATTTTCCCATTTTCTGTTTATGAACTGCATTTTTCAGTTTTGTAATTTTTAGCTGTTAGAACCTGATGTAACTTTAAAGTTTCTTTTATCTTCTTCTTCAAACGTCTCTTGGTTGATTTTGTCATGTAGTCAAAAGTTAGACGTAAAAGTGATACAATGTAGCTGAACATAGCAACCCTTAACGCAATCACATGTACTGAAACGAACCCTAAAAGACTGTTTTTAAAGTTTTCTTACCAGCTTTTAGGAAGCTGTTCAGCGCCTCTTATCGAGTTCATGTAATTTAAGATTTTTCTTTATTTATGTTACACGTTCTTGCCAGTCGCACCTCCCGTCTTTGTATGATCGATATTCTCAGTTAGTTCGACTAGATGTGGGTCTCATTCATTTGAACAGTATTCAAATATAGACCTTACACGTATTTTGCCTGTTTTGTAGGGGAAATGCAGTTTCGCTGTATCCTACAAGTGAATCTTAACCAGCCATTTTCTTTACCCACAGGTGAGTCTATCCGGTCATTCCACTTTATATCTATAAGCATTGCAGAGCGAGGAGGCGCAGCTGCAAAACTCTGGACTCATATTCAGGAGAACAGCGATGCAAATGCTCCTCCGGCCATACCAATTTAGATTTTTCATTATTATCCTAAGTCACTTTCTAAGTGGGCTGTTTAGGTTTTTATGTTGGTAACGCCACATAGCGCTCTGTATGAAAACCACTGACTGTGCTGTGTGCAGTCTGTGGCTGATTTGCATTGTTGGAATATTTGCTATTGTAGTGTTGGTCACTTGTATGTGAACAGCGCGTAGCGTTGCGCAGTTGGAGGTGAGCCGCCAACAGTGGTGGATGTGGGGGAGAGATGGCAGAATTTTGAGAGCGGACGATGTGGACGTGTGTCCATCAGAAAGAGTAAATTTTTAATACTGGATATCATGAAATGATATTATATATATATATATATATATATATATATATATATATATATATATATATATAATGACTTTTGAACATTATTAATGTAAATACGTTGTTTGTTCTCTAACAAAATCTTTCATTTGCTAACTATGCCTATCAGTAGTTAGAATCTTTTATTTAGCTGGCAGTATTGGCGCTCGCTGTATTGCAGTAGTTCGAGTAACGAGCGTTTTTGTGAGGTAAGTGATTTATGAAAGGTATAGGTTATTGTTAGTCAGGGCCATTATTTTGTAGGGATTATTGAAAGTCAGATTGCTTTGTGCTAAAAATATTGTGTGTCAGTTTAGTGTTGATCAGAATAAGTAAAGAGAGAAATGTCTGAGTACGTTCAGTTCTGCTCAGCTGTTTGAAAATCAAATATCGTAGAGGTTTACCAGCACAGTCATTTAAAATTTTCCAAAGGGAACCTTTGAAAGAGTGCAGCCAATTTTCGTGCTCGGTCCGAACTCCTCTTCCGTCTTTAAAGACTTCGTAGTTGAATGCACAGTTACACCTAATCTTGCTTCCTCTTTTCCTTAATTCTGGAATGACATACCTCACTCATCGATTTTCAGGTTTCGTGAAGGACACAGCTTTCCGTCTCAGTGTATTAGGCGATAGTTGGAAATCTCTGTATGAGGGTGATGGTTTATAGATATGTAACTTGATAACATTGCAATTTTTGTCCAACAGAATTTCTTCATAGATAAGTGCATCATCTGCAGAGCCTGAGAAGCAAAAATACCATCTGATAAGTCATTAATCTATACCGACCAGCAGTGGTCACCATTACAGTCCCCTGCAGCACACCATATGTACTTGAGTGACGACAGTTGTTGCAATTGCATCACTAATTACAGTTTCTATGCGAACATCCTCGAAGAGGTCGCGTCTGTATGTTGCTAACACATATACACTGTCCAGTCACATTAACGTGACCACCTGTGAAAGAGCTAAATAACCACCTTTTCAGCGCGAACTGCTGCAAGACATGTAGGGAGAGAGTCAGTGAGGTTCTGGGAGGTACCAACAGGGATGTGATGCCATGCCGACAGCAGGGGCGTGACTGGACTCGGCTGAGGATCCATGGTGCGAACAGCCCAATTTAGGTGGTCATACAGAGTCCGGACTGGGTTTAAATCGGTGGAGTTGGTGGCCAGGTGAGTGCGGTAAGCTCATGCTGGTGGTGTTCGAACCACGCACGTACACTCGGGCGATATGGCCGAGCGGTTCTAGGGGCTTCAGTCCGGAGCCGCGCTGCTGCTACAGTCCGAGGTTCGAATCCTGCCTCGGGCGTTGATGTGTGTGATGTCCTTAGGTTACATCTACATCTACAGTTATACTCCGCAAGGCACCCAACGGTGTTTGGCGGAGGGCACTTTACCTGCCACTGTCATTACCTCCCTCTCCTGTTCCAGTCGCGTATGGTTCGCGGAATAACGACTGCCGGAAAGCCTCAATGCGCGCTCGAATCTCTCTAATTTTACATTCGTGATCTCCTCTGGACGTAAAAGTAGGGGGAAGCAATATATTCGATACGTCATCTAGAAACGCACCCTCTCTAAATCTGGACAGCAAGCTACACCGCGATGCAGAGCGCCTCTCTTGCAGGGTCTGCCACTTGAGTTTGCTAAACATCTCCGTAACGCTATCACGCTTACCAAATAACCCTGTGACGAAACGCGCCGCTCTTCTTTGGATCTTCTCTATCTCCTCTGTCAACCCGACCTGGTACGGATTCCACACTGATGAGCAGTATAGTTCGAACGAGTGTTTTGTAAGCCATCTCCTTTGTTGATGCCCTACATTTTCTAAGGACTCTCCCTATGAATCTCAACCTGGCACCCGTCTTACCAACAATTAATTTTATATGATCATTCCACTTCAAATCGTTCCGTACACATACTCCCAGATCTTTTACAGAAGTAACTGCTACCAGTGTTTGTTCCGCTATTATATAATCATACAATAAATGATCCTTCTTTTTATGTATTCCCAGTACATTACATTTGTCTATGTTATGGGTCAGTTGCCACTCCCTGCACCAAGTGCCAATCCGCTGCAGATCTTCCTGCATTTCGTTGCAATTTTCTAATGCTGCAATTTCTCTGTATACTACACCATCATCCGCGAAAAGCCGCATGGAACTTCCAACACTATCTACTAGGTCATTTATATATATTGTGAAAATCAATGGTCCCATAACACACCCCTGTGGCTCGCCAGAAGTTACTTTAACGTCTATAGACGTCTCTCCATTGAGCACATTGAGAGGTTAGTTAGGTTTAAGTACTTCTAAGTCTAGGGGACCGATGATCTCAGATGTTAAGTACCATAGTGCTTAGAACAATTTGAACGATTTTGAATGCACGTACATTGCGAGCTGTGTGACACATTGCATGCATTGTCCTGCTGGTAGATGCCATTGGGCCGAGCAGAAACAAACTGCATGAAGGGATGGACGCGGTCCCTCAGGATAGACGCATATTTGCGTTGATTCACTGTTCGTTCCAGGATGACGAGTTCACACAGGCAACGCCACGAAAACATTTGCTAAACCATAACACATGGAGTGTGTTTGCTTTCAGATATTTCACGCCGTACACGCCAACGGCCATGTCTCCGATCGAACGAAAAACGTGATTCATCTGAAAATTCCACCTGTCGTCTGTCTGTGGACGTCCAGTTGCGGTACTGGCGTGCGAATTCTAGCCTTCGTCTCGATGAACAGCAGCCAACATCGGTGCACGAACCAGGCACCTGCTGCAGAGCCCATACACAGCAATGTTCCCTGAACAGTTGTTAAGGAGACTCTGTCGGTAACCACTTGGTTCAACTGGACGGTCAGTTGTTAAACAGTTGCACGCCCATTCTCCCATACACATCACCGCAGCCGTAGTTCATTTCTATCATGTACCGCCCTTGTGCAGCATAGTTCTCATATGGTTTAAATGGCTCTGAGCACTATCAGACTTAACGTCTGAGGTCATCAGTCCCCTAGGACTTAGAACTACTTAAACCTAACTAACCTAAGGACATCACACACATCCATGCCCGAGGCAGGATTCGAACCTGCGCCGTAGCGGTCGCGCGGTTCCAGACTGTGGCGCCTATAACCGCTCGGCCACTCCGGCCGGCAGCATAGTTCTCTCGGCGTTGGTTTTGGATATCGTCATTTTGACATGTTCGAAATGCTTTAACCACGGCAGCACGCGAATATTTCATAAACTTAGCCGATTTGGAAAATATTGCACCCTTGGGCCGAAAGCCATTGATCATGCCCTTGTGTATGACAACGACTTTACTGTGTCCCCCCCCCCCCCCCCCCGATAAGTTTCATACACCTTCCAACGCTAGAACTGCCACCTGCCGACCGTGAGTGGTTATTGCACGCTGACGTCGAACGTATGCGGTGATCACATTAATGTGATGGCACCGTGTTGCATACACTGAGGTGACAAAAGTCATGGGATACCTCCTGATATCGTGCCAGACCTCTTTTGGAACAGCCTAGTGCAGTAGCTCTACGTGGCATGGACTCAACAAGTCGTTCAGAGTCCCCTGTAGAAATATTCAGCCATGCTACCTGTATAACCGTCCATAATTGTTGTCGGTGCGTGATTTTGTGCATATAACGACCACTCGATTATGTTCCATAAAAGTTCGATGGGATTCATGCCGGTCTATCTGGGTGGCCAAATCACTCGCTCGATTTATCCAGACTGTTCTGACTTGACGCATTGTCATTCTCAAAAATTTCATCGTTGTTTGGAAACATGGTCCACGTATGGGTGAAAATCGTCTGCACGTAGCCGAACATAACAATTTCCAGTCCATTGCATGTAAACGCAGCCCACACCATTACGGAGCCACCACCAGCTTGCACATTGCAACGCTGAAAACTTGGATCCAAGGCTGCGTGGGGTCTGCGCCACACTCGGACCCTACCGTCAGCTCTTACCAACTGAAATCGGGACTCATCTGACCATACCATGGTTTTCCAGTCTTCTAGGGTCCAACCGATGCGGTCACGAGCGCAGGAGAGACGCCGCAGGAGATGTGGTTTTAGCAACGGCACTCGCGTCTATCGTCTGCTGCCACAGCCCATTAACTTCAGATTGCACCGCACTGTTCTAACGGATACTTTCGTCATACGTCCCAAATTGACTTCTGCTATTATTTCACGCAGTGTTGCTTGTCTGTTAGCACTGACAACTCTACCCAGACACCGCTGCTCTCGGCCCTTAAGTGAAGGCCCCCGGCCACTGCCTTGTCCACGGTGAGAGGTAATCCCTGAAATTTGGAATTCTCAGCACACTCTTGACACTCTGGATCTCGGAATATCGAGTTCCCCAACCATTCGTGAAATGGAATGTCCCATGCGTCTAGCTCGAACTACCAATCAGCGTTCAGTCTGTTGATTCCCGTCGTGTGGCCACAATAACGTCGGAAAGCTTTTCAGATGAATCACCTGAGTACAAATGACAGCTCCGCCAATGCACTACCACTTAACACCATCGCCTTCAGTATAAGTGCGTATCGCTGTCACATGACCCTGTTACCTCAGAGCATATCCGTAGTATCCATCTGTAACAGGTAATTTTCAAAGAAATCTTTTATAGACTGTTTCGCTGGAAGTTTTCTCTCGTTCACCACAATGGTGGTTGTCTCTGACGTTAGCAGTTACGTCTGCAGATGAATCTGGTGGCCGATTAAAGCAGCAAACTTCGTTTTAAGTTCCATTCGAGTGCAGAATTAATATCTGCTACAGTTCGATTAAGATTATTGTCTACTGATACAGATGTGCCGTGAAGCCTGATTTTTTTTTTCTCCTAAGATTTTACTATCATCTGTTTCTGGTTTTTGCCAGATCTCAATGCCAAATGTGACGTCACAGTTTTCTAATATGCTTTGGCGATTTTTTGCGGTATTATTGTGAGTGCGTCAACAAAAATCACTAATATTTTGACAGTCCCATCTACTGGGGGTTTTCATGAGGTGTGATCAGGACTGAGTCTCACGTCGTTCTTGCGATGCATGGCTATTATCATGATGTGGACTAGGTCTTCTGGGAGTGCCCCCCCCCCCCTTTTCACTCTTTTTAGCTAGTTAAAAAGCTGCTTATTGTGCGACATTTTGTACCCTCTTAGACCCATGTTCTGAAACTGAGCTTTATCGTGTGTTACGAGCGCCAGAAATTTACAACAATGCTAATCCTGCGATGTTCAGGGGTCTTCAGTCTGGTATGATACATCTCCCTACTTTATATCCTGTGCAAGTCTCTTCATCTCTGCATGACTACTGCATCTTACATTCATTTGACGTTGCTTGCTATAGTGGATGTTTGGTCTCCCTCTAAAATCCTCACCCCCCCCCCCCCTCCAACTTCCCCCCGTTACCAAACTCATGAGCCTTTGATGACTAAGAATGTGTCACATCAACTAAACCCTTCTTTTAGTCAGGTAGAAACTTCCTTTCTCCTAAAATCGATTCATTACGATCATTAGTTATTTGATGTACCCAACAATCTTCAATATCTACATCTATATGTCTACTCTGCAGTTCGTCGAACCACCTTCACACTATTTCTCCACAGTTCTACTCTCTAAGAGCGCGTGGCAAAAATGAGCACTTAAATCTTTCCGTACGGGCTATGATTTCTCCTATTTTATTACTATGATCATGCCTCACTATGTAGGCTGGCGACAGCAAAATATTTTCGCATTGAGAGGAGAAAGTTGGTGCTCGAAATCTCGCGAAAAGATCTCGCCGAAACGAAAAAACCTTTGATTTAATGATTGCGACCCCAACTCGTTTATCATATGTGTCACTCTCCCCCCATTTCACGATAATATAAAACGAACTGCCCGTCGCTGGGCTTTTTCGATGCCTTCCGTCAATGCTATCTGGTAAGGATCCCATAATGCACATCGGTATTCTAGCACAGGACAGACAAACATAGTGTAGGCTGTCTCTTTAGTAGATCCGTTGGATCTTCTAAATGTTCTGTCAATAAAACGCAGCCTTTGGTTTCCCTTCCACACAACGTTATATTTATGGATTATGACAATTTAAAGTGTTTGTAATTGTAATTCATAGGTGTTTAGCAGAACAGACAGCCTTTAAATTTGTTTGATTTATCATACAACCGAAATTTAACGGATTTTAGTACTTACTGTGGATGACCTCACACTTTTCATCATTAGGGTTCAGCTCTCATTTTTCGCACCATACAGATATCTAAATCATTTTGCGATTGGTTTTGATATTCTGATGATTGTACTAGACAGTAAATGACAAAATCATTTACCAAGAATATAATCACTAATGTAGATTAGCAACAGCAGAGTACCTACAACAATTCCTTGGGGAAGTGACAGATATCACTGGTGTTTTGGTCGATGACTTTCCATCCGTTTCTTTAAGATTCCGTTAGGTCCCTTGTAAAAATTTCGGCTGAAGTTGTCTCCGTCTTTAGCCAGCTTTCGATACGTGCAACGATTTGAGCTTCAGTGATTTCTGTTAATGCGTGGAGCTTTGGATCTTTCGCAACATAGCTACGACAGTTTACAACCACAGCGCTGATTGTTGATATGACTACCATTTTCCTGTGATTGTTACACACTTATTGAGACTGAAGACTTTTCTCTGCTTCCCCGAGATCTTATCTTTTTTTCTATAACACCGCATTTAAAAAGTTTCTATTCTCTTCCAGTCTGAGCTGTTTACCATCCCTGTTTCACTTCCGTACAAGACTAGACTCCAGATAAATATCTTCAGAAATGATCTCCTATTACTTAATTTTAAATTCTGTGTTAATAAATTTGTCAGTGCATACTCCGCTGCAGACTGATAACTCATTACAGTTCCTGTTATGACTGCATGTTCATTTACGCAAGAGAATGTAGATGCAGTAAGTAGTTAACTTAAAATGTGCTGTTTGTGTATATAAATAGGCACAAAGATAGCTTTGAACGGCATACTCACCATATTCTGATCATCAAATTTGGTAAGCGTGCGGACGAAGAGGTTGACTCTCACTATGGTGGGGTTGGCACCTAGAGGCAAACAAAATGGAACGAACATTAGTCGTTACGTTGTTGTTGCGTAATGCAGCATGCTGCGGCAGCCAAAACGTTTGCCTAGGTTACGAGATGTTCATGAGTTTGTTTCGGAAATAGTGTGATACTTAAAGACACAGTAGTCAAGTTATTTGGAAATGCAAGTACACAGCGACACAAGAGAGAATAATTTAAGACTTGGATACTAGGAGATAAAGTATAGGACATTTTAAGAACAGAAATAGTTGGAATTGCACAAAAAATTCATAATCTACCAAATATACAGCAAACTACTATGTAGAAACCGTTGCGCTATCGCAGAATAGGAACGTTTAAAGTACCAGCAGTTGTTACTGCGATTGAGCCTGTCGCTATAAATGTCAAGTAAAACTGTTTCATTTTCTACAGTTAATAGCCTGTCGTTTGGAGCCAATCTTTTTCCACAAGAATGATTTCTGTGACCTAAAATGAAATTCCTTTATCACACTGTATTTCACATTTAGTTTCAATGAATATTCTAATATACGTAACAGTCATACTTACGTATCAATTCAGTTAACAACTGCTTGGCAATTGGACTGACACGACAGACTCAATGCGTACATCCACCCATAGTACTGTTATTTAAACAAATGCATCATAAGGTTAAAATATGTCCAACAACTATAAAGTACAAGTGTACTTAATGAGGTCTCTAACCGTCTATCACTATGATTCAAACACGAAAACCAATGATATACTTTCTTTCATATCAATATTAAAAAAAGGAGCAACAAATTATCTCCCTATAACTCCGCTCATTGAAATTTTGGACAAGATGAAATTGCAAGAAATACACCTTCACGATAACACGAACGGTTCAGTATATTCGTTCCGTTATTTAATCATCTTTGCTAATGATACGTTGTCCAGCAAATAAAATAGGGTAAGCACTCTCTATTTTCGTGCAAGCCAGACGTTGTAGCGCTATGTAATCTATTGCTTAATCCAACAAAGAATGTAAGAAACTGGAAACTTAACAACCAAGCAGTCAAAAAAGTGATAAGTCTTTAATACTAAAGCCAATGGTTCATATTACACATTCAGTATTAACTTAATTACAGCTGCCACACGAAATATTGTAATAGTCAACACGTGAGCTGCTTATGTAACTAGAAGAATGATCAGGCAAGACACATTTATGGTTTCTCTAGCTCTGTTGTTTTAGAATTTCGAATTACTTGAGTGAATGATAAAAATTCGCGATTTCATTGGGCGGCTAAAACGCAGCGATTTCGTCTTGTGGTGCTGTTGATTTGGATGCCATTGTTACTCAAACAAAATTGTCATGGTCTTTATAACAGATTTCATTCTCCGTATGGGATTGGGATTCTATTTCTACTGAGGGTTTTGTACCCTCACATACTCTTTTGGGCGATAATCACTATCTTTACCTTAAAAGATATTGTATAATCAAAAAACTATATAGCAATTTCGTTTCAGAACCAATTAATGTATTTGACAATTGTTTATCTTTTTTCTCCACGTTATGTAATAGTTACTACGAAATTTTACTGTGATCTGTTATCTAATATGAGCTGTACATTTTCCTATACATGTGGCTTTAGTCTTGTGCCTAATAAGGTCCTGACTGCATGATATGTTCCTAATAAAATAAAATACTGCGCAGAATCATTTTCGAGAGTTATGAAACTTCCTGAGAGGTGCACTTTGACTTCACCTCCTTCTTCTAGCTTTACATGGCTTCAAAAATCTACAATAGTTGGTCTAGCTAAGATTTACCGTTCTTGCTACACATTATCTGTCCTGTCCCTCGTCCTGTCCCAAAAGAAGATTGTCAGTGAGTTGTTTCGAAATCAGGGGGAAAAATATTCTTCAGAAATGCACAACTGGTGTTTGCCAAGATAATATTCCCAAATTATTATGTAGAAATTTGTATCAAGTTCTCTTAAAATAATATTCACAATCATTATCAAATAGCATTAATGCATAATCAAACATTTAATACTGTGTCCTGGGATGGTATTATCATTTGTCATAAGTTTCAAAGTAGTTGGGTAATTTCACTTAAATCATACATAATCAAAAACTAATTTATGTTGACAATGTAAAAATTAAGTTTCAGAGGTTACCACAGCAAATGTGGTATAACGTTTTAGTATTGGAATAGTTTTGTTGATGGCGTAATACAAATATCACAGAAAATGTGACTTAGGAATCTACAACTTAAAAAAATCTGCAGATTAAATGATGAAAACGTAAATGTTATTTTATCTGCAAATAAATTGGTGGTTGATATCAAGACTACTTCAGTGAACAACATTTTGTTGGGCATGTCAACCTTAACTCAGTTTTCGTTTACATAATTTATTAAATCGCAAATTATCGATTCTTCAATTTCATAACAGTAGTCTTATCAGTAATATTTTACCCGTTTTTATTTGGCTTCGCTAGTTTCTACTAATTTCAAATTTACTACATTTGTATCGCTCACGAAATTTTCAACTTTATCACATTTAACTCTGAGCATTATAGTCGTGACTCGTAGGACGTTAGCGTCATTAAATCTACTGGATCACTTGTGGTACGAATTATTTTGAGCTTCTATTAGTGGACAAGTTTTCCTATAAAGGTTCTCCTTATTTGTACAAAAAATGTAATCATGTGATTAAGAAGGTGTTATTAAAAGAAATGTATGTTTTTATTACGGTATTTGTTTTTGTATTTGCTGTCCAACTTCTTACTGGGTGTTGTAGATATGAAGACAAAATAGCTTGTATTTGAGGTAGGAATAACGTATTTCATTGCACAAAAATCGCTCCTCTCACACAAACGAATGACAGTGAACGTTTGTGACGATATGATTCAATACGGCCGCAGACGGCTTCCTTCCACTCTCAGAGACCAAACTACGTTTAAATTGCTACACGTCTTTCATCCAGGCCAAACTTGACACTGATGCGTTATTGCGCACGTAATTTAAGACTGGTTTTTTCATTTTCTTCTGTGCTGAAAGAACTGCATCATTTTAGGGCCTATGTGCTAAGCATTACAATTAAACCTCCGCAAATTATACGACAATAACTACGCTCAAGAAGTATGAGGCCGCAATAGCGCAGAAACGCTTTAAAATTTGTCATAGTGAATTACTAACTCTAATTTCCAAGAGCTCTCACATAATATCAGGTATTTATGACAGGGTTAATTTCATTTCACATTACTTACGTTCAAAATTAAAAAAAAATATGATATTTCGTCTGAAGATCCTAAAAAGACGATCGAATATACAGACAAAAGTTTCGAAATACGTGTCATTCGAACAGGAAAACGTTTACCGCTGTATCTGGAAAATTATGAGACTTTGAGTCATTAATGATATAGACAGTTGCAGTGATTCCACAACATGATTTCAGATGATTGTGTTGGGTCCCATAGCATGTCCACCACCAATAAGCAGTCATCAGCTTTTCTTCTGCGTGTAGTCCATACTGTTGAGGATTTGTGTGGTAGGAGTATAGACACTCCTCATGGAGTCACACCTAGTGATCGTGGCTGGCGACCACGGGGCCCCGAGCTGAGTCCTGGCATTGCTTCCACTTACTTATGCCAGGCTCCTCACTTCTGTCTTTCCTATCTGGCCACCCTCGGTCATCTCTTGTTCTTTTCCGACCCTGACGCTATTAGGTTTCGAGGGTTAGGGGTCTTTCATTTTCCAACCTATACTTCTCATGCAGCGTCTGACCCGGAGCGGGCGGCTACAAAAGGCGTCTGTATCCCATGTTAGGGGCGGCCTCCAGAACTGCGGAAGGCAACGGAATACCACCGCTGATTATCTTCCCTGCATAATGCAGTCTCCATTTTATGCACAAAAATGGCTTCCTCTCATGTTAAATCAGTATCCGGAGGTAAAATAGTCCCCCATTCGGATCTCCGGGGGAGGGGGGGACAACAACTTCAAAGGAGGCAAAAAACCAAAACGACAATTGGTACCTGGAATGGCAGAACTCTGCTACAAGCAGGAAAACTAGACAACCTTAAAAGAGAGCTGGAAAAAAATCATATGGAACTCCTAGGAGTTGCTGAGGTAAAATGGAATGGACATAGAGAGTTGCAGTCAGATGAATACGTATTGTACTACTCAGGAGGAGAAGTAAAAGGAATTAATGGAGTAGGAATGATTATGACAAAGGAATTGGCTAAATGTGTGGAATATGTAGACTATTCAAATGACCAGGTTGTTGGTGTAAGGCTGAAAGGAGCACAAAAAGATTTACTGATTGTCCAGGTGTATATGCCAACTTCAGAACATGATGACGAAATTGTAGAGGAAACGTACAATGTAATTGAGAGAATAATGGACGAAAATAAAAAATGCTGCAAAATAGTAATGGGAGACTCGAACGCCATTGTGAGAGAAGGGAAAGAGGGAAACATAGTAGACAGTCATGGTCTTGGAAAGAGAATGGTTAATTGACTTCTGCAGGGAAAGGCAGCTGATAGCAGCAAACACATGGTTCAAGAACCACAAGAGGAGGCTCTATACTTAGAAATCACCAGGGGATAAATATAGAAACCAAATCGATTTTATACTGGTAGATGAAAGATACAGGAATGGAATCAAGAAGGTGCACACATTACCAGGTGCAGATATTAATAGTGACCACAACTTACTTATGGCAGAAATAGAAATAAGAATGAAAAAACTGAAGAAGGCGACCATGGTGAAGAAGTGGGATTTAGAGAAGATAAGATCCAACAGAGAACAAATTACAGAAATGTTGTCTCGGGAGTTTCTAAACACATTACGAGACAAAGAAGCACCTGATAATGCCAACGAGTACTGGAATATGCTGAAAGAAGGAATCATTAAAGCATGACAGCAAAATATAGGATATGTAAAAGGGAAAAGGATTAAAAAGACCATGTGTCACACAAGTAATGATTTCCAAGAAGATGGAAGAGAGAAGAAAATTGAAAAACAAGAACACTGAAGATGCAAGAAAGATATATCGAAGGTTAAATAATGAACTGCGAAGAGAAACAGAGCAGGCTAGGAAAAAATGGCTAAAAGAGGAATGTGATGAAATTGAAGAATTGGACAGGAAGGGAAGATACGACTTACTATACAACAGAGTAAAGACTATGACATGGGAATAAAACAGAGCAGGAAGTGCTACTATGGAAATTTTGAGTAAAGACGAAGAGGTAGTGTACAAAGATCGTGACGATGTCCTCCAGAGATGGGAAGATTATATAAAAGAGCCATATGACACAAATAGCAAACCAGAAACTCTGGAACTTGAATCACACAAGAGTGTAAGTGATGACGAGAAAGGACCAACCATCATAATGGAAGAAGTAAAGTCTGCCATAGCTGCAATGAAAAATGGCAAAGCGGTAGGTACAGATACAATACCGGGAGAAATATTAAAATGCTTGAACCACAATGGAATAAGAGAAATATTGAGGTTATGTAATAAAATATTTGACAGTGGTGAATGGCCTGAGGACTTTCTGACAACAGTAATGATTCCATTACCGAGAAAACAAGGAGCACCGGACAATCAGCTTCATTTCACATGCAGCCAAAGTGGTGTTAAGAATAATTAATAAGAGACTTGAAAAAGTAATGGAGGAGAATCTTGGCGAGGAGCAGTTTGGCTTTAGACGGAATACGGGCACCAGTGATGCAATAGGGCTCCTACGAATCTTGGAAGAAAGGTTTATTGAAAAAGGATGAGACCTATATATGTGCTTCATCGATCTAGAAAAGGCATTTGACAGTGTGGTTTGGGACAATCTGGCGACTGTAATGAGGGAAAAGAGAGTGGACTGGAAAACCAGAAGACTTATTAACTCATTATATCTTAATCAAAAAGTTTCAGTTAAAGTGAGAGGAGAAAGTACAAACGGGATCAGACCAGGAAAAGGAGTAAGATAAGGATGCTGTTTATCACCTACTCTTTTCAACCTCTACTTGGAAAATATGATTGACCAATGCTCATTAGATGCCAAAGGAGTAGAAATTGGAGGAAGAAGAGTAGGGTGTTTGAGATTTGCTGATGACATGGTCCTTCTACCCATAGGGGAACAAGAATCACAGGATTTGGTGGACACCATTAAACAAACGGAAAAAAATATGGAATGAAAATTAACACAAATAAAACAAAAGTATTGGCACTAGGAGGAAATAAGGGAATAAAAATTATGCTGAATGGAGAAATGCTAGAACAAGTGCAAAATTTTAAGTATCTTGGAAGCAGGATAGACACCGACTGGAAGTGCACCACAGAAATTAAAACAAGGATAGCAATGGCAAAAAAGGCGTTTTATAAGAAAAAGAGAATTTTCTGCAGCGGTCTGGACAGAGAACTCAGGAAGAGACTCATAAAATGTCTTGTATGGAGTGTTCTTCTATATGGTGCTGAAAGATGGACTATGAGGAAAAAAGACAGAGAAAGGCTGGAGGCTTTTGAGATCTGGACATGGCGGAAGATGGAAAGAATAAGTTGGATGGACAGAGTAAAATATGAAGAGGTACTGAGAAGAGTGGGAGAGAAAAGACAATTACTAGATGTAATAAAGAGAAGAAAAAGAAATTGGATAGGGCATATATTAAGAAAGAAAGCGGACTGATAAACACAGTTTTAGAAGGTTATGTAGAAGGGAAAAGGAAGCGAGGAAGGAAGAGATTCCAGATACTGGGTGACATACAGCAGCCTTAAGAAGGAAGCAATGGATCGCAGAAAATGGAGAGGCAAAGGACCTGCTAATATAGCAGATAACTGATGACGATGACTATAGACACTTGTCTTGTTGTACAACAAACACCACGGGTTATTGAGAGAGTGTGGCAAAACATTTGGCCAATATTTTACGTCGGTGCTAACGGTCGCCATTTCGATGTATCCCTTTGAGCTGTACATTATGGCTACGCAGATCCAATTTTTATGTAAACAAAAAAAAGTCCCTGTAGGTCATTGCTTCTTCACCTCTTTGAGGACCTTATACCAAAAACGTAGTTTTGACTCTAAAGGTTTGAGGGATTCCTTCTGAAGTTAAGGCAATAATTTTATTCCGCAATCGAAAAAGAAACATTCTCGGAATGCGTGCCGGGAACCACGTTTGTAAAATGAGAGGGAGCTGTTTGCTGGCGCGGCGCGCCTGCTGCTATGCAACCCAGAGCTACACAGGCGACGCACCTGTGATGCCGGGCGGGCGCACCTGTGGATCGTAGCGGTCCGGCCGCAGCAACAACTCCAGCGTCTGCATCTCTTGTTGCAGGCTCCTGTTCACCCACACACAACTGCAACAACAAAAAATATCCAGATAGATATCCCTATGATCAAAAATAAGAAAATATAGTTTCTCAAAATTTCTTGAAGCATAAACCAACCATGAATCATTCTTATTTTTCACTGTCTGTATCTCTGTTCTGATTAAGTTTCAGTATTAGATCATTTGAAGCATTTTTTTACGTTTAAGGAAGACATTAAAATTTTTTGTAAGCTTTGAGTCGATGACGAGACGTAAGAATGTAAATTAATCAATTCCGTGAAGGTCGATGTATCGTGAAAAGTTGATTTCATGAAATATTTGTATCTGTGAACACTGCCGTAAACACTGTAAACTCCAGTACTCTCAGAAGTCAAGCGGTACCTCTCCGCCGATGCACTGCATAACACAACACTTAGACACTGATCAGCACATTTGTTTGACAATACTCCTCATACACTATCACTGTGACATAGTTTGGTCGCAGTGTAATGTGACTGAATAAACCACTGGACACTATAATATTGATGGTGAGAGTTTTCAAACTATGTCATCTCGTTATTACATTAGCCAGTTCCCATAGAAAAACAATTATTCTCAAATATTCCTCCTTAGCTTTGAAGTCCAGTTCTGTCCGACGAAAACTATGGAGTTTTGGTGGTGGTGGTGGTAGTAGGTTCCTATGGGAGCAATCTGCTGAGACCATCGGTCCCTATGCTTACACAATACTTAGTCTAGTTTAAGCTAACCTATGCTAAGGACAACACACACACACACACACACACACACACACACACACACACACCCATTCCCGAGAGAGGACTCAAACTTCCGACGGCGGGAGCCGCGTGAGCCGTTGCAAGGTGCCTCAGAACGCGGGGCTACCCCGCGCGGCCTGTGTAGTTTTCGTGAAGTTGGTATTTCTTAGTATTGTACATAATATTGCATAGATTGCTCGCTAATAAAACATGTATAGATATTGTCAATGGCATATTTACTATATGCGCTTCACTTAATGGTAGATATTTGAATTCCACTTTATTAGCATCGTGTAATTTGTATACCATCGATTTACCCAACATAAACTTTTTACCTGTATGTTCCGTCAACTTTTCCTTCGGTGCTGTCACTCCTTTCTCATTCTTGTCGTCGTCATATTTGATGACCTTAAGGACTCATGAGAATATTCATGGGCACATATAAGCTAAAACAACTTTTACTGTTATGAAAGGTAATTGAACCACATTTTACCCCTGTTGTCATTATGTTATTGGTTATAATGTGGATGTGTCTCCCAATTTTTTGTCTAATAATTTGATCAGGACATTCCTGGACACTTTTAGAACACATACTATCACGCGAGGAACATTTTCTTAAAGGATACTTAGCTTATATCTTTCAAAATGTGGTCGGTTGGTCTTAGTAAATAGATAAACAAAACTGTGTACCAGTTGGCTAATAGCACCTTGGAACTCACGCAACAATTTTTTAAAAATTCATACGAATAATAAATAGAATTTTTTTCCACATAATTTAAATAAATTTGGCAGTAATGCATTTTGAAAAATTTAGCATCACAGGAAGTTGTGTAATAGTATGAACAAAGTATGTAACAAATTTCACCTTTTGATCTGCAATGGTTCAGCAAAAAATGTTCCTTATACACTGAAAAATGAAAATTGTGGGCAATACAGGAAAAAGATTTTATTAGAATTTATGCCAGAAACGAGTATCTTAATGCCATAATCATACATTTAGTCTTTTTAGTTTTAATGTAGCTCTTATCTTCCAGTTAATCCTTCTGGCGTGCACTGTTGGCAATATGTTTCATTGACGTTATAGAACTAGCACATCTTCTTTGAAAGGCTTTCATTGAAGCAACGTGCATCAAATCCTAGTCTTATAAGGTTCCTAATTCTTCCATGTTACCATCGTTGAACACCAGACAAGCATCGTATGAGAAAAATTGAAAAACAGTCTATGAGAAAAATGTTTTCTTTGGATGTCACTTCTAATATGAAAAACGTATGTTTTTGGGGGTGACGAATCACGGAACAAAATGGGTGATTCTATGGCAGGTTGTTTGTATGGCGAATGCCCGGTGAACGTCATATGCAATTCGGGGATGGCGGTTGCATCTTTTAACACGATTGAGAACCTGTTCACAATGCACGTCCTGTGGCGGAGTGGTTACACGACAATAACATCCTCGTAATGGACTGTCCTGCAAGAGTCCTGACCTGAATCCTATAGAACACCTTTGGGATGTTTTGAAACGCCGACTTCGTGCCAGGCTTCACCGACCGACATCGAGACCTCCCCTCAGAGCAGCACTCCGTGAAGAATGGGCTGCCATTCCCCAAAAAAACCTTCCAGCACCTGACTGAACGTATGCCTGCGAGAGTGGAAGCTGCCATCAAGCCTAAGAGTGGGCCAACACCATATTAAATTCCAGCATTGCCGATGGAGGGCGCCACGAACATGTAAGTCGTTTTCAGCCAGGTGTCCGGATACTTTCGATCACGTAGTGTATATACACAACATGTATATTACAATATCAGCACATTACATTCACAGCCGGGTTTCATTGCTACATTAATAAATTTTATATCGCCTCCTGCTGCACACACACAGCTGATGACTAATCATATCTTCCTGAAAATGACTGCACGCTATATTGCTCACTTTATAGCTGAGTATGAAGCATTTATCAGGTTTTTCTGGAAACTGTATGTAATATGAATCGATTAAAATGCTGAATAGTCGATTTATCAACATAGTTAATGCATATTGTGAATAATCATCAGTACTTAAAAGCTTAGCTGATGAGCATTTCACACCTTTCGCTCTAAGCATTACACTCTGTGTTTCACTTTCGAGAGTGTATGAATTCTGTAATAATGTCCTCATATAACTCGATTTTCATTAAATGAACTTTCTTTTTATTGATGAACACAATGTTATAAATGTTATTATAGTGTTAATTAGAAGTTTCAACGCTCTTATCCATGTATCTTTAATAATGTCAGAAATATTTTAGACAGATGCATGATATATTAAGCTATGTGTGTCTGTGTGATTCATTTCACCATTTTTCGCCTCAAAATTCTTCATTCATATACCTATAATGGAAGAAGTGTCCTAAAGTAGCCATTCGTACAGCTATGACTTTGTCAAAAACGGTGTCTACTGAATTAAAAAGGAAATTAACTTTACTTAATACGATACTGCACTCGAAATGCGGTCTTGTAATCAGATCATTTGTGTTATATCTACCTCCCCAACGCGTTACTAGCTTGAAATCATTCATTTTTTGCACATTCTGTATAGTTTTGCCAAAAACTCTTATTCATTCATTTGAATTTTTACGTTCATAGGTTTCCCAGCACTAATAGTGATATATGGCGACATAAATGGAATATCACGGAATGTTTTGAATTTCTGTAGTGGATCGCGGAATTTTGCTATCATAAAATGTTGAAAATCTCATAGAATATTTGTAACTCTTGGCTTGTTTATGCTTCGTAGTGGTATCATTTCTTCAGGCCTTAGTAGATCAGTGTGAAATGCATGGATATTCCGGATACTCAATGTCTACTTCTAAAATGTAAGCTCTGTCTCCATCAGCTGGATTGCTCACTACATCAAAACTATTCACAGACAGTCACACAAAATCTGAGAATGGTAGGTATTGTGTCATTTCCCCGCTCTAGAGACAACCAACATCTGGATTCAAAATAGAAGATTCGTCATTTTTATTGTAATTATCGAACAGCTTGCCTATGGAAACAGTGAACAGTACCACTTCTGACGCCATGCTCAACAAATTGTACTTGTACCTTGTCTGTAACAAGTTATAATTTTGCATTTTTTAATTTTCACCAAAGTATTCCACACTAAAGCAGATAAATTGCATAATGTACCATATCCAGTTTGCATGTCTTGAGACAGAGTGCGCATCAACGAATAGCAAGACATCAGTTTTCTAATATAATTCGGATATATCTCATAATGTGTTGGAATCAAATCAACACCAGTATTTGCGCGCACTTTAACACATTCTTTGATAGTTATTTCATCAGTTAGCAGGCTTTTGAACACTTCAATTGAAAGACCCTCTTCGGCCAACAAAATGGATTTGTCACTTACATACACCGACACACGCCGAAATGTTATGTCGCAATGATATTTCATTGCGATAGTTCTAGTAAATGTCTCAAACTTTGACTTGGATTCATTTTCACCACTTATTTTTTGCACTTGTTCGTATTAGTTCCTAATTGCGAAATAAGGATAAAAGTCTTCTGATCGTTAAACACTATTGGCACTGTAAAATTTGCTCTGTAATACGAATTACAGATATTATGTGAAGCTCTTGAAAATCAGTCAGTAAAATGACAATGATCCCTGTGTTTCGAATCAGTTATTTGTAGATGGGGCAAATTTCTCATTATCGAAGCACTTTGTCCCTATTGAGGCTAATAATGATTTGCTTGTTTTGAATGAAGTAATTTTCAATGTGCTCAGAAATCAAATACTGCTGTTTACTGAATCATTCCATACGGTCAGCACCTTGGTATAGTTCAAACTCCGAACAGCTCTCTCTGTGTCTACGGTGATTTGTTGTTGTTGTTGTTGTGGTCTTCAGTCCTGATACTGGTTTGATGCAGCTCTCCATGCTACTCTATCCTGATCAAGCTTCTTCATCTCCCAGTACCGACTGCAACCTACATCCTTCTGAATCTGTTTAGTGTATTCATCTCTTGGTCTCCCTCTACGATTTTTACCCTCCACGCTGCCCTCCAGTACTAAATTGGTGATCCCTTGATGCCTCAGAATATGTCCTACCAACCGGTCCCTTCTTCTTGTCAAGTTGTGCCACAAATTTCTCTTCTCCCCAATTCCATTCAAAGCTCCTCATTAGTTATATGATCTACCCATCTAATCGTCAGCATTCTTCTGTAGCACCACATTTCGAAAGATTCTATTCTCTTCTTGTCCAAACTGTTCATCGTCAATTTTTCACTTCCATACATGGCTACACTCCATACAAATACTTTCAGAAACGACTTCCTGACACTTAAATCTATACTCGATGTTAACAAATTTTTCTTCTTCAGAAACGCTTTCCTTGCTATTGCCAGTCTACATTTTATATCTTCTCTACTTCGACCATCATCAGTTATTTTGCTCCCCAAATGGCAAAACTCATTTACTACTTTAAGTATCTCATTTCCTAATCGAATTCCCTCAGTATCACCCGACTTAATTCGACTACATTCCATTGTCCTCGTTTTGCTTTTATTGATGTTCATCTTATATCCTCCTTTCAAGACACTGTCCATTCCGTTAAACTGCTCTTCGAAGTCCTTTTCTGTCTTTGACAGAATTACGATGTCATCGGCAAACCTCAAAATTTTTAATTCTTCTCCATGGATTTTAATACCTACTCCGAATTTTTCTTTTGTTTCCTTTACTGCTTGTTCAATATACAGATTGATTAACATCGGGGAGAGGCTACAACCGAGTCTCACTCCCTTCCCAACCACTGCTTCCCTTTCGTGCCACCTCGACTCTTGTAACTCCCATCTGGTTTCTGTACAAATTGTAAATAGCCTTTCACTCCCTGTATTTTACCCCTGCCACCTTTAGAATTTGAAAGAGGGTATTCCAGTCAACATTGTCAAAAGCTTTCTCTAAGGCTACAAATGCTAGAAACGTAGGTTTGCCTTTCCTTAAACTATTTTCTAAGATAAATCGTGATGTTAGTATTGCCTCACGTGTTCCTATATTTCTACGGAAACCAAACTGATCTTCCCCGAGGTCGGCTTCTACCAGTTTTTCCATTCGTCTGTAAAGGACTGGCGTTAGTATTTTGCAGCTGTGACTTATTAAACTGACAGTTCTGTAATTTTCACATCTGTCAACACCTGCTTTCTTTGGGATTGGAATTATTATATTAATCTTGAAGTCTGGGGGTATTTCGCCTGTCTCATACATCGTGCTCACCAGATGGTAGAGTTATGTCAGCACTGGCTCTCTCAAGGCCGTCAGTAGTTCTAATGGAATGTTGTCTTCACCCGGGTCCTTGTTTCGACTCAGGTCGAAACAAGGTTAGAACTATTCTGTTTATTTATGTTGTAAATCTGTGCAAATGAATTTATCTCACAGTTGTAGGTAGGGTGATAGTAGAACATAAATATGACTGTTACGTTTATTTCCTATAACAAATTCTAGCGGTACATAGCGGGACCTTCTTTTCTTTATAGAACATTGCACTCTATATCAGATTTACTCATGCTGAGATTTTTTGGAAACGTATTAATTTCATTTAATTATCACAAGAAATATTATAGACATTCTAAAGAGTACGAGGAGAACAGCAGCGCTACGCATATTACCGGTCACTGCCGTAATAGTTTGGATGTAGAAACCAGTACCTATCACCAGAGAGAGCATCTGAGTTCCTTCTCCTATTCTTGACCGTCGACACCTTACGCGTTCAGTTCCAAAACTTGTAGCCGGAAAAATATTTTCGATGGTTAATGCAAATTAATTGTATGCTACTCTTCGAAAACGCTGATATTTGTATTCTATTGCTAATATTTCCGGATGTAAACATAAAAATAAATATTGACATTGCCAGTGTAATTGTTTCGAAACAGCGTCTTCTCATTTCTTTATTTATGATCTCCTAGTTGTAAAGCCGTCTTCCCTGTAATTTGTTACGGTTTCCTTAAGCTATAAAGGAAATAATTCTGTTGTGTATGACACACACAAAATCGGAAGTGTCAACAATGGAAGAAGAGGAAGATAAATTACTGTTGAAAAGGATGTTGATATTGCCAATAATATTTGACTTGTATGAGGAGCAAGTAAAGAACTGAGTGAAAATTTCAGAAATGGTTCCCAGTCTACACTGGTATTCACAGTCGCAAATCTACGCTAATTTCATTTTAGGTGTGAGCTCCGTGCGATCTACACACTGGCTTCGTCACGGCCAAGAAGCGCCCTCTGATTGTAGTAAATCGCAAGGCGACCGTGGTCTCACACGTCAAACGAGTATCTGCCAAGTTAAATGAAGTGCGCTGATCTGACACTAATATGAGGAATTCATTTTTGCCAGAGAGAGAAATTAATTTATACAGTGGAAAACTGCTGGTACTCTTTCCGCGGGTACTGACCGGACATCGCTCTTGTGGCAATAGCACACATTTCTGTCTGTTAAACGTCTTTTACATCAGAAGAGTTCACAGACACTCTAGATACCGCCGTTGGCGGTAATTAATGTGCGTTGTCTCCAAAAGAGAGATAGAGGAACGAAAAAACTTTGCTTTACAGGACCTATAATGGTTTTGGTTATTTGTTTGGTGCTCTTCGGAGTACGAGATGTAACTGAAGCAATAGTAAATATACGAGGCTACATTGTTTCGTCTGCAGTATAATCGACTACAGTGCTGGCACCACACAGCACACCGACTTGGCACTGACTTGTCCGCTACTGTTTATGTTTGGTTACATGTCACTGCCGACCGCTCACTTAAACAAAGATGTTCCGTGGTTATTGCTTCTTTGTACTCTCGACAGGTCGTCATTTGTAAACTTAGTGGGCGTTCGCCACCTACGCTTCCTCTCCATCTACACTTAAATTTTCGCCGAATCAGTTTGAAAATGCAGTCCCTAAGGAGAGTGTACCACGGTTGCGGCAGGCGTAGGAGTAATCAGGCAATCCTAAATTATGTACCAGTTTCAGTGTTATTAGGGAAATTCATGTTTAATTTGGCATTCCTGCATTAAAGTCATTCTCATATTATTTTGGGCGAGTCCGGAGGAAAGGTACATGTTTTTGGTGATGATAGGATTAGTGATTCTGAACAATAACGCCATACGAACGTATAACCTGTTCTTCACAGTTTCCCAGGAAACTGTTGAAAACAATGGGAACAGGACATATGAAGGTGATAGTAAATGAAACATTGTGATCACATGTTTTCTTTAATTATGTATTTTGCATCGCAGAAGTCCACCGTCCATTGCAAGTCATTTCGGAGTTCTTATAAACAGGTGTTGATCTGAGCTCATTCGTACGGGGTCATTTCTTGGCCTTCTAGGCCTCCAGGTTACTCCATTTGGTTAATGTTCGTGGGGTTGGCTTAAAAGCGAAATCTACAAACACAAGGGAGATACAAAGGAGGAACTTAACGCTCATCTTTTACATTTGTGTGTTCAAGTGAAGTTTTCTCTTCATGGAAAAATGCACGAGATTGCGTACGGAGCGACGACTGTACCTTGGTGTGTACCTCATCGTCCGAAGAAAATCGACGGCCATGAATCTCTTTCTTCAAAAATGTAAATCGCTTGGAGAGAGGTCTGGCCTGCATCGAGGACGAGGATGTGTAAGAGCTTCACACCAAAACCTCTGCAGCATACGCAAAACAAGATAGGCAACATGTGGGCTTGCACTCACACATCTTCCACGTATTATCGAGCTCTCTCCACGTGATTTTCCATTTTTTGGAGCCCTAAAGAAAGACATTCGCGGCCGTCGATCTGAAACGGACGAAGAGGTGCACGCGAGGTTACAATCATTGCTCCGTAGGCAACAGCAACTATTTTTCCACGAAGAACCGAACGCCTTGGCTCACAATGGAATAAATACATTAACAGTTACGCCGATAATGTTTGAAATGATAAACAGTTTATTTACTTTTTCCATACATTGGACTACCTCTTACGGTTCAAAAGGACTTTGAGCGGTTAAATATATATAAATTAATCATGGAGTCTCAAGACCTGTAACTACGTCATGAACACTAGATCTAGCACTTACCAGGCTTCTGGCAGAACCGCAGCCATCAGCACCAGCGTGTGGAAGTGTCCTGGCAGCCACCGTGTTAAGGCCGCCATTGTCCCTGCAAACGGGGAGCATTCATATTACTGCAATTAATACGTGTTCCACTTCAACTTGTGTATTTATTTATTTATTTACACGTCAAGTTCCGTAGGACCAAATTAAGGAGCAAATCTCCCAGGTCATGGAACGTGTCAGTACATGATCTTACAACATAAAAGTAGTAACAGATAAAAATAAATGTTCATGAACCTGAAAAAGAGTTAGTCCATAAGTTTAAGTAAACGCTATCAGCAATACAATAAGAATCAGCTTATTTTTTCAAGGAACTCCTCGACAGAATAGGAGGAGTGACCCATGAGGAAACTCTTCAGTTTCGATTTGAAAGCGCGTAAATTACTGCTAAGATTTTTGAATTCGAGTGGCAGCTGATTGAAAATGGATGCAGCAGTATACTGCACACCTTTTTGCACAAGAGTTAAGGAAGTCCGATCCAAATGGAGGTTTGATTTCTGGCGAGTATTAACAGAGTGAAAGCTGCTTACTATTGGAAATAAACTAAAATTGGTAAGAAGAAAAGACAATAAGGAATATACATATTGAGAGGCCGATGTCAAAATACCCAGACTCGTGAACAGAGTTCGACAAGAGGTTCGTGAACTCACACCACTTATTGCCCGAACCGCCCGTTTCTGAGACAAAAATATCCTTGTACAATGAGAAGAGTTACCCCAAAACATAATACCATACAACATAAGTGAATTGAAATAATCAAAGTAGACTAATTTACGTGTCGAAGTATCACTCACTTTTGATAACGTTCGAATATTGAAAATGGCAGTATTAAGTCTTTGAACAAGATCCTGAGTGTGGGCTTTCCACGACAGCTATCTGAACACCTAGAAATCTGAACTGCTCAGTTTCACTAATCATATGCCCGTTCTGTGAGATTAAAACGTCAGGTTTTGTTGAATTGTGTGTTAGAAACTGTAGAAACTGAGTCTTACTGTGATTTAACCTTAGTATATTTTCTACAAGCCATGAAATGAGGTCATGTACTGCACTACTTGAAACCGAGTCAATGTTGCACACAACATCCTTTACTACCAAGCTAGTGTCATCAGCAAACAGAAATATTTTAGAGTTACCCATAATACTAGAGGGCATATCATTTATATAAATAAGGAACAGGAGCTGCCACAACACTGATCCCTGGGGCACCCCCACTTGACAGTACCCCACTCAGATCCCACATCACAACAGTTATCAACATTGTGAATAATGACCTTTTGCTGCCTGTTGCTCCCATCAATTCCAAGAAATACATTTGTATGTAAAATCACTTGGTACTACTATGAGTAAATCGATGGCGCACTCTTAACGATGCAGAAAATCGTGATTTTGTGTCATTGGAAACGTTTTGCCGCGAATTTTCAAATCCACTGAATGTCTCACGAAATACGTCTATCATAGCTACAGTTCATTTCATTATTTAACTGGTTAATTAACAATAATATTTTCAAGGCGGAGGGCAGTAAAAGGGAGATGCCGGTGTTGGTGCAATTTTCATATCAAATTGATATACCCTCCCAGCCCCAGATGACATTATGTGTTTACCTCAGACCTGCACATGGGTCCCAGGCATTTTTCCCTTTCCACGCCAACCCTCCCCAACCCCGACTACACTCATCGTGGGGATTTCGAATTTTAGTGGGGATTTCGAATTTTGGCAGGAATTTCTTTGTCCTAGGGCTGCGCTGACGTTCGACACCACAACCCTCCCTGGAATTGTCTTTGAATTAAAAATTGTGGTGCCCTTTCTAGGACTCGAACCCTGGTAATTCTGGACAGAAGGATCAAGTGCTCAACACATGGAAACTGCCCAGATGCAGGAGAGGAAGGTTAGGTTAGTGTACTTTCTTTTTTTTGTTTGGGAAACTGAAATAAAGATCGGTCCTAATTACATAATTCCCTCCCACTGGAGGTTCGAGTCCTCCCTCGGGCATGAGTGTGAGTGTTGTCCTTAGCGTTAAGTTAGCTTAAGTAGTGTGTAAGTCTAGGGATCGATGACCTTAGCAGTTTGGTCCCTTAGGAATTCACACACACAATTACAAAATTAGTCATAAAGATCAGACCTAGTTACACAACTACATGCATAGCATTAGTGTGCCTAAAATCGCAATACAGCTCAAAACATGACGATGCCATGCAACTGGTGTTATCCTGCAAGGAAAAAACTTCACAACACCTCTCCAAACTAGCAGGAGATACACTCAAAATCTACCCTTCACCTACAAGCTGGCTGGAAAAAGGTTGGGGTGTAAGGTACTGTCTTTATTTATTTTTTGCAGGAAATATATTCAACTGTGAGATGCTTGTGTTGGACAAAGGGGAGTTTAATAAGTGTATTACCTGTAAGCATACACCTGACGACTGTATGGATCGCTGATTCTCGCCAGAGTTTGCAATGGACTCCTGCTTGACAAACTTCTTGCAGCTCAAGTAACAGAAGCCAATATACACTACCACAACTGATGGAAAATGCACCAATGTTCTAGTTACACATCTAAATTGTTGTGAAAAAAAACCAGCACTCGAAATCAATAGGTCATAGTGAACACATGTAGTGGGGACTGGCAAAAAATCATTGAATAAAAGAACTACCGCAAAAACCGACCCCCAGAAGACTGTGGAGGGGCAACAGTTGCAGCCATGTCCTCCTCAATGGGCTCTCTGCCAAAATTGGAGGCACTCTGACCTCCCCTCATCTGTCCCCTCCCTCCCTCCCTCCATCTACCAGTGGGGGGCGGGGGACAACAGGCTTTTCCAAACAGTTAATTTCTACCACTGAGTGCCTCGCGGTTTTTCTGAGGCCAACATCTACCCTCTGCAGTCGCTGGCTACACCCGGCCTTCTGCCATACCCCAGTGCGCTCTGGCCACCTTGAGGTGACAGTCCTTCGCCAACACGAAACCATGTATAGTCATGGGACGTCAGTACTTTCCAAGGACAAAGAAATTCCTGCCAAAATTCGAAATCACCACTAGGAGGGTGGGTGGGGGATGAGGTGGGATCGGGTGGGGAGAGGAAAGGATGTGGGGCCCCACGTGCAGGCAGAGACAAACATAAGACGTCATCTGGGAGTGGACGTTGTGGGTGTGGGTAGGTGTGGTTGGGGCATAATTAAATGATCAATTTCATTAATTTGTATATCTATTTGATACCAATTTTATATCTAAATTGTACCAGCACCACCATCTACCTACTACTGAGGCCTCATCATTAAGTACTCATGAACACTTCATGTTACTGACACTGATACAAGATATCAGTCCTAGGAATTCCTAGACTTTAAAGAATGTTTTAATTACATGTTTTAATTTGGATATCAAATGACAGAAGAAAGAGTTTCTTTGTGTGATATAATTACAAATTAACAATTGTTTAATCATAGCGTGTAGGCTTTCACGGCCGGCGTCTTCAGTAATTAAAACTTCCGGGCTAAGAGGCCGTGGTCCAATAGTAGAAATACTTCTCCCTGACGTTTCGTTGCCAGCTGCGGGCAACATCATCTGAGGTGAGCCTACGACTGGCTGCTAGGCCGTGGAGGTCCTGTTTATATAGAGCGCGTAGAGGGCGCCACCACTCGTCACGTGTTGTCAACAGTAAAACTATCTCTGGCTGGCGTCATTACTCTCGATCGAAGGTAATCGATTGTCACATCTTTGGTACAGAGTCGATCGCCATATCTTATCTAGCTTCAAGCCTTCTTCGGTGGGGAAAGTTTTTCTTCCATTCATCCACAATATTACGGACCGTATCGGGAAAGTGCTGGCCAAGTTCAGAGTTGATACAATCTTCAGACCCACCAAGAAGATTAGTGAATGCTTAAGATCGGCGAAAGATGCACGACACCCTTTAGCTACTCCTGGTGTCTATAAGATTCCCTGTAGTTGTGGGAAGGTTTACATTGGAACCACAAAAAGAAGTATCAATACTCGCCTAACTGAACATAAAAGGAACTGTCGACTGGGACACACGGACAAATCGGCTGTAGCGGAACATGTTTTTGAAACGGGTGACCATGAAATAAAATTTAGTGAGACGAGCGTGCTAGCTAAGACATCTCATTATTATGCACGTATGTATAGAGAGGCTGTAGAGATTTTTAAACACCACAATAATTTTAACAGGAAAGAAGAAGGCTTGAAGCTAGATAAGATATGGCGATCGACTCTGTACCAATGATGTGACAATCGATTACCTTCGATCGAGAGTAATGACGCCAGCCAGAGATAGTTTTACTGTTGACAACACGTGACGAGTGGTGGCGCCCTCTACGCGCTCTATATAAACAGGACCTCCACGGCCTAGCAGCCAGTCGTAGACTCACCTCAGATGATGTTGCCCGCAGCTGGCAACGAAACGTCAGGGAGAAGTATTTCTACTATTGGACCACGGCCTCTTAGCCCGGAAGTTTTAATTACTAACAATTGTTTATTTTTTCCTTTACTTGTGTTGGGAAAAATTGCTTCTTGCCAAATTTCATGATTCTATGTCAGTCTAAAGTACCTTATAGATTTTAATGAGACAGTTTGCGACTGTCAGAATATGTGGTGTTCAAAATGGTTCAAATGGCTCTAAGCACTATGGGACTTAACATCTGAGGTCATCAGTCCCCTAGAACTTAGAACTACTAAAACCTAACTAACCTAAGGACATCACACACATCCAAGCCTGAGGCAGGATTCGAGCCTGAGACCGTATCAGTCACGCGGTTCCAGACAAGCGCCTAGAACCGCTCGGCCATACCGGCCGGCATATGTGGTGTAAATTGTCGTATCTTTACATCTTATCGATTTAGAAGTCTAGCTTTTATACACCATCAAGGAACCATAGACATTAGTATGTGACATAAATTTCAACTCGATACGTCCACCTGTCCCTGAGAAAAATGTCTTAGCAGACGGGCAGACAGACAGTTGAATAACTAATTCAAAAAAATTATTTTCGTATGATGTAATTACAAATTAACACTTTTGGGAATTTTTCATCCATTTTTACTTTTAAACCTTGCTTCTGGTCAAATTTCATGATTCAAGGCCAATGGGAAGTACCGTAAAGGTTTTAATGACCTAGTTTTCAAGTATCTTAACACATTTTATTGTGTGACATAAATAGAAATATATTTTGATTGCATTAATTTAAAAGTTACATTTATTACATCGCTAAGGAACCATAGACGTGAGTATGTTACATACATTTTCACATGTCACGTCCATCCAACCTTGAGAAAAAGGGGCCTTAACACAAGGAAGGATAGACAGGTATCTGTATACAAATAAGGAAAACTTTTTGTGTTAGATAATTAGAAATTTTCAATTTTCGAATGTTTTCCTTTCGCTGTAGTGTAAAAACTTTCTTTCTACGAAATTTCGTGATTATAGGTAAACACGAAGACCCTGGTGATTTGCAAGTATCAAAGTGTGAGACATAAATGGCCGTATCTTTTGATTGCACTGACTTAAAAGTTTAAATTTATTACATCTCCAGCGGGCTATAAACTCAACAGACGAACAGACAGACAGAAAATCGGATAACAAATGACAAAATTTTTTTTCGTTTCTTGTAATTACAAATTAACAATTTAATGATTTTATTTCTTTAGGTTGACTTTGAAACCTAACTTCTTGCCAAATTTTATGATTCTAAGTCCACGGCAAGTACATTGTTTTCTTGATTGAGTTGGTATCAAAATATGACACAATTGACAGTAGCTTTTGAATGCATTAATATAGAAGCTTCAATTTCTTACAGCACCAAGGTACCGTAGACCTTAGTATGCAGCATAAATTTAAATGAGATATGTCTACTCGTTCGTGAGAAACAGGGGTTTTGACAGTCGGACGGACAGACAGATAGGCAGACGGACAACAAAATGATCCTGTAAGGTTTCCGTTTATACCGACTGAGGTACGGAAACGTAAAAAGAAAAAAAATGTGAATGTGTAAAAGTTCCCTCGGGAAATATTATCAGCTACAGACCCTCAACATATGAAAATCTAAAAAACTCAGAAAATTTTGAGTTCTTCTGAATCGTTTTCACATTAGAAATATATGCTTAATCGACAATCGTAGGAGAAACTTTGTCATATTTATTTAAGCCACCTAGCGAAAGAACCACACTACCTATCCTGCGCAGCTCGTTGAAAATGCAGCCGAAATTCGCCCTCGTAGTGTCGCAAAACATGGGATTTGCTCCACTTTTGCCCGTATTACAGTTCCTGATCTCGCTCGTGGATTATCATCTAACCGTTTTAAGGTTTCCTGAGAGAACAAGCCGCATTATTAATTGGGATGCTCAGTAAGGGGGAGATATTTTATAGCTTATCCTTTATCAGCTATTCAGTAAGCCCAGTTAGAGGTCCACACTCCAATATCTGTGTTTATTTGCCGTAAAGGTATTCTTTTGAGGTCCGTTCATTACGGACGGAGGTTCCGCATCATGTCCAAGCTGTCTCATAATGAGCTCACAACTTCCCTGTAGTTCTCTACTGTGCCACATGTGCGCAGGAGAACCGGGACCTCACCCCCTCTCTCCGGAAATAAGACCACCAGAGGCCTCCTCCAGCCCTGGCATTGCGGAGACCAGTATACGTAGTTACCACGACAGTCTGAGCCTGGTGCGTTACAGCCGAAGAACCATAGGCCCCCTACATTACATCGAGTTTCATAAAACAATCTTCATTTATTCAACTAAGTATATCAAACCTAACAGGTATGTATTCGAAAACGTCAAGATTAATTTAAAAACCTTCTTTTGCTACCAAACGTAGTGGGGAGCATACGAGTTAGTAAGTGGTTTGTGAAACTAGAGACACGCCATTAACTATCTGTAATCCTTGAAAAGTACGCTGTTGTCCAAAACATGGACAGTTAGAAGTAAGGACAGTTTGTGATCAGTTCGACATCTCACTTTTGTAAGTTTTAGTTAGAATAATAATGTCAACAGGAATATGAAGGAAAATCGAAAAAGTACCAGGTGTGGTTAGCACAGCTCAGTAGATGAACTCAGTAGCAGTAATTACTCCACACCTAGTGGTGATACGAAAATTAATAAAACATGTCTCCTGACTTCACTTACTTTGTGGAATGATTTACTTACCGTAATTTATAAAAAAATTCAAAGTCTGTAATCATTACCAGTAGAAGTTAAACATAAAATTATGATCTTTTTAGACTTTTTCTACCTCTCTATGTAGTCACTGGTGAAATTTATCTAGAAATAGCACCGAAATCCAAGCAATAAACCGAGTGCCCGTTAAATACCAGTGCTCAGGTACGAAATAATCTGTTCCTATTATACTTTCGAAGAGGGCGTCGAAGTTTCGGCATTTTACTGTACTTAAAGACGTAGCAACCATGTAAATACGGTCTACGTGTCCCTGAGCGTCATCATATGTATTGCTACAGACACACAATTATGGTCTCTGTAATCGCAAACATTTTCCTCACATATGGCTTTGCTTAACTGTTTATGGAATTTAATTCTTTTTATCTCCTGCATAGTACTTTATAAAGTTTATCTCCACTGTAATGTAACACAGTTTCCAACAAGATTAACTGCAGCGCCCCAAAATATGAATTTTTAAATAAACTTTCAGTCTTTATTTTCTTCTTGGATATCCATAATAGTCCGTGCGTCGCCAATTTTGTAGGTCGGCTGCATGAGAGACATCTTAATAATACAGTAGACGCGTCTTTCTCTGTTTTACAATACGTCAGTGCCTTGATCAATAGCGGAAGACATCTTAATAATACAGTAGACGCGTCTTTCTCTGCTTTACAATACGTCAGTGCCTTGATCAATAGCGATAAATTATTGGAACATGTTCTTAGGCAGACACGAAAAGCTAGTTTTGGACGGATCAGCAGAGGGCAAAGGTTGCATTACAATTTATGGAGGACGTTATTTGTAGTAGGTATACGAAGGGTAAAATTTTGGTGTAAGTTATGCAGAAGTGGATGGCCGCACCAACTAACTCAAGAAGTTGACAAGTTTACTAATATATGGGAACACAGGTGCTCTATCAGAAATGTAAGCACGTGCCGATTATTACTGTCAGTGCAAGCGTGAAACTGTTTATTGAGATGGCTTTCCCACGTCGACCGTCTTATGATGAAGACATTTCTAACACGGATATTTCCCAATGAAGCAGTGGATTACGTGTTAGCCCATCTAGCGCGGACTGAACCTAGTCACTGTGTCTATTCTAAAGACTACGAGAGGAACCTGCGTCTTTTCCGAACTACGAGTAGGATAATTCCGACAGTGCCTTATGACGCACACAGTCGGGTGTAATTCCTAAGAATTCCTGTCTAAAGACTCCTGCAAAAAGTATGCTCGCAGGACAGTCTGTTTAGATTGCATTTATGCTTAACGAAAATTTGTTTAGCGTAACCGTCATCGATGAATGTCTTAACATATGCAAAGTGTTGTCCTTCCATGCTGTATAATGGAAATAGAATACGTAACATATATTAACATTTAATTAATTTATTGTGAAAATAGGGTGGCTATGCTCAGATCAGAGGGCTGAAAGGATAATCTGGAATTGAATAGAGTATATTACCTATGAGGTAAACAGTTTGGGTCATAAAGTAAGTATCCACGATCGTTTTTTTCTGTGTAAGCAAAACGAACTAACGTTTCATTGTGGATCACAGACCTTGCCGAGGTGGGGCGGCTTGCGTGCCTCAACGATATGCAGATAGCGATACCGTAGGTACAACCAAAACGGAAGGGTAATTATGGAGAGGCAAGACAAACATAGGGTTCTTCAAGAGGGCCAGCAGCTCTTTCGGTAGTTGCGCGGGTAACTGTATGGATGATTGATCGATTGATCTGGGCTTTTAACCATTCCCGGTGGCATGCGGCTATGATGTGTGGTTAAATGATGATGGCATCCTCTTGGGTAAAGTATTCAGGAGATGAAATAGTCCACCATCGAAGCTCCGAGCAGAGACTACTGAAGAGGGTGTCGTCATCAGTAACAACAAAATTTGCATTCTTCTGGTCGGAGGGTGGAATGTTAGAGCCCGTATTTTGGAAGGAAGGCAACAAACCTTTATAACGGAAATAGATTGGTTGAAGTTAGATATAGTGGGAATTAGTGAAGCTCGACTGCAGGATTAACAAGATTTCTGGTCAGATGAGTACAGGGTTACAAATGCAAACTCGAATAGCAGTGATGCAGGAGTAGGTCTAATAATGAATAAGAAAATAGTAATGCGGTTAAGCTACGACAAACAGCATAGTGACTGCATTATCGTAGCAAAGATAGGCACGAAGGCAACAGCCATCACAGTAGTAGAAGTTTATTTTCCAACTAACTCTATCCGGCCGTAGTGGCCGTGCGGTTCTAGGCGCCACAGTCTGGAGCCGAGCGACCGCTACGGTCGCAGGTTCGAATCCTGCCTTGGGCATGGATGTGTGTGATGTCCTTAGGTTAGTTTGGTTTAATTAGTTCTAAGTTCTAGGAGACTGATGACCTCAGAAGTTAAGTCGCATAGTGCTCAGATCCATTTGAACCATTTTTTGAACTAACTCTGCAGATGATGAAGAGATTGAAAGAATGTATGATGAGATAAATTACTCAGATAGTTAGGGGAAAGGAAAATTTAATTGTGATGGGGGACTGGAATTCGATAGTAGGAAAAGAAAGAAGAGGGAGAATACTAAGAGGATATGGACTGGGTGAAATGAATTAAAGAGAAAGCCTCCTGTTAGAATTTTGTACAGAACGTAATTTAATCATCGCTAACACTTGTTTTAAGAACCATGAAAAAAGGCTGTATACGTGGAAGAGACGAGGAGGCAACTGGATCAGATTGATTGTATGATGGTAAGGCAGTAATTTCGGATCCAGATTTTAAACTGTAAGACATTTCCAACGGCAGATATGCATTCTGATCATAATTTATTGATTAATTTGGGTATCTAAAAAACGAGATGTCAGAAAGTGCAAAATGGCTGAACAGCAATAGCTGATGTACGCATGAAATGCTATAGAAGAAGAAGACAGGTATATACCGCCTATCGGAAAATTGAAAAGCCCTTTGGAGAAAAGAAAAGTAGCTCTACAAATACAAAGAGTTCGGATGGATAACCAGCAAAGAAGGGAAAGCCGAAAGGTGGAAGGGATATATAGAGGAGCCATACAAGAGAAATGAAGTTGAAGTAACATTATTCAGGATGTCCCAAACGTAATTATCAATATTAGGAGTATAACAGGAACGATCATTCGAATCGAAAAAGCCTAGTAAATGTGGGATCTAAAATTCATACCTTAAGAATTATGAGCTCTTCTTCATCTTCGATCCTGTGGAACAAATCCCTCATATTGCAAGCTCATTGCCTTCCATATCGACCAAAACAAGGGAAAAAAATTGTCTAGTAACATGAGTTACACAGTGCATACCTTAAGAGCTGCGAGCACTTGGTCAGTAGCAGAGATGCCTTCCACAGTACTGGAGATGACCAAGTGTTCATAGCCCTTAACGTATGAATTTTATCGCATAGCACTTCAGAGCTCATGTTTACTGGATTTTTCTTTTATTTTGGCTTCATACCATCACCTCTAAAATATGAAAAGCAAAGAGCTTGCAGTAGAAGAGATTTCTGTCAGAGTATTGAAGATCAAGAAGTTCTCATAGCTTTTAACGTATGAATTTTAAAGCTCACGTTTACGATACTTTTTTGCTTCGAACATTTAGTCCTGTAATACGCATGAATACTGACCGTTCCTCTTGCGATACCCTGCAGAAATGGAGGAAGTTGGAAAAGGATTGCGGAAAAAAGAAATATGTAGCATAAGTTTGACTAAAACACGGGGTCAGGTGATGGGATACATTCTGAGAGACCAAGGAATCATTAATTACGTACTGAATAGAACTGTATGGCGTGACTAAAAGATGAGTGCAGTGAGCAGGTTCAAATGAATGTTGGTTGCAATAGATGTTCAGGGATGAAGAGGTTTACATAGGATAAAGATGTGCTGAGAACTAAATAAAAGCAGTCTTTGGACAGAATGCCATAACAACAACAAGCAAACAGGAATTCGATCAATTCATAATAGTATGACTGGTGTTCCTCTTATATGTCAGCCTTTGTAACAGAATATTCAGTGATCAGTTAAATATGAAGTGATCAGCTACAGATCCACCATATGAATGAGCACATCTGCTACATTCGAAAGTTATACATGCCATCATCGTGGTGGGGTCTTACTCATTTCTGACATTTTTTGCTTTCCAGTTATCAGTCATCTTGTGTTGTTGCATGTCATACCTGTTCTGTCACATAAAAAAGCAATGTGTGTGTGTGCGTGTGTGTGTGTGTGTGTGTGTGTGTGTGTGTGTGTGTGTGTGTGTGTGTGTGTGTGTGTGTCCAGTATCTACTACCAGATCCTTGGATTGATTCCAACCCAATTTGGCGTAAAAACAGCACTGTGGTGTTGATATCCTCCTAGCTCCAACAGGAGTAGAGATAAAGGCAAAAACAGTTTTTTTTCCAAGCCACCGGCATGTAGGCTGCACTGCATGACACGCATGTTGTGTAGGAACAGTTTCAGCCTGACAAACCAATCTGCTTTGTAGGGCAGCCTACTGTTCATATCAAGAAATAGTTTCCTGGACAACAACATGTAGGACACCAATATGTAGTCTTGTTGTGGGAGTAGTATCAGCCTGCTTTACTGAACTGTATTTCAGGGGATAGACATGCTGATGGCCAAGGCTCAGTACAGATTGAGGAGGAGGAGATGGACAGAAAGATCGCGGAAGGGGGAGATGTATGAGGCAGGTTAAGATATAGGGGGTGATGGACATATGGAAAAGGAAGAGGTGGAGGCAGTCATGGAAACAAAAGCGGGTGGAGAATAAGTTCAGAGTGAAATGGAAGCATGTATGGTCAGAGAGAAGGTGTGGAGAAATGGAGAAAGAGAGGGGGAGAAGGAGATGAAGATATTGAGATTGTGGTGAGGAGGAGATAGACAGACTGAGGTGTTAGGATGAGGTGGATGGACAGAGTGAGAAAGAAGTGGGAAGACAGAAGGTGAGGAAAAGGTGTGTGCGATATATATGTCGAATCCATTCAAGGGTGAAACGGCTGGAATAGATATAACATCCATTTCAGTCATGAAAGTTATGATGACACTCGTTAATAGGATAAGGTTGTGATAGAGCTCAGCAAGGCTTTCTAGTTGGCATTGAGCTTCTCTTCGAAGACAACCTTATGGACATTTTGGAGCAAACATTGACTATTGTTAACCAAATATGCTAGTTTATCAGGATTGATTTCCATCATTTCTCTTGGATATGATTTACTGGTCGTTGTAACGTCTTATATGAACTTCGCTCGCATCTGAAGAGGAGAAAGGTAAATTTTTAGGCAGCTGATGGCGAAGCTCGGCGTCACTCACATAGCGAAAATGTTCAACCGTCTTAGCAGATGTCCAACAATGCTGACTTCACATTTGTCCATGTGTGTTCTCGGTTGAACTTTGATGTTGGTTATATAATCTTCCTCCTTTATTTTCATAATTTCTCATATCATGCAGAATGTATGTAACAGACTGTAGAGAGGAAAAGTTCTATTCATCTACGCCTAGTTAATGAGCGAATATTATTGGAATGACTATGATTACGATGCACCTTGTAATAACATCTAAAGTGGAGTCACGTCAGTTCCCAGTAAGACGTTTAACTCTAACCCCTCCCTTCTTTCATCATTAGTAGTATCCGAAAGGGGATGAATGACCATAAAGCAGCCAGTAGCCAGTGAAAAGGTCCATGGCCCATCCAGAATGTGGCCACCATATTCCTGTCCATGCAAGTAAAACAGGCATGGTTACATTTAGTTTAAACAATAATTACATCTACAACACCTAATCATCTACAGCACAAATTTTTCAAAGGGCCACTCGGCAGAGGAATTGCACGTACAGTACTTTTGACCTACTGACATCAGGGACGCGTGAAACGATGATAGCATCATGATTGAGTCATGGAGCGAGACTGCAGTATGTCGGTAGCGGAAAATGCCACCATTATTATTGACGCTAATACACCACATGACAGATATTTTCGTCATCGGACATATCATATGGTTAAACCGTGTACAGTGGTTGAGGTTTGAAACACGTTTGTAGCAAAATTACTACTATAACAAAAGCACTAAAAAAATGTTAAGCACCTGTATGACATTGTCGGAAGTCAGTTTAATTTGGCACACAAAAGCAAACGATTATAATTACAATTCTCCGTCACGGATAGCGCAGCCACCAAAGTGCATTAAGGTACTTCGTTTTCAGTGTTGTTGCCACGCCTGGTACGGTACATAAAGGGTGTGAATAGCGTAAGGTACTGAGTAATCACCGTGGACACCACGGAGATGAGACGTACTCGTACTAGACACAGTGATCAGTGAGAGATATGTCAGATATCTGTCATATTTTTATCCCTTTCTAAACTGTTTATTTGCTTTTGACTGTTGTTAAATGCCTGCGAATGTAACCAACCTCTCGGATAGAAGGGTGTCATTGTATTGTTTAGCTTTGCATGCTTGACAAATGATAATATGGGCCCGCATTCCTGTCTCATTTCGTGACCCAGCCAACACGAAAATGAAATCCGACAATCGATGACAAAGTGGGAAATTAATAAAAGGAACATAGGAAAATCCTGGTGTATATCTCACAATTTTCACTTTGAGTAGACATCCGCCTTCTTTGATTAAAAGTCGCTTAAGATTGGTTTCCACCAGTAATTTCAGTGTGAGCAGAAGTAATTGCAATCTTTCTGGCAGTTAGCCCTTTTAATGGAATGGAATATCTTCCATGGTACCAGGGTCAGCTGTCTGTAGAGGAAGACAGAGATTGAAGTACATACCGCAAATAATAGAGGACGCAGGTCGCAAGTACTACTTTCAGATGAAAAGGTAGACACTGGAGAGCGATTCGTCGCGAGGCACGTTACACCAGTCAGTAGACAGATGAGTAAAAAAAAAGAAAAAAATAGAATATAGATCGGTAATGCGATACAATAAGTAGTAAGTCAGATAAGTAAGTCAGATAAGCAATAAGTAAGTCAGATTTCATTGAAATAATGTTATGTTTCGTCTGATGTAATATTTTCGACTGACCGAATTCTCACATCAGCGGTGTCTGTCTATGGACAGAATGGACTGTTGTATTAGTCAGACAATGGAGAATACCCTCACATAATGGATGCAGGCAACAATCTGGCGAGCGGGACTTCAGAGTTCCTGTCAAGCAAGCTAGGGGTTCATCACGCTAGGATTTTGGTGGAATGCCCAGTGGTGGTCGGCCTTCTCATTATCCTGAAGTTACGCCTCCGCGAGACAAGCTGGCATTAGCCGTGAGGGGACAGCCTTGGAACTGACGTTGGGATACGCCCACCACAGACTTGCCTGTGCCAGGTGATATTTGACAGTGCCCTGATTGACTATGTCGTTACGCCCCCAGCCAGACTTGGCCTCGACTCGTAAATTTTCTCTCTTCCGATAGGTCAACAAAGGGAACAGTACAGAAAGCATTCGGTTTTGTAGATAGGTGAAGAGTGGTTGAGAACAGTAGCTTCCTGGTTCAGCGATCGATGGAGAGCAGATAGCGTTCGGGATCCAAGACGGCAGCAGAATGTAAGTGTTCTCGTTGTATTGTTAGGATTTAACTGAGATCAGCATCATGTGAAGTTTTGGAACCTTTCGATCAAGTTAGAGGCGTTTTACAACTGTAGTCATGATTCGTAAGTTTATCACTTCAATTTTGGCACAATTCAAGACTCAACGCTTATTACAGTGGGTCTTGAGTTACCATGACTTGCTCATTTTGGAGAGGCACAGCGGTGTTACTCCTGGCGTCATGGAATAACGAACCATCGGGTATGTGAAGGCAAGGCGATGTATCACGGACATCTTGCGTCCTCATGTGTGGTTTCCATGTGACGCTATCATGATGTCATTTTCCAACAGGGAAATACTCGTCCACATTTGGAACATGTATCTATGAAGTGTCTGCGTGATGTTGAGATACTCCTGTGCCCAGCGAGATCCCCAGATTTGTACCAGATAGAACATGTATGGCCGCACGGAGTGGCCGCGCTGTTTGAGGAGCCATGCGCGGATTGTGCGGCCTCTCCCGCCGGAGCTTCAAGTCCTCCCTCGGACATGGGCGTGTGTGTGTGTTGTTCTTAGCATTAATTAGTTTAAGTAGTGAACAAGTCTGTGGACTGTTGATCTCAGCAGTTTGGTCCCTTAGGAATTCACAGCCTTACGTGGACGTGCATACTCCTACTGAAAAATCACATCACCTTTCAATCGAAGAAATGGCAGTAACACTGGAGTAACGGCCTGTGAAATGTAGCGGGCACTGTATATTTACCCTGCAGATACACCACATGTGACCAAGAGTTGTAACCAAAGTCCCCCTTCCCGCCCCCCCCCCCCATCGTACACAAAAAATGTTGGGGTGAGACTTGTTGTTGCCGTGGTCGAAAGCAGCTAATCAGGTCCATGTGATACCCGTCTACACCTGTCACTTGCCTACAGACAGAACTTATTCTCGTCTCTAAAGACAACATTGGGCCATTTCATTATAAGTAGCCGTGCTTGGCGCTGTCGCGGTATCAGTAGTAGCCTGGCCAGAAACGTAAGTTATCTTAATCCTGTTACAAGCAATAATTCCCAGTGGTCCCTGATGGCGCAGCAGGTGCAGTATGTGCCCGGATTCTGTCCCTGAGTGATCTTCGTTCTACCACAGCTGCTTGCATAATGCGTCGATCTTTATGTGTCTGCAATTCGCGGACGTCTAGAACTTGGTCAGGTTCTGCCATTATCCACACATCACTATTCAAATCAGTGACATACCACTGAGGCATTGTGTCCAACCTATGCAACAACCCGTCAATGCGTCCATCCGGCTTCCCACAGCCACTCAATGTGACCTCGTTCATAATTGCTGAAGCTGTTAAACAGGAGTACGTACTCGTCGGCCAAACAAGGTTGTATTCTAGAACGAATATTTCAAACATTGTTCACTTATAAACTCAGCGTAGTTACAGCCTGCAGAGTGAAAACAGAGGGTATGCAGACAGGCCTCATAAGCAGCATCTGATTGCTTATGATCGTGACAAATGAATCACTGGCACTACAACCCCTGGGTACGCAGTAAACGCAGTCCTTGAGTATCTTTTTTATTTATTTTTTATTATTTCGGAAGGGTATGTCTCCCTGATTCACGTTCCATTAGGTTGTCTTTTGAGTCCATTCTAATTTCTTTGAGTCCAAGAGACAATTCCCTGGAGCCATCTAATCCATTCATCTGGCTACGTGACCCTCCAACCTCCATTTCACATTCACTACAATCTACATCTACGTCACTACTCTGCAGTTCACATTCATCAATTTTTCTGATCTCTCTCATTTTATGGCATGATCGTTTCTCACTATGCAGGTGAGCGTTAACAAAATATATTCGCATTCGGAGGAGAAAGCTAGTGATCGAAATTTCGTGAAAAGATCTCGCTGTAACGAAAAATACATTTGTTTTACTGACTGTCACCACCCCTCGCACATCACATCCGTGACACTTTTTCCCCTATTTCGTGATAATACAAAACGATCTACCTTCCTTTGATCCTATACCGCGTAGCAACACTCCAGAAGAGGACGGACGAGCTTAGTGTAGGCTGTCTCTTCAGTAGATCTGTTGCACCCTCAAGGTATTGTATCAGTGATACAGTGTTTGGCTCGAAGCACCATGGGACTTAACATCTGAGGTCATCAGTCCCCTAGACTTAGAACTACTTAAATCTAACTAACCTAAGGACATCACACATTCATGCCTGAGGCAGGATTCGAACCTGTGACCGTAGCAGCAGCTCGGTTCCGGACTGAAGCGCCTAGAACTGCTCGGTCACAGCGGCCGGCGATGCATTATTTGTTTCACTCTCCACACGGCACTTTCTACACGATCGTTCCAGTGTAAGTTGTTCGTAACTGTAATCCCTAAGTATTTAATTGATTTTACAGCCTGATTTGTGAGGTTTAACTTGTAACCGAAATTTAAAGGATTTCTTTTAGTATACACGTTGATGACCTCACACTTTTCCTTATTTAGAGTCAGTTTTCATTTTTGACACCATACAGATATCTTCTGATGACTTTACTACACCGTAAATGACAGTATCATCCACAACCATTTAATACAGCTGCTCAGATTGTCTCCTAATCGTTTATATAGATCAGGAAAGCAGAGAACCCATAACACTTTCTAGGGGATCGCCAGATGTCACTTCTATTATAGGCGGTCGCTTCCCCTTAATTACTACGACCTGTGACCTTTCTGACAGGGTATCACTAATGCAGTCGCACAACTGAGAAGATGCTCCATAGGCACGCAATCTGATTAAAAGTCGCTTGTGAGGAGCAGTGTCAAAAGCCTCCTGGAAATCTAGAAATACGGAATCAGTTTCATATCCCGTATCGATAGCACTCATTACTTAGTCTGAACCAAGAGCTGCTTGTGTTACAAAAGAAAGACGTTTTCTGAACGCTTCTTGACTACGTGTAAATAGATAGGCTTTTTTTTAATTTCGTAATGTTCGATCACAGTAAATGTTAAAAAATTCTACTAATTAATCCTTAAATACACTAACCAAAGCATCACAGTAGTTGTCTTTAACAACACGGATAATTTTCCTATAAGGATATGAAGCACGATTAGAAATGAATTCAACAAATAGTGCAGAGCAGCACAGTCCGTAGGGTACATGTAAAGCACACATGCAAAGAAATCTATTCATTTCAGCCTTTCTCTTGATCCATTTCTTTGTTTCATTGTCTCCCGAACTAATTCCTATCATATATATCTTTGTGTTTTTTGCTGATCGCGTCCTCATATTCACTGTGGCCACCTACGGTTCATACTTCTGCCGAAAAAATTGGTTTACTAGATGGCTGGTTTTAGAGGTGATATGCACAGTATACATGTTGAAAAATGAAATGTCCGGAATAGTTTAGTACCAACGTCGCTGATAATGTTCTTTCACACCAGTTACGTGTTGAATGTGAACAGTAACTTCCTGGAGATGGTACGAGTAATGCAAAAAGAACTCTCCTATAGCAATAGTTAGTCCTCACAGATGGATGGTATTTCAGAAAAAAGTACCACTAGTAAATTTCATGTCCATCGCAGATCTTGACTGCTCCGGAGTACAACTCTGAAAATATGACGCCGCTAAAACTCCAGTTCCACAACGGTGTACTTCCAACCTACGGTTAACTGTGAGATAATGCTCTACTCGAGATGCTGTTCCCCATACCATATCTGTCGAAAAAGTAAGACTGGAGTAATAAAAAAATAGAGAAAGTTTAAGGTTGTGCTTTTAATGTTTCAGATGTTCTGCATAATTTCTCCCTACTTGAGTACAACGCACAAAACATGCACACAGCCATGAGAAACTGTCAGGAAGTCCTTCTTGGAGATGTTGTGCTCAATTCGCATGTCACATTGACTTGAACGAAGGTTAAGTCGTTAAAGCGTTGATCTCTCATGTGAATTTCTGCATTTTGTCCTTTTGTATTAGTTTTGTATTGATGACATCAAGTCTCGTCACCCATAATGATTTTTTCCACAAAAGAATTGTTCGTATTTTGTATGTCAAACACTTGCTTTAAAGATACTGACCCATGGCGACTTGTGGCACAGCACGTGGACACATTACAAATGGTTCAAATGGCTCTGAGCACTATGGGACTCAACTGCTGATGTCATTAGTCCACTAGAACTTAGAACTAGTTAAACCTAACTAACCTAAGGACATCACAAACATCCATGCCCGAGGCAGGATTCGAACCTGCGACCGTAGCGGTCTTGCGGTTCCAGACTGCAGCGCCTTTAACCGCACGGCCACTTCGGCCGGCGACACATTCCAGCCGCACGTCCACTGCGTAACACTGTCTGCTCAGTACTGATCGGTCGAATATATATCTGTTGTTTACAGTAGTTATTTCAAGCTGCCATCGTAGTTACTTCTCTGACGTCGCTTATACGCCAGGAATAAAATCAGTCTTGGAACATTTTGTACGGACGCTGTATATAGCATTAGTTTGCTTGTCATACGCATAACATTTTTACTCAACCCGCACGATTTTACAAGCGTGTTCGCTGCTTCATGTTCTGTTTAGTCTACGGTAGTGGAAATCAATATAAAGGCATGGATTGTCAGTTTCAATAGTTGCGCACAGTGTACATCCAATAGTACGAGATCTAGTATACTGATAAATGTGGTCAAATGGTATCGCATTTGATGTCAGTAGTACAGTATATAACAAGACATCAACGATTCAGGTGACCAAGTGTGGAACTCGGTATAAAGACAGTCGGGTCTGTGCAGTGTTAGTGTAGGCGAACGTGCCTTTCTGCAGACAGGAAACAGCACCAATAGTGACAATGCATATTGTGTACATAAACCATGATTGTGACAATTCCAAACCGAAAACAATTATCATGTTACGAAAAAGCAAAAACCGTTGTGTAGAAGGGAATGGTACTCTCTAATCATTAAATCGCCAAGCAACTGAACAGTTAAAGTATTGTGATAATTTCATTAGATTGGGAGCACGATATGGACACAACGGAAAATGTGGTCAAAGTAGAAAATTATCTGAGACGTCGAAACCGATGCGTAAAGCAAGGGCCACAAACTGTTGTTCTTCTCACCTTGTTGCTGATTTACAGTTGCCAGTAAATTCCTGACGTGTACGACAAATTTTGTCAAATGGAAACATCTTGTATTTAATAAATCTGCTGTAACACCCAATCATAAACAGTCTAGATTGGAATGTACGGAAAAACATATGTCATGGACTTGACGATGGGAGAATGTAATCTTGAGTGAGGAGAAATTTGACTTAGATGGCCTAGATGGATTTCAGTATGATTGGCACGGTGTAAGAATAGACTGGCAAGTAAGAATAAGTAGAAGTTTTAGTAGTGGAAGCGTTATGATTTGGACAGCCGTCTTCACCAAAGGTAAAACACGCATTAATTGGATGAGCACTAGTATCAACTGTAATATCTACACAGAGATGCTAGAGACTGAATGAATTAGAATGTATGAGGTCTCAGGGGACGAAAGCCTAATGTTTCAATAGGGCAATACGTCGGTGCCTGGTTCTGCTACAACAGAAATCTGGTTTGTAGATAAACATATCGATGTCTTGCCAAGGCCTGCACGTAACGTGGATTGGAACTCTGTGGGAAACCTTTGGGGAATACCTGCAAGGTGTGTTTATCGCGTAGGAGGACAATTTGAGGCCATATATGAGCTCCCACTCGGGAGACAATTTCACTGCAAGAACTACAGATCCTAACAAAATCAACACCGAAGAGAATGTCTGAGATAATTAGGAAGAATGGAGGACGGACAGAGTACCAAAAGTGCAATAACACAACAGGACAGCGCGTGGCTGCATTAGAATTTCCATCCAGGAAATGCGAACGTCTTATTTTGTTTCTAGTGCTACGAAACAAACTGCCTAATTCCGTCATGACTGTCTGTGTCTGATATGGATCTTCTAGTTTCATAATAAAATCTATACACGTATTCTTAAGACATTGTACATTACTGTCGTAGAAACCCTGCCTCTATGCTGATTTCCACTACTGTATTTACTACATTACAAAGGTTTTATACATCTTGTGTACGTATACTGGATTACAGTCGTAATAATGCTAATAGTCGTTTCTTTAGCACTGCACTATGTTTTACAGGCTCAGCATTGACATTTAGCTTCCCCGTTCCTTAGTAAATTACAGCGAGATCTAGGAAAGGTCATGCGTCGACCTCCGTGTTAGCACATGTACGGAGATAACACTGCTGGAGATGAAGTACGACCTGTGAGACAGCTCTTGAACTCTGTGTTGATGTATTATTGTTAATCGAATTCTGTGGCTTGTAGTATACGTGGCGTCATCTTTGGTGGGAACTTTGAAGAGTTTTATAGCGGTGTGAAGGGACGGCTCCTTACTATATGTTTTGGTACAGATGATCCCGGTGTACCTTACTTTATCTTGATGACCTGAAAGACTGTCACTGTCGATGTGTTATAGGTATAGATGTGTTACAGAGAAAGTACAAATAAGTTTAAACGAAGACATTCTTTTCGTTGTTATAAAAAATGCATTTTATTTCGCTTTTACGAATTCCAGTCATATACAAGACATCTGCAACGCTCGACGTGCACTTTAATTTAAAATATCATTACATCTAAATCAGATAATACATACAAAATTGGCTTCTTTCCTCATGACGAATGCGCAGAAAAACATTTGTTGCCTTCTGAAGTTACTTGAACGGTATAATTTGTAATAATTTTTTTTTAGTATTGCTGTGCCTCAGCCCGTCCTTTCGGCTTGTCACCCTTAACGGCCATAACCTAGCATTGATAGTATTAACGTATGTCTATTTTTTTCTTTTGAGTTTTCGTAATTTAAAACGTAAGCGGGTGTAGCGTGAGTAAGTGCACAAAACTTTCAGAAACAAATACTGTTATTTCATACGAAAATCGAGCTAGATGATGCAGTATTTAACACACTGGATTTTAGAAGATGTAGGTTCAAATCGGCTTCAAATTAGGCAGTTCAGATTTTTCGTAGCTTTTCCGAATTAAGTAAGGCGAGCTTCGGGATAATTTCTGCCGACAGTCTCTCACTTGTTTCCTGTCGCGTCATTGTCCAGTTTCAGAATATACTCTGTCTTTAAGGGCCTCGCTGTAGAGAAGACGATAAGCTCAAATCTTTCACGATTACCTGTAGAAGTCAGATCATACGGTAATAGTTTTTTTTTTAACGTTGAAAGAAATTTTCGAATCACCAATGATTATTCCACATTAAGGATCAGGCACGAGCTTGGCACGTAAAATATGTATGCAGACCAAATCACGAAGTGTATAATTTCCACCAAGTAAATAGCAATTAAATTAAGACATCGGTCAAACATATTTAAATGCAGGATATCAGAGTTGTAGTTTTTTGACGAGACAATATGTAGAAAGCTTCGTGCGAATTTTCTGGTTATACGTAAAAATTTACCAGCGAAATAAGTTTATCCTTTATAATAATAGTATAACGTCAGCCCGTTCGCTACTGTAGACGTTTTATTTACTGAAAATTTGTTGTCTCTCTTCATAATTATACAGTTAAGGGAGAATAATATACTTTCAATATGAACTTTCAAAAATGGTCAGTCAGGTAAGATAACGATAAAAAAATAATTTTGTGATATGTGATTTCATTATATGTATGAGCGACTACAACGTATCTATCTATATATCATATATTGGTTGTCTCCATTAAAATTTTAAGAAATTGAGTTACACGGTTTAGACTGGGCGTAATATGCTATTGATGAATCACATTTGCGACTTCGATTTCAATCTGTCGCTGGTTGTCCACCAATAATTAGCTTTCACCAGGTTTGGGAAAGGCTGTCTAGGGTATTAAACTCTTCCTGCATTTCAGCTTCTCAACGTCTTCACCATTATAGTGAGACCACACATTAGATAAATTTACTTTCACCGAACGATTCCGAGATCGACACGGTCGCGTTTAGAGGCCCCCTACGAGTGAAAATAAGGCTAAAAAATATTGAAAGCGAAAGGTACGGAACCGATATTGATCACTCGAATTATCATTATAACAGCTATGTGCAAAATTATGCTAACATGTTTCCGCAGCAGCCACACACGCACTCCCAGCATGAGAACTAAAAAGTATACTGAAGCTGATGGAGGTATTTTTCGGATTTTAATTTGAATTGACGTAGAATATTCGAGTATTTCGTATTAACAGTTAGACAGATAAGACATTTGTGGCGTTCCGATTATAAGCAACAAGAAACGTAGCGATACCTCCAAGATAAACTGAAAATTCAACACAAAAATATTACAGATGTGATGAAATTCCAAATGTAGTACTAGTAGCATACTTTTTTTTTATATGTCTGTGTATCCATATCAATTCCCATCCTTGGTGGTAAATATGAAACATTTATATTATTTTCTCCATAGGTTATGGATCAATACACAGACCTCCGGTACACAAAAAGCAAACAGTTTATCGTTTTTATCTAAGTAATATAGAGTAAACTACAAAGGAAAAAAAGCTCATCATCCCGCTACCAAATGTATTTATCAGCGTATTAGTTTCAGAGCATTACAAATCCATTTTCAACGCAAACAATTCATTTCGTTCAGTTGCTCTTGTGCAGGTAGTGAGTAAACGCCATTTCAGAGCAATGTTGCAGTAATATCAACACTGCTTGATATTATATGAAGACAAAACAAAGTAACCACTACACTAAACATGATGCTGCAACTGATAAACGATGATTTCGTATACGCGTAGGGCCTCGATCAAATACTTTCTCAATTTCTGTATGACGAATTTTTGTTGTTTCATTATATTATGTGGACGAATGACAGGATGTATACTTCCATGGAGCCACGGATGTTTCGTTACATCGTCGTATCAAAAGGGAAATGATCATAATGCACTATGAAGAAATGAGTTTTCGATTTTTTATTTTATGTAAAATACCGGGTGATTTTACACTTTAATTTAACGAACGTCTGCAGCATAATTAAATATAATCGTGAAAACCCGTAATGGTTATAAAAGATGTAAAAATTAATGTCAACAAACACTGAAGGATATGAGTACAATCATTCATACACTGCAAAAATAGCTGTGTCAGACGGAGGTGAATATTATACACCTGTCCACAACACGTACGACATTCATTGATTAATGTACGCTCGTGAGCAACAAAATATCGCGACTGATCGCGTTATGACTACCTCGTTCGTCCAAAGGAGGGTATTAAGCTGTTAAGAGCTATGGAAATTAAGTACGATAATTCATTTCATGTAGATTATCCCGCATTGCAGTCGTTAAGACCGATATTTTCACACTGAATTACTCAAAGCGGTATACTCAGTAGTATCAGCGTATACACTCGTAAATTTGATTTACTTTCCGGAAAAAAGAGCGCGATGGACAAACCGGAATCTATTTTTAGGTCTCCAGAGCCACCTGGCGGAGATTGGCGAAACGAGCCAGCGGCCACACCCCGCACGGCGGCCGGCGCGCGAGACGGCGACGCAGGTAAACTCGTGTAAAGGCAGGCACATGCGGAGCTTAAATAACGAATGCGCGGGGAGTGAGTGGCTACACAGGGGTACACGGATAGGGGCCGGACGGCGACCAAAGCGCAGAGCAGAGGCGGCCGCCACAGTGCGCCAGCTGGCCAGCCAGCCGGCCGGCCGGGCCTCACGGCAGAGAGGAGCACAGCAGAGTACGGGGCGCGCAGCGATCCTACCTGTTAGCGGCGCGCCGGCGTCCGCGAGAGTGCAGCGGTGCCGCGCCTGCGCGCAGGGTCGCATCTCGCCCGCTGTGGCGGCGCTGCGCCCCCAGGGCTGAGCCGTCACACGCGCCCTCCATTACACACTCCACTCCGTCCACCTGCCCTTCTATCCGCCAAATTGCGATACAGCAGACGTGCTACACTACCCCTACGCTGCTAACAGTCTGCCTGCTGCCCATAACTCACTCCTTCAACTCATTGCACCCCCAATAAATTTCCAGTAACCCGTCTATATTTTTAGGGTTCCGTACTTCTATCGGTAAAAACGAATGGATCATTTGGTTCTCTGGCCGATTGTTAAAACCCCTTTTTCTCACAAATGAGTAGAGGTACCAAGTTGAAATTCATATCAAATACTAAGGTCCCAGCCCCTTGGCGTTGCAAATAATTTAAGCTTTTAAGTCTACGCAATCAAAAGGTACGTCCATATACACTACTGGCCATTAAAATTGCTACACCAAGAAGAAATGCATATGATAAACGGGTATTCATTGGACAAATATATTATACTAGAACTGACATGTGATTAAATTTTCGCGCAATTTGGGTGCATAGATCCTGAGAAATCAGTACCCAGAACAACCACCTCTGGTAGTAATAACGGTCTTGATACGCCTGGGCATTGAGTCAAACACAGCTTGGATGGCGTGTACAGGTACAGCTGCCCATGCAGCTTCAACACGATATCACAGTTCATCAAGAGTAGTGACTGCCGTATTGTGACCAGCCAGTTGCTCGGCCACCATTGACCAGACGTTAACAATTGGTGAGAGATCTGGAGAATGTGCTGGCCAGGGCAGCAGTCGAACATTTTCTGTTACCAGAAAGGCCCGTACAGAACCTGCAACATGCGATCGTGCATTATCCTGCTGAAATGCAGGGTTTCGCAGGGATCGAATGAAGGGTAGAGCCACGAGTCGTAACACATCTGAAATGAAATGTAATGCCCACTCTTCAAAGTGCCGTCAATGCGAACAAGAGGTAACCGAGACGTGTAACCAATGGCACCCCATACCATCATGTCGGGTGATACGCCAGTATGGTGATGACGAATACAGGCTTCCAATGTGCGTGCACCCCGATGTCACCAAACACGGATGCGACCATCATGATGCTGTAAACAGAACCTGGATTCATCCGAAAAAATGACGTTTTGCCATTCGTGCACCCAGGTTCGTCGTTGAGTACACCATCGCAGGCGCTCCTGTGATGCAGCGTCAAGGGTAAAGACAGCGGTGGTCTCCGAGCTGATAGTCCATGCTGCTGCAAACGTCGTCGAACTGTTCGTGCAGATGGTTGTTGTCTCACAAACGTCCCCATCTGTTGATTCAGGGACCAAGACGTGGCTGCACGATCCGTTATAGCCATGCAGATTAGATGCCTGTCATCTCGATTGCTAGTGATACGAGGCCGTTGGGGTACAGCACTGCGTTCCGTATTACCCTTCTGAACCCACCGATTCCATATTCTGCTAACAGTCATTGGATCTCGACCAACGCGAGTAGCAATGTCGCGATACGATAAACCGCAATCGCGTTAGGCTACAATCCGACTTTTATCAAAGTCGGAAACGTGATGGTACGCATTTCTCCTCCTTACACGAGGCAGCACAACAACGTTTCACCAAGCAATGCCGGTCAACTGCTGTTTGTGTATGTGAAATCGGTTGGAAACTTTCCTCATGTCAGAACGTTGTAGGTGTCGCCACCGGCGCCAACCTTGTGTGAATGCTCTGAAAAGCTAATGATTTGCATATCACAGCATCTTCTTGCTGTTTGTTATTTCACGTCTGTAGCACGTCATCTTCGTGCTGTAGCAATTTTAATGGCCAGTAGTGTACGTCGCATATTTTGATAGTCTCAAAATCATTCATCAAAATCTATAGATGAGTTAATAATATAAATGCCTGGCCAGATGGCCTAGAAGAAGATGTGGCTAAGATTTCGGCTCGCGGGCCATATCCGGGCCCGAGCGCCAAAGCGCTCAGCCTCGCTTCACATTTCACCCACCGATATGCTGCGCTGTCTGAGCGCAAGGAATGGAAGAGGGGAAAACAATGAATTCGTCGCGTTTAAATGGCAGTAGAGTCATACTACATATAACTTGGTTTTATATTTCACAGTTCTCAGTAACATAGATCACAGCTGGCCGCTGTGGTCGAGCGGTTCTAGGCGCTTCAGTCCGTAACCACGCTGCTGCTACGATCGCAGGTTCGAATCCCACCTCGGGCATGGATGTGTGTGATGTCCTTAGGTGAGTTAGGTTTAGGTAGTTCTATGTCTAGGGGACTAATGACCTCAGATATTGAGTACCATAGTGCTTAGAACCATTTGGGCCATAGGTCACAAACAAAACAAGTTTTCAGTATTAATTAATTATTTTTGCCACGCTGAAGTCATCGTATAATTTTTGTCTGGTACAGACTGTCGGCACACGGATAAACGCAAAAAATTTCAGAGTTTCGCATTCAAGTTGCTTTGTAATCGTGACTTATTTTGTTTCATAATCGAAAACAGGTTTTTCGACCAAATATGTCGATCGAAATACTGTAACACATTTGCGACCTCGGTGTGGAGACTTGGAAGATCTACCTGTGAAAAGTAATGTTGACGTCCTGGACAGTTTTAACGTAAAAAGATTTGTAACTGAAACTGGAATTACCTGGTAGGTGAATTACATACGCACATGCACAGGGGCACTTTCAACTAAAACTGCAAACGTTCTCGAAAACAGATGTAAGATAGACAGCGTTTTCAAAACCTCTGTAAAACCGTCGTTGTAGCTCTTGCAAGGTCACAATGAATTCTTCAGACCTCGTGATTTCTTAAATGCCAGGACCTTAGAAAATTGGATTGTCTTTGTCAGAATGCGTCCCTTCTATTAAGTGATTTTCTTTTCAAATGTATTACCGTCAAAGCAGGAGTAAGTTGCCTTGGAATGTCTTACTGTGGGCAGTGTGCAACAAAGTCCATTTAAATACGAAGTCCGCAATCCATTCAGTATGCTCTTACTGTCGTGCCTTCCACCTTTTACCTTCATAAACGATAGTGACATTTAAAAATCGTTCCCGTCATGCCCCTTGACTCAACCAACCCACGTTGCAGAAATATATAGTCTCGATACTCTTCGTTCATTTCCACTGAAAACTGTTGCAACCGAAAACGGAATAATGGGTGCGACGTCAGACATTTTACTATTCGTTCTATGCAGGCAGCAACCCAGAAACTCGTTGAAACTCTACCTCGGGAGGATATGTATATCATCCGATCTGCATACCCTGATGAGGAAAAGTTTGTCTGTGGACAAGGAGAGGAGCTTTCCCTTATGAGTATCTAGATAGTAAGGAAAAACACTACGAAACCAGGCTACCCAACATACCTGCATTTACCAGTACTTTCACACGCGGTGCCATAACTAGTGCAGATTATGAGCATGCCGTGAATGTCCCACGTGAATTCAACATTCCCATTTTGGGTGAATACGCAAGACTATACACGGATACCAACGTCTGCTTACTTGAGGATGTTTTTGAAAAGTTCCGGAGTGTACACATGGCCACGTACTCTCTGGTCCCCGTGTTTTATTACATGGCACCTGGGTTGTCCTTCGACGCGATGCTCAAGAAAACAAGACGGAGCATCGAACTTCTGACTGATAGTGATACACTTCTAGGTCCACTACTTTGCACTCCTCCGTGTCTTAGCACAATTCACGTCCTTGAAAGGTCTCAGTGATCCAATTCTTGACAGGAATGTCTCTATTATACCGGCAGGTTCTGTGTATGCTGGGAATGCAACACCTTTAAATATGAATTGTCTATCCTCATCATCACACAAACCTTAGAGATCAGCATTGACGTTCACACTCCAAGCTGTCATTGTGAAATGCTCTGTGCCTGGTCATTTGTGCAGCACGCTTGCACAACACCAGTAAGTGGGCAACAGTTAATCACACGACCATGTAGAACTAGAGTATACACTGCAATGTGTTCCGGGAAATTTGATGAGGATTCAAATTCCATTTGTACATTTATTGGACCTGATTTAAGTATCTCATTCTGCTTAAAATAGTCTATTATGATTATTGGTGCCAGCTTCTTGAATTTGCGTGCACTGGTAGGCACACTTCCTGTTCAACAACTAGCATACATGTCAAATGCTAGACTGTATAGCTTCTTATCCCACTGTAGCAGTAAATTGTCATATGGATAGAATTCTGAATTCAAGCATTAGTTAAATCACAGTTGTCAAGTACGGTGAAATCGTTTCTAAATTCCCCTTCCTGTTGGTCTGATACGAAAGTATGATGAATCTCGGTGTTTCCAACTCCACGGAGATTCTAATAGCCCATGTTTGTCTTCTCGCTGTCGGTAGCACTGGATACTCAAAAACCTCCAATGAGCTGAAAGCTAATGGCAGATATGTACCAGTATTCAGAACCTTTAAAAGCTTCAAGCGCTCCTCGTCTGTCACAGTGATGTGCGGCATTTTCCATATAATTTTATTGATGATGATCTGATTCTCCTTTTGAGCTGATTGCATGTATGAACTGCTATACATTGCATTCCGTATCAGAATAACTTCCAGTTTAGCATTAGTAATAGTTCGCCGCATGTTCTCAAAGTACTCCATAAGCATTTTTAGAGGTATGCATGCTGTCAATCGGCGGTACTCCTCTGCTGTTCTACCCAGAGGCTCGTTATGAATTATCCTGGATTTTCTAAACTATTCAAATCGAAGGGTGATGATGAGACATATGTTTTAAGGGTTTTTTCTCTGCCAGCATTAAGTTCATATCGTATTTCTTGGAACAGGAATGCGAAACCATCACGTGTAAGCTTTGAGCCCGCTGTATTACTAACATCCTTTTTCTTAAATCATACATCCAAATATATGAAATTCTTCGATCGAAGAGTTAAGGTGTCTTGGTGCTGTATGACAATCCTAATTTCATCGTTCTTGTTAAATGTTTGTGAGAAGTCTTTCTGGCCTGTGATTCACTCATAGTATTACACTGGGTGAGATACATTGAGCGGCGACGTCTTTGCGAGGTTTCAAACCTACTGATGTACGAAACTCGTAGTTCGCACGTGGTATCACTTCGCGGTTCTACTGCGAAGTCCTGTGCTGTGCACTTTGTGCACTTGTTTTATACTTTACTCCCACCTTGTCTTAGACGTAGTCGTGCAATGATTTCCTCAAGACGAAACTCAACAAGTTGGTTGTTCTGGTCCACAATACGCAGCTCCAATGTCTGATTTGTCCCTGGATGGTACATAGCGTTGGTATGAGTCTCAACAGTCTTATGCTCTGGTCCAACTAACAGGAAGAATACATAAATTAAATGAACCAATCCATCTGTGAGATATGAGTTCGTTGCATTGTTACATTCAACATGGATTGTACTGACAGGGAGAATATCCACTGTCTGATAACAGCTGTAAAATTTCCTGGGATCAGTCCTCAAAACCTGTCCCTTTGTGAAACCAGGTAGTGGGCCTATTGAACCTTTCTGCTTAAAGTCAATCGATGCATTCACCATCCTTATTTCAAATTGAAGTGTACCGATTTTTGCACGAAGCTCAGTCCGTTTTCTACATGGTATTAAAACTTTGTTTAAATCGTCAGTATCGTATACACCAGTTTCAATTTCCACAATTTTGTTTTTACCATTAATTTCCACATGTAGTTTATTGTTAGTCTCTGTGATATTTGGGGTGGTGTTATGTCTCCAGCACAATCAGCGAGATACTCCAATCTCCAATGCTTAAGTGAACTGGTGGGTAGTAATTCGCACATAATACGGACGATCGTTCTTTTAAAGTCAGAGTGTACGACATGGCATCCAAACATCAACCGGTCACTGAACGGATGCTTAATGCCCGTCCTTATATATCATTCGTAAACGTCAGGAGGAACATTACGCATAGTTGACCGCACAGAAATGTGTTCAAGTCTTGGCAGCGTCGAAAATTATAAACACGTCTTCTGTCTGTGAAGTATCGTTGTAACTCTTCTGGAGGCTGCAGGCCGCCAAATGAGCCGAAACAGTATCGTTATGGAGTGGAAACTCGATTAACCGTCATCTTCGGGACCGTGGTCGTGACGGTTGAGCGAATAGACGGATAACAGAAACACTGTATTCCTCCAAAACATAACCTCAATCAATTATTTTATGTATAGACACATATCACTCTCACAGTAATATAATAATATTTCGGAGAGAAAACAAATTAAATACGATTGTAATAGCAAATAAAACTATTTATTACATGATAAAAACATCCGTACAGTAGCTACAAAAGTTGCAAAATACGTAATGTACAGTACTGTACTGTACGATAAACTTACAGGTGAAATAGTTTATCTAGCTTGGAAATAGTCAGTCAATTTCTTCTGCCTTTTTGATGTTCGAGCTATCACCGCGGCAATATTTCGTATTTTTCGGAGCAGTAGTGCCTGCGTTGCATTAGCCTCTTCTTGACTTTCAAACCATTCTATACACTTGGACAGCATTGTTTCGGCCTCTGAATGGCTAATAGTTTGTTTTTCTTCATGGTTTGAACACTCGTCTTCATCAGCCCCTTCTTATTCTTCTTCTTCTTCTTCTTTGGTGGCACTTTCGCTGGCAACAATTTCGTCATCACTCAAAATTTGAAAACCCCCGTCCACTTTGTCACACTCTAACCACTCTGATACTTCTTCTAACGTCAAATTTGTGCTGATTTCTAAATTATTGCACAAATTGACCATCTCGTCAACTGTCACACACTCAGGTTCCCCCGATTCTTCACCTCTAGGTTCAGGCCAAAGTTTATTCCAGCCGCTCTTGAGATTTGACATTGACAGATCACTCCATGCACTGGGAACATTGAAAATGGCATTTTTAATACTGTAAGACCTCCAAAACTGTTTTACAGATGTTGATTCATCAGATGAGAGCAAACTTTCGATAAATATTTTTCTGTAACGACGTTTCATGGTTTCGACGATTCCCTGATCCATGGGCTGTATAGTGAAGTTGTATTTGCTGGAAGGAAGAGACATGTTATGTTGCCGTCATCACTTTTCATTTCACAAGTAGGGTGCGTTGGGGCATTGTCTAATAGCAATAGCGCTTTCTGTGGCAACTTTTTTTTCAGCAAATGTGCTCTAACTTGAGGTACAAATTGTTTGTGAAACAAGTGATTGAAAAAAGTCAGAAAAAAGTGATTGATCCATCCAAGCACTCTTCTGGGCGTAGTACTGTGCAGGAAGAGCATTCAAATTCAAATTTTTGAATGCACGAGGTTTTCTTGATTTCCCAATCACAAGTAGGGGTAGCCTATGATTGCCGGTCCCATTTGCACAAACCATAGCAGTGACGCGATCTTTTTGTACTTTGAAACCTGGAGCAGCTGTTTCAGAGAGTGATGCTAATGTCTTTTGTGGTAAAGCCTTCCAATGAAGCCCAGTTTCATCACAATTGTAAACTTACTCCCTAACAAGATTCAATTCAGCCATTTTTTCTTTAAATTGTTCCCGGAACTCAGCAATTACAGAGCTATCCGCGGTGAGTTTTTCTCCACTGACATCAAGTTGGCGAATGCCATGACGAAATTTAAACTTGTCGAGCCATCCGATACTGGCTTTAAAAGATGAGTCACCATCAATTTTGTTGTTCATTTCAACAGCCTTGGCCATTATTATAGGCCCTGAAAGTGGAATCCCCTGACTTCTTGCTTGTATAAACCATCGGTACATTGCAGTGTCCAATTCATCATATTTTGCAGGTTTCATTGTCTTTCTTGTTCGCACATCTCCATCCATGCTCTGCATTGTTGACACATGTTGTTCTATTTTATCAGCATCACGTTTTATATGGTTAACTGTTGTTCTTCCAATACCATAAATCAGCGCTACACTTGTCGCAGTTTCGCCCTTTCTTAAGCGTTTTATAATTTCAAGTTTTTGATTAAGTCCTAAAACAACACGTTTACGTTTTTCAGACATTTTATCAAGTTCCTGTATCACACACACCTGCACTAAATACGGTAGTGTAAAATATTAGTCAATAAAGCTTATTCAAGTGGAAAACACGTAACACGGCACAGCCCGCTAGATACACTGCGACAATTACAGTCTTCTCGCCACAACTGGAAACCGATCCAGTGGTGATCGTTGACTCACAAGTGAGACAAAGACAAGAAAAGGGGGAGATGTGTTAGCACGTCAACTGAAGGTCATATTTTATGTACCATTCTACGGCGGGCGGATACATTCACTTCCCACTAAAATAGAGTAAATAAACAAAGCGAACGCGTCACTGCACCTTAGAGCATTCTGTTATTACAGTATTATTATGCTGTTACAGCAGTGACGGTTAACAGAAACTGACGGTTTAAAGAGTGACGGTTAATCGAGTTTTTACTGTATTTATTCCTTTTTTTAACACGTGGTACCCAGTGAGTTCCTGTTCCTCCTGCTAATTTTGGATTCACAATTCCGCATTCTCCTGACCTCCACGTAGTATTCTGTAATGTATTCCGCATAAACACACCTTGTAATCTCAGAATGTTGGATTTCTTCTTAACAGACAGATCTGTATTTGTAAGCGTTCTTTCCGGTAGGACTGTATGGGGGCTTTTTTTGTTTATGAAGACAGCTAGTCCTTTCTTGTATGGTTTCAGATATAGCCCTTTTCCGATGGCTGCTGCCTCCATCATGCTGTTATGTCTTCATGTCTCCTTCAGTCCCTCCTGAGAGTTTTGACTGTCCTGGCAATAGCCACAGCACTCCCAGTCAGTTAACCCACTGTCGAGAGACCGGCTACCGCATTAATGAGGAAGGGAATAAGTCCACCCGACGTCTTGGGTACTGGTAGAACCCTGGGTGGTTTAATCGATCTTCTTTTCTTCACTGCTTTCTGCTCCAGGACGCATACATCTCTGTCAGGATGCAGTTTTTCATGCAGTCTTTGGTTGTGATCTTCTTCCTTAGCGCCCTATACACAGCGCTCATAACTTGGCTGAACATATTCACACCCAAGGCCAGCTTAATTTAACCACGCGTAATTTTTCAACTGAAAATGCTGCAATGCGTTGACCTCTATCAGTATCCCTTCTCGCACGTATTACCTTAGCTTTATCAGCTAAAATTCTATCGGAGGTGTGAGGATCTTTATTTGCTGCGTAAGTGATGTCATCCTCCATAACACTTCGTCGAGCAGATTTATTTGCTTATCACCTCGTGCCAATCGTTTATGATGTTTTGTTCTAGATCCACAGTAGTTACATACAGGACTGTCTAATTCGACTGGTAGTTTGTCGAGAATACCTCCGCTCCTCTAATGTGTTTCCCATCACACATATTATGATACTGAGGTGATTGTGGTCTGCGCACCCTGTTATGTAGCAAATCGTCTGCGTCGATCCAGCTGCTTTGTGATGCGGGAAAACCAAGCCATTTAACCAACGCTCTAATCCTTCAGTGTCGTATGACCCTCTGGATCCGAGTTCTTCTGTAACTCCTATGTGCAAACGCATTCTGCAATATTTCAGTACCACTACTGTCCTTTAAGAGGTTGGTTCTAGGTTTCGTTCTATGCACTTTGGAAACTGTGAATATCTCGACTGGCCAGTTTGGCATGTATGAATTCTCAAATGTTATCTCGTGATTTGAAATACCCGTACTTACTAAATCACTGACATTAAATATCTGTTTCCGTTGGTCTAACATTTTAGAACGGTTTTATATTGCATCTAGAAGTCTATTATCACGAAGATCGATTAGTCTCATTTTTATTGAGCGATATTTGGTTCGATTATACTGTGCAATTATTTGCAGGAGGGTATCAGTCTGTTCGTGTAAGCAATGGAGATTGAATTGCATCCACATCTGGGCTTTCACTGTTCTGTTCAGAGGTTCCACGATACTCGCCTTCATATGCATGGACGTCGAGTAATGACGTATTCCGTACTGCTCCATCACAGTCTTGAAATATCTATAGTAAAACTCGAAGCCGTGATCTGTCTGAAGGTTGTCTGGGCTTAGATTCGTCCCCGTCTGCGGCAGTCACTCAAACACATGCGTGACATCCTTACCTGTTTCCGCTCTCACGGGTAATGCCCAGGTTATTTACAATAAATATCAATGACCATTAAAATATATTTTACTTTGTTATTCACACGTCAATATTCCCTCATGTCGACAGGATCTGCCTGCCACAAGTCGTCCAAATCTTTAGTCATAGCGTATCATTGAGAATATGTTTTGCTGCTGGTTTTTGCAGTTCTCGAATTACAGTGTCCGTATTTATTCTATCATACCTCATTCTCTAAGCTCAGAAATTACTGAAACAACTCCATTCTAATCAGATGTATTACCGGTCTCAGCAGATGCCAAGAGCAGCTGTAGCTGGTCTATTAGCACATTGGGGTCGTACTACGGGAGGCGATTGCTCATTAATGCTGAATGTCAGTGCCATCACCAATACTATATTTTCGCCATCCAATGTACACTGAAGCGCCAAAGATATTGGAATAGGCATGGGTATTCAAATTCAGAGATATGTAAACAGACAGAATACGGCGCTGCAGCAACGTCTATAGAAGACCACATTGTGTTGAAGCAGTTGTTAGATCTGCTGCTACAGCGGCAGGTTACCAAGATTTAAGTGAGTTTGAAGTTGGTGTGGTAGTCGGCGCACGAGTAATGGGTACACCATCTCGAACGTAGCGTTAAGTGGGGTTTTCCAGTACGACCATTTCACGAGTGCACCTTGAATATCAGGAATCCGATAAAACATCAAATCTCCGACATCGTTACGGCCGAAAAGATGCTACAAGAACGGGACCAACGACGATTGGAATGTATAGTTCAACGTGATTGAAGTGCAACCCTATCACAAATTGCTGCAGATTTCAATGCTGGGCCATAAAAAGTGTCAGTGCGCGAACCATTGAACGAAACATCATCGATATGGGCTTTCGGAGCCGAAGGTCCACTCGAGTACCCTTGATGACTGCACGTCACAAAGCTTTACGCCTCGCCTGGGCCCGTCGACACCGACATTGGACTGTTGATGTCTGGAAGCATGTTGTGTGGTCGGACGAGTCTCGTTTCAAATTATATCGAGCGGACGGACGTGTACGGGTATGGAGAAAACCTCATGAACCATGGACACTGCATGTCAGCAGGGGACTGTTAAAGCTGATGGAGGCTCTGTGATGGTGTGGGTGTGTGCAGTTGGAGTGATATGGGACCCCTGATGTGTATAAATACGATTCAGACACGTACGTAAGTATCCTGTCTGATGACCTGCATCCATTTAGGTCCATTGTGCATCCCGACGAACTTGGGAAATTCCAACAGGACAATGCGACACCCCACACATCCAGAATTGTTACAGGGTGGCTCCAGGAACACACTTCTGAGTTTAAACACTTCCGCTGGTCTCCGAACTTACCAGAGATGAAGATTATTAAGCATATCTGGGATGCCTTGTAACGTGCTGTTCAGAAGAGATCTTTACCCCACTCCCCGTCGTACTCTTACGGATTTATGGACAGACCTGCAGGATTCATGGTGTTGATTCCCTCCAGCACCAATTCGAACATCAGTCGAGCACATACCACGTCGTGTCGTTGCGGCACTTCTGCGTGCTCGCGTGGATTTGTATTTCAAATTGCTTTGGCTTTCTACATTCTTATGCAAATCAGTGAAAAGCGATATTTCATGATACATTTCCAGATCTTTAGGCAAATAATTTACAGCTTTTGTGGATCTTAGGAAAAATAAGGTTCAGTAGAACCAGATGTTCTTTGAAACTGTCTGTTGTTATAGGCTGCTTGCAAAACGTGTATGGTTTTTCACCGCTGACACTGAATGTTTTGTCTATCCTAGCGCCTCTGTGATGGTTAATGAAATCGACAATAGCGTAATCGTCGTCGTTATGGAATTTCGCTGAGAGTTCATAGAGAGATGGAGTGATCGGTTTATAGGTCTCTTGCAGTGTCTGCTCCCACTTAAAATGCAATAACCTCGGCTACCGTAAATTCTATCGAACGGTCATCAGTGCCTCAATGAGTTTATGCTTGGTCGACATCTCGTTCTATACTTACCGGAAATCTGTGTAGTGTGAGGTTTATATATCCGCTCTTCTTCTTCTTCTAATGCTTCTCGGCCTTGTCGGTAACAGCTATTTCCCATTCAGTTAAGGTTCCTACTTTCTCTTAAATTGCATCACCCATTCATATAATGTCCCCTTCTGAATAACAGCCATTTCTGCTTCAGTTAAGTCGTTTACTTTTTTTTTTCGATCGCATTAACCTGATGATTCAGTGCATTCTTCAGTCTGAAAAGCGTATAACAACATGTCTCTACTTCCTTGTGTATGACTCCAACTTTGCGTTCGAGAGTTTGAATTTTCGCGTCCATGTACATGCGAATGATTAATCTATGCAGATCCATCTTATCACTTAGCTCCTGGCATGCATTTATCCATGGCGATGCGTATACTGATGTACTCACCTCTTTCCATGGCTATATATATAGTAACTCCTGGAAGCTTCGTCTATAGCTGCCATCTTTCAGTTTTCTCGTGTTATCAATAACGAGAAACCCATACTGCGAGTGATTCCAGCAATCTGCACGTATCTTTACAAAATCACTGAACTATATATCCGTTCCCGTACGAAAACTAGCCTGGTAAATGTGTTTTAAATTCAGGTCATCGTGTTTGAACGCTATAATTAGGTCTGAATTATCCGTCACCAGCTGTTTTTGGATTCTGCAATATGTCTGACTCAGATAAAATACATCAAGGGCCATATGGTGACCAAAACAGAAATGTCGTCGAATTTGATCTAGGTTTTCACAGAAATATCGTCAAATATGAACACTGTGTTTGGCTTTACTTTTTCTGGTGGAGGGATATCACTGATGTCACTGAATGTCGTGTATTTCACACCATCTAGACCCTGCAATATCTCCTGTAATAGTTGGTATATGGGCTGAAACAGTGTTTTTGAAAATACACATACATGCTCAAAGCAGACTCTACGTGGGTGTGTTAGCAGCGACATGAGAACATTTGTCATGCTGCTGTTGGATACACCTACAATTACTGCATATATATTGTCAGCGAGGAGTATGCCATTCTTTTTCTGGTCTTCATGCACGCTGTCGCAGCTGCAGTCTCTTATAACAGTCTTGATGCTTCATCCATCCTGCTATGATACTACATCAGATAATGGCGTGCAATGTGTTTTATAGGAAGTAATGAAAACTATGCCCTGTCATGATACTATGTCAGGTATTGGTATTAAATGGGCTTTAACAGCGAATTTAGTTAAATGATATAAATTTCTGCTGTTGTAGGTTTGCAGTGAAAATACTGGTAGCATTAGCTTTAGTGCTTGCAGTATAATACGAGGTAAGAAATAAAACACATACATGGTTACATACATTTTCATTCATTAATCATACAGGGGGTGGACAACATCAACAACTTCTTTATCTTAACACCAGCACAGAAGGTATAAAATAAAGCCTTCTTATAAGCAAAGAATAAAGCATGTATTTCTCGCAAACTTATTGGCAATGCATTAGTTTCCATTAACATCATATTTACCCACTGTTGGAAGTTATCTACATCCACACTGTTTATATGGAGATACTCTGCAATGTCCCTATACACAGCTTCAACATAAGGTAGCCATTAGTTCAATCTTTCCAACGCAATGGATAACACCATCTGTAGACCAAACAAGTTTGTAACGGTGGTGTGCTGTACATAAATGGATGTGTCACCCAATTTCACATGAAGCAATGAGTCATCATACACTGTTGTAATGGATAGAGTTAGAGCAGCACAATAAATGTCCGGAGGAAAACGGCTCGGATGATACTCGACGGTCAACTGCTGCTAGATATAGGCTTTTGCACAACACAGTTCATCCCATTCCATCTCTGTATACCGCACTTCAACACTTTTACCTGCAATCTCGATCTTTTTTATAACATGCCAGTTTCTATCGGCAGATGCTTCTATAACATTATGTAAACGCTTTGAACTACTAGCAGTTAAGTTATGCACTTAAGTGAACAGTAGTGGTGCACACGGCTTAATCGGTATCTTCTCATCCAGTAGATCCTCACTTTGTTCATACAGTATCACTGCAATATTCTGTGATGGCGGGCGTGCCTTATATCCTCGACATGATCTCATGCTGCGTTCCTATTGGCTACTGCCGGTTTCACGCGCCTCTGGTGGTATAGTTGTGTTAAGGGGTGCACTTGAGGTTTCCTTGCAGAAGGACTGGGGTTCGAGTCACAGAAAGGGCACCGCTATTTTGAATTTCCTACCAATTCCCAGACGGAGGGTGGGGTGGCACGCCAGAACAGCCTTGGGGGACATTTCTGAAATTCCCAGCAAAATTCGAAATTCCCACCAATAAGGTATGTGGCGGAGGGGAAGGGATGGGGAGAGGTGGGGACACATGAGCAGGCTGAGGAAAACATATGGGGATGGGGCCAATTAATTTGTATATCAATTTGATATTAAAATTACTCTCGGAACCCCATCTCCCTACTACTGTTAGCATCGGAGAACTTTAACTTGAACTGGTTCTTTCCATTTTCACTTAGAATAAACATTCCTACTTCGAAGTTGATTAAACTTGTTGCTGCTGCTCATAAGAAAAACAGATCTACCACTGTCGGAAACTCAAACCCTTGTGAGCTCTGAAATTTATTACGCAATCCCTACCTGCATTCTTTTCAATAACTTGGGCAAATGCGACGAGTGAATAGTTGACCCTGAGAAGTTAATGCAGCCAGACTTTGGAAAAGTCCAACCTTTCACTGTGGTCCATATGGTGTGTTACTAAATAAAACTTTAATAAATAGATAATTTGCTCAGTAGCGCTGGCAGCTCAGAGCTGTATAAGTGATCTATTGGACATTGACTTCCAAGTGAAATTTGTCCAGCTGAGTACTTCAGTTTTACGTTATCATGTCCAAGTTAGCCAGTGCACATAGGAATTAGTAGTCTGTGCAGGACAGTCTCACAGCGTAATTACCGGGGAGTTTAAAGACACATATCCTGTAGATTAGTATGAACAGAGAAAATGAGTTTTTTCGGAAGTATGCAAGGGGAAACGCTTGAGCGGAACAGCATTTCTGAAGATGTGGTGGTCGCAAAATAAACCGTGGTCAGTGAAATAGTCACTCCAGACACCCACCAACTATTCATGTCTAACTGGAATCATGAAAGAAGTTATCAAAAAATATGTGGACACGAATGTATACCTACACGACCTGATACGTGAAGAATAGTTGATGGAGATTTTGATTCAAAGGTTACCATTCGGTGTGGATGGACAAGTTTCACTGTTGCTCCACCACAACGAGGAGACATTACATTTAATAGTGGATAAGATAGAAGCAACTACGGAAGAGGAATTACGGAGGAATGAAAGAGACAGTAGAGTGATTGTAGAGTGCGGTCAGGAAAAGAGAAACGCGACATTGGCAGCTTTCGTAATAGTGGGGCACAGAGGAATCCAGTTAATTTGGGAGAATATACGTATCCTAATTTTAATGTCCGCCGAACGCGTAATGTTTGCGATAATGACAGAAATAATAAAGGAAGGGTATTCGTGAGATCAATTCGCACGTGATGGATACTGGCGAAATGATCGCTGCGAATTTATGAATAATAGGAGGAGGACACCGAACCGATCACCAGAAATGAACAATCGTGGAGAACGCGTACTAACAGTTCTGGAATCAGAAAACTAAAAGACGTTCCTAACAGGACCCAGCTAGGAACAAACATTATAAATGGCTCAGCATCAATCAAGTTGATAAAATGCGAAGGAAGAAAGATTGGGATTAACGTCCAGTAGACATCGAGGTTATTAGAGACGGAGCACGAAATTGGATTGCGTGAAGGGTGGGGAAGGAAAACACCTGTACCCTCTTAAGGGAACCATCCCGGAAAGTCTAAATCTGGCTCATTGGACGCGCTTCCTAACCTTCATCTTCCCGAATGCAAGTCCAGCAAGCGCCACCTAGCCCGAAATGAAATTTAAAGACCAGAGAGATGGAAATGGAGATGAGCGTTTGGCGTCATTGGCCGGGAGGCGCCTTGCGGGGCAGGTCCGGCCGCTTTGGTGCAGGTCTTATTACATTCGACGACACTTTGGGCGACCTGCGCGCCGGATCGGGATGAAATGATTATGAAGGCAACACAACACCCAGTCCCTGAGCGGAGAAAATCCCCGACCCAGCCGGGAATCGAACCCGGGCTCGTAGGACGGCAATCCGTCACGCTGACCACTCAACTAACGGGCCCGACACCGGAGGGATGTAAGGCAAGATCTATTATATAAAATAAAGTCCTGTATAGTGGTACGTTAATGCCAGTTTCATAGACAGATACACTGAATAAAGATAAATTCTTACGAGACACCGGCACTGAGGTTAGAGCTGTCTCAGCTGTATTATATGATCAGTTAAAGAATACTGAAATCATTCCAGTGGAATTCGTATCATTAGTGTCGTAGGGAACAAGAGTAAACTGATAAAGGGAAAAGCTTTAATAAGGTTTAAGACTGGATTGAGGGAATTCTAGAAGAGCGTCATCATTCGCAACAACATTTTGAGTTTGCTCTTCGGTTTCGGCACGAATAGATCACATGTGGCCGGGCAATATTCTATGGAGTAACGAGACACATTTTACACGAGAGGATGGAATGAGTACACAGAACTGGCGAATTGGAGGTACTGACAAACCACCTGTTGTGCACGAAGAGCCAGTGCACTCGCCACATATGTCTGCGTGCTGTTGGTTCACAAGCACCTTTATTCTCGATCCGTTCTTCTTTGAAGAGGGCCTGTCAGGTGTACTATGACGTCTGCAAGTTACCGACACCTCAGTGTACAGCATTTGATCCTGCTTCGGAAGAGCGCTACTGTGTGGAAACCACTGTTTTTCTAGAGGGGGCAGCACCTCATATTACCCGCCCAGTGAAAAATATGCTTGATGCAGCCTTCCAAGAACGTGTTATCTCCAGAGGTTTCCCGATGCGTGGCCTGCAAGATCATCTGCTCCGAATCCATTTGACTTTTGGCTCTGGGAATATGTAAAAGAATGCGTTTACCAGGGACACGTTCTGTCTCTACCTGATCTGAAGGCCAGCGAAGGAACACGTTGCTTAGATTCCAGCGGAACTGCTGCAAGCAACTGTTGATCAGGTCGATTTACGGCTGCAGCATCTCTTCGACGTATCCCATGCTCATATTCAACATTAACTGTGTAAGTGGTGGTTAATAATAAAATCAACAGTATGCTTTTCTCACTAGTTTGACCTTATCTGTCCACTTCCCGTTCCCAATCCATTACGTATGGATACGTCTTTATTTAATCCACAGAGCCAGATTTACAACCTGTGGCCAAAATTGGAACTAAATTTTTTCAGCCTAAATCTATCAATTTCACTGCCATACTTTCAGCCCTACCGGCTCTATACGACTAGCTGCACTTTAATTATAACCACCCCGTAGATAACTTTGTTTATTTAAAAAACTTGACATGCACTGGTGAAATACATACAGAGAAAGTTATTCTTAATATCCTCGTTGATTTAGTCTATAGTATGTAGTTCTTGAACTTGGATTTGTATGGTATATTTTAAATATTTTTCTTTGTTTTTGAGTGTGAGCAGCAATATCTCCTAAAGTTTTGGGAAAATTTGACAGTATTCACGAATATTCACACATTATGTAATTAATTGTTCTGAAATTTTCACATGTTTTTTTGATTCACTATTTTTAAATTTTTTATGATGGGCCAAAAAGTTATTTAGAAAACCATTTTATGCTGTGGTGAGATGTAAGATATGCATCTTAATCTCCATTATCGTAATTTAGCACAAGGGAGAATATTCATTTATATCAACAGTTCAGAAAGCAACTTGTAGCGTCAAAAATGTAAGAATATACGGGTGGCAACTAGCGCTACCCATCAGTGTCGGACTCTCTTGTGTGAACTTGCATCAACTGTTATCTTGGCATGACACACTCTTCGTTTAATGTTAAGATTACTCTCTCTGCAACGCTTCTTACAAATATCAGTAGGAATGTTGCTTTTCTCTTATGGTGGCACGTGGTACGAAATTGTGTGATAAAGTATTAACTAAACTCAGAAGTATAGCTGTATCGCAGAGTTTGGGTTGTTAATTAACCGTTGATCTTCAAACTTTAAGTGACAGATATTACATAACATCTTGCTGTGGCACCATATGAATGGGTCAACATATTTGGAAGAATAAGGATAAGGGGATGTATAATCTTGTTTTGTCCTATAGCACATTAATGTTGTCATCTAGTGCAGATAAACGTCAACAACGGATGCAAGAACTAAATAGGAAAATTCCGTAAAGAAGGCTGAAATCATTTGCAAAAGAAGGCAGTAAAACTTGGAAATGAAGTTGATGGGTTTTAATATTTAGCGCAGTCGAAGACAAGAGTGGATGGGCAGCAGGAGATATAAACGGAGTACTTTTGGTAAACTGAGTAGTGTTTTCAAAATTAAACCTCCTATAGTCTGAAACTGCAAATTTTCGTTTAGCGTCTACTACCAGTCTTTATTTACAGCAACCAGATATGTACGAACTCAGAGTGCTATGATGAGTCGAATAACCATAATCACCGTGACAGATTAGAGAGAGATAAATGGATGTTTCAGGAAATAAGTTGGCTGAAAAGCTTAATTATGACTGTGCTAAATCTGTTATGAAACCAGGAATTGGAGGCGGGCTGCATATGTAGCCATAAGACTGGAAGGTAAATGGATGAGCGAAGGACTTCATTAGATACCGTGGGATGGCCCAATAGAAGGAAGTTGAACTAGATCAGAAAACATGTACAAACAACGTAGCTGCTCGTAAATGAAGATCTGGAGAGACCTTCATACTGCAGTGGATGCCCGATGACTTACATTGATGATGATGATGGTGAGACAATGCTACTTATGTACTGTCACTGTGACACATGACACTTGAAATCCGTGGCTTTAGTATGAAATTCAGGTGAATTTCATTTTCTCTAGTTATGTTGCTCTCAAATATAATTTCAATGGAGATATTTTGCAAAACGTTCTGTGTGGAAATAATCCATCGAAGCAAATTGAATAATTTATTTATTGTTTCCCATGTCATGCTTTTAACATATAAAACATTTTTAAATACCTACTTTAAAATACGCATCAATAACAAATTGAAAAGAGGCATCAAAATTCATGTTTATCGCGTGAGCTAAAGCTTTAAAATTATCTGTAATTCTGTTAATGTCACTGAACGAGTGAAATGGTCACTCACATGTTAAACGTGTTGAAATGCGGACGGTGATAGTCACAGATGCATCTTAGTTTTACGAAAATTGCGGTACAACATTTTTGTTACGGATTTTTCTTTTCTGCTACGGATCACGCTATAGACTACTAAATAGAAAACATGACAGCAAAATAATGTTTTATATTAAAAGATCCGTCTAATATGAAGTAACTGTTAAATGTGTAGATACAAAGAAGGTTGGCAAACATGTAACGTTTGCTTGTTAGAGGGAAACTGGATATTAGATCTGATTACGTAGTAATAAATTTGAGTACTTTGTGTGTCAGTTAGGGTATGATAATTATAGTAACCAAATAAAAAAGTCCTCAATGATTATTTTTCATTTCCAAGTAATGGTGTGGCAATATTATTCACTTTACCTATGTTCTTTCTGCAGAAGACATCTCGTTATTTGATCCCTTTAGTAGTGAGAGCAGGCTCATCTATTTTTATGTTCCAGTTTATCCCAGAGATATTTATTTCTATATCCCATCGAAATAATTGCAACATACGTATCCGCATAAGAAGGAGGGAATCTCATAAACGTCAAGCGTCAGTAGTAAAGAATTCCTGTTTATCTTTTCGTTACATCAGTTAAACTTATCAGTTGTCACTTAAATTTATCAATTTCAAGTCTTACTGAACTATTTTGTCAAGATATTGACTAACAAGTTTTCACCAGCAACTTCAAATGCTCTCATTATATTACAAAGCAAGTAAATGAGGAATGGGTTCACCTGATAAACATCATTAGTTTTATGAGTTCTTCCCCGACTAGGGAAATAACAGATAACTGAAAAGCCAAAGGGAGGTAACAAAAGCATGTTAAGTCACACGCAGCTAGTTTGTAATCGTTGGATTCACGACTGAGAATTACTAGATCCGGCATTTGCCTTACAATGAAGGGAAACCACACAGAAATACCGGTCGGAACCGGTGGGTCCCAGCTGTTTTCAATTTCTTTCTTGGATACAGCGCACAAGACAAACATATTGGTCTAGTGTATGCATATATATTCGAAGGTTAAAATAGAGCATTTAGATCACGTGCTTGGCTTGTTATGCAGCGCACCCTTATCATGACATCATCGGGTTTTTCTGTATACATATCGTCCTTCCTTCAACAAACGGCAGCATACGTTCTGTCATAGTTCCTTTCAAAAAGACACGGCAGCTGACGTTCTCCATCCCTGCTCTATCCGGCCTTGTGCTGTGTCTGCAACAACATAGTTATCGATGAGGCGTTAAACTTAATTTTCCTTCCATTCTTCTTCAATTGCCAGTGAAAAACATGCAATGATTAACAGGAAATGATTCCACCGTAGTTGATAAGTTGTATACCGAGGAGGCATGTGACACTAAGTTTCAGTTCATTGAAAAGGTAAAAGAAGTGTTTATGAATTTTAATAAATTGTTATAGTTTCAAATCATTAACGAGACAGTCACATTTTTGGTAATACATCAACATAAGAGAAATTGTACATTCTGAAAATTATATTTTGTAGTGTTTTTCTGGTTGCAGTTTTCATTCCAAAGACTAGTTTGATGCAGTTCTTAATGGTAGTCTACCCTGTGAAAGCCTGTTCATCTCTTAATTACTGCAACCTACATCCTACCTACTGTGCACATGCCTGGGTCTCCTCTTTCAATTTTACTTCACACGCTTCTTTTTTTTTACCAAATTAACAACGCCTTGATGTCTTAGAATATGCCCTACCAACCAGCCCCTTCTTTTTGTCAAGTTGTGACATCAATTTCCTTTTGCCCCAATTTGATTTAGTACCTCCTCAGTAGTTATTCGATCTACCCACCCAATGTTCAGCTTTCTTCTCTAGCAGCACATCTGAAAATCTTCTGTTATCTACTTTTCTGAAATGTTTATAGTCCACGTCCCCCTAACGTGCAAGGTTGTACTCCAGACAAATGCCTTCAGAAAAGAATTTCTAACATCTAAATTTATATTAGATGTTAACAGATTCCTCTTTCTCAGAATTTCTTTTCTTACTAATGACAGTCTGGATTATATCCTCTCTACTTGGGCCATCATAAATTATTTTGGTATCCAAAGAGCAAAAGCCATCAACTGCCTTTAGTGCCTCAGTTTCTAATCTAAATCCTTCGACCTCACCGAGTCAGTTCGACTACATCCCATCAGTGTTGTTTCACTTTTGATGTTCATTTATGATATATTTTCAAGACAATATCTATTCCATTCAAGTGATTTCCAAATTGTTTGCTGTCTCTGACGCAATTACAATGTCACTGGTAAACCTCAAACTAAACTTTAATTCCCTCTCCAAATTTCTTCAAGGTTTCCATCATATCTGATTCATTGTACTGTATAAGATCAGTGATAGGCTACAGCCCTGTCTCATTCCATTCTAAATAATTTGTCTTTTATGTCCTGCTGCATTTGTAGCTGCAGTCTGGTTTCCGTACGGGTTGTAAGTACCCTTTCGCTATATTTTGTTCTTCCTACCGCAAAATTTCAGACAGTTCAGTCCAGCTAACATTGTCAAAAACTTTCTCTAAATCTACAAACGCTATAAACGTAGGTTTGCCTTTCTTCATACTACCTCCAGTGATAAATCGTAGGACAGTATTGTCTCAAGTGTGTCTTAATTTCTCTGAAACCCAAGCTGATCTTCCACGAGGTCAGCTTCAACCAATCTTTACATTCTTCTGTAGAGAGTTTGTGTAAATGTTTCGCAATCATGACTTATTAAACTCATGGAGCGGTAATATTTTCTTATGTCACCACCAGCCGTCTTTGGAATTAGAATTATTACCTTCTTCTTAAAATCAGAGAGTATTTCGTCGTGGCTGGCTCTTCCAAAGACCTCAGAAATTTTGATGGAAGCTATCTACGTTAGGGGTCTTACTCCTCTTTAGGTTGTAAAACCAGTGCTTCTACCGTAGATGCTGCCACAACAAAATTTACACTAATTTTAAAAATATTAACTTTTTTATGGTTTCACTTTTGTGTACACATTATACTGAACGCTATTAAGATATTGATTTCCTTTTGTACGTTAAATGTGACAACATTTTATGTACCGTCACTGGTTCATGCATAGAATTATAAACGATAGGAAAAGTTGGAGGGAAGCTGAAAACGCGCGAAAAACATGTATGGACGGACGTGAGTGAGCACGCCAACTTTAGGGCAGTCACTAGTCTGAGGATACTGTCGAAGTATTCACAACCTGATGTAGTAGGCAACGTTGCATATTGCGGAATATTCCAAATTATTTGGACATCGCCAAGAAGAGATTTTATAGAGAAAATTGCATTAAGAGCCTCAGTTGCGTTTTACTCTCCAGTGTTACCGTTACAGATCTTTATCACTTCCAGACAATGTAAGGAGTTTTTATTAGAACTTTACTAATGATGGAATAAGTGTTTTTATTGCATTTGTTAAAAATGTGTGTTCAGTTAAACTATGTGTCTACATCATGTTAGCTACATTAGGGTCTTGTTCCTTGCCCACGAACTTTCCGAGTGATTGCACAATTACACAAGTGATAAGTTATTTGAACAGCTAAACACATTAACTGCTCAAGTCTTTGGAAACTTGAGTGAAACCTTTTTTCCATCCCGAGAGCTAATGCAGCCTTCAACTGCTCCACGTCCTCAGACAGTTAAATAAGAGCATAAAATATTTTCTTACATTTCCTTGCTTTTGCTTAAGTGAGTGTTACAAAGTGTGTTTCATGTGCTCCGTGTTTATAAGTATGAAAAGTGAAGCTTAAAGAGTTATTGAATACCATATCAGATTTAGGGGCCCCATATTCTATGCACTGTGTTGGTCTACAATTACTTTTTATCAAAGAGTATTGAGTTCAAATCTGTCGTGGAGCACTTCCCCGCGAAAGGCAAAGGTCCCGAGTTTGAGTCTCGGTCCGGCACACAGTTTTAATCTGCCAGTAAGTTTCATATCAGCGCACACTAAACTGCAGAGTGAAAATTTCGTTCTTCTATGAAATTGTTTATCGGAGAATTGCTTCTAAAATTCGTTAACTGTTATATCTGTTTAAGTGTCCCCCTGTTTTAGACACTGTGTAGGTCGCTTATTACGCAGCTTTCTTCAAATATTGCGTTAGTATTCTACATGTCTGTGGAAAGGGAAGTGATTCTTAACGTATTTTGGTTACCATAACAGTTTTTGGGCCCCCATACACTAGAGACCGTGTTGGCCAAATCAGTTGATTCGTTTTAAAGAACACGGTGTTTATCAAGCTGATCTGCTAGTAATAGTGTGTCTCAATCTGTTGCTGTATTCGTGCTTAGTAATAGATAATTTTGTGGAGGTAGCAAATGATTTATGCTGCAAATATGTTTTCGTTTCATTACATTTTTGTTAATTATACTGAATGTAAAGAAAATTAAAATCTTAGGCTTCCTTACTGAATTTTGAAGATTATTGATATTTACTCTGAAATTATTTGTCCGAGTAGGACTGGCGACCGTTTTCATTCATCTTGCTACATACTGTGCTTCAGTTAGCGTTACTAGTTCATTGTCTCTTTTTAATACAAGGCTATTTCAGGTAACACAGACCGATTGCTATAAACCTTTGGATACACGATCACGATCAATTAGTCTTGTGAAAGGAGTAACACTTACTTATTTTGTGTATGATAGACAATATCAGTGCCCCCCCCCCCCCCCCCTGCGGGTTCGGGGGTAAGAATAGGCCCGCGGTATTCCTGCCTGTCGTAAGAGGCAACTAAAAGGAGTCTCAAACGTTTCGGCCTTAATGTGATGGTCCCCTAAGGGGTTTGACCACTACCTTTCCAAATTTTCTGTTAGTGCGTACCATTTGGGGAAGGACGCCTTACGTGGTGTTTTATATATCCATCTTGCCCTAAGATCTGGCACAACCGATATTGTCATGGAGTTGGCTTTCCACTGAGCTTCCAGCCACATCAGCTGCTGTGTGTTCCGGGCAGCATACATGCCCTCCATTATGAACTTCCATCTTTGCCCTCCTGACACATATGGATATTCGACACCCGACATCCAGCACGGTAGCCAGTCCGTTGTGGTGGGGTCGTCATGTACCCTCTTGGTGGTAGCCCCCTGACTACACAGGGATCGCACTGCTGATGCCTGAGCTGCTACCTCCCCACGTATGCCAAGGAGTAGATGCCTATCCCTCTGGGGCATCAGGACTCCCAGCAAAGGCCATCCTGCCAGGTGGTCTTTGCTGTGGCTGGGTGGCACCCGTGGGGAGAGCCCCTGGTCGGAGTGGGTGCCATCGGGGCGGGTGGCCTGCAATGAAGCGTGGTACATCGTCTCTCGCTGGTGGGCCTCCACCAGCAGTCTCTAAGCGGTCGAGGTCTAACCTCAAAGACAAGAAATACGAACCTAGATCATTTCCCTCCCTGGCCACTCCATGGGAGGAACGTATGGCTAAAGAAGGCAGTGGAGAATATTCACCCCAGTACCTCGTGTGTACACGAGTTGATGGGGAATCGTTTATGTCGACCAAGCCCCAGTTTTTTGTGGAGCATTTAGAGGACAAGTTCGGGGAGGTGGAGGGCTTGTCCAAAATGCGCTCTGGTTCAGTACTCATCAAAACAGCATCCTCTGCCCAGTCACGGAGGTTGCTCAATTGTGAGAAGTTGGGGGATGTTTCCGTTAGCATCACGCCGCATAAGAATCTCAACATGGTCCAGGGTATTATGTTCCACAGGGATCTTCTTCTGCAGTCCGACGATGAATTACGCGCCAACCTCGAACGACGAGGAGTTCACTTCGTCTGGCACGTCCATCGGGGTCCGAGGGATAATCAGGTAGCCACCGGTGCCTTCATCTTGGCCTTCGAAGGTGATGTTTTACCCGAAAAGGTCAAGGTGATGGTTTACCGTTGTGATGTGAAGCCATATATCCCTCCTCCGATGCGGTGTTTTAAATGCTGGAAGTTCGGGCACATGTCATCTCACTGTACTTCCGGCATCACATTTCGAGATTGTGGACGTCCTTCGCATCCCAATACTCCATGTGCTCCGCCTCCCATCTGTGTTAACTGTGGAGAACACCATTCCCCCTGCTCGCCGGACTGTAGGATCTTCCAGAAAGAACAGAAGATAATAGAATATAAGACCCTAGACCGCCTGACCTACTCAAATGCTAGGCAGAAATATGAGCGGCTCCATCCTGTGGCAGTGACGTCAACCTACGCCGCTGCTGCAACGACGGTTCTCCCATCGTCACGAATCGGCTCTAAGATCGGTCAGAATCCACCAGCCCCCTTGCTTGTGGGGGGCACTTCACAACCTGTTGCTCCTGCTCCATCTATTTCAGGAGCAACACCCCCCCCCCCCACCCCCCAACAATCGAGGACATCAGTTCCCCCTTCCCAGCCGGAGAAGAGTAAGACTTCTTCGGCTACTCTCGCAAGGAAGGGGTCCCTTGGGGACCTCCCTTCGCAAGTTCCGACCAGTGGCACAGCAGACACCCCCAAGTGGCTCAAACAACCACCAGCCGCTGGTCGTAGGGCCTCACGGTCGTCGTTCGTCCCTGAGACTGACCCTGTGAAGCTCTCCAAGCCTGAATCACCGAAGGCACAACGAGAGAAACAGAAACAGAAGAAAGTCCCCAAGAATACCGACATTGCGGTGGCACCCGTCCCACCGCTTCCTACAAGCTCTGCGTCTGAGAATGAGGTGGAGATTCTGGCGTCTGCTGAGGACCTCGATCTCGCCGGTTCCTTAGACGCCATGGATAGCGCTAGCACCGGTGCTCAATTGGAGGCAGCAGGTGACCCAGCGGCGTAATCTGCCTTCCAAGTCCCGTCACGCCTTTCTCAGACATGGACAATACCATCCTCCAGTGGACCTGCAGCGGTTTCTTCCACCATCTAGCTGAGCTCCGACAACTTATCAGCCTTCACCCTTTCTTCTGCATTGCTATTCAGGAAACTTGGTTTCCAGCAATGCGAACCCCCGCCCTCTGTGGCTATCGGGGTTACTATAAGAACCGGGCAGCTTATGAAAGGGTGTCTGGTGGCGTCTGCATATATGTCCTTAACTCTCTTCACAGCGAGTCTGTACCTCTACAAACAGCATTAGAGGCTGTCGCTGTTCGGGTGTGGACGCCACAGGCTGTTACCATCTGCAGTCTTTACCTTCCACCGGATAATGATGTTGCGCAGCATGTCCTGGCTGCGCTGATAACCCAATTGCCGCCACCTTTCTTGTTACTGGGCGACTTCAACGCCCATAACCCTCTGTGGGGTGGGTCAGTGGCGACAGGTCGAGGCGCCACCATTGAGCATTTATTATCACAGCTCGATCTTTCGCTTTTAAATGATGGTTCCTCCACACACTTCAGCGTGGCGCATGGCACGTACTCCGCCATCGACCTTTCGATCTGCAGCCCTAGCCTCTTACCGTCTGTCCAATGGGGAGTGCATGACGACCTGTGTGGTAGTGACCACTTTCCGATCTTTCTGTCACTGCCACAGCGTCAGTCTTCTCTGCACCCTTGCAGGTGGGCTATGAATAAGGCTGACTGGGACTTGTTTTCCTCTACTGCCGCTATAGAGCCTCTCTCTAGTGATGACATTGATGCGGTGGTTCAATCGGTCACCACCGGCATCGTTACTGCCGCAGAATCTGCCATTCCCCGTTCTTCTGGGTCCCCTCGGCGGCGGACTGTGCCTTGGTGGTCGCCTGAGATCGCTGCCGCGATTACAGATCACAAGCGACACCCCTGCATTGAACACCTCATCACCTTCAAACGGCTGCGTGCGCGGGCCCGCCGCCTCATCCGCCAAAGCAAGCAGGAGTGTTTGGAGCGGTATGTGTCTACCATCGGCCTCCATGTCTCTCCATCGCAGGTCTGGGCCAAGATCCGACGCCTCTATGGCTATCGGACCCCTGTCAGCATCACTGCACTCCCACTGATTGGAGCAGTTTGTACAGACTCCGACTAAATTGCCAACAGCTTGGCAGAGCATTTTGCTCTTAGTTCCCCTTCTTCCAATTACCCACTGGCCTTCCACTCCATTAAAGAGCGGATGGGACGTCGGAGCCTTTCTTTTCGAACCCACCATCCGGAATCCTACAATGTTCCATTCAGTGAGTGGGAATTTCACAGCGCCCTTGCCGCTTGCCCTGATACCGCTCCTGGGCCAGATCGCATTCACTGTCAGATGCTGAAACACCTTTCAGTGGACTGCAAGCGACGCCTCCTCGACCTTTACAACCGTCTCTGGGTCGAGGATGAGTTTCCGTCGCAATGGCGGGAAAGCATTGGCATCCCCGTTTTGAAACCGGGCAAGAGCCCTTTGGAGGTGGACAGCTACCGCCCCATTAGCCTCACCAACGTTCTTTGCAAGCTTCTCGAACGGATGGTGAGCCGGCGCTTGAATTGGGTACTGGAGTCTCGGGGCCTTCTGGCTCCGTCTCAGGGTGGGTTCCGTAAAGGCCGCTCCGCCACCGACAATCTGGTGAGTCTGGAGTCGGGCAGCCGTACTGCCTTTGCCCGCCGTCAGCACCTGGTCGCTGTCTTTTTCGACATGCGGAAGGCGTACGATAGGACATGGATTCATCACATCCTTTCTACACTTCATGGAAGGGGTCTCCGGGGCCCTCTGCCGATCTTTATCCGAAATTTTCTGTCGTATCGTACCTTCCGCGTGCAAGTCGCGACCTCCCATAGTTCCTCCCGAGTTCAGGAGAACGGTGTGCCACAGGGATCTGTCCTCAGTGTCTGCCTGTTTTTAATCGCAATAAACGGGCTCGCTGCAGCGGTGGGAAGTTCTGTTTCCGCTTCCCTGTATGCTGACGACTTCTTCCTTTACTACAGCTCTGCTGGCATTGCAGCTGTTGAACGTCAGGTACAGGGTGCTATCCGCAAGGCGCAGTCTTGGGCTGTAGCGCATGGTTTTCAGTTTTCGGCTGCCAAGACCCGCGTTATGCATTTCTGCCGGCGCCGAACAGTCCATCCTGAGCCGCGGCTTTATCTTGCCGACGAACTACTCGCTGTGGTGGAGACCCACAGGTTTTTGAGTGTAGTTTTTGATGCCGGGTTGACTTGGCTGCCTCATATTCGGCAACTTAAACAGGCGTGTTGGCGGCATCTAAATGCTCTGCGATGCTTGAGCCACAGCAGCTGGGGCGCCGACCGATCTACCCTGTTACGGCTCTACCAGGCATTAATCCAGTCTCGTCTGGATTATGGGAGCCTGGCTTATGGCTCAGCATCCCTGTCTGCATTGCGGGTGCTGGACCCAATCTTACACAGCGGAATACGACTTGCCACTGGTGCCTTCCGAACCAGCCCTGTGGACAGCATCCTAGTGGAGGCAGGTGTCCCTCCCCTACGGTTACGGCGCCAACGTTTGCTGGGCGCTTACGTTGCCCATGTTTTTAGCTTGCCCGGGCATCCCAACTATCGTCTCCTGTTCCCGCAATAGGTCGTCCATCTGCCAGAACGTCGGCCCCAGTCAGGTTGTACGATCGCGGTCCGCGTCAAAGAGCTTCTCTCCGGGCTTAGGGTTTTCACTGTTCCGCCTCTCTTCCGGGCCACTTTGCGTACACCCCCATGGTGTGTTCCTCGCCCTTGCCTTCGGCTCAACTTGGCACAGGGCCCGAAGGACTCAGTCCCTCCAGAGGCCTTCCGCCACCGCTTTTATTCCATCCTGGCCACGTATCAGGGCTCTGGCGTTGTATACACTGACGGTTCGATGGCCGCTGGTCGTGTCGGTTATGCGCTCACTCTAGGGGACCATTTCGAACAACGTTCCTTGCCGGATAGCTGCAGCGTTTACACTGCTGAACTGGTCGCCATCTTTCGTGCCCTAGAGTATATCCGCTCCTGCTCAGGTGAGTCCTTCGTTATCTGTAGCGATTCCCTGAGCGGTTTACGAGCTCTCGACCAGTGTTTCCCTCGTTCTCGTCTGGTGATGGCTATCCATGAGTCCCTGCATACTCTTGCCCGTTGCGGCCGCTCTGTGGTCTTTGTGTGGACCCCCGGTCATGTCGGTATCCCGGGCAATGAACATGTTGACCGCCTGGCGACAGAGGCCACCAGTTCACCTGCTCTGGACGTTGGCTTCCCGGCGACTGATTTGCGGGCACTATTATGTCGCAACATTTTCGACCTCTGGGACACTGAATGGCGCAACCTGCCCATGCCCAACAAACTTCGCCCTATCATGGCGACGACGACTGTGTGGCTGCCGTCCCTTCGGGTCTCCCGCCAGGAGTCTGTTGCCCTCTGCCGGCTGCGCATTGGGCACACTCGGCTGACGCACGGCCACTTATTGCGCCGTGAGGACCCACCTCTGTGTCGCTGCGGCTCCGTTTTATCTGTGGTCCACATTTTGTTGGAGTGTCCGCTTTTAGCTGTGCTCAGGCAGACATTCGCGCTGCATGACACGCTCCCTGCCCTTTTAACAGATGACCCTGCTAGGGTTGGCTTAGTTTTGCATTTTATTAGGGCAGGGGGTTTTTATCATTTAATCTGAGTGTTTCCTTTTTTTAGTGTTGATTCTGGCTTTTGGCCTCAAATTTTAAACTGAGTTTTTAATGTATTCTCGGTGGTTGACTTTTCCTTTTTTTTTCTCTATGGTCGGCCAACCACCGTCATACTCTGTGTGATTTTAATTTGTTTTGTCTGATCTCTGTAGGCGTATTTCTTGTCCCGTGTCGTCTGACGTCTTTCCTGCTGTTCGTTTGTATTCTCTTTGGGTGGTTTTAATTTTTTGGAAAAAGGGACCGATGACCGTTGCAGTCTGGTCCCTTTAATCCCACCAACCAACCAACCAATATCAGTGAGTGCCATACACGTTTCCTGCGTGTTTGCGTACAGTGAAATTAGCCTCAGTGTCATACGTGCCATTACCGTGAGAGGATTGTGTTATATGTTCTGTTACCGTGACGGAAACAGTGCTATAAGAATATTTACGTATCGTTATGGTTTTTTTAGTGTTCCGTCAAACTCATATCACAGTATCGTACTTCCCATTTCAACTTCATCCACTTCCTTTTGCTTTTTATACTATTACCTTCATTTTCCTTGTATAGCCCTTCTCCAAATTCTTTCCACTTTTCAACTTCTTCACTTAGTACTGGCTTGCCAACTGAGTTCTTGATATTCATTTATGGAGAACGTAATTTAACAGACGTTAACTGCAATAATAATTTCTTATTTACAATACAGGTACATGTAGCACATTACTGTAGTACTTTTAAACCATATTTAGCGTTTCTAACTTCGCTTCGTTCTTATATATTGTTCTGAGACAAATCTTAAACTGAAGTTGGTTGACTGAGTGACCGGTGTGCATTTTCTTTCTGTTTACATTCATTTATCGTCAACTCCAGGAAGTGGATGAGTGCCGGAACTGTGTGCTAGTGTAGGAGAATCAAAGACAGTTCTGTATTACGTTTTTTATAACGTCAAATTTAAGAGAATAGTGTACTGCGATTCATTTTTGAACGGATCTTCAGGAGAGGAAATGGATTACCAAATAAAAAATGTAGGGTGCTATTTGAAAAAAGAAGTCCTGCTGTTCACGTCCTCCCAACAAAGCAGGCTACATGTCACAAGAGAGGCAAACATAAGGGTTAATGTGCCCCTAGCAGGTAAACCACACTTGCTTGATACATTATTTTACTTAGCTTCTCGACAAAAAGTTATTTGGGGCGGTTAAAATACATGGGACACACTGTATATACAGTACATTATCAGAATAATCTGTACATATATTGGTGGACATTAATGTGGGGTGTGTACACATTTCGCGACTTGAACTCTTCTAAGGACTTTGAGTGAGGTATCTGATCGTATTTGGAGGAAGAGTTGCCAGTAGTTCCTCAACAGCCGAAACCAAACAAGATAGTGATGTTATACATTGAGTTCTGGAGAGCAGTTGACGCGATAACTCATCCTAAAGCTGTTCCATTGGTACAGGCCACGAATCTGGGCAAGCTGGTCTGTTTAAGGAATTTGATTGTACCCCAAACCATTGCTTCATAGATGCTGCTTTATGGAAGAGTCCATTGTCACGGTGAGACAATCAGTCATCGTTTCCAAACTATTCCTCTACAGTCCGCTGCTCGTGGTCGTGCGGTAGCGTTCTCGATTCCCACGCCCGGGTTCCCGGGTTCGATTTCCGGTGGGGTCAGGGATTTTCTCTGCCTCGTGATGACTGGGTGTTGTGTGATGTCCTTAGGTTAGTTAGGTTTAAGTAGTTCTAAGTTCTAGGGGACTGATGACCATAGATGTTAAGTCCCATAGTGCTCAGAGCCATTTGAACCATTTGTTCCTCTACTGTATACAGTACACAGTACAGTAAAATATCTATATATACTTCCACATTTAGCATTTTCTTCAGCGCAATAAGGAGAACACACCCTAACCACAAAACACACCCTAATAACGTAACGACACTTCCTCTGTGTAGTACTGTTGGCACTACACGTATGACAGGTAATTTTCTCCAGGGATTCACCCAACCCAAATACTTTCATCGGACTGTCACAGGGTATAGCACGATTCATCAATACAAATCACTCATTTCCAGTCATCCACCGTCCACTGGCGTCGCTTTTTACATCACCTCAAGCGTCGTTTAGCGCTGACTACAGAAATATGTGGCTTATGAGGAGCTTGTGAGGTAAGCCGACTGCGTGGTGCCAGACAAGAGGGGTAGCCCCAGCATGTGGTCCAGAGACGATGTGGCTGGAAATTCCATGGTGACGCTGTGTCGATGAAGGAGACATGCCGGGACTGCCAAAGATGGCGGACTTGTGAAACCTTGAAGGTAGACATTTCACAGTTCATATAGAAATTATTAGTAGCCAGAGGATTCATGATACCTCAAAACGAAACATGTACATTACCATTATTTTCACAATGATTCTGACTGTGGAAGCTGATTTTCAATATCTTTATTAGTTTAAAGTTTAGTATCTCACCATAAATTATACAAGTAACACCCAGCAACGAATTTCCAGAATATATGCGGTTCATCCGATTTTGTCGATCGACGTGTCTTTAGAAGGCTATTAGTATAAACCCAATTGGCTATAAATTACAGGCATGTAACTTGAATAGTACATGAGTCATTGGAGGTCAAAGTGGCCGATTACTATCGATTTCGTCAGGTCATAAGTACTCCATAGTTACACCAAAAAACGGTAGCAGCATGCTTATGAATATGTTTATGCGTCTATGTCTTTGTTTATATCCCATATAAGCTATTCATTAAGAAATTGGTTAAATATTTATTGTGTTTTAGAAAGCACATAGACACTAGGCTACTGGCCTACCTTCTGTTGATATTCCTTTGACATATGTTTATTTAATTTGTGTATGTATTTAATAATGTGTGTTTATGGTCCAGCCATAGGAATACTTATTTAATTTCAAGTTATTTAAATGTAAATCCAGTATTTCGAATGTGTTTCGTTATGTTTGTGAGTGTGCGTTGTCTTGAAGGCATGGCGGAAGCGCTCTAGCCAATCACAGCGCTCGTTACTACAGCAGACGACTACTGATGTGGGGGAGGAGCATCGTACGGAGAGAGGACGGGGCAGTTCTGATCAGTGCGGCGCGAGGTACGGTCGCACTGGACACCTAGAGTTCTGAAGACTGCCGCGCACAGGACACAGAGGAGTACTGGACGTGAAGGGGTGACGTACGGATATAGGAAAGACTTGCAGAGTGAACCAGTTTTGCGCATGGTCGTGGGGATAGAAACATTTCGTTGTGCCGACTTACGCACTTGTGAGTATTTTACAGTAATAAAGGGCATTCTTAAAGGTACTTTGCTATCGTATCCATTATTTAAAGTCGTTAAAATAGTACCTGTAGAATTTACCGGGTGATCAAAAAGTCTTTATAAATTTGTAAACTTAATAAACCACAGAATAATGTAGATATAGAGGTAAAAATTGACACACATGCTTGGAATGACATGGGGTTTTATTAGAACCAAAAAAAACAACAAAGTATTGTTAGACGCGTGAAACATCTCTTGTGCACCTCGTTTGGTGATGATCGTGTGCTCAGCCGCCACTTTCGTCATGCTTGGCCTCCCAGGTCCACAGACCTCAGCCCGTGCGATTATTGGCTTTGGGGTTACCTGAAGTCGCAAGTGAATCGTGATCGACCGACATCTCTAGGGATACTGAAAGACAACATCCGACGCCAATGCCTCATCATAACTCCGGACATGCTTTACAGTGCTGTTCACAATATTATTCCTCGACAACAGCTATTGTTGAGGAATAGTGGTGGACATATTGAGCATTTCCTGTAAAGATCATCATCTTTGCTTTGTCTTACTTTGTTATGCTAATTATTGCTATTCTGATCAGATGAAGCGCTATCTGTCGGACATTTTTTGAACTTTTGTATTTTATTGGTTCTAATAAAACTCCATGTCATTCCAAGCATGAGTGTCAATTTGTACCTCTCTATCTACATTAATCGATGATTTATTCAGTTCTCAAATTTATACTGACTTTTTGATCACCCAGTACTTAATTGCAATCTTTCATTTATAAGTTTCTATATATCATTCAAAATTTCTGAGTGATAGGAACCTTCGACCATTCGATTCATATGTATATTCATATTGTATACTGTAGACTCAGCAGTATTTGGCTTGTAATGCGGCAACTACGTATCCCAGCCCCTAGACAACGAAACCAGCCGAAATTTTTAATACTTTTACTTTGAGTCTGTGGGTACATAGTTGAGGACCACCACACCATTTCATTTCTATTTGAAAGCCCGCAAGCTTGTCGACCTTTGTTCCCCATTCTTTTAACTTCCTGCGTACAGCCATTATGCTAGCTGGACTCCTGTAACACTGCAACTCACGAGTGCTCCCTTCCGGTGATTTCATGCGATTTTTACAGCTACCCACCTTAATGTTCAACGGTCACTGTCGTTGAGTACATGAGGTATGGGAGATCTCGGTTTAGCTGCGTTTGTTCCTTCGCGTTTCCACTTCACAATCACGTCACCAAAAGTTGACTTTGGCAGCTTAGAAGGATCGGTAGACATGTTACCCATTTACATCCAATTAAAAGTCCACGTTCGAAGTCGCTGAGCCCTCCCGACAGACCCATTCTGCTGTTCCTGCTCCTCTACTGACAACACAGTACTCCCTGCCTCCTTTTATACTGGCTGGCCCGCCGTTCGTGGTATCTAGTGGCTGATTCTCCGTTTCATAGGTTTGTCCAAATACTTTTGATCACCTAGTGTACTACAATCATTTAGATCAGTATGATGTAACTATTACAACAGAAACTCACACAGTGCATTCCTAGGAGTTTTCGGTTCGGAAGACCTTCAAGAATCATAGCGTATCGCTATGCTAGCGTAGCGTACGCACTCAGAAAACAAACAGATCATAATATATTTGCATTACTTATGCTGTTCAGTATCTTCGTATTATCTGCAGCATTATCTATTAAATATCGATTATATTGTCATCTGTGTCATTGTACGTGTACTGACTCATGTAAACACTCTACATGGAGTGGAGGAACATGGGTGAGAATTTTTAGCATACGTTGTATTTTCTGGTTTCTTAGATTTACTCATTCTCCCAAATTGATTTCACCCTATTTTAGTAAACTCGCCAACAATCTTTCTATTACATATTCAAACACACACAGGTACAATCACATTGGCATTCAGACATATACAATGTTTCTCTTTGGCCTGTAACGTCTCTTTGTGTCATCTGTTTCATTATTAAATTGGTTGTAAGCTGCTGACTTTGACTTCTCAGTTGTAAATCTTTCTCCAGTTCATAATTTACCTGAAACTCTTGTAATTTTATTGTAATCAAGATTTTAAACATGGCTGAAACAGTAACTGTTGAAATTCTTCACGGTAAATGATAACAGCCAAACAGTTGCAGGATAATGATTTACTAAAATTCTTGACCACGGTTTCGGTATATCTAAATATACCTTCACCAGAAGTAAAATACACTAAAATCAGAAATTACAATGAAATGTGATAGATTATCACATTTCAGTACGTAGTATCACAAGTTAAAATTTCAAAAACTCATTATTTCAGCGTAAGTGCGTTGTAATAAAGTTATTCTGTGCCTTTTCCTGAATAAATAAAATCTCTGTTTTCATTTCCAGTTTTTATTATTTGAAGTTACTCTTCACAGTACGGCTATAAAGCCAAACAACAAACGATCAGTAATGCGTTTCCATATGCATAAATGTACTTCAACCATTTTAAGAATAATAGTCTCAATTTAGAATTGGCAATGTGAGTGAACACTGAAATGAATTTAATATCACATAAATTTAGTGGTTGAGAGTTTTTTCGTAGTTATCTTTTTTTTACTGTTCAGCCACGGTCACCTCCAACGTATCATCTACAGATAAAAGTGGATTTGAAATCAAATATTTTCTGTAACATCTTTTTACAATTTTACCTTGCACTTCTACAGTTCAGCATTTCTTTACATATGACAGCACTAACTGATGGAGAAATTTTGGAGTTTGACACAGGCATTTTAGTACAGATAGTTCGTGCTGCAGATTTATATTTTAATTCAAGCCAAAATATCAGTTCGCTGGAAAGAAAGTCAAAATTCTGGACCAGATACGTTCAATTACACATCTTCGTTCTCTTAATGTCTTTGTCCTGGTATATCTAATCTTGTAAATTAGAAGTTTTATAACCATATACATTCATTGGCAGTACATACAACGAAATTGCTGTCGAACAGTAATGTCGATACAGTAAGAGTAATAACGAGTAGAGAATTATACAGTACTTTAATACTTATTTTTCATTCTATAATAGGTACAAATGCTTGTGCATCTGTAAATATGTGTGGCGGTTACTTCTACTACCAACGTAGGACACTGTCGAGTAAATGGTGTTGCAGCTATCTGGAGGCGTAGTTTTATAACCATATACATTCATTGGCATTACATACGAGGTTTGTCCGGAAAATACGTATAAAAGTTGTATAATGTCGTTATGTTACAAGTTGCAGTCACCGCCAGGTGAGACTACTGCTTTAATCAATGCCATCAACGCTCAGTTCGAGTCAGAGCACTCTGCGTGAAGGTGGGAGTGTGCAGCAGCTTGTTGACAGTTACCATTTTTCACCTGCCGTCGGCATGCAACTCTCTCTGATTGAGGAACAGCGAGTCAACATCAAGTTTCTTGCAAAGCTAGGCAAGAATGGCCGTGAGATTTTTGAGTGTTTGAAACAGGTTTACGGAGACAATTCTCTGAAGGAACCAACCGTGAACAAGTGGTTAAAAAGGTTCCGGGTTGGCAGAGAAGAAGTGAACGATGACCCTCGCCTAGGACGCCCGTCGACATCGAGTTCCGATGGAAATGTTGAACGAATTCGGGCTTGTGTTCTTAAAGACCGTAGATTGACAGTCAGAATGATTGCTGACGAGCTGTTAATCCCCAAAACAATCGTTCACGAAATCCTGACACAAAAACTTGAAATGAAGAAATTGTGTGCAAAAAACGTACCGAAGCTCTTGACGCCAGAACAGAAAGCAAAGAGGGTTCAGTGCCATGAGGATTGGTTGGAAGCAGAGGAACGAGGGGACTTTCTCAACGGAGTCATCACGGGAGACGAATTCGATGTGGAGCTCAAATCTCAAAGCAAGGAATGGAAACTAGCAGGAGAACCGAGAGCAAAAAAGTCGCGAAAATCAAGGTCCAATGTGAAGACAATGTTGATTGTTTTCTTTGATTCTAGGGGCATTGTTCACAAGGAATTTGTCCCTCCCGGCCAGAGAGTGAACGGAAATTTTTACGTTGAAGTTCTGACACGTCTCAGAGCTCGTGTCGCCCGAGTTCGACCGGAGTTGGCAAAAGGGGGCAGGTGGATCCTTCAGCACGACAATGCGCCCGCTCACACGCCACTCGTTGTGCGCGAGTTTTTGGCCGAAGCTCAATCACCGTGACAGACCACCCGCCTTATTCACCCGATTTAGCCCCATGTGACTTCTTCATGTTCCAGAAATGCAAAATGGTGCTTCGAGGGCGGCACTTGGGAGATGTGGAAGCCATCAAGGCGGAAACGACAAGGCATCTGAATAACATCACAACTGAAGACTTTCAGCAATATTATCAACAGTGTAAACGGCGTTGACAGAAGTGTATCGCGTCTCAGGGCGAGTACTTTGAAGGAGACCATATTGTAATACCTGAATAATTGTAAAATAAAGTTATTATTCAACTTTTATACGTATTTTCCGGACAAACCTCGTATAACGAAATTGCCGTCGAACAGTAATGTCGATACAGTAAGAGTAATGATGAATAGAGAATTATACAGTACTTTAATACTTATTTTTCATTCTATAATAGGTACAAATGCTTGTGCATCTGCGAATATGTGTGGAGGGTTACTTCCACTACTATCGTAGGACACTGCCGAGCAACTGGTGTTGCTGTTATCCGGAGGCGTTGACGCACCAGTAGACGAGGCAGAACAGGGAGAAGGCGAGAGGGAAGAGGACGCGCGATGCGGCATCGGCGCGCTGCGAGCCCGTGGGGAAGCTGGCCATCCAGGCGCGCCACCACTGCCGCGGCGAGCACCTTCCGCCCTGGGCCGCCGCCTCCTTGTCAGCCGTGGGGCTGTTGGACTGCTCCTCCAGCAGCTTCTGCAAAAAGCGCCGCAGCCCGTCACTTCCCACCACAGCAGTCGCTTGTGTCATTCAGTGCCATATTCAACTGCCCCTGTGAGTCTAACGCAACCCGCAACGACTGCAAAAACCATGCGCGAGGTTTTCATATTTTCTCGCGCAAGCTGTTAGTCCCACAGAAAAAATAAACAGGACATTTTAACCGTGGCCTTCAGTGAACACATATCCCACTACAAAGTTACATTACGCTAAATTTCCTATAAAAAGATCCTGTTAATTTTCCTGTAGGACGAATTGTTTCCGCATAGCGAGCGAGGGAATATGAAGCTCACACACTTGGTTTTTGGAAGTGTTGCAGGTTGCATAAAACAAATTGGTAAGGACAGTGGAATCGCGTTGTATAATATAAAAAATGAAATTATAAACCGAGATCTCTTCTAGGGGTCAGCTGTATAACGATCAGTCCACATTTAGAGTACAGGTGAAATTAGAGTTGACTGTAGTCTGCTGAAATGAACTTAGTATTTCGAATTATGATTGATACATTATGATACATCCCCTGGGCATCACGTGTGTTAGTGGTAGTGACTATGTAGTCAGACATGTATAAACACAATATTATTAGCGAGTATTTGCATACAATAAATTGAACTTATTAAAAAACCATTGTTACAGAGAATCCGCGATGTTGACAAGAATGTCTGAAATTATATAATCTATCTGGAACCATACTATAACGTTAATTTACATGTATGACTACAGAATAGTCTCAGGTTTGAACAAGATTGGTTATTTAGTTTCAAAATCTCTTGCAATGTTTATGTCGCTGCAGCTGCTACAAATAAATTGTAAGAACCGACGAAATTTTTGTGAGAATATCACTCATCCAGAGCCAAAACCTAGTAGTGACAGAGATATGAAGCCTGGTGTTTTTCGATTACTTACACGGGATGTGGCTTGTGCCGTCAAAAATGTAAACAAATTGAAACCTTTTCACTCGGTACACCAGAGAGTACTCTAAACCACCAAAACTGGAAACATGCTTAGTATTTGTGAGTTCAAATTGACATCAGATCGTAAAAGAGAATAGCGCTGGCCAGGATCAGACGGTCACTTTGGATTTGGCCCGACTATTGTTGTCTCGCTAGTGTTACTATGCACCGTGCCGGCAGTACAGCATACATGAGTTGCTGCTCCATTAGACAGACAGCCCACTATGACCCGTCTCCAAATATTAACATTAAAGATGGAAGACGGCGATAAATTTAGAAACTTAAGATGGTGTATTGCAACAAATTTAAAAATTAAAGATGGCCTGTGACCAGAAATTTAAATAGTATACAGGATAGTGGTGGACAGGATATTTAGTAATCCAAAGCAGTGGGAAACGTTGAAAAATATGTATCATGGCGGGAAACCACAGTGCAAACTGACAGTATTCGGTTACCTATCAAAATAATTATCGTAAGCACACACCAGTTTCCTGGAGTGCTAAAACTTCATAACAATACACAAGAGCGCGCGCGCGCACACACACACACACACACACACACACACACACACACACACACATGATACTTTACAGAATTCTCAAATGTATTAGAGCACTCAGAACCTTTTTTGTACTCTGTATTCAGAATTATTCATCCAAAATATTACGTAAAGGGTGAAAATTGGGGTGTTTCAAAGTGCGGTGCACAGTGCTCAAAGGTATCCAAAGGATTTGAATATATTTTGCACCACATTCTAAAGTATTTATCGAAAATTTAGGTAAAGTATGTAACTTGCAGTATTTCGAAGTACTTTACAAGGTGCTCAGAAGTGTCTCAATATCCTGAATTTTTTGTTTCGTATTCGAATGTATTAACATAAAGCAGAACTTGCATACATACATAGTTCGATTTCCCGTTCAAGGCACATCTGAACCTCAATTTAATTATTTCCCGCAACAAAATTGTTCAGTGATACTTGTTAAGTGTCACAAAGTGGGGCCCAAGTGACTCAATGAGCGTTTTGCTTATTCCGACAGGTCTTGTTTTGCTGACATTGTAATGGATTTGACTCTCAGCTCGGTGCAACTTGACACCATGCCGCATTGCGTAACACAAGTGATCACTACTGCTGATCTAACTTCTGTGCTGATAAAACGTAGCTTGTGCTGATTAACAGTAGGACAAGACACGTCGGAACAAGCAAAACGCTTAGTGAGCGAGCTAGGTCTCGCCAATGCCAGCCTACATGCCTTGTGATAATTAATAATCATCATTGAACAATTCAGATGTGGGAAATAATTAACTTAAGGTTCCCTTGTGCCTTAAATGGGAAATCTGACTAGTATTAAAGTGCTACTTCATGTTAATACTTTCGAATATGACACAACAAATTAAGTGCTTTCAGATACTTCTGAGCACTTAAAGTACTTCGAAATACTGCAAGTTACATACTTTACCTAACTTTTCAAATGGTTCAAATGGCTCTGAGCACTATGGGACTTAACTGCTGTGGTCATCAGTCCCCTAGAATTTAGAACTACTTAAACCTAACTAACCTAAGGACATCACACACATTCATGCCCGAGGCAGGATTCGAACCTGCGACCGTAGCGATCGCGCGGTTCCAGACTGATGCGCCTAGAACCGCTCGGCCATACCGGCCGGCACATTTTTCGAAAATGGTTACAGTCACTGCAATAACGTCACTATTGAACGTTGTTGCATCAAAAACTAATGCAATAACACAGGACTGAAAACTTCACTATCTGAGAATTTAGTAGTCAACATTGCCTTTTCTTTTCAGTAGTAACGAGCGAAATATATGTGAAATTTCGAATACTGCTGAGCAGTGAGAGACGAGTTTTGACGTGAGAATAACATTGTTTACTTTGTTAACACTCGTCAACAAGTGCAATTTAAGCTGTAAGTTCGATCAGTGATAGTGCTCATGTTTGTTTTGCAATGCAGCATGGGCGTCATATTACACCGAGCTCAGAGTCAAATGCATTTTATGTCGGCAAGACAAGATTGTCGGGACAAGCTAAATGCTCAGCGTTGCCAACGCCTGCCTTCTTGCCTTAGAGCGCTTGACAGGCTTCATAGAACAATTTAGGTGTGGAAAGTAATTAATTTGAGGCTCCATTGCGCTTTATACCAGAAATAAAGCTATGAACGTACGCTAGTGTCATTTAATGTATCTTTTGTGTAAATACTTTTGAATACGGCACAAAAACTTCAGAGTATTCGGATACTTTTGAGCACTCTGTAAATTACTTTGACTTACTGCAAGATAAACACTAGCTATTTCTTGATAAAATACTTTTGAATATGGCGCCACAAGAAAATCAGAGCGTTTGCATACTTTTGAGCTCTCGGTAAAGTGGTTTGAAATACTGTAAGTTACACGCTTTCCGTAATTTTTGTATAAATACTTTTAAGATGCAAAAAAATTCAGAGCGTGCAGGTCCTTTTTAGCGCTCTGTAAAATGTGTGCTTGTGTGTGTGTGTGTGTGTGTGTGTGTGTGTGTGTGTGCGCTCCTATGAAAATATTTTTGATAAATAATTGAATACTGCCATCAAGCATTGTGATTAGCTGAAAAATATTTACTGCCCTGTTTCAATTTTCTTTACATTTACTCCCATCTGCCATCTTGCATTTTTATATTTCCTATCCTTCACTATCTTAGTATTTTTTTAATTTCCCCGCGTCCACCTTTTAATTTTTTAATTTCCCAGCATTTTTAATTTTTGAACTTCCCATCATTCTCTATCTTGATAACGTCATTGGAAACGAGTTCCTTCATACACTGTTCTCTGGCATATTTCATTTTGTTCTTAATTACTTCTCCCTTCGTAGATCGGGATCGATATGTAAGGAGAGTTCTCACCCGAATGAAATGCAATTAATGAAATAGAAACTTTTTTAATTTGTAATCCAGGGTCACAGAAAAATTCTGCATTGCCCATAGACAAAAGCATGTGCATTTATGAAAATGCTTACTCTCAATGAATCAATGAAATGTAGTTGTTGTGCTTTTACGCAGTTAGTAAGAAAAAAGATGCGTATGACAGGGAAAAAGACGATGTGAACTGCATTCGAAGAGCTGTTCTTCCCATGTTTTGCAAATCTGAGTTCTCTGAACGTTTGTGGAAGGCTTTCATCTTCTTTCAGTCGCTGCATTGTGTACAGTTCATCATATGCACTTTGTTAAGCACACTGTTTTGACTACTGTTTTAGCCCCTGATAAAAGCAGAAACTAAAATTGTTAGCACTTTCAGATAAGAGGTATAATCTCGATTTTTATAAAATGGAGAATCTCTTATAACCTCACACTCACCTATCAGTACTACGTGACATTCCGATGTGATGCGATCATCAGTCTGTACGCATGTCCTCTATAAATAGTGTGCATAATGTCTCAAGTGTATCTGCTTTGCGATATTACCGTGTATGGAGTAACGTCGCCTGTGCCGTTCATTACTAGAGACCGAAGGAAGAGGATGAAACTGTGTTGATAGAAATCCTACTCCTCTAAAAAGCACTTCTGTCGTCTTTTGCTTGCTTTTCTTCTGTTTTAACGAAAGCTTATTGCAGGTGTGCGTAGCTTTTTGTTAAGGTTCATCCTTACAGCCTTCATACCTTGTACCGTATTTGTTGACCAAAGGCCATATATCGAGATTCGAATGTATTCCGTAAATAGCGTTTTGGAATTCCTACATGTCATCTCTACGTTCACAGATCTGCAATTTTAACAATGCAAGCCATATATACCTAGTTCGTCCTCGGTATTCGGTTTTGATGTTGCTGGTTGAAAGCGTAAGGCGAATGTATTTCTTTTTCTGCATGCTACGAGTGAGTCTTTTTTTCTCAATATATTTGCTGTTCTATGTGTTTATTTGTGTGTCAATATTATCGTGTTGCGTTCAGTTTTATTAGCGTTGTTGTTAATGTTGTTTATCCTCTATGCTTAAGGTATACTGTAGTGTCTGTATTATTTATATGTGGTGATGGTCATATTACTTTTCAGTTTTTTTTTCTGTAATTGCGTCTTAATTCCATTAATAAGTCTCTGTACTACTTGGGTCTTATATAAATTGTTTTAACTGTGTGTTATATTGTTTCTATCTGTTTTTCACAGTTTTATCTACTAAATGTAAATTTATTGACCCTATTCACGCGCTAAGGGAGTTGCATGTCACATCGGAAGGTTCCCCACATTTTATCAACCGTGTTTACTTTCTTATATGACCCTCAGCAGACAATGAAATTTAGTCTGCCTTCGGGCGCCTTGCTGAGGATAGCGCTGGATTGCAACAACAGCGACGTGGGGATACTTCAGTCGGGACGCGGTTTAATTCACAGTCATCCGCAGTGAAACCTTGTAAGACTTGGCAATATGGACGGTATATTGCCCTTTTCTGTCACCATATCGAAGCAAAACCCATCTCGCTTTCCCTTTTTGTCTTTGTGCAGAGCCACCTTCAGACCTGACGCGCCCAAAAGTCAATGCTCTTGTAGGTGGTTAGAAGTGTGCTAATATGATTTAACTGAACCTGTTTCACTGTAAATATCGAATTTGTGATTAGCGTTATCTCAGTACTGTTTGAGCCTTTGTCGACGTAATAATTGTTTCATTGGTTCACAGCCGTCGTGTCGGATAATGTTGAATAAGCTCCCCGTTATCTTCAGATGCTTACTTGAGGTGTCGCTGCAGTGGCTCGCCAATATATACCCTGAACTCGGTGAAAAAGAGCAGGCGCCAAGGGGTTGGGCTGTAACGTAATCGGAGACGAATCATCGAGCACGGCGACATCCAATGCCCCAGCCGGAAGAAACAGGCCATGGTCTTCGCATGCGCGACGCGGAAGATACGCGACCGCCGAAGCGTTTTCCCTCGAAGTCTTCCGTGAAAAGGTTAGCTGCTATGGGAGACAAAGGGCAGACTCTTGGCGTCCAATTTAAATGTGCGGACTCCGATTCTCCGTCTGTGTTGACTCGAATTTTTTCATCTGCTTTCGATGATGCCTTAATATCGCCAGTGCTGGTTTCAATACCTTGCTGAGTTGAAACCCTGTGTGTCTATAATCCAGGACGTTACTTATACGTAATTCGAATGCTTCTCCCAGTACCTGGAAGTGTACGAAAGGATCTTTGTCTGTCGGTAATTCGTGCTTTGTTCCGTCTCAAGACAGTGTTCGACAACAGCAGACTTTTCTGGTTGATCCAATCTGGTGTGACGTCTATGTTCAGCTCACCTATCCTTAACAGTGCGACACGTCTGGCCAGTATACGATTTCCCAAATTGGCACGGGGTTTTATATATCCCTGGTCTCCTTAGACCTAGGTTGTCTTTAACGGAACCCAGCATAGCTTGCAATCGCGCTGGAGGCCGGAAGACGCATTTTATTTGATGTTTCTTGAACAGCCTACCAATCTTAAAGGACACGCCATCAACAGAGGATATAAAAACCATCCTCGTGGAGTTCTGCGTTTCTTCTAGCTGTTCTTGAGGTTTAGTGCATGTAGGTTGAGAAGCATCACGGATCTGTTTATCAGGGTTACCGCTTTGTACAAACACAGACCAAATATGGCTACGTTCTGCTGATAAGCTCCCTGCATCTGAGATAACTCTAGCCCTATGAACGAGAGTCCGTCATACGCCAGTGCGTTGAGATGGGTGATGGCAGCTCGTAGCTCGTAGATATAGGTCAGTGTGGTTTACGAAACACACTGTGATCCAAGGAACCGTCTTCTTTTCTGCGGACTAAGACACCTAAGAACTGGAGGTTTCCATTTATTTCTACTTCCATTTATTTCTACTTCCATATTGAAGCAAATGCTCGGATGGAAGGAGTTAAGGTGTTCCAGAAATGCAGGAAACGTTGCTGCTCTGTGTGGCCAAACTACAAAGGTGAAGTCAACGTATCTCGAGAAACATTTAGGTTTCAACACCGCTGAGATGTTTTTTCCTTTAAGTCTTCCGTAAAAAGGTTAGCTACTATGGGAGACAAAGGGCTACTCATAGCAATCCATAGTAAGCATCTGAAGATGACAAGCAGCTGTCTCCGCTAGAGAAACAAACTGTTGCGCGCTCTCGCATTTTTGATCACATGTCTAGACCGGCAAACTATACCGACATTATATAGCCTCTGCGGCCACCAAGAGGATGAAACAACAAGCCACGATGGCATAGGTGAGGGAAAACATCCGTTATACTATGCGAGAATTAGACAGTGTCTGCAGGAGCTTACTTTCATTGCATCTGGATATCTCTTCGCGTCTGTCAACGGGTTCCTGGGAACGGGTAGACAGTGCGCTACGTGTTCACTTTCACGATGTCCGTGAGCAAATGTAGTAAGAATTTTTTTGTTTTGTCCACGAATATTTTTTATGGGCTTCCTTATTCAGTGTGTGAGAGCGGGCGCGTGTGTGTGTGTGTGTGTGTGTGTGTGTGTGTGTGTGTGTGTGTGTGTCTGTTTGTGTGTGTGTTTGTGTGTCTGTGTGTGTGTGTGTGTGTGTGTGTGTGTGTGTGTGTCTGTTTGTGTGTGTGTGTGTGTGTGTGTGTGTGTGTGTGTGTGTGTCTGTTTGTGTGTGTGTGTGTGTGTGTGTGTGTGTGTGTGTGTGTGTGTGTCTGTCTGTTTGTATGTGTGTGTGTGTGTGTGTGTGTGTGTGTGTGTGTCTGTTTTTGTGTGTGTGTGTGTGTGTGTGTGTGTGTGTGTGTGTGTTTGTGTGTGTGTGTGTGTGTGTGTGTGTGTGTGTGTGTTTGTGTGTGTGTGTGTGTTTGTGTGTGTTATCTTTTTCTCTGCTACTTAATGTATCAGGCAAATAATATCGACCACATTTCTGCATCTAAGAATATACTGAGGTGATAAGTCATTGGTAATATCGAGGCGGACCTCCTATTGCTCGGTGTAGTGCAATAGCTCGGCGTGTCATGCACTGAACAAGCCGCTGAAAGTCCCCTGCGGAACTATTGAGATATGTTGCCTCTGTAGCCGTTCATAAATTGCGAAGGTGTTGCTGCTTCAGGATGTTTTACACGAACTGATGTTTCGATTATGTCATATAAATATATGATGGAATTCATGTCCGGAGATATGGGTGGCCAAATCATTCGCTCGAATTGTCCAGAATGTTCTTCAAAACAATCGCGAACAGCTGTGTTTGTGAACGCGAAGTCAATGAGTGGCTGCAGTTGGTCTCCAAGATGTCGAACATAAGCATTTCTAGTGAACGAACAGTTCACTAGGACCGGAGGGCCCAGTCCACTCCATTTAAACACAGCCAACACTATATGAGTTATTATAGCTTGCATAGTGCCTCGTTGACAACTTGGGTTCGTGGATTCGTGCGGTCTGCGCCACACTCGAACCCTACCATCAGCTCTTACCAACTGAAATCTGGACTCGTCTGACCAGGCCACATCCAACCAATTTGGTCGCGGGGCACTGCAGACTATGACGTGGTGTTAGCAGAGGCACTCGGGTCGGTCGTCTGCTGCCATAGGCTATTAACGCCAAATTTTGTCACACTGTCCTAACGGATGCGTTCATCGTACGTTCCACATTGATTCCTGCACTTATTCTAGGCAGTGTTGCTTGCCTGTTAGCACTGGCACTGAGGTAATGTCAGAAATTTGGTATTCTCGGCACACTTTTCACGCTGTTTATCTCGTAATACTGAATTCCCTAACGATTTCCGAAATGGAATGACCCATGCTTCTAGCTCCAACTACCATTCCACGTTCAGAGTCTGTTCATTCCCATCGTGTTTCTATAATCACGTCGGAAACAATTTCACATGAATTGCCTGAGAACAAATGACAGGTCCGCCAATGCACTGCCTTTTATACCTAGTGTACGCGACACTACCACCATCTGTATACACTCCTGGAAATGGAAAAAAGAACACATTGACACCGGTGTGTCAGACCCACCATACTTGCTCCGGACACTGCGAGAGGGCTGTACAAGCAATGATCACACGCACGGCACAGCGGACACACCAGGAACCGCGGTGTTGGCCGTCGAATGGCGCTAGCTGCGCAGCATTTGTGCACCGCCGCCGTCAGTGTCAGCCAGTTTGCCGTGGCATACGGAGCTCCATCGCAGTCTTTAACACTGGTAGCATGCCGCGACAGCGTGGACGTGAACCGTATGTGCAGTTGACGGACTTTGAGCGAGGGCGTATAGTGGGCATGCGGGAGGCCGGGTGGACGTACCGCCGAATTGCTCAACACGTGGGGCGTGAGGTCTCCACAGTACATCGATGTTGTCGCCAGTGGTCGGCGGAAGGTGCACGTGCCCGTCGACCTGGGACCGGACCGCAGTGACGCACGGATGCACGCCAAGACCGTAGGATCCTACGCAGTGCCGTAGGGGGCCGCACCGCCACTTCCCAGCAAATTAGGGACACTGTTACTCCTGGGGTAACGGCGAGGACCATTCACAACCGTCTCCATGAAGCTGGACTACGGTCCCGCACACCGTTAGGCCGTCTTCCGCTCACGCCCCAACATCGTGCAGCCCGCCTCCAGTGGTGTCGCGACAGGCGTGAATGGAGGGACGAATGGAGACGTGTCGTCTTCAGCGATGAGAGTCGCTTCTGCCTTGGTGCCAATGATGGTCGTATGCGTGTTTGGCGCCGTGCAGGTGAGCGCCACAATCAGGACTGCATACGACCGAGGCACACAGGGCCAACACCCGGCATCATGGTGTGGGGAGCGATCTCCTACACTGGCCGTACACCACTGGTGATCGTCGAGGGGACACTGAATAGTGCACGGTACATCCAAACCGTCATCGAACCCATCGTTCTACCATTCCTAGACCGGCAAGGGAACTTGCTGTTCCAACAGGACAATGCACGTCCGCATGTATCCCGTGCCACCCAACGTGCTCTAGAAGGTGTAAGTCAACTACCCTGGCCAGCAAGATCTCCGGATCTGTCCCCCATTGAGCATGTTTGGGACTGGATGAAGCGTCGTCTCACGCGGTCTGCACGTCCAGCACGAACGCTGGTCCAACTGAGGCGCCAGGTGGAAATGGCATGGCAAGCCGTTCCACAGGACTACATCCAGCATCTCTACGATCGTCTCCATGGGAGAATAGCAGCCTGCATTGCTGCGAAAGGTGGATATACACTGTACTAGTGCCGACATTGTGCATGCTCTGTTGCCTGTGTCTATGTGCCTGTGGTTCTGTCAGTGTGATCATGTGATGTATCTGACCCCAGGAATGTGTCAATAAAGTTTCCCCTTCCTGGGACAATGAATTCACGGTGTTCTTATTTCAATTTCCAGGAGTGTACGTGCATGACAATATCACTTGTCTTCTGCGACCTCAGTGTAATTTTGGAGCGTTTCTATGTCAGAAGCTGTCAGGCAGCGCGCTTACCATAGCGAATGCCGCGCTGCCGTCCTCGACGAGAGCCTCGCTGATCTCCTCCAGCTGTGCGGAGTGCTCCGGGCCGACGAGGCGGTTGTGCCGCTTGGCGGCGCCTCGGCGCGCCTCGCTGCGGGCCAGGTAGTTGACCAGCGCCAGCTGCAGCAGAGCGCCGAACACGAACGAGACGCACATCCCGAGCCACACCTCGACGGCCATGACGTAGTTGACGACGGGCAGCGACGCTCTGACGCCCGAGGTCTGGATGGTGATGGTGAGCACCGTGGTGACCACCAGGCACGTCCGTGCCGTGATGGCTCTCTGATCCAGCCAGAACGATAGCCACGACACTATCACCAGCATGAAAGTGGGAATGTAGATGTGCACCATGTAGTAACGGAACTCGCGTTTAAACACCAGTTCCACTTTAAGGCAGCTGTACTCGCCTGCAACATGGAGACAAACATCAGGTCATCCACATTTCCACCCACGTTCTGTAAATTACTGCAAAGTCTACACTGCCCGCCCAAAAAGGACAGAGACTGATTTTATATATGCCGTATATGCAACGTCAACGCTGAGTGACAGCTTTAACTAAAATCCGCAAACAACTGATTCCACCAGTCAGTGAAGTAATGTGTCAGCAAGCTAGTGTCACAACTTGGAGTGGAGCACCATCTATAAATGAAGATTTCAATTAATTCTGCATAATACACTGAAGCGCCATAGAAACTGGTATAGGAATGCGTATTCAAATACAGAGATATGTAAACAGGCACAATATAGCACTGCGATAGGCAACGCCTCTATAAAACAAGTGCCTGGCGCAGTTGTTATATCGGTTACTGCTGCTACAGTAGCAGGTTATCAACATTTAAGTGAGTCTGAAAGTGATGTTTTAGTCGGCGCACGAGCGATGGGAAACAGCACCTCCGAGTTAGCGATGAACTGGGGACTTTCCCGTGCGACCAATTCACGAGCGTGTCGTGAATATCAGGAATCTGGTAAAATATCAAATGTCCTACATTGCTGGTGCCGGAAAAAGATCCTGCAAGAACGGGACCAACGACGACTGAAGAGAATCGTTCAACGTGACAGAAGTGCAACCCTTGCTGCAGATTTCAGTGCTGGGCCATGAACAAGTGTCAGCGTGCGAACTATTCAACGAAACGTCATCGAAATGGGCTTACGGAGCAGAAGGTCCACTAGTGTATCCTTGATGACTACACGATACAAAGCTTTACGTCTCGCTTGGGACCGTCGGTCACTGGACAGTTGATGAGTGGAAACATATTTGCTGCTCGGACGGGTCTCGTCTCATATTGTATCGAATGGATGGACGTATACGGGTATGAAGACAACCTCATGAATCCATGGACTCTGCATGTCAGCAGAGCTGGTGCAGGCTCTGTGTGTTGTTGGACATGTGCAGTTGGAGTGATATGGGACCCCTGATACGTCTAGATACGACTTTGACAAGTAACACGTACGTAAGCATCTTGTCTGATCAGCTGCAGCCATTCATGTCCATTGTGCTTTCTGACGGACCTGGGCAATTCCAGCAGCACAATGTGACACCCCACATGTCCCATATTGCTACAGAGTGGCTCCAGAACACTCTTCTGATTTTAAACACTTCCGCTGCCCACCAAACTTCCCAGACATGAAAATTATTGAGCATATCTGGGATGCGTTCCAACGTGCTGTTCAGAAGTCTCCAACCCCACGTACTCTTACGGACTTATGGACAGCCTCGCAGGACTTATGGTGTCTGTTCCATCCAGAACTACTTCAGACGTTAATCGAGTCCACATAACGTCGTGTTGCAATGCTTCTGTGTGCTCACGGGGGCCCTATCGATATTAGGCACATGTACTAGTTGCTTTGACTCTTCCGTGTATTTTGAAGATGGAAAAATTATTTGCAATGTAAATCCGGCACACCTTCACTCCCGAACAAAAACGATGCATGGACGCCTTCGGCGACTTGTTCGAAATCCAAAACGTGAGCAATTATGAGTGACGAAACTTGGTGTTGTCAATACTAACGTATAGAAAAACGACAAATTGCAGAAATTGACATGAAGGGTAAACACTTTCGTGATCGAACCAACATTAGAGGCAATGGGTAGTATGAATAAATAATTGGCCAGGTGCGAGTAGGACTTGCGCACAGGGAGTTCCATATAAATTTGGAAATTTGTGGTATGGTATTGTGTGACCAAACTGCTGAGGTCATCGGCCCCTATGCTTACACACTACTTAATCTAACTGGAAATAACTTACGCTAAGGACAGCACACACTTCCACCCCTGAGGATGGACTCGAACTTCCGACGGGGGGAGCCGCGCAAACCGTGGCAAGGCCCCTCGACCGCTCGGCTACCCCGTGCAGCGGGAGTTCCATATCAGCCTAATTATGTATGCATGCGGTTCATGCATTCTGATATCGACGATCTCGACTGTTTTTTTCCTGTTATCGGTCCAAAGGATTCCCAGACTTACGAGAACGTTTTAATTTAAAGATTGAAATCGAATAACAAATGCGAAAAGAAATGTTTTTTTTTTGTGCGATGTAATTATAGATTAAAAATTTTCTGATTTTTCCTTATCTGTACAGTGGAATCTTTCTTCTTGCCGAGTTTCAGTATTTATACGTCAAAAGCAAGTACATTATATGTTTTGACAATTGAGTTTGCGAATATCAAATTACGTGACATAATGGCCATATCTCTAGGCTGCATTGACTTAGAAGATTCACATTTTTCGTCACACAGTAACAGCAGCCCTTAATATGTTACATGGATGTGTGTGATGTACTTAGGTTAGTTAAGTTTAAGTAGTTCTAAGTTCTATGGGACTAATGACCGCAGTAGTTAGGTCCCATAGTGCTCAGAGCCATTTGAACCAAGCCACATACCAGTCTTCTCCCACACCAGTCAGAAAAACTGGGTCTGATGAATAGCACGAAAATGTTTCCGTTTCAGCTTCTTTGAAACATCACCCGCGATTCTTTAATGATTTTCGGGAAGGAAGTTCACTAGCCAAATAGTATTTCTGTTGCTAAACCTGTATAAACTTCTACAGTAACTCTCTTCTGCATTTCTTTGGGCTGTGTGTACAGGGTGTTACAAAAATATACGGCCAAACTTTCAGGAAACATTCCTCACATACAAATAAATAAAAGATGTTATATGGACATGTGTCCGGAAACGCTTAATTTCCGTGTTAGAGCTCATTTTAGTTTCGTCAGTATGTACTGTACTTCCTCGATTCACCGCCAGTTGGCCCAATTGAAGGAAGGTAATGTTGACTTTGGTGCTTGTGTTGACATGCGACTCATTGCCCTACAGTAGTAGCATCAAGCACATCAGTACGTACCATCAACAGGTTAGTGTTCATCACGAACGTGGTTTTGCAGTCAGTGCAATGTTTGCAAATGCGGAGTTGGCAGATGGCCATTTGATGTATGGATTAGCAGGGGCAATAGCCGTGGCGCGGTACGTTTGTATCGAGACAGATTTCCAGAACGAAGGTGTCCCGACAGGAAGACGATCGAAGTAATTGATCGGCGTCTTAGGGAGCACGGAACATTCCAGCCTATGGCTCGCGACTGGGGCAGACCTAGAACGACGAGGACACCTGCAATGGACGAGGCAATTCTTCGTGCAGTTGACGATAACCCTAATGTCAGCGTCAGATAAGTTGCTGCTGTACAAGGTAACGTTGACCACGTCACTGTATGGAGAGTGCTACGGGAGAACCAGTTGTTCCGTACCATGTACAGCGTGTGCAGGCACTATCAGCAGCTGATTGGTCTCCATGGGTACACTTCTGCGAATGGTTCATCCAACAATGTGTCAATCCTCATTTCAGTGCAAATGTTCTCTTTACGGATGAGGCTTCATTCCAACGTGATCAAATTGTAAATTTTCACAATCAACATGTGTGGGCTGACGAGAATCCGCACGCAATTGTGCAATCACGTCATCAACACAGATTTTCTGTGAACGTTTGGGCAGGCATTGTTGGAGATGTCTTGATTGGGCCCCATGTTCTTCCACCTACGCTCTATGGAGCACGTTATCATGATTTCATACGGGATACTCTACCTGTGCTGCTAGAACATGTGCCTTTACAAGTACGACACAACATGTGGTTCATGCACGATGGAGCTTGTAACGGAACTGAAATGATGGTGGGCTGACAGTAATTTGGAGCCCGCGCGTCGAAAACGGGCGCGCTGGTGTGAGACTGCCAGGGAGTGCACCCTGATGCCATCTATTGGCGAAACTGGGAATTAGCGCTGTCTCAGACAATGCGCTAAGCTATCGGAGTCAAATGTATTCTTTTTCTTGGTAATTATAAGCTATTACTGTATGATTTAATGTTATAAGGCGCTAGTAGTAAATTATTATGACTGGTATGAACTCCAGGGTAATAAATATAAATATTCTTAAATACTAAATGATTTCGGTGAAAAGGTGGTAGGGGAACGCCCCCACTCTTGGTGATACGAGCGTAGCTAGAGGTAGCTGGAGACACAGGGACTGAACAATGAGATGGCCTGGGGAGTGTTGTCGTGAGCGGACGTGCGTAACTGTGCTCACGCAAAAGTGATTGTGCAACAGCGAAGAGGCGAATATCGTCGCCGTTTGTGGAGTGGAACGCGACGAATGGTTGTCGAAGCCGTCTCTATGCCACTGGGGCTGAGTGTAAGAGTTCTTGCGCCCAGATTTTATGGCGGACGTGCAGTAGCTTATACGAGTGCTACAGCTCGTAGTTCCAGCCGCCATTAAGGGCATGAGGCGTGAAGAGTTGCGTTAGCCACATGCATCCCACCACCAGCACCGACACGTCTACCCAAGGCAAGACTGCTTGAAATTGTTAAGTCGAACTTTGTATACATGTAAAAGGAGAATACCAGTTTTCTTTTGTGCAAGTGCAGAGGACAGAATATAGTAATGAGTAAAATTACGACGCATGTTTTTCATTGTAAAGTGTAGTAACCTGAAACATAGTGTAGTGAAATCAGACTGAGGCCACCATCGCCTCTTTCATTTACAGTTCTTCTGGTTGTAGGATACTTTAGCGTTTAAGAATGTAGAAAAGAGCAATGGTCACACCAGAATGAGTCGCCTATTTATAGTTACTTAAGATTTTCTGAGTAACCTTTCAAGTAAAGTCACTTAACTAATTCTATAGCAATTGTCCAAAGAGTAATATCCCAAAATCATTAAATAAGTTGAAGGGTAGAAGTTTGTTAACCTAAGTTGTTTAAATTGTCTTGGTGGTAATTACCAAGCCAACTCACAGAAATTGAGAGAGTATTTGCTTTGTAGAATCACCTAGAATGATCAGAAATAGTAATATTCAGAATTAAGTTTAAAATTCAACTCAAGCCGTTTCACTTTGAAACGAGCCAAAAAATTGATTTATTCTTTTGCTCCTTCAGAGCTGGCGACCGTAGTTATAAGTATTTTCAGGAGGATTCAACGGTAAGTCTGCTGCTCTCGTCGTGCTGATAGGATTATCTACTGCTGCTAGCAGTGGTGATTGGATACATAAGCTCACTACCAAGTTAAGTGGGTCAGGTAGGCAGTGTTACCGTGTGAACTGTAGGGCGCTGTAGACCGTGGATCGAACCCGTTCAATCGTCACAGCTCTTTGAGAAATAGTCCGGTTAGGAGTGTACTAATCCAATAGGTAAATACTGGCGAGTAACGGTCAAAAATGTATACGCAAGTGAATTTAGCAAGGTCCATGTAGCACCTAGTTAATGTGGTGTAATGGCGAGGGTAGGAGTGGAGTAAAAGTGAGCTGAGCTTGTGGCAGCTGTGCTGTCTTCAAAGATTAATAACGCCAGAATTCACTACTAACTCTTACCATTAGGGCTGAGCTATTTACGGTTAAAATACGTAGCAGTAAGCGCAAAGGCGTGACAGCTACAAGTCCGTATTGGCTTTATACATACGGAAGTAGGAAGCGGGTCATTCTGTCAGTGGAGGGGTTAAAACAACGGAGTCACTTGAGAACATACCCCATTTACTGATGGAAAGATTCGGAGGTTCGGTCGCAAGCTCCTGCACATTTCAGTCGAAGTGTTCGTACACTTCTCAACAACAGATTCGGTGACCGATGGATTGGTAGAGGCGGACCAATTCCATGGCCTCCACACTCTCCTGACCTCAACCCTCTTGACTTTCATTTATGGGGGCATTTGAAAGCTCTTGTCTACCCCGGTAGCAAATGTAGAGACTCTTCGTGCTCGTATTGTGGACGGCTGTGATACAATACGCCATTCTCCAGGGCTGCATCAGCGCATCAGGGATTCCATGCGACGGAGGGTGGATGCATGTATCCTCGCTACCGGAGGACATTTTGAACATTTCCTGTAACAAAGCGTTTGAAGTCACTCTGGTACGTTCTGTTGCTGTGTGTTTCCATTCCATGATTAATGTGATTTGAAGAGAAGTAATAAAATGAGCTCTAACATGGAAAGTAAGCGTTTCCGGACACATGTCCACATAACATATTTTCTTTCTTTGTGTGTGAGGAATGTTTCCTAAAAGTTCGGCCGTACCGTTTTGTAACACCCTGTATATGATTTTATTTCTTCCGAGCAACATAAATTCGGCCAGTTTCACTAGCAAAAGCTCGATAAAACTGAACCACAGCGGATCTTACTCAGCTCCTAGTATACTACAGTGCTCATTTCAAAAAACGGAGAATGCTTGTACTGATATGATATCGGAGAATGTTTTTCACGATGAGCAACTTCTCTCACTCTTTTACTCAAGCTAACAAGATTCTCAAGTGAGTATATTCTCCGTCTCGCTTTACTCATGCGAACCTGAGCGTGTTCTCCGAAATTCCGAGAACAAAGTACATTCTCCGTTTTATTCATAGGACCCCATGTGACGCGCTAGCTGAATAATTTCCCAAAGGAGGAGTTTCCTGTCAATTTCTCAATTTCACGTAGTTATATGAACATTCTGTCTGGTGTACTCAAGTGGGACGGAGGAACTTACATAGAACACCCAAACCATTAAAACCACCATGCTAACATTTCTCTATTCTTTTACGAATTCAATCTCGAAACTTTTTCGACTCACGGGGTATGGCAGAGCAACTTCCCATCGTGCCACTTATTAAGAGTCCTTCTCGTCCGAAGCGAGGAAGGAATAGCCGATTAAATGCCTCTGCGCCCGCTGTGAGTAGCCTGGTCTTCAAGGTCCAAATGGGACAAGTACGCAGGAGGCTGCGGTACATTCTGTGATACCTCCTGTAATATTAGCAGTTGGAACTTTTATAAGTAGGCTTCGTTTACGTTTGTCTTTAAGCGTCTGCCGCTTGACATTTATTCAGAGTTTTCTTGGCGCTTTCTCGTGATTCAAACATACTTGTGACCACTCGTGTTGCTCTGCTTTGTTTTCGCTTAATATCCTTTGTTAATCCCATTTGGTATGAGTTGCGCAATTTTATCGGTGGATGACACGAGTACTTTGTAAGCAATTTCCTTTTTCCTTGCTCACTGCATTTTCCCAGCCTCTTTCCAATGAACCAAAGTTTGCCACCTCCTTTACCTAGCCGATTATTGTTTCCTTTGTACCTGTAAATTGTTACAGCCAGGAACTTGAATAAGCTGACTCACTGATATTGTTATTCATTGGTATTGTAGTAGAACGATAATACTTTTCTTCGTTTTTCGAAGGACACAATTTCACGTTTCTAAATATGTAACGCAAGTTACTAATCTTTGCCTAAATTTTGAATATCTGAGCACCGTGTTTCGCATAGTAATTGATTACAGACAACGCCATCACCTGAGAAATTTACGAGTTAACTATTAATATTCTCTGTTAGTTCATTAAGGTGGCAAATGAACAACAAGGGTCAAAACGAACTTCCTTGGGCTACGTCTGAAGTCGCTCCTACTTCAACAATGGACCATGGCCAACGAGACTGTTTAAGATCCATGGGAAGAAATGCTTTTTCTAGAGATGAATGTGGCTGATTCGAAGTTAGGAGACCGTCTTCGCTTTTCAGTCGTATTCTCTATGTCTTCATGCTTCGCCTTCCCAATGAATATATTATACACTCCTGGAAATTGAAATAAGAACACCGTGAATTCATTGTCCCAAGAAGGGGAAACTTTATTGACACATTCCTGGGGTCAGATACATCACATGATCACACTGACAGAACCACAGGCACATAGACACAGGCAACAGAGCATGCACAATGTCGGCACTAGTACAGTGTATATCCACCTTTCGCAGCAATGCAGGCTGCTATTCTCCCATGGAGACGATCGTAGAGATGCTGGATGTAGTCCTGTGGAACGGCTTGCCATGCCATTTCCACCTGGCGCCTCAGTTGGACCAGCGTTCGTGCTGGACGTGCAGACCGCGTGAGACGACGCTTCATCCAGTCCCAAACATGCTCAATGGGGGACAGATCCAGAGATCTTGCTGGCCAGGGTAGTTGACTTACACCTTCTAGAGCACGTTGGGCGTTGGGTGGCACGGGATACATGCGGACGTGCATTGTCCTGTTGGAACAGCAAGTTCCCTTACCGGTCTAGGAATGGTAGAACGATGGGTTCGATGACGGTTTGGATGTACCGTGCACTATTCAGTGTCCCCTCGACGATCACCAGTGGTGTACGGCCAGTGTAGGAGATCGCTCCCCACACCATGATGCCGGGTGTTGGCCCTGTGTGCCTCGGTCGTATGCAGTCCTGATTGTGGCGCTCACCTGCACGGCGCCAAACACGCATACGACCATCATTGGCACCAAGGCAGAAGCGACTGTCATCGCTGAAGACGACACGTCTCCATTCGTCCCTCCATTCACGCCTGTCGCGACACCACTGGAGGCGGGCTGCACGATGTTGGGGCGTGAGCGGAAGACGGCCTAACGGTGTGCGGGACCGTAGCCCAGCTTCATGGAGACGGTTGCGAATGGTCCTCGCCGATACCCCAGGAGCAACAGTGTCCCTAATTTGCTGGGAAGTGGCGGTGCGGTCCCCTACGGCACTGCGTAGGATCCTACGGTCTTGGCGTGCATCCATGCGTCGCTGCGGTCCGGTCCCAGGTCGACGGGCACGTGCACCTTCCGCCGACCACTAGCGACAACATCGATGTACTGTGGAGACCTCACGCCCCACGTGTTGAGCAATTCGGCGGTACGTCCACCCGGCCTCCCGCATGCCCACTATACGCCCTCGCTCGAAGTCCGTCAACTGCACATACGGTTCACGTCCACGCTGTCGTGGCATGCTACCAGTGTTAAAGACTGCGATGGAGCTCCGCATGCCACGGCAAACTGGCTGACACTGACGGCGGCGGTGCACAAATGCTGCGCAGCTAGCGCCATTCGACGGCCAACACCGCGGTTCCTGGTGTGTCCGCTGTGCCGTGCGTGTGATCATTGCTTGTACAGCCCTCTCGCAGTGTCCGGAGCATGTATGGTGGGTCTGACACACCGGTGTCAATGTGTTCTTTTTTCCATTTCCAGGAGTGTATTTAGTGCAGCATCCCGAGGTAACCTAAAGGCTTCCAAACAGATGAGGCGTCATCAGAGCAAAAATTTCTATTTGCTCGAATTCCCTAAGCACCTTATAATACCCATATAGCATTACTGCAGATGTACCCACCTGGAAAATGATTCAGTCATTATAAGATACATTTTATCTTCTTGAAAAGCATGGGAAATATGTAGTACTATGTTGGGTACGACGACATATGGTAGTTTGGGGAAACGAGAAAGCAAACCAAGCAAACTTGGCGTCTTCCAAGCAGCGTTGCTGACTCGATGTTCCATTTTTTAATGTCCCAATCTCTTCACGCCATTGTACCTTCCATTATTAACAAGCGAGGACTTCGGCGCACACCGTCATACATGGTGATGTGAAATGGACGATGCACATAGAACCCAAATATTAGGAGCCACAGCTGGCAATCTAAAAGTTCCGAGCAATTATTCAGCGACAACTACTATTTCGTCACTAAGAAGAAGATCAATTATCAATGTTACACTTTTCTCCCCTTTTCTTCTGCCTGACAACAACTGAGACTTTATAACTTATACGGTAGGCTCACGTCGCTTTCAAAATCAGTCTGAATATTTACTGGGAAAATACAGAAACAAACAAAAATAAGATTAAAAGAAATGCATTGTTGTGAGTACAGTTCAACCATGAAATACGTATTACATAGCTTAGAGGGACTGTGGAATGTTCAACAGCTATAGCTCGACGTCTCCTGTATTAATGTGGTATAGGAATCATCAGAAGTTAGATAATTACTAGAAATACAGAAGTATTAACGCCGACGTGAAGAAGATTTTGGAAAAAGGAACTAGGACGTAATGGAAGGCACAGTGCACCCCGCTTAGAAATAGATGCGACACGAATGTATCGAAGAAATTGAAAGTTTCCCTGTAAATAACTGAGCTCAACTACAAAAGCTGTTAATTTTGCATGATTGAAAAAAACTTTGTAGATAAAATTGCGCCACCAGCTATGCCAGATAAATCATAGTTACTATCAGACAATAATACGTGAAGAACCATTTTCAATTCTTTCTACGGAAAAGGAAATACAGAAAACAATTCATTCATTGAACTCCAGTACGACTCCTGCCTTTGACAATATACGCTAGCCAATGTTCAGCTATTTAGCTTAGAAAGCCATCATTTTCTTATTGCAAATAGTGAATAAATTATCGTCCAGGAAACCCAGATAAAGTTGAACCACACATGTTATTATTCCTGTACTGAAGCCCAACAAATCCTTCAACTGTTGAATCTTATTGACCAACAGCACTATCATCCTATATAGTGAAAACGCTGAATATAATGACAAAGAAAAAGCTTTAACACTGATTGGAGTCAAGAAAACATCTGCCAAAGTCTCAAATTAACTTCAGGAGAAAAAAGCAAAAATAGATAATTTATTAACATACTTAAAGGTTGTGAACGAAAAGAAACATTAATTGATGAGTTTTGGATATATGTAAGATATATGACAAAGAGCAAATAAATATTTCTCAGAATTAGGAAAGGCTTAGCAAACAATAGTGTTCATACAAGGGATCTGAAATTTCACAGCAGAAAGAAAACAGCTACTTAGCTCGATAGAGAAAATCATTGGTCTGAGGTTAGCAAATATTCGCCGATCAATCTCGTACAGAAGATGTAGAATACGAATATCTCGGTTAAAAGAAGACACCTCAGTTTATATTTCAGAATCAGACACTATTCTCAAATGAGTTCTTTTCGCAGAGCAACGGCAATCGTAACAGGTCGACTTCCCACTAAATGAATAAAACCCCAACAATGGTTTAACTAATGATGTTTTATTGTTTACGATCGGTTTCGGAATAAAGTAATTCTATCTTCTGGTATATACTGTTGCGATGGAAACAGTATGTTACAATTATGGATATGCAGTAATTCAAAAATGAGTTCTACCCCATGGACCATGGATCTTTCCGTTGGTGGGGTATCTTGCGCGCCTCAGCGATACGGATAGCCGATACGGATAGCGGTGCAACCGCAGCGGGAGAGTATCTGTTGAGAGACCAGACAAATGTGTGCCTCCTGAAGAGGGCAGCAGCCTCTTCAGTAGTTGCAATGGCAACAATCTAGATTGTTGACTGATATGTCATTTTAGCATCAACCAAAGCGACCTCGTTGTGTTGCAACTGCGAACGCCTGACAGCAAGGGAAAAGCTCAGCCGTAATTTTTCCCGATGTCGTGCAGCTCTACTATATGGGTAGTAGTAGGCGAGTTTTGTTAACTGGGCAGCGAAATACCTGATTATGGCTGAAGTAGAGAGGATATTAAATGAAGACTCGCAATGGCAATAGAGGGGTTTCTGAAGATGAGAAAACTGTTAATATCGAATATAAATTTAAGTGTTAGAAAGTCTCTTCTGAAAGTATTGAAAGTATTTGTATAAAGTGTAGCCATGTATGGAAGTGAAACGTGAACGATAACCATTTCAGACAAGAAGAGAATGGAAGCCATTGAAATGTGTTGCTACAGAAGAACACTGACGAGTAAGTGGGTAGATCGCGTAACTAATGAGGTGGTACTAAACAGAACAGGGGAGAAAAGAAACTTGTGGCACAATCTGACTAGAAGAAGGGATCAGTTGATAGGACACATTTTGAGACATGAAGCGATCACCAATTACTATTGAATGGAAGTGTGGAAGGTAAAATTTGTAGAGAGAGATCAAGAGATGAATGTTGTTTTGAAATGATAATTAAACCAAGACCCTACGCTGTCGACAGGCGTTGATACACATTAAGGAGGAGAGTTGAAAATGTGTGCCCCTATCGGAACTCGAACCCGGGATCCCCTGCTTAAATAGCCGACGCTCTATCCATCCGAGGGCACAGAGGATAGTGCGACTGCAGGGACTCATCCATTGCACGCTCCCCGTGAGGCCCACTTTCCCAACTTAATGTCCACACACTACATTCGTAGTGCCCCTGCCCATTACACTCATTAATCGCGGCAGACAATCTGACAGAGACCCATAAGAGTTCGGGCAATACGTGTGCATCCGCACAGAAGAAGGTCAATGGGCGGTTAGCCTTAACTGTATGACGATGGTATGTTGTTTTTGTGATTCGATGCAGCTATCCATGCTACTCTACCCCATGCAAGTCTCTTCATCGCCGAGTAACTACAGCAACCTACATCCTTCTGGATCTGCTTTCTGCATGTATTCATCTCTTGTTCTCCCTCTACGATTTTTACGCTCCACGATTTCCTCCAGTACTAAACTGGTGATTCCTTGATGCCTCAGAATGTGTCATACCAACCGATTCCTTCTTCTATTCAGATTGTGCCACAAATTTCTCTTCTCCCCACCTCTACTCAGTACCTACTCATTGTTTACGTGATCTATCCACCGAATCTTCAGCATTCTTCTGTAGAACTACAATTCAAAAGCTTCTGTTCTCTTCTTGTCTAAATTGTTTGTCGCCACGTTTTACTTCCATACACTCCATACGAATACTTTCTGAAAGGACTTCCTGACACCTAAATCTATACCCGATGTTACAAATTTTTCTTCGTCAGAAACACACTTCTTACCATTGACAGCCTACATTTCACATCCTCCCTACTTTTACTATCGTGCTTCCCAAGTAGTAAAACTCATCTACTATTTCAAGTGTCGCGTTTCCTAATCTAATTCTCTCGGCATTATCTTATTTAATTCGACTTCATTCCATTATCCTCGATTTGCATTTGTTGATGTTCATCTTGTATCCTCCTATCAAGACACTGTCCATTCCGTTAAGCTGCTGTTACAAACCCTTTACTGTATCTGACAGAATTACAATGTCGCCGGAAAACCTCAAAGTTTTTATTTCTTCTCCATGGATTTTAATTTCCACTCCAATTTTTCTTTTGTTTCCTTTACTGCTTGGTCAATATACAGATTCAACAACACCCGGGATAGGCCACAACCCTGTCTCACTCTCTTCTTAACCACTGCTTCCCTTTCATGCTCCTCGGCTTTTATAACTGTCGTCTGGTTTCTGTACAAATTGTAAATAGCCTTTCGCTCCCTGTATTTTACCCCTGCCACCTTTAGAATTTGAAAGAGAGAATTCCAGTCTACAAATGCTATAAACGAAGATTTGCCTTTCCTTAACCTATCTTCTATGAGAAGTCGTAGGGTCAGTATTGCCTCCCGTGTTTCTACATTTCCCCTGAATCCAAACTGATCTTCCTCCAGGTCGGCGTCTGTCAGTTTTTCCATACTTCTGTAAAGGATTCGTGTTATTATTTTGCAACCGTGACTTATCAAACTAATAGTTCAATAATTTTCACGCTTGTCACCACCTGCTTTCTTTGGCATTGGAATCATTATATTCTTCTTGAAGTCTGAGGGTATTTCGCCTGTCTCATACATCTTGCTCACCAGATGGCTGACTCTCCCAAGGCTATCAGCACCTCTAACGAAATGTTGTCTACTGCCGGGGCCTTGTTTCGACGCAAGTCTTTCCGTGCTTTGCCAAATTCTTCACGCAGTATCATATCTCCCTTCTCATCTTCATGTACTTCCTCTTCCAGTTCCATAATATTGCCCTCAAGTACATCTCCTTGTGTAGATCCTCTATACACTCCTTCCACCTTTCTGCTTTCCCTTCTTTGCACAGGACTGATATTCCATCTGAGCTCTTGTTATTCATACAGATGGTTCTCTCTTCTCCAAAGATCTCTTTAATTTTTCTGCAGGCAGGCTCTATCTTACCCTTACTGACATATGCTTCTACATCCTTACATTTCTTCTCTAGCCATTCCTGCAAATCCATTTTGCACTTCCTGTCGATCTCATTTTTTAGACGTTTATATTCCCTTTCGTCTGCTTCATTTAGTGCGTTTTTATATTTTCTCCTTTTCTACTTGTTACCCAAGGATTTCTACTAGCCCTACTTGAACCTCTGCTGCCTCCACTACTTCATTTGTTAAAGCTACCCATTTTTCCTCTACTGTGTTCCTTTCGCCTATTCCTGTAAATCGTTTCCTAAAGCTCCGTCTGAAACTCTATACAACACCTGGTTCTTTCAGTTTATCCAGGTCCCATCTCCTAAAATTCCCACCTTTTTCCATTACTTCAGTTTTAATCTGCATAACCAATAAATTGTAGTCAGAGTCCACATCTTCCCCTGGAAATATCTTACAATTTAGAACCTGGTTTCGAAATCTATGTCTTACGATTATAATTCAATGTGAAACCTTCCGGCGTCTCCAGGTCTCTTCCACGTACACCACCTTCTTTCATGATTCTTAAACCAAATGTTAGCTGTGATTAAATTATGCTCTGTGCAAAATTCTACCAGGCAAGTTCCTCTTTCATTCGTTTCCCCAGTCTGTATTCACCTACTAATTTTCCTTCTCTTTCTTTTCCTACTGTCGAATTCCAGTCCCCCATGATTATTAAATTTTCGTCTCCCTTAACTATCTAAATAATTTCTTTAACTCATCATACATTTCCTCAATCTGCTCCTCATTTGTGGAGCTAGTTCGAATATGAATTGGACTTCTGTGGTGGGTGTGAGCTTCATGTCTATCTTGGCTATAATAATACGATCACTACGCTGTTCATAGAAGCTTATCCGTCTTCCTATTTTTTTATTCATTATTAAACCTACTATTGCATTACTCCTATTTGATATTGTAACTCTGTATTCAACTGACAAGAAGTCCTTTTCCTCTATCATCGAATTTCACTAATTCCCACTGTATCTACCTTCAACCTATCCATTTCCCTTTTAAAATTTTCCAACGTACCTGCCCGATTAAGGGATCTGACATTCCACACTCCGATCCATAGAACGCCAGTTTTGTTTCTCCTGACAACGACGTCCTCCTGAGTGATGAATACAATGAGCATATTCAGAAGGATGTGGGTTGCAGTAATTATTCGAAGACGAAGAAGCTTGCACAAGATAGAGTAGCATGGATAGCTGCATCAAACTAGTCTTCGGACTGAAGACCATATAAACAACAACAAACTGATGACCGGCCATTACTCACATAAAGCGAAAAAGTAATTAAGTTATCTTCAACCCCACACTGTCTGTTGAATAATGTTCCGTAGCCCAGTTTGTAAACAGCAAACCTAAGGAGTTATCAAAATAAGAAAATCCGTTACAAAACCATTATCCAATTACACTGAAGAGCCAAAGAAACTGGTGCACCTCCGTAATATCGTGTAGGGAACCCGCGTGCACGCAGTAGTGCCGCAACACGACGTAACATCGACTCGACTAATGTCTGATGTAGTGCTGGATGAAACTGACACCATGAATCTTGCAAGGCTGTCCATAAATCCTTAACAGTACTAGGGGGTGGAGTTCTCTTTTGAACAGCACGTTGCAAGGCATCCTAGATACGCTCAATAACATTCAAGTCTGGCTTGTTCGGTGGCCAGTAGAAGTGTTTAAACTCAAAAGAGTGTTCCTGGAGCTACTCTGTAGCAATTCTGGATGTGTGGGGGGTCGCATTGTCCTGTTTGAATTGTCCAAGTCCTTCGGAAAGGAAAATGGACATGAATGGATGCAAGTGATCAGACAGGATGCTTACATACTTGTCACCTGTCAGAGTCGTATCTAGACGTATCATGGATCCAATATCACTCCAACTGCACACGCCCCACATCATTACAGAACCTCCACCAGCTTGAACCGTCCCCTGCTGACATGCAGGGTCCATGGATTCATGAGGTTGTCTCTATAACCGTACAAGTCCATCCGCTCGTCACAATTTGAAACGAGACTTGTCCGACCAGGCCACATGTTGGAAATGAAATGGAAATGAGCGTTTGGCGTCATTGGCCGGGAGGCCCCTCGCGGGGCAGGTCCGGCCGCCATATCGCAGGTCTTATTACATTCGGCGCCACATTGGGCGACCTGCACGCCGGATGGGGATGAAATGATGATGAACACAACACAACACCCAGTCCCTGAGCGGAGAAAATCTCCGACCCAGCCGGGAATCGAACCCGGGCCCAGAGGACGGCAATCCGTCACGCTGACCACTCAGCTACTGGGGCGGACGGGCCACATGTTTCCGGACATCAACAGTCCAATGTCGGTGTTGACGGGTCCAGGCGAGGCGTAAAGCTTTGTGTTGCGCAGTCATCAAGGGTACACGAGTAGGCCTTCTGCTCCGAAATCCCCTATCAATGATGTTTCGTTGAATTGTTCTCACGCTGACAGTTGTTGAGGGTTCCCAGCATTGAAATCTGCTGCAATTTGCGGAAGCGTTGCACTTCTGTCACGCTGAACGATTCTGTTCAGTCGTCGATGGTCCCGTTCTTGCAGGATCTCTTTCTGGCTTCAGTGATGTCGAAGATACGATGTTTTACAGGATTCCTGATATTCACGGTACACTCGTGAAATGGTCGTACGGGAAAATCTCCACTTCATCGCTACCTCGGAGATATTGTCTCCCATCACTCATGCGCTGACTGTAACACCATGTTCAAACTCACTTAAATCTTGATATCCTGCCATTGTAGCAGCAGTAACAGATCTGACAACTGCGCCAGACACTTGTTGTCTTATAAATGTGTTGCAGACCGCAGCGTAGTATTATGCCTGTTTACATATCTCTTTGTTTATATACGTATGCCAATAGCAGTTTTTCTGCCGCTTCAGTCTATATCTAGATGTACAGGTTCGCTTCCTCCCTAGTGTATAGAGTATCCATACTGTTTGATTTGGTTTCCCGTCTCGCGGATTTAAACCTTTCACCAACCATAGCTACATGCAACAACGTCATTTGCGTCATGTGTGGCGTCTCTCCCCTCAGCTCTCTACTTTTTTCCTGTTGGTACGACCTGAAGAGCAAGACGATGGTTGCTGTCGGGATCCCATGTGTGTTTCGCTTATTGTGTGTTCCTTTTCCTCTTTTCAATATTTCTTAGGTGTTTCGTGATTCTGCAGACATTGGTTTTCTAATGGATTGTTACATTTTCGGAGTAAGCAAAATTATATAGGATACACTCAAAAATAAAATTACCCTACACAGAATTTCATAGCATCATGAAACGTCATACTAATTTCTTTTGGCCATAAGACTGGAATTAAAAGGCAGTCACTACGTAGCAGTTATGAGATACCACCGAAACCTAGGTTCCACAAAACCAACAACAGCAGAAGAAGCATCTCCAGTTTAATGAGGATGAGGCTAAACTACTGGAATTTTCCAAGCCATTTTTACCCCCTTCTTCCGCCTAAAACACATTTTTAGTATGAGTGTGGGAAGAAGCAACTGTCAGTGTCAAACACTTTGCTATTTGCTTGCCGTCTACAAAGAATTCCGCAGGTAAACACAATGAAGAATCTGATAACGGAAGATGTACCTTTCCTTGTATCCATCAGCACTTTCTTTCGATTAGGAGTTGTTGCCATCTTTGATCTAGTGAAAAAATATGTGAACAAATCGAATTTACTCATTTAGTGCACGTTCAAAATAATAACACTAACGATATGCATAGATAGAAAATAATGTAACATCAGTTAATGAATGGTTATGATTGCAGTGTTTACATTGTAATATGATACTTCAGCAATAATTATTCTGTTGCTATAGAGAAATTTGTTTTTAAATGCACTTTGCCATTACATAACCTGTGTCTTAATTAATATAGTAATCTCAACGTGTGTTTTGTGTAATGTGTACACACAAGATGGTTGTAACGTCAAGAGGTCGAAACTAATGAAGAACCAAACAAATCAAAATCAAAATTATATTCCGCCGTTGTCTCGAGCTTGAGTCAAAGAGCGTTCCGTCAATGGGGTCTTGAATAGGATCACAGTTCACTCTAAATCAGGCGGTAGTGAACATGTCCCATCCATTTCAACTAACTCCAACGATAGTGGCAGGGGAGGTGGAGGAAATAACGTATTGCGAGAGAAATACAAAATATATGAATACATAATCGAGAGGATAGTGGCCTACTGTTGACGGAGGCACTAACTACACTGAGGTGACAAAATTCATGGGATACCTCCCAGTATCGTGTCGGACCTTCTTTTGCCTGGAGTAGTGCAGCAACTCGACCTGCAAAGGGCTCAGCAAGTCGTTAGAAGAGCCCTGCAGAAATATTGAGCCATGCTCCCTGTATAGCGTTGTTCGTGGTGAGAAGCAATGCCTGAAATTCTGTATCGTCAGCACACTCCTCACACTATGGATCTCGGATTATTGAATTCCTTATCGACTTCCGAAATGGAATGCCCTTCCGTCTAGTTCTAGCTACCCTTCTGTGTTCAGAGTCTGACGTCGGAAATCTTTTCACATGGATCACCTGAGTGCAGTGACAGCTCCGCCAGTCCACTGCCCTTTTATAGCCTGTGCACGTGATACTAATGTTATCTGTATATATGCATATCGCTGTCCTATGTCTTTGGCACCTCGGTGTATCAGTTTATATGCTCGACCAGATTTAATTAGAATTCATAAGCGTTTATGGGAACTAGAGACCTCAAATATAACAGAAAAATGAAGGAAACAAAAAATAGAAATATTTACTTTATTCGTAACTAATGAGCATTGTCTTAAGGAATGGAAATTGGAAATTTGTGGTAATTCCTATGGGACCAAACTGCTGAGGTCTTCGGTCCCTAGGCTTACACACTACTTAATCTAACTTACACTGACTTACGCTAAGGGCAACACACACACTCATGCCACAAGGAGGGCTCCAACCTCAGACGGGGGCAGCCGCGCGAACCGTGACAAGGCGCCCGAGACCACGCGGCTCTAAAGGAATAAGAACTCCACTCTTTCCTACAACTGTTTGTATTTGTCTTGTTCGAACTGTATATAAGGAAAGGAAGACTAAACATCTGGAAGGATAACTTATAACAGAGGTTGGCAAACAAGGAATCCAGAGAAAAAGAACTGTCAGACGAGGGGATCAAGTAAAGAGGATCAGAATCATGTGAATACGAACTCTGTTTATAAAGGACAAAACAGTGCAGTTAGCTTAAAATAGTGAGAACATATTTCTTTGTGAGATCCATAAACGGAAAATGTGACTTATGATAAGGTTGCGAGAAGCATTAATGCTAAATATTTCTCTAAAGTCGGTCCATATTTTTCAGTACTTAGAAGGCAAAGAATACGGTGATACCTGTGTTTGTCCTGGCGTGGCAGTAATCAGTAACGAACTTCTCTAGCGTGAAGCGTGGAAGGCGTAGGTTCTTGACCACCTGCACCGGGTCGCCATCTTTCCACATGAACACCAGGTCATCAGTCGTCCAACCATCTGCAAACCGCACAATCTGCAGCAGCTCTCTCCTAATGTATGCTCAAAATTTTCAGCATTATAATAACCAAACAGAAAAATATATCACTAAGTGGCATAAGCAACTTCGTTTTTCTTTTATAACGAGTAAATGTATAACTATATTACGAATGTCCTTCTCGGTGCATTACGTATTGTTAAGGTTGAAGCCATTTGTTGACACTGCGTATTACAATTTTTGAGCCTCCAAAACCACTCTCATCAGCGTGAGGTTTTACAATACTTTGTTAAAACATTTTTCTTTACAAACAAACTTGGGATACTGGACTCGCTATTTTCATAACCATCTCTATACGGGCTAACTTATGGATAATGCGCCAGAACTGGTTACTGCAACAGCAGGTTCGAATTCTGCCTCGGGCATGGATGTGTGTGATGTCCTTAGGTTAGTTAGGTTTAATTAGTTCTAAGTTCTAGTCGACTGATGACCTCAGAAGTTAAGTCGCATAGTGCTCAGAGCCATTTGAACCATTTTGCTCATTAATGTTCATGCCTGGCGAGTTTGGTGGCCAGCGGAAGTGTTTAAACTCGAGAATGTTCCTGGAGCCACTCTGTAGCAATTCTGGATGTGTTGGGGGTCGCATTGTCGTACTGGAATTATCCAAGTCCTTCGGAATGCACAATGGACATGAATGGGTGCAGGTGATCGGACAGGATATTTACGTACGTGCCACCTGTCATAGTCGTATCTAGATCTATCAGGGTCCCATATCATTCCAACGCCTCACGCCATTACAGGGCCTCCACCAGCTTGAACGGTCCTCTGTTGACATGAAAGGTTCATGGACTCAAGAGATTGTCTCCATACCCGTATAAGTCAATCCGCTCGAAACAATCTGAAACGAGACTTGTCCGACCAGGCAACATGTTTCCAGTCATCAACAGTCCAAAGTCAGTGTCGACGGGCCCATGCGCGACGTAAAGCTTTGTGTCGCGCAAAAAATGGTTCACATGGCTCTGAGCACTGTGGGACTTAACTTCTGAGGTCATCCGTCCCCTAGAACTTAGAACTACTTAAACCTAACTAACCTAAGGACATCACACACATCCATGCCCGAGGCAAGATTCGAACCTGCGACCGTAACGGCCGCGCGTTTCCAGACTGTAGCGCCTAGAGCCGCTCGGCCACCCCGGCCGGCTTTGTCGTGCAGTCATCAAGGGTCCACGAGTTGGCCTTCAGCTCCGAAAGCCCATATCAATAATGTTTCGATGAATAGTTCGCACGCTGACACTTACTGACGGCACAGCATTGAAATCTGCAGTAATTTGCGGAAGGGTTGCACTTAAGTCACGTTGAACGATGTTCTTCAGTCGTCGTTGGTCCCGTTCTTGCAGGATCTTTTTCCAGCCGCAGCGATGTCGGAGATTTGATGTTTTACCGGATTTGTGATATTTATGCTAAACTCGTGAAACTGTCGTACTGAAAAATCCCTACTTCCTCGCTTCCTCGGATATGCTGTGTCCCATCGCTCGTGCGCAGACTAAAACACCACGATCAAACTCACTTAAATCTTGATATCCTGCCATTGTAGCAGCAGTAAGTGATCTAACAACTGCGCCAGACACATGTCGTCTTATATAGGGGTTTCCGAAGTCAGCGCCGTATTCCGGTTATTTACATATCTGTGTATTTGAATACCAATCCCTAAATCAGTTTCTTTGGCGCTGCAGTGTATATGTTACGTGACAATTTAATATCTATGTTATACTGTTATCAAGTTTGCCTAGACGTAGGTACCAGTATGTAATCTATCCAGTATGGCAGGTATGTTACTTATGTGAATGATCTCATCATCACTGTATTCGCAGATTACTCGAAAAACGCAATGAGAGCCGAAATAGATCTATCGCGAAATAAAGATGATAATTACGTTCCATCTGTTCTGGATCTTCTTTATAATAATATCATTATCTAAGATATACCACGCTGCAGGCTCAAATGAAAAAATATTTTGAGTACAACTGCAGTAACAATGACACGGCGGAAGGCGGAGCCAGTGTAGGAGCTGCGGATAGGTGGGATAGCCGAGGTTAGTTTTCAGTCATTTTGGTGCAAGTAGAACTATTATTTATCGATTATACAGGGTGAACATTAATAAATCCGACAAACTGTGGGGACGGGTTCCTGGCTGGAAATGGAGGAGAAAACGTCCTATGAACGTGTGTACGGGAATGTATCGCTGCCACGGTAGATGGCGCTGACGAATGACAGTTCCTCTGATCATGTACCATTTGTTCCTTGTGTGTTGCAGGCTGTGTGATTGACGCAGCGTAGTGTAAGCAGTAGAATTGCCCGGTGTTCATGTCGGGAACAAGCCGAGATGGTGTTCGTGTACGGCCAAGCAGATGGGAACGGCCGAGAGGCAGTACGGCTATACCAAAACAAGTACCCTCACCGACACCAACCACATCACCTACATTTCAAGACCTTTTTGGGTGTTTGTGTGACCACATAATTGTACTTTGGGTTGCAACACGTTGGTGGACTACTTGCCTGGAGCTTGTACTAGGGTTCGTCTCAGTATTCCATAGAACCTGATTCTCGAAATCTAGTGTACGGACGGTCCGCCACCTCCATGCACGTTCGTCTATCTAAAGGACCCATGATCACACAAACGCCCAAAAAGAGCTTGAAATGTTGTGTGGTGTGGTTTGTGTCTGTGAAAGTAGTTGTTTTGGCGTAGCCGTGCTGTCTCTCGACCGTTTCCATCTGTTTCGCAGTACACAAACACGATCTCGACTTGTTTCCGACGTGGATACTGGACCTTTTACTGCTTACAGCACGCTGCGTCAATCACACAGCCTGCAATACACAAGGAACAGACGGCACGTGGTCAGAGGAGCTGTCATTCTTCAGCGCCATCTACCGTGCCAACGATGGATTTCCGGACACATGTTCATGGGGCCCTTTTTTCCTCCGTTTCCAGTCAGGAATCCGTCCCTAGCAGTTTGTCGGTTTTATTAATGTTCGCCCTGAATATGGTGTAGTATCCTGTCAGCTGCACCGAACAAATTAGTAACAAATGTATCACAGTGGCGACAAATATTAGATGAGGATACCAAGTGCTACCGTATCAACAGCAGTGCTGTGTACTGAATGTAGACTCGACACTCACAGCTGGCCATCCTGATGGAGCACACCTGTCGATCGTGTGGGTACAGCCTCAGGTCCATGGGACACGAGAGTGTCATTGAGATTCTGCAACAAACAAGGAAATTATGTTATAATCGTAGGTCATTTACAAAAAAATGCATTGTGTAACTGTGACTGTAAGATAAGAACCCAGTGAACGAATTTATGAAACTGTAAGTTATCATCCCAGTAGTCCAAAAACAAGTGCGGGCGTAAAATTGTTTGTGCAAGCGTGGAAGTCTCTTCTTTCTTTTATATTTCATTAGCGTTCCTTTGTTAACCACAACCTCGTTTACTTTTTGGAGATCCTAGAAACCGGCCACTCAGTGCAGCATAGTATGTATAAAAACCGCTGATAACCTCGCCATTGAGCACCCATAAACCACACACTCACCTTCATATAAATACGAGCATTTTCCTGAGTGGTTTCCTCAACGCGATAGGGAATTATGAATATTATGCCACTGTTATCCCACATTTCACACCTGATTTTCAGTTCACGAAGACATATTCAGCTAGCAATTGATTGTCGGCGATGTTGATAAAAATGGGTACAACAGTCAGCGTATGTTCCAAAAGGATATTACGGTATAGCCGTCCGGTTCGTATCACATACCCAATAAAATGCGTCTTTCAGTCAAACGCTAACCCAAATGTAACTAATTAAGTACTCGCTTTATATTACATATTGGTTACCATTGGTCTAGGGGCAGTTCCATCATATGCGCCGACCGAGCCGGTCATTGTTTGATTATCCGCTATTTGGGAGCTCATCGCTTCATTGGTGTTTGTGCTTTTCTGTGTGTGACATCTTCTTTGTCTTGTTGCATACTTCGTTGGGTGGTAGTCTGACAGCGGCCTAGTCCGCTCCTGTTTCTTTCTCATAGCGTCCATGAGTGTTAGCCGGCCGGGGTGGCCGAGCGATTCTAGGCGCTTCAGTCTGGAGCCGCGCGACAGCTACGGTCGCAGGTTCGAATCCTGCCTCGGGCATGGATGTGTGTGATGTCCTTAGGTTAGTTAGGTTTAAGTAGTTCTAAGTTCGAGGGGACTGATGACTTCAGATGTTAAGTCCCCTAGTGCTCAGAGCCATTTGAACCATTTGATCCATGAGTGTTCCACATAGAGGGTCTGTGAGTTTTTCTTTTGACAAGTCGACACGTCACCTTGTAACAGACTCATGCCGATGTGCTCTTTGACCATTTATTATTGTATGTATACTAGCTTTTATCTTTATGTAAATTTATATGTACACGATGTATGAAGTAATTTGTTTATTTTGCTGTATAATCAATTGTGTATATTATGTAAATATCGCTGAGTAATCTCTGAGGGAATGTTAGGGAAACGTTAGGTTTTTGTCAGCGAACAAGTGTCGTTGGAGTAGCGGCATCTCTGGACGCGGGAGGATGTTACGTCAGAGCGCGCGCTACTCAGAGAGAGGACTCTGATGTGAGACTTGGTGAAGTACGGACGCATGGGTGGCGTGCACTGTACTGGAGGAATGATTGTTTAGTTGCACGTGGCAAGTGATGAGCGTGGGCGGTGGAAATATTGGCTGCAGCAACATCAAGAACCCGCCACGCCAGTATCATTGCCAATAACTCCCGTGCTCGCTAATTATCATGGAAAGAAGCCAGCAGCAGTATAGTCGTCAGCAACTTCGTCACGGCGACAATGGACTGAAGTAAGATTGCTGCATCACAGCTCGTTGTCAACTAGTTTTGCAACGGCGTTACTCAGCTTTGTGGTGTTTTCCGAGTGAATAATTACCATAGGTTAATCAAAACTGTTTACCCGTGATACTCCTAAAATCATTCACCAAGTAGGTTCCTGTCCTATCCTATTGTGACAATAATCCGAGTACCGTTTATGAAAAATGAAAATTGCAGAGCCAGTTAATTTTGCTTATGAACTAAATGATTCAGTTAGATTAAAGATGTGAACTTGAAGCATTCAGTAATTTCAGTCTCACTAACTTTAAATTTGAACTTTAATCTGAGGCGACCTAATTGTTGCAAATAGTAAAACAACTAATCAAATTAAAATGATTCCTGGCACTATGAACAAAAGCAGTAACTAGAATTATGAGTGAGTCCAAATATCAGTGATTATTGTAATTTGTTGTTAGTAAAGTTCTGGTTCACACTTTGACTTGCAGTCGTGCTGAACTATAATAATTACCTTTTGATACAGTAATTATCAATTTCTACTTCCCTGTTCAGAAGTCAATAGAGTTTCTTTTAATTATTTTTTGCCATTTTCCAAAATTCGTATGAAAATAGTAGACGTTATTGTGAGGTAGCCCCCATTGCCCATTGTCACTTACAACAGTAAGTAACCATTAATCTAAGCGTTACCTTGTATGTTTTCAAAATTTCTGCTCTATTAGTTAATGACATTTCGACTGCAAACTATTTTCTTTCTCGCTTTATTACGTAAATGTTTCAATTGTTTTTGCTAACGTGCCTGCAGCCCTCTGTTGCTGCGCGTGTTCGAGTAATTCTTGACAATGACCGTTCGGCTCATTAATTCGCCTACCGAACAGAAATTCTGCCCAATTGGCCTGGCGACCGTATTTCTTTTAGCTATAATTATTTCAGTAACTCTTCTTATTCTGTTCCGATCCACGTGGTACCCCTTGTCGTTGGCACAGTACGTGAATGGCAGCACAAATCTTTCGAACAACCATACTAAATTTTACAGTAATTAAGTAGGCGGAATAAGTTGCCCTAGGCCGGCCGGAGTGGCCGTGAGGTTCTTGGCGCTTCAGTTTGGAACCGCGTGACCGCTACGGTCGCAGGTTCGAATACTGCCTTGGGCATGGATGTGTGTGATGTCCTTAGGTTAGTTAGGTTTAAGTAGTTCTAAGTTCTAGGGGACTGATGACCTCAGATGTTAAGTCCCATAGTGCTCAGAGCCATTTGAACTATTTTTAAGTTGCCCTAGAAGGCATCTTGTTGTTAACCTCCCCCTCATTTATCGCCTTTATATTGAATCTTCGGAACGATAGCCTTTTCAAAATGTTATTCCAATTGTTTATGCACATGCTTACATGGTCATATATTTCTAACATTGTCGATAGAAAGGAAGGAGGACGTTACAACCTGCAGCCCGGATCTTTAGAAATATGTGACTGGTTAGCAGGTACTTTTCGTGTTTCAACACTGGGTTTCATGTGTTCTTCGTGAAATTCTTCAATCCCTTTCAAAAAGACAAGTTCCTATTACAGCATGGTAATCAGGTTCCTTTCCGGTATAGAGAGAATTCAATCAGTATGGTGCGAATGCCGACACTGAATATACCAATGTTCCAATACGAAGGCAGAGGATCTTTATCTTAAGGAAGTTTTGGCCCACTATTGTAGCGTGAGAAGCATTTACCGTGAACGTTTCCCAAGTCAATTCAAGATATAATGATACTGCGGCCTACGTTTGGTGGAAATGCAAATGAAAAAGAACATTCCGCCCCATTTGCAATCTTGTGGGTCTCGCATTCATGTTACCCACAGCGGACAGGTGGGGACCTGTTTCCTGTGCAAAGTGGAGAGTTTTGTTCTACGGTCTTCCTTGGAACAGCGCCATAAGTTAACGGTTGCTGACCTTGTCCCCCCCTCCCCCCTCTCGTAACGAAATTGGGGCTGTATATTCCCAAGTTTCTGGCGATCATCTGACAATTGACACTATCACTGAGGGGGAATTTCCGCCGCTGCAAAGCATCACCTCGTTTCCACTATTGCTTGGACGGCGGCGCGCGCGGTTCATAAGCGACGCCTCACTGAAGAGGGTGAAGAATTAGTTGTGTCTTTCCCTCTCCCACCTTCGCCCCGGGCCGTGTTTGTCTGTCACTCTTTCCAGCAATGTGGTACCACGTAGGCCTGATGAGATGGAGACCGAGGAGGCAGCGTCTGGTATTCCTGCTGCTGCAGGGGCAGCTCGTATGGAGCGGCCCCTGAACGAGTGTGTGTCGCAGTCGTGTCGTTCGCAGCTTCCGTCACAATTCCAGTCGCTAACAAAGCAATTCCCTCCTGTTTCTCTGTCTGTTCTCGGTGATGGGGATCGTGATTTGCCGCTTATTGTTACCTCAGAGCCGTCTCCCGCTGTTTCTGGGATTCACTGCTCTCCTTTAGGGAGTCGGTATCCCTTGCAGAAACACCCTTTTGTTGGACAAGCTTCTGACCCTGGGAAGTCACAGATTAATGTGAAAGTATACAAGACCCGCCCACGATGCTTACTGCAAAGGCTATCATGCCTTGCAGCCAGGTTAAACACCGTGCACAGCCGCAAGGCGCAGCAGCGCGCAAAACAACCAAGGGTAAAGATTCAGCTGGGCCGGTACTAGCCTCCCGCTCTCGGATTCCTTATAGGAAAAAATGGTTCAAATGGCTCTGAGCACTATGGGACTTAACATCTATGGTCATCAGTCCCCTAGAACTTAGAACTACTTAAACCTAACTAACCTAAGGACATCACACAACACCCAGTCATCACGTTCCTTGTAGGACTTCGCGGTGGACTGTAATGGGCGTTTGATAGAATAGTGATGCTGCTCTGTTGTTCTTTCTGTGTTTCTCTTTTTGATTAATGGCTCCAGCATATATATTTGTCACACTAAATGTTAACCGAGTGGTATCAGAGCAGCGTCTAGCTTCGCTGCATCAGTTTATCTATGACTCCTGTGCGGATGTAGTGTTCCCGCAAGAATTCTTATTAATCAGTTTCCGTCTCCCAGGACTTTGAACTATTCTTAATGTAGCGCCAGAATTTTCGATGGAAACTCCCTTGCTCTTTCGAGAACGCATTCCCTTTGCTGAGGTAGAGGTTCCCGATTCTGGCAGAGTTGTTCTATATGCACCGTCTGTTTCTCGTCATACAGTGGAACCTTCGCGTTTTTATAGAAAAGATTGTTTATCTTCTACGTAGGAGTCCTTGGGGTCTATTGTTGGTTGGTTATTTTAACTGTATTCTGCATGCTTTTGACCAGTCTCCTCGTTTTTATTATTGTCGAGATTTAAACTAGCTGATTACCTCGATGCACTTGGAAGTTGTTTACAAGGAAATATTCAACGTTGTTTGAATTCTACTGTGACTTATACTAGGAAAATTGACCGATTTTACTTATCGGATTGGATGCGGGATTCGTATTCTTGCAGTCGACGTTGTCCCTGCTAGCTATTCTGATCACTGTGCGCTGGTCGCCAATCATTCCGTTCCCCGTGGGTGTTAAATGTCGCTTACTTGGCAGGTCCTTCTCTCGATGATGTAATCCACAGTGTGTGGGAGCATAGTCTTCGATCCGCTATGAAGGACTCTACCACTTTGAAATGGTGGATTGCCCTAGCTAAACCTAACCTCCGTCAAACTTTGATCACCTATTGTGCTTGTAGGACGACGGATTTCCGGATAACTCATGAATTTTATTCTGAGTACACAGATGTACGATGTGTTGAAGCAAAGTTGTTGCAGTTGAGGAAGCGACAGATGGAAGGGTTGCGGGTGCGATCGAAACCATGATCACTAGTGGCGAAGGAATGGACTTCGTTATACTATCTGCTTCGACATAAATCTAGGCATCGCAGCTGTTGCACTACTACTTTTACAGGAGGTGACGGCCGTCAGCTGAAAGCGCACGCGAACGTACTTCATGCCTTACATCAGTACTATGAGGATCTCTACGACGTGGACACACCTAGCTACTTTCTCTTCGATCCGGCAATTGATTCTCCAGGCAGGTCACTTACCCGTGAACCGACAACGAATTCTTGGACGCCCTTGCCCCTCTTGGGCGCTACATGTACGTGTATGTTGAACGAGGTGCTAAATGGGGCAGCTGTGCCCGCTCCATTCAAGATGGGGAAAATTGTGTTGATACCTTAATATCCTGGGCGTTATACTGTTGATAATTTTCATCCTCTCACGTCACTGAATTTCGATTATAAGTCAGTGGCGAAAGCGGTAAACTGCAGGATGTCTGTCTTGCTGGCGACTGTCGTCGTTGAGTATCTAAGTTGTCTCCCTGGTCCCTCTGTAACGCCGAAAATGCATATTCTCCTATTTCCATCTCTTGTACTATAAATTTTTTTCCTTATTTTGTTACCTGAAGATATGACAATTCTGTGTCTTTATATATTGTAATTGTTCTACTATTTCTATATTTCTGTTCTACTATTATATATATATATATATATATATATATATATATATATATATATATATATATGCATTTATGACGATGTATAATTGGTTTGTTTTGTAAATATTATTTGTATTTTTACGCTGAGTCTGGCCTAGGGAAAACTATGCTATCGAACTATTACATCGATAGGTCGTGTGGACAACCAAAGTGCTTAGGATCTTTGGTAGTGTTAACTCTGCCGCATGGAGTGCGGGCAGAGAGAGTTTGGCTGGAGTAGGACGGTGGAGCAGGTGTGTAAGTGACGCTCCCGCGAGTTGCCGCGCTTTCGCGGTTTGGCAGCTCGACTTGCTATGATTGTTTCTGACACGGTGTCGCGGACGGGAAGCATTAGCTGGTGCACATCAAGAGCACGTTTCGCCTGGTGACTGTTTCGAGAAGAAGGCGCGCCAACATCCAGCTTGTGCAACAGCGACGGCCGACAATGAGTGCCTGCCGCCACCTCCCCGATCGACGACTGCAAACCTTCAATTAACCAACAAGGAAGACCAAAAGCACGTAAAGTTTTAGAACTGTATGGCAGACCTCAGCTTTTCAAACTATTGCCTCACAAAATTACAGCAACTTAGCATGAACAAGCACGGTCCCTTCCTTTTCTGGAATGAACCCGAGTGTCGTTGAAATTCAAACGCCAGCATTAAAGTAACATCATTCGATTTCACTGCTTTAATTTCAAAGTTCAGTTAAACTGTTCATAGCTGGCTACAATATTTAGATTACACAAGCACAAATTAAAAGTGTGAGTTTTGTTACCATATTTTAGCTTACCTGTGACTGCAGCTCAGCTTGGTATGTACTATATTTTACTATTGTTAATTGTTCAAAATCATTTAATTCAAGTTCAAAGTTAAATCCCTTATTTCTAAATTTCGTAGATTCAAGTAGCTTTTGTTGAGGTAGCCCAAGACTAACCTTATTTTATTGAATTTCGTAGTGCTGCAGAAACAAAGTTTCATTATTAATTTCAGTCACTAAATTAACTTTCAATTTCCCGGTTTTATTAATTCTTTTGCTAAATTAATACAGAGTGTAACGAAATTTATTACTTCTGGCAAACGTTGTTTTCACACAACACGTGTCAACCTTCAGTTGCCACGCTTTTAGAGCTAATTAAATGTGCAATAAGCTTTCCTTTTCAGTTATTATAGTAGTTGTCCGTAGGACTGGCGACCATAATTTTCCACAAATCTCAAATATCTAATTAACGCCAGTTAATTGTTAACGTAACGACCGCACATTTACTTTCTTTATTAACTTTACCCCTTTTCAAAATTAATTTCCACCAGTTTCATTTGCATTTTTCCTTTCATTTAGATGTAACCCTTTCCTCCCTCTTTACCGACAGATTAACTTCGGTGACGATTGCTTTTCCCAAATTTCCATTAGGTACACGCGGTTTAATTTTTACTGTCATTAAGGTCGATAAGTGAGGGGGAGGTTACACCTCTATTCTCACTCCTGTGGCCAAATACCGTGGCGTGGTTTCTGTTGCTGCCGTTACTTTTGTCCATTGCGCCTTTGCCGTTTTGGATTTTAATAACTCTTTCGATCATGTAAATTTTGAATTTCTGCTTCGGATTTTGGAGATGATCGGATTTACTGTTGACGTTTGTAGAGAGTTATCGAAGTCATTCGTGGACATAGCAGCTTCGGTGGTTAATGTGCAACTAACGCCCCCGATTACCACCGGTCTGGGAGTGCCGCAGGGGAACCCGCTCTCGGTGTCTTTGTCTTATCTCTGGAGCCGCTGCTTCGGAAGGTTGCGTCCCCGCTTCAGGTTGGGCGCTTTCTGGAAGCGCCCTCGCAGTTAGCGCGTGCGCTGATGATGTTTTACTCCGGCCACCTATGAAGATACCTCTGCTAAAGGCGATTATCGGCAATTATTGCCGTGTCATGCAATCGCGACTTAACGAGGGTAAAAGTAAACGCCCTAATTTACGGGGTTTCCATGGAACAGTAATCACATGGACTATTGCCGTGGATCGTCGTGCGTCACTGGATGTTGTTCTTGATCATTGTCCCAGTCGCTACTTTCTATTGGAAACCGGTTGTTGATAAGATCCTGGGAGCAATACTGCTGACTCTTACCCTTCTTCAGAAGGTAGGAATTTTGGGTACTATGTTTTGTGCAAGATCTTTTACATAACACAACTTTTCCCGCTTCCATCTATGATGGCTAAGAAACGGAAGCAGTTGTCCTGTCTCTTTTTATAGAAGTGTCATTTTCAGGTTGCAATACGAGATTGTGACGTATCCAATTTCCCTCGTCGGATTGGGTCTTTCTGACGTTAAGAGGAAAGCACCTGTCTTAAATGTTTGGAGCACTATTTTAACGATCACTCGGGATTTACATACCTTTACCCCAGATCACGTATGAAACAGATTGACCGTCCATACGGCGGAACAGACAACCGTACAAATAGTTTTCCCGTCGATCAACAGATGTCGCAGGCGACGCTACAATTCTAACTGACCTGTCCATGTCGCGGAATTGGCAACGCTGCATCTTCGGTGACGTGAATAACGCTGATTTGTGTTCGGCTAGAGCGCTGCGCGCGAAATGCATTCGTCACACAGCTGACTGCAGCTCATGATCGGCTGTGGTTTCTCCTGAGTTTTCAATCGAAGAATGTAGATTAGCTCCTGTAATTCTACAAACCAAGTTTATTTCTACTGTAGGGAAATTTCTCACAATCATATGCGAAATGAAATAAATGAAAAGTAACACACAAATATTTCTCGCGAGTTACTGTTTAAATGCAGACTGTATTGCAGTCGCATAGGTTTTACACTCGCCTTCCATGCCGTCTATTTCCTCTTTGTTATACAGCTCTTCTGATACGGGTTATGGTGGTAAAAAAGTGCAGGTTAACACTAGAAAATTTTCAAAATCTTCTCAACGTCTTTGAAATATAATCAGTTAATTTACTGACTAATATTACAATGAGCAGTGGGTTTCGCATCCTGACATTACCGACATATTTATTTATTTTGCATAGAGTATCTATAGGTCTTAGGTGAGTTATGATGACAATATATTTTTCACTTTGACTGTACATAAGTTTAAGAAGCACATTTTGCATCCCTTTCTAAGTACTTCTGTAAGCGTTCTTAAGTATATTCACTTTTTGCATATGATTACTGTTAGTTGTAAACAAATATAATTTCATGTACGCACTTAACAACGATATCTTCGAAAAAAATAAATATTCTGAAACTTTAAATATCATGAGTAAAAAAAAAAATCTGTGATGGTAAACATCTTAACTTTGCGGTCAGCACATCTATTATTGTCACAAGCAGTACTGTTTTGCTCAGATTTAACACATTACTTCTTTCTAGTTAAATGCGTTAGAGTGATCAAGGAAAGGCAACGAAACTTATTTGTGCAGCCTAACGGAGAATCTTTATTTGGTACTTAAATAAAATATGAATAAACTACATATTTTTTATAATTTCCAGTTTTGAGACAGTTCTACTACATTTTTAGTTCAGGATTTGTCTGTCTACTCCTTCAACAGTTGATATACTCGCAGGCCCTCGGCATGACGACCCGATCCACTACCATCGGTATGTCAGAAACAGCTGTACTTTACAGACGCCAAATGGTGGAGAGCTGCACGCGTTCAGGCGATGTTGCCACATATGTCACAGAACGGAGTGCCATCTGGTGGTTGGTGCCACAAGTAAGGGTGTGACACTGTTGTCGCCTGGTGGCCGTTCCCTGACAAGGGTTGCCTGCTAGACCAAGCGATCGTGGAATCTGTTTCTTACGTGATCTTGGCCTTTACGTCACGGCTGTTCGCTTTAGTGCTTCCAGTGATTCTTGATCCCTCTGCTGACTCTGATCGTCTGAATTTTAAGCTGAGACACATTCGAGGGTTCTGCCTCACCGTGAGCCATTTGTGGGCTGACGTACAGCAGCGGCCAGTGCTCACGAGCAAATATTTGTTGCCACGCTGGGAAGGGACTCCTTACCCAAACCCCGTTCAACAATTATCACCACGAATGTCCTGGAAATTTGTGTGGGCCACATCAGCCTCGTGGTTCTATCGAAGGAAGCGGTCTCCTCTTGCTACAGACTGACCCAGAATTTGATTTCCACCAAGAGCGTCCATATCTAACAGTGACACAGACAAATGCAGTAGGTGTGCGTCTCTAGATACACTACAGCACCGGTTTACTTACCGTGGTCACCTATCAAACTGCGCCTGGCTAAGGAAAAAATTGGTTTTCCTCAGTCTATTGAAGCTGTAGTGGGAGGAAGTATTGAAAATCTGTCTCCATGCAGTAAATAAATGCAGTTAGCATCACCAGCTAGTGACTGCTGCCTACAAATTATGGCCCGTAGGAACCCCGAGGACGAAACAATGTAATTACATCCTGCCCATTTGGAGGCAACTGGGAAGACTCTGTCGACCAAGACAGTGAGCAAACGTTATGGGTAACAATTAAAAGGAGGTGGGCAACGGCACACCTGGAGTGAACATGGATCAGTGTATCAGATAAAGCAGGATTTGCACGTTGTCTGACGATCGCCGCAGAGTTCTTGTAGTGTGGAGAGGTTAGGTACAAATGCACGGCTGAGGCAGGCAGCCTTTCAGGTTAAGCAGTGACGTTTGAACTGTATTTGCTTACATGATCTTGATTGCGCTTGTATGGGACCAGTTGAAACCTGTAGAGCCTCGACATAGTAATCCTCCTCACACACTGGTTCACCTCAGAAAGACCAACGTCGAAGAGTGAGACAGGACTGAGCAGCAACGTCAGGACCATTTTGTGGATAGCATGTCAAGGAGAATCTGACCATGCTACCATCCACGGGATGCCACTATGCAGCACTGAATATTATCCAGCGACAGATTTTGATTTCTGTGATGTTTTTGTCTGAACCTGCTTGAGGATATAGGGAACCAATTGAAACTTGCAGTGTCTCGTCACAGTAATCCTCATCAAACAATGCTACACCTCAAAAAGAACAGAACTCGAAGAGTGAGGAAGCCTTGAGCAGCAACGTCCGAACCACTTTGTGGATAGCATGTCAAGGAGGATCCGACAAACTACCATCCACAGGATGCAACTATGCACCACTGAATGTTACGCAGTGACAGATTTTCATTTCACATATGTGGACTTGTGAACAGATTGCCTTTGTTTTTGCTACTGTTTAGTTTTTGTTTCACAGAAATCCTTTGTTTTATATATTTTTGTTACATAAGTCTAACATTTCATTCGATGATTTTACTGAATTTAATCTCGCGAACGATCGTAAATATGGACGCGGTACAAAACGTTCCTTGAGCAGTACGGTCGTAATTAAAACGGCTGTCTAGTATTGGTTACCACAGTGGAGTTACACGAAGCTAAGAGAAGAAAACCAGCGGGACTGCATTTCCATTACGTCAGGTGATCGAAGCAAAAATATACGCATAAAATAGCTAGCATCGTCGAATCCAGTACCAGGAAGAATTAAGCCTAGGGTTTAACATCCCGTCGATGCCCAAGTTTTTAGAGCGGTCACAAGCCCAGATATGACAAGGACGAAGGAGGGAATCATGCATATCCTTTCCAAAAGGAACCTCCCAATAGTCACGTGAAGCGTTTGAAGAAACAGGAAAATTATAAATCCCATGTCAACCTAAAACAGAAGAGCGGAAAGTAATTAAGCATTCGTGTTCCTGTTGTTGTCAGACTGTCGCATAAATGTGACATCCTTGAAGTTCAGCTGTGGACATAAAATGACGCGGAGGCACACAGATGACCTAGGGAAGAAAGATCAGAGCTTAAAGTCCCACTGGTGACGTTGGAGCACTGCGTCGTATGCCAGAAGTTCATTGTCTTATTGTTTCTCTGATGACCTTTCAGTTGCCGTACATTAGAAAGTGTGGGGGATACTGCGTATCCCTCTTACGATCTACTCATGCTCCAGCGACTGTAAGAGCTTTATCATTTAATACTGTGCGCGGAAACCATAATGGATGGGCTAGGTATGCCAGCCGCCAACCATGTATAAATCGCTGACCGATCGTCACAGAACGGTCGGCTACCGATCAAGAGACGCTGGTCTACTCAAAGATGAGTTCCAACTCATCTTACAGACTGGAAAAAGGCATGTCTTAACTTGCCACGAGGCAGTAACCCACTGACATACGTGCACCAGCTGTAAGAGGGATGCACGCAGGTGAAAGTTTGTCTGTGGGTGTCGTATGGTCGTTCTTTAGGCAGACGAAAAGACCTCGTTGGGTTTCTGTGTGAAATGGTGACTTTACATGTGAGCAGAGATGAAACTGTTGGCGCTTCTGTTGCTAGTGACGTATGTGATGATTTGATACAGCCACACGGCAGCCGTCAAATATGCGTGGCCGGCAACGTGGACGCATATATTCAATAGCAGTGGCGGCCACAACGTGACGTATGTCTCTTGCTTCAGTCTAATGCCGCACTTCTCGACCTCGTAATACTCTCCCTGTATAATGTGATGTTGGACAGTAATTTTAAAAATAATTTTTTTCATTATTCCTCATTAATTGTAACTATTAATCTTCAAGCAATGCAGCTCCCTTTGAATCAGTTCCATATGTTTGCGGCTCCCAAAGTTAAGGTTTGTGCCACCACTGTATTGTTGTAAATAACGCAGGCCGTTGGGTGTCCAGCTCTGTCCCTCGTCACAAATCCCATGTAGCAGCTCGTCATACGTGTTGATTAATCCATCTGTCGTCCACAGACCTTGCCGTTCGCAGAGCAGCATGGAAGCTGATAGACAACAGTGTTAATAGCATCACAAATTTCTTTATGCAGTGTGTCGCTGTTCGCGAGTCACAGCCCATATGGAAGTTAAAAGTGCTGTGCCAACCCTGACACTCCGATGGAGGGTAGTTCAAACAAGCAGTAAGTTCGAAAGTAAATTCTTTGTCAATAGCTACGTAGCACTCCACACTTTGATTGAACATTATTACATACGAGACAAACGTTTGCTTTACAGATGTTTCCATGACTGAAAATACGTTATTATGAGTAACTACGATATGTAGTTGATTTTAGCTGTTTGTCATATTTAAATCACTACTATCACTATCCTTTTAACTCTTCATTTGGCGGTGTTGCTCTCAAGCAACATCAAATTTACGTTGGCCTTATGGGACAACAAACACTTCCCAGTGATTTTTACTGGCATAGATGCCTCCAGGCAACGTTCCTTTACACACTGCGAATGCCAGTTGTTGTAATAGTTCAAGGTTTTCCACACGAGATGGCATTTTGTGCAGTGGTGTTACAGAGATCTCCTCATGTTAGCAACAGGGGTGTCTTATTTTGGTTCTGAAAGAGTGGATTTCAATAAATTGGAAGTAATCGTAGCAGATTTTCTTCAAGAAATACCCAGAGGTGAGTTTACAGCAGAAATATTTCAGTCTACTATTGTTTTGAATTACGTAAATAGTATAAAACTTTTATGTTGCCTGTGAGCAACATTGCCCATAGTTGGGACATGTGCCATTAGTATATTACATATGCTTACGGCAGATATTCAAAACAATAAAATCGTGACACTTGCAAGCTCATTTTGTGGTGTCCAACCACTCTCAACAGTAAAATGATGGGACAGCAATGAAAAAAGAAGAATTGATGTGCCCTGTCCCAGTATTGTACGTCAGTACAACAAGCATATGGGAGGAGTTGATCTTGCTGGTATGCTGATAGAGCTCTACAGAGTACCAGGTGTTGGTACATGAAATTGTTTGGATTTATGCTAAATCTGAGTGTTGTGAATGCCTGGCTGGTATTTCTAAGAGAATCTCTGGACAACAAGACGTCACTGAAGTCATTCAGGGCAGATATTGCCAATGGTTTGATGTTTTCAGGGAAAAGGAAAGTAGGAAGGCCCTCAATAGACATAACACCACACCACAAAAGAAGAGGAGGAAGCCAACAGCTCACACTGTTACACAAGATGTCCGATTTGATAATATGGAGCATTGGTCTGTATACGGTCCCAAAGGTCGTTGTCGTTATTGTCCATCTGGATTTTCTACAGTCATATGTTCAAAATGCAATCTAGTATTGTGTTTCGTTCCAAAGAGGTACTGTTTCCAAAAATTCCAGTGCAAGAAGAACTAGAAGGGAAAATGAAACAGTTCTATTACACAGCAGGAATGCATAAATGTGTTTATAAATTAAATTATTCACGTACAGGAAACCTTTTGCTTGAGGTTATTGGCAAACACTTTTTTTCTATAATATGTATAAATGTGGTCTACTGCTGGCAATGTTGCTTGTAAGCAACATTTCATAAGTTTCGTAATTTTTGTCAAAAATTTCTAAAACAGACTGAATTGTATTTCTTTAAGCATAATAAATAAATACAAGCACTGAAAAAATTTTTTGTTTTTATTTTCACCATTTGCCAAATAAAGGGTTAAAGTCTCTTCTCCAGCATACCCTATAGACATAAAGTAAAGAATTAAGCTGAATATAAATAATGCTTACGACATATTCACCCTAAACTTTCCCATTAAATGTATTTCAAAACATATTATGAAGATATGTGAATCTATACTACCATTATAGATTTCTGTTATAAATTAAGAGTTTTTATTTCCTTACCTGGTACTGTAGAGAACGGACCCAAGAGGAAATATTCGTACATAGACATTAGGCATTACTACATCGTGAAAGTGTGCTTTCTTCTCGTTGCTAAAAAATAAATCTGGCATCCATATTCTGCTGGGATCTGTCAGTGTTAGATATTTGATTTTACCTGCAACAGGAAATAATGATTCAACTATTACTCAAAATATGTATCAGTGACAATTTTCGTTAACTAAATACAGATAACTACAACCTCTTGCAAAGTATTTTTGAATAACAGACTAAAGCTGTCGAATGAGAGCCCATGCAGTGTAATTTATCTGAAATAGAGCCATATGTCAAGATGTTGATCGACTTTCATAGTCATAGAACGCAACGGTAAATACCGCATCAGAGAAGCAAAATATATAAGTAAGAGAGGATCAAAATTTCTAATGCTAGGTGGCTACAAATGCGCAATATTAGAAGTGTGATGTAGTGAGGAAATTGGGTGACCAGATGGTAGAGATGAAAAAATTGAAACTATGCTAACGAAAAGAAGATTAGGGTTCATGTTTTTCCAAACATCGTTAAGTGTTGTATGCATTTACTGCCTATCTCATGATTTTCGTTCTTTACGTCTACTGGTGATACACGTACATGTGAGGAGCTGTACGAATAATGGGAATGCATCATTGTCTGTTTTTTAACTCTCAACGAACGGATAAAGTACTATATCACACACCAACTTTAGTTTATGGCCACACTCAGCGCTCTGACTTCCTTGGAATGAATGGTAATAAATCCTAACAATTAGTAAATGAGATTTTACAACAGTAAGCCTGCAAGTTCGGAGGGGTTCCACAGCTAAATGCCACTATCGTAATTTCCCTCTTTCCCTGTTTCCTTCCTGGTGCCCAGAAGGTCACATTTGCTACACTATCCACGCTTTTCCCACCAAAATCTGTTTATATTTACTATCTTCCACCTCAGCTACTAACCTTCCCCTATTGTTCCTCTGACCAGCCAAATTACCCGCATTTGATTCCTTCTGTACTGCTGTCATACATATTTATCAGATATCATTACTCACTTTCGACGAGAATTGTAATTATCATTCTGTACTACTCAAGTGCTATGCAGAGTGTAATTCTGACTTAGTGAGGATGTCTGATTAGGTGTAAGAGAAGGCTTTAAGGTCCTAACGTTTCCTAGCGAAATAAATGCATAAATAAATTTCGTACAAGTTTTATTTCCTCCGCTTACAAGAGCTCCTTACCATGTGGTATGTGAGAGCTGTGTCTTAAGTCTGTCTGATGACTACGGTTACAGCGTGTTGTCATGTCAATGGCTTATGACGAGAGAAGTGAAAGGATGAAACCCGGTACCTGCAAGAGCCTAATCTGTAGACTAGCTCCAAAGGACGTGCCAGTTTTAAAGACCCAATCTGACGGATGGATCACCATGAGATTAGGGAGGTTTGAAATTTAATACAGGACACGGAAAGAAATTATGGGAGTATGGAACATTTTGCTGCTACTTTTCCTCCCTACACCGTTCAAACATCGATGGTGCAAATTTCTTTTACTACTGGGATTCGAACCGGCCACTTCAGAGTCGAGCGCCCCATATAGCGAAATCGGCTAGGGATGGGAACAATGTCCCATGCGCAGAGACTGTCACAGTCAGAGACGGTGGACGAGGATAATTGGCCTCACCGTGCTACAGGCTACAATGGCTCGATTGCGAAGGCTTTAAACAACCTTCAGTTGAGTATCTGAGGAGTTTGTTGTTAAGCATCTTGTGACAGCGGGAATTGTATTATTTTCTGGCTACACTGATCGTACCGTTTGGATTCTAATTTAGCGGTCGCCGAAATTTTGTTCTATCAATGGAACTGTCTGAACATCAATCAGTAGGGCGAGGCTGAGAAAGCCGTAATGAGAGGGGACGGGATGGGCGAGTGAGGTAGGCGTGTTTTAGCACCACGTCGTCAAGTTGCATATGAACGTTTCAGCTTAAGTGGCAGCATGCTAGGGTATAGTTTTCGGGTTGCAAACGGATTGCGTGATTTACGAGGTACTGCGTAGGGGGAAAGGTGCGAGCATAATGCATCTGTATTTGTGAGCCCATGCAGTGCTGCAGTCGCGCGGAAACTGCATAAAAGTGTCACTCGAAACACAAATCAATTCCTTGAATGTCTTTACATTGTCGTCTGTGGTCGATGTCGATGGGATTCCCTCCTCATCAGCGCCGCCCGTCTTTGAGCGGCCTTGGTCAAATTACTGACCCATTTCACTACATTTGGACGCGACACTGACTTTGGTCCACATACCGCTATAATTTCGCGGAGGATATACGTGCACTTCAGACCTTTTCCCACAAAACTCGTACTGTCCCGCGTATTTCAACTTGGAGTATTTTTCCAGTGGTCGTGCCATTTCACTCCCACACCGCGATGCACCTGTTCTTTGTTCCAGAGCAGAATTGTGTTTGCAGGAAACCTGGAACACGTATTTTCTTCTAACAACTCACTACTCTTGTTGCGCAATGGTCTTAGCGTGGGACTACACGTGAAACTTAACTTTTTGAAATCCTCTAGTGTTTCCTTGCGTTCTGGTGAAGCCTGAGTTGAATAATGAGGCCACTCACGCATTGGAGTTTACTTACCACCCTTCAGGATGCAAAGTGAGTTTCTCTTGGATTGACTGAGACATTTTCTATTGGACACAAAACTCACGAATAGTGGCCCGGTGTTGTTGAAACTGGAAGGGTACTAAACCCATACCAAAATCACTGAATTTATTCTGAAGGCCAGGGTTAACCACGTAGATGCGGTGTGCCTATTACCTCACTGTAAACTCCAGCCCTGAGGCGTCTCATTTATGCCACTCCTCCAACAGAACGATCTATATGCAGGCTATTGATTGATTCTTAAGCAACAATGCCGGGCGAGTGGCGACATACTTACAGGTGAATCCTCCTTTTGAAGAAGGTTCTTTGAAGGCAGCTATTCCACACAGTGTTATGAATGGGATGAGGAAATATAGCACTGAACGATTCAATGAAAACATTTTCCTCGTAAAATAATTTGCTGCTTCAAATCCTACGCTTCTTACGACATTCAATAACGAGGATGCTATTGCTTTAGATGAAACTTATGTTAGCAACTTGGGCCATCAGGCAGTTATATGAACCCTGCACCATTACCATGATGTTCGAGAGATAGAAACAAAAGACTATCAGAATGCTGTCAAACGGAAAAGATGTGAGAAGAAAAAGAATATCAGGGAATACTGTTAAGAAGTCAACATCAGCAACGTTCAACAAAACTTGGTTGAAGTCTCAGGTGATGACGATATGGAATGCCTATATTGATTTGGAAGATTCGCAATGTCGGGTTACAAAGAACGTTGTGTCAAGTGTCGAGGATGCGTATTGCGGACCCATATATAGTGAGAGGGTTCTGGTGAGGAATAAAATGCCTAAACTTTTCTGAATCTACCTTTTGTTGGAAGGAATAAAGATTTTTTTTTTCATGAAAAATAAGTACATTATCTAATAATTTTTTAACCTCAGCACGTAATTTGTACGAGATGTTTTTTTTTTCTCTCTAAACACACTTTTTCGAGGTTAAACCTGGTTTTCTCAACTTATTTAGCCGTTTTTAGCTGTGTGACCAATAGCAGGCAGCACTTGCTTTCTTTTCGGATTATTGATTGTTTAGGTGCTTTCCTTTTGTCCAACGATTATAAAAAATTCAGGCAGGTAGGAGGATAATCTGACTATAAACACTGCATTTTTGGAGTTTCCAGATCGACTGCAATCTAGCTAAACAAACTGCCAAACCTTAGAGTGGCTGTTATGCCCCTACCTCTCACAAGAGCCTTCCCCATCCCCTCCAAATCTCAATCCCGTAGAAATTGACTCTCCCTGGTGTGGTGTTAATATGGTGAACTTTTGCGAGCGTTCGTTTGCACATTATTAGAAGGTAATGAACCATATTTAATGCAGCGTTCATAATCATTTCCTTTAACATTCAAAAAATTATTTGTGATGGCGGCAACACAATGAATAGCGTATTTTCAACTCGTCCAGTTTTACTGTCGCTAAATACAAATAACTACAACAACTCGCAAAGTATTTTTGAATATCTGACTAAAGCTTTCTTAAAAGATCTGTGCACCCCTCCACGTCTGATATAAGTGGCAGTGGAGGAAGCGAAACAAAATCGAAAAAAAAAAATTGGATTTTATGACGACAGTTATCTTGCAACTTCTTTCTCCTGCGACCGCGACCCCTGAGCAAGGCTTTGCGACCTCCCAGGGGGTCGCGACCCACACGTTGAAAAATACTGTTATGATGCAGGGACTGTATGTTTCCCTGTTGGTTGTAAACCGGTCCTGCCGTAGTAAAACACTGCAGAAGTAGAATTTATGAAGTACGGCGCTATAATCGTACTTTGGACACCTGTGATACTTGTATTTGTATAGATAAAATACTTACTTCCAAACACAGTTACATAAATATCCTTAAAATCAAGTTTTATGGATATTTACGGATCTGTATCTTGAAGTAAATAATTTCATTTGGGAAATATGACAAACACAGGAGTTTCCAAAACTACTGCAATGTCGTTCTTTACAAAAGACGTGAACAGTCAGGCTTTCAGAGACATCAGAGTACTTAAGACATGGAGAAAAAGATAACTATTATTATGAGTGAAGCTAAAATTAAATAAAATATGTATACAGGGTGTTTTCTGTTGATGACTGAGGATAGTGTACTGCACATTTCACCAGCATTTACCTCATTTACAGTGTAATAATTAGAGCCATTACAGGACTTATGTTTTTAGATTGTATAGTACCTCCAAGAGCATATGGTAAGAGCAAGCTATGGGGCAGGTACTGAAGTGTGGATGCATTGAAATAAATTAGTGAATTTTGTAAATAATTGGAGGTAACTTGTATTCCACGTACTAATGCATTGTTTACACAGTGAGTAGAATAGTGTAAAATGTATGAGATTATAGTTAGTAACTTTCAGCTCACAAAATAATAAGAAGACTAAAAACTTAGAGGAGACTCTTAACACTTCTAGAAAACGTATAGTACAACTGCAAAACAAAATAAAACGTCACTGCGTTATCTCTAACTCAGAGAAGAAAACCCAATAAATGTTATCATTATACTAGCGCGCTTATATTATACGTTTAAACCCCTGAGACTTTAAAACACCGATAGTAATGAAATATAATGATAACAATAAGAGATGCAAACCTCCAAAATCGTCAAACTTGAGCCTGTCGTCAAACCACTGCTCTCTGAACGTCAACTGCGCGTCATATTCCTGAAACAGTAACAGATATAACAATATGGATACTCTTCAGTGAGGTTACCTTTGCAAGGTTCATCAGTACGTTATATTCTCGCAACATAAGAAAGTAATCATATGAACACGCATGCTATAAAGCTATGTAGCGCCAGGCTTTTGATCAAGCATGCAGATAAATCTATTTAAACTATCTGAAAAGTTTTTGAGAAAATAAATACTGCATACATTGTGCGGTATCTGCCGTTCACATAAAGCATTAACGTTTAAGGATGGCATTGGATAATGATTTCGAAAACACCTCATCAGATGTAGCGTAGATGCTTACCAACAAATAGGCGGAAGAATACTAGTTGTACAATTGGCACCGAACAGGACAGTGATAATCCTAGTGTACATGGCGACATCAACCTATGATGAGGAAGTGGAGAGAGTGTACATTGAGAGAGAAGGTGCTATAAACATAGACAGAAGACAAGACAACCTTGTCATTATGAGACAATGGAATGCATCAGTGGGAGAAAGAAGAGATGGCACTATAGGGGGACCTTCTGGAGTTGGAGAAAGAAGTGAGATGGGAGATAGATTAGTATAATTGCGTACAAAACATCAACTAGTAATATATAACTTGTGGTTTCAACACCATCCACGGAATAGCTATACATATAAAGCCCCTGGAGATAGAATGAGATATCAAATCGACTTCATTCTAGTTAGACAAATGTTCTGGAATCAAATAAGAGAAGGTCCAAGCATTGACTGGAACTTGTGAGAAACCGTATGTGAATAGACTAAAGAATGTCGTGGTTAGGTCGACAAATGAGGAATAAACAAACATGGCTACAGTTATGAACAACACCAGAAGTGTTGAAGGAAGGAGTCCTTGACAAACAATATACTATGACCAGCAAACGAAGTAGTTGGGAAACAGAAGGCAAAGCATGAAAAAAGAATGGACTACAGACAGCATAACAACACAAATAAATTTAAAATGTAACCTGAAACAAGACAATACTGAGGAAGAATAACGGCAATATAGAGCACTGAAGAATGAAATCACCAGTAAGTCAAAACAGGTTAAACAATAGTTCTTGGAAGACCAATGAAAGAGGTGAATGAACTGATCAAGGTAGGAGAGCTGGAATATGCCTGTAAATCAATTAAACTCGTCTTTGGAAACAGACAAATAAACTGCAGTGGAATCCAAAATGAAGATGGAATAGTATCATATGGGCAGAAAGACGGAGTAGAAAGGCGGAAACAATAGCTTGAAAAACTATATGCAGGAAATAATGAAGACCTGGAACTGGAGAACGCTGAGGGAATCCATCTGGAAGAAGAGGGAGACTATATCTTGCGCGATGAGTTTGACCTTCAGACTGGCAAATGAACCCTGATAAAGCCACTGGAGTTGATGATATACCATCAGAACTTATCAGGTCTGCTGGAGAACAGCTACATGGAGAACTGTTCCATCTCATACAAGTTATGTATGAAACTCGGACGCTCCCAACAGACTAAAAAATGTATCACAGTGCCAATACCAAGGAAAGCAGCATCTGCAAACAGATGTGAAGAATATAGGATCTTCAGTTTTGTATCACACGCCTCGAAGATCTTGACCTCTATTATTCTAAAGTGAATAGGAGGCCGGATAGATATAATGATCACAGACGACCACATCGGCTTTAGAAGAGTTGTAGGCGCACGAAGAGCAGTACTCGCCTTACGCTTAATTCTTGAGGAAATATGAAGAACTGTCAAGACGCATATATTGCCTTTACCAATTTAGAAAAAGCGTTCTACAGGGTAGACTGGCGACAGCTTTTTAACAAACTAAGAGAGACTGACATAAAGTATAAAGGCTGAACATTAATGCAGAGACTGTATAGAGGTGGCAGTGATGATGTGTAGAGATGATCAAGAAAAAGCTGCTACTAGGCAGGGTCGACGGCAGGGCTGCTCACTCTCTCCTGTCTTGTTCAACCGATACATTCAGAGGGCAATAGTGAAGTTATGAAGAAACTAGGAAACATAAGAGGAATTAAATTCATAGAAGCAAAATATATTTGCTGAGATTCGCTGATGACATCGCAGTGTCAAGTGAAGATGCAGAAAAGTTAGAAACGATGGTGGTTCAAATGGAAACCACCCCCATCTCTTCCTATAATATGAAAATTAGTAAAGGTAAAATAAAAATCTTAATGGTGAGAAGACTAAACACCGTTGTCCAATGCTCAGTTAACAATTAGCCACTGCAGACGTCGAATCCTTTGTCTATGCAGGGAGTAAAATTACATCAGACGGAAGGTCAAGGAAGGATATTGTAAGTCGAACCCACCAGGCCAAAGCTGCTTTTGACATGAGAGAGGAAACCTTTTCGCATCCAGCAGCACAGACAAGCATCTCAGGAAAAACCTCTTAAAGACGTTTGCTTGGAGTGTGCTGCTGCACAGAATTGACACATGGATCGGCTATCTGCTGAGACATGAGCATATGATTAAAAGTATCGTTGAAGAGACACGAAAAGGGAAAAATACAAGAGGCAGACCGAGACTATAATACATCATCTAGATCATGGAAGATACCAGCTGCACCTCCTCTAGCGCTCTCAAGAGGAAGACCGGAGAAATAAATGAATGGCGAACTGCTGCTAACCAACCATATGGTTGAAGATCTACGAAGATAAAATTCATGTAGAGCACTATTCAGGATCTAACCCGCAGCTTCTAAGGATTCAATACTATTTATGATCCAGTAGCAGACATCCATCTGGTTTTAAAATATTATTTAAGATCCAGTAATTCTTAACACCTAATGTCTAATGCTAACAGCCAATGTCTAATGGCTAATACCTAACAGCTAATGGATAATGTTTGATAGCTAACACCTATAGCCTAACCCCTTACGCCTAACACCGAGTACCTAGTGCTGCAAACGTCTATTTATCATAAACATCGTTCACATACTTCAATTCAATGCCAATGTATAGTAATAATACTTCATACTAGTAACGAGTGCTGAAAGAGTGTATCTGCAGTGGATGTCAGCTGCTGGAAAGGAAAAACGGTGTTAGCACCTCAATACGAGTATATTGTGTTATAATATTATTGCCTGGGGGCGTCTGAATGATGTACACTCCTGGAAATGGAAAAAAGAACACATTGACACCGGTGTGTCACACCCACCATACTTGCTCCGGACACTGCGAGAGGGCTGTACAAGCAATGATCACACGCACGGCACAGCGGACACACCAGGAACCGCGGTGTTGGCCGTCGAATGGCGCTAGCTGCGCAGCATTTGTGCACCGCCGCCGTCAGTGTCAGCCAGTTTGCCGTGGCATACGGAGCTCCATCGCAGTCTTTAACACTGGTAGCATGCCGCGACAGCGTGGACGTGAACCGTATGTGCAGTTGACGGACTTTGAGCGAGGGCGTATAGTGGGCATGCGGGAGGCCGGGTGGACGTACCGCCGAATTGCTCAACACGTGGGGCGTGAGGTCTCCACAGTACATCGATGTTGTCGCCAGTGGTCGGCGGAAGGTGCACGTGCCTGTCGACCTGGGACCGGACCGCAGCGACGCACGGATGCACGCCAAGACCGTAGGATCCTACGCAGTGCCGTAGGGGACCGCACCGCCACTTCTCAGCAAATTAGGGACACTGTTGCTCCTGGGGTATCGGTGAGGACCATTCGCAACCGTCTCCATGAAGCTGGGCTACGGTCCCTCACACCGTTAGGCCGTCTTCCGCTCACCCCCCAACATCGTGCAGCCCGCCTCCAGTGGTGTCGCGACAGGCGTGAATGGAGGGACGAATGGAGACGTGTCGTCTTCAGCGATGAGAGTCGCTTCTGCCTTGGTGCCAATGATGGTCGTATGCGTGTTTGGCACCGTGCAGGTGAGCGCCACAATCAGGACTGCCTACGACCGAGGCACACAGGGCCAACACCCGGCATCATGGTGTGGGGAGCAATCTCCTACACTGGCCGTACACCACTGGTGATCGTCGAGGGGACACTGAATAGTGCACGGTACATCCAAACCGTCATCGAACCCATCGTTCTACCATTCCTAGACCGGCAAGGGAACTTGCTGTTCCAACAGGACAATGCACGTCCGCATGTATCCCGTGCCACCCAACGTGCTCTAGAAGGTGTAAGTCAACTACCCTGGCCAGCAAGATCTCCGGATCTGTCCCCCATTGAGCATGTTTGGGACTGGATGAAGCGTCGTCTCACGCGGTCTGCACGTCCAGCACGAACGCTGGTCCAACTGAGGCGCCAGGTGGAAATGGCATGGCAAGCCGTTCCACAGGACTACATCCAGCATCTCTACGATCGTCTCCATGGGAGAATAGCAGCCTGCATTGCTGCGAAAGGTGGATATACACTGTACTAGTGCCGACATTGTGCATGCTCTGTTGCCTGTGTCTATGTGCCTGTGGTTCTGTCAGTGTGATCATGTGATGTATCTGACCCCAGGAATGTGTCAATAAAGTTTCCCCTTCCTGGGACAATGAATTCACGGTGTTCTTATTTCAATTTCCAGGAGTGTATTAGCCGTTAGGCGATAGATGTAAGTGGGTCTTAAAAAATATTTTATCGCCAGATGGATCTCAGATACTGCAGAGGAGGGAAACCCTATTACCCCTGCAGTCTCTTATAATGTTGTTTCTTCAGGTGTTATGTATTAGCCATTAGGCATTAGGTGTTGCTGAATCTTAAATAGTATTCTGTTACTAGGTGGATGTCAGTTAGTGGAGATACAATTGTATTACCTTCGCAATTTATATAAATAAAAATATAAATTTTCGTTTGTTCAATAATAGTAAATCCCCGAAAGTTGCTCACAGATTGCTCTGAATTTTTGTCATAGAGTTGCACTGGAATCCACGCGTATTTTAATATACCTACTGAAGCATCACTTATAATACATACATATGTTTGTAATAACGATGGGAGAAATCAATAAAAATGTTAATGTTCGTTTATATCGTAAATCTCCAAAATTTCTTCATCGATTGCTTCTAAATTATGACTCAACATTGCATTTGAGTAAGTGTGTGCCATTATATACCTAGCTTTATACACCTTTAATTAAATATGTAATACATTAAGAGGAAAAGTTAATACCAAAAGTACTTGACAGCTATATTTCAACTAAAGTTCAGTCTTGATCACAACACTTATGTCTCAATAACATAGGTGACCGGTTTCGGTTGTATTTATATAACCATCATCAGACCCATGGCTTCCTTGGAGAATGGTAGGCGGAGCTCTCCTCAGCTGCTACAAAGTCAACTGATCAGTTGACTTCGTAGGAGCTGAGGAGAGCTCCGCCTACCATCCTCCAAGGAAGCCATGGGTCTGAAGATGGTTATATAAATATAACCGAAACAGCTCACCTATGTTATTGAGACATAAGTGTTGTGATCAAGACTGAACTTTAGTTTAAATATAATAATCTATTGAGCACTGTATTCCAAAAATGTTTACCAAAATTGTACTTGACTGTTACATGTTAAATTTTTATACTATGTCCTAGTGAACGTTCTGACGGACATAGGCTCTGTGTTTTAATGTATATAAAAATAAATATAACAATGAAACGTTGGTAGCAAACAGGAAAGTTTTATTTACGTTTTGTCATCTTATGATTAAAATACTGCTACAGAATCTGATTATCCAATAACAATAAACAAGGCTCAAGATCAGAGAGAGAGAGTGGGAAGAGGAAATGAAGAGAGGAGTGAGAATAAATGAGGGTAGAAAGCGAAAAGGAGGACATGGACAGAGACAGGGGGCAGGAGGAGATGGAGAACGAGAGGGAGGAAAAGATGGGCATAGAAACGTGGAGGAAGTGGTGAACAGAGAGAGGAGTAGAGAGAAGGTCAGGAGGTGATGAAGAGAAGAGGGAAGAGAAGATGGACAGAGAGAGGAGGAATTAGGATGGAATGGACAAAGAGCAGGGGGGGGGGGGGGGGAAGATAAGGAGATTAGAGCATACTTCCAATCTCGGTACATTTTAGAAACATGTGACTTCTCTTTTCTTTCTGTTTCATTTAACCAGATTGAGCCACAGCAATGTGTGACCATTAACAGCTTGTATATTATTATGGTATTGACTGGACGTGTTAGGCATTAGGCATTATTCATTTTCTGTTAGCTGTTAGCTGTTATCTGTTAGCTGTTTGCTGTTAGCTGTTTGCTGTTGGCTGTTTGCCGTTAGGTGTTGGCTGTTTGCCGTTAGGTGCTAGTCATTTGGCGTTAGATGTTAGGCTTTAGCCATTAAGCTGTCGCTGTTAGCCGTTAGTTTTACCCATTGCCTATCATTGCTGTGTGATACTGACTTACAGTTTCCTGTAAATAGAGGACCATCTGACAGCCAGTAGAAAAATAATGCTTCTGTACACAAGAATTTAAATCCCTGCAAACTATTAAGAAGTTTAGAAGTAATTAGATATATGCTTAGATTTTCCGTGTATAGATGAGGAAACATTTAATATGATAGTACATTGCACTTGCAGAGTGTGCTAAATCTTACATGTAACACAATTTTATTTTGCTCGGATTTTAGTATATATCTGCCTGTTACAATAAGTGTGCAAGCTGTGAGTATATTAATAAGTTATAGAGACAATTCAGAAGCAGAAATATTTACTTTGAAGGTCCATAGAGGTTGCAAGTGTTGTACACCTTACGAACGTTTTCCGAATACGACTGCTGCTTAACCTAAAAGTTCTTATCAGTGTGCTTGCAAAGTGTGCGAAATTTTACGTATAATACAATAAATCATAAACATTTTACTTATTGTCAAGACATTGACTCTGTCATCGTCTTTGGAGATATCGCCTCTCTGTTATTGTCTGTGGTCGTCTTGTGATTTTAAAGAGTAGATGTTTCGTGAACAGTCATGTTTTGAGCCAAATAACACGTTGTTGGGAAAATGAGGCTCATTGAAGGGGGTATATGAATATGTAGGGATGCAGTAATACTAAATTTCACTGTCGCAATTTCCTTATCTTGCTTCTTTTTTTTTCCTCTCCGGCGTAGTAAAGCTTGTTTTTCTCCACTGTCCGTTTATAACATTATTTGTTTATGGTTCACTTAAATTTTTATAATTTATTACTTTAAAATTTTCGCATATTGGTGCCATATTTTCTGTGTGTGTAAAGTAAAGTGTAATATATTGGAGGTTGAAGTTCTTTACATTGTACGTGAGTAATGTATGTAAAATAATACATAAATTGTTTATTACGTTAAATAATTTTCTGATGACATTTTGTATTTAAAATATTTCTGTGTATAAACTGTTCATGTTGATGCAAATTTTACAATTTTAAGAAATGGTCCCCCCCCCCATGAACCATGGACCTTGCCGTTGGTGGGGAGGCTTGCCTGCCTCAGCGATACAGATAGCCGTACCGTAGGTACAACCACAACGGAGGGGTATCTGTTGAGAGGCCAGACAAACGTGTGGTTCCTGAAGAGGGGCAGCAGCCTTTTCAGTAGTTGCAACGGCAACAGTCTGGATGATTGACTGATCTGGCCTTGTAACAATAATCAAAACGGGCTTGCTGTGCTGGTACTGCGAACGGCTGAAAGCAAGGGGAAACTACGGCCGTAATTTTTCCCGAGGGCATGCAGCTTTACTGTACGATTAAATGATGATGTCGTCCTCTTGGGTAAAATATTACGGAGGTAAAATAGTCCCCCATTCGGATCTCCGGGCGGGGACTACTCAAGAGGATGTCGTTATCAGGAGAAAGAAAACTGGCGTTCTACGGATCGGAGCGTGGAATGTCAGATCCCTTAATCGGGCAGGTAGGTTAGAAAATTTAAAAAGGGAAATGGATAGGTTAAAGTTAGATATAGTGGGAATTAGTGAAGTTCGGTGGCAGGAGAAACAAGACATCTGGTCAGGTGACTACAGGGTTATAAACACAAAATCAAATAGGGGTAATGCAGGAGTAGGTTTAATAATGAATAGGAAAATAGGAATGCGGGTAAGCTACTACAAACAGCATAGTGAACGGATTATTGTGGCCAAGATAGATACGAAGCCCGCACCTACTACAGTAGTACAAGTTTATATGCCAACTAGCTCTGCAGATGACGAAGAATTGAAGAAATGTATGATGAAATAAAAGAAATTATTCAGATAGTGAAGGGAGACGAAAATTTAATAGTCATGGGTGACTGGAATTCGAGTGTAGGAAAAGGGAGAGAAGGAACCGTAGTAGCTGAATGTGGATTGGGACTAAGAAATGAAAGAGGAAGCCGCCTCGTAGAATTTTGCACAGAGCACAACTTAAACATAGCTAACACTTGGTTTAAGAATCATGAAGGAAGGTTGTATACATGGAAGAACCCTGGAGATACTATAAGATATCAGATAGATTATATAATGGTAAGACAGAGATTTAGGAAACAGGTTTTAAATTGTAAGACATTTCCAGGGGCGGATGTGGACTCTGACCACAATCTATTGGTTATGACCTGTAGATTAAAACTGAAGAAACTGCAAAAAGGTGGGAATTTAAGGAGATGGGACCTGGATAAACTGAAAAAACCAGAGGTTGTACAGAGTTTCAGGGAGAGCATAAGGGAACAATTGACAGGAATGGGGGAAAGAAGTACAGTAGAAGAAGAATGGGTAGCTTTGAGGGATGAAGTAGTGAAGGCAGCAGAGGATCAAGTAGGTAAAAAGACGAGGGCTAGTAGAAGTCCTTGGGTAACAGAAGAAATATTGAATTTAATTGATGAAAGGAGAAAATATAAAAATGCAGTAAATGAAGCAGGCAAAAAGGAATACAAACGTCTCAAAAATGAGATCGACAGGAAGTGCAAAATGGCTAAGCAGGGATGGCTAGAGCACAAATGTAAGGATGTAGAGGCGTATCTCACTAGGGGTAATATAGATACTGCCTACAGAAATATTAAAGAGACCTTTGGAGATAAGAGAACCACTTGTATGAACATCAAGAGATCAGGTGGAAACCCGGAGTAGACAACATTCCATTGGAACTACTGACGGCCTTGGGAGAGCCAGTCCTGACTAAACTCTACCATCTGGTGAGCAAGATGTATGAGACAGGCGAAATACCCTCAGACTTCAAGAAAAATATAATAATTCCAATCCCAAAGAAAGCAGGCGTTCACAGATGTGAAAATTACCGAACAATCAGTTTTATAAGCCACAACTGCAAAATACTAACACGAACTCTTTACAGACGAATGGAAAAACTAATAGAAGCCGACCTCGGGGAAGATCAGTTTGGATTCCGTAGAAATACTGGAACACGTGAGGCAATACTGACCTTACGACTTACCTTAGAAGAAAAATTAAGGAAAGGCAAACGTACGTTTCTAGTATTTGTAGACTTAGAGAAAGCTTTTGACAATGTTGACTGGAATAATCTCCTTCAAATTCTAAAGGTAGCAGGGGTAAAATACAGGGAGCGAAAGGCTATTTACAATTTGTACAGAAACCAGATGGCAGTTATAAGAGTCGAGGGACATGAAAGGGAAGCAGTGGTTGGGAAGGGAGTAAGACAGGGTTGTAGCCTCTCCCCGATGTTATTCAATCTGTATATTGAGCAGGCAGTAAAGGAAACAAAAGGAAAATTCGGAGTAGGTATTAAAATCCATGGAGAAGAAATAAAAACTTTGAGGTTCGCCGATGACATTGTAATTCTGTCAGAGACAGCAAAGGACTTGGAAGAGCAGTTGAACGGAATGGACAGTGTCTTGAAAGGAGGATATAAGATTAACATCAACAAAAGCAAAACGAGGATAATGGAATGTAGTCGAATTAAGTCGGGTGATGTTGAGGGAATTAGATTAGGAAATGAGACACTTAAAGTAGTAAAGGAGTTTTGCTATTTGGGGAGCAAAATAACTGATGGTGGTCGAAGTAGAGAGGATATAAAATGTAGACTGGCAATGGCAAGGAAAGCGTTTCTGAAGAAGAGGAATTTGTTAATATCGAGTATAGATTTAAGTGTCAGGAAAGTATTTGTATGGAGTGTAGCCATGTATGGAAGTGAAACATGGACGATAAATAGTTTGGACAAGAAGAGAATAGAAGCTTTCGAAATATGGTGCTACAGAAGAATGCTGAAGATTAGATGGGTAGATCACATAACTAATGAGGAAGTATTGAACAGGATTGGGGAGAAGAGAAGTTTGTGACACAACTTGACCAGAAGAAGGGATCGGTTGGTAGGACACGTTCTGAGGCATCAAGGGATTACCAGCTTGGTATTGGAGGGCAGCGTAGAGGGTAAAAATCGTAGAGGGAGACCAAGAAATGAATACACTAAGCAGATTCAGAAGCATGTAGGTTGCAGTAGGTACTGGGAGATTAAGCAGCTTGCGCAGGATAGAGTAGCATGGAGAGCTGCATCAAACCAGTCTCAGGACTGAAGACCACAACGACAACAACAACAAGAACTGGTCACGCTTAAGAACAATGTAAGAAATAGGTGTCACGTAAAAGGCGAAGTGCTTTTATTTGAAACAGAAGTGGCTCTGGGGAGTGGAGAATGTGGCAAGAGCAAGCAGAAAATTATCTAAATAAATAGAAATATAGAATGAAGTACTCTTGTTTCAGATTGTAAGCCTGAGCTGTGATAATAAATGAACAGTCGTAATGTAAAGACAAGGCTGAAAAGGGAAGTATTTCGTACTGTAGAAGTTATCAATCTGACTGCGCAAGAATTTTGAACAGTATGAAGTGCCTAAATAATTAACTTGGACATGAAAACTAGAGTAATTGGTTTAGAAAAATTTGATCACGAAAGCTATCTCTGATAAGTTGGCCCTGATTATAAATAAAAAAATTATAATACTTTCTCGTTATCTCTTTTCTGCACAAATCTAGTTAACACATTGCAATACTGCTCTGTCTTGAGCGCTGCTATGCTAAAGCTGCAAATTACTGTATCTACACAGAGACACTCGATAGGTGCAATGAGTTCTTTGTTAATTACAATCGAACTGTTTATCGAACATACTTGGTTGGATGATCCATTAAAAAGAATTGTAGGAGAAAGGTTGGTAAGAAAATGAAATATGCGCATAAATGAAATATTTTTGTATATTGAGAAAAAAGTGCTCAAAGCAGATTTTATATTTAATGAACTTCTCAACATCCAAACAATACACTTTCCTATCTCTCAAATCTAACAACTTTCAGTACATTAACCAAGTTAGTTAATGGCGCAGAAATAGTGAAAAAGAAACATTATTGTATTTACTTGACATTCCATTACATTTCATCCTTCACAAATCAGTTTCATAATCATATTGATTGAACAAAACTATAAACTGAGACATCAAATTTGAATCATAATATTGCCATAGCTTCCTCACAAACACTTCTTAACATTAGCAGCCTAACTCTAGCACAGCTGAACTTCGACTCTCCCTCTATCAAAGCCAAACATTGTCTGTCTCATTGCGCCCTCGCGCAGCTCGAAGTTGTTCACTTAACTTCTGTGATACACCGTACAACATCGCTGCTCGTGCACAGTCAATGCAGATATCAAAAATTCAGATAAAAAATATATATGACATCTATCAAAGTGCGGGAAGCAAATCACACAATCTGTATGCCGCAGAGACTGAGGCAACACCCTAGTGGAGCAGGAGAAGCTTTGCCTGCAAATTTGCACAAAATTGCCTCAGATGAAGACTGCAAACGGCTTACGGCGTAGCTGCGAGTCGTTGGGTTACTGTATGTAAAATTTAACGACACCAAAAAGAGAAATCGAGCCCATACAGTACGATTCTTGCAGGCTGTACACTGGGTAGTGTAGCCGTCATAATTGTTCGCCACACCCAAGCCTACAGTCAACAGATAAGGTTTTTTGTATTTTTACTTTTGTACAGCGTGAACCATTAATTTAAACTGTGTTTTAATTTTCATTCTTAAACTTTAAAGAAACTGATTCACCCTGTCATTTCATCCTAATCATACACCGATATAGGGCTCCTTCCTGGTGTTTGATTAATCCGAGTATCCCATTTTACAGACTTATGAAGTGCCAAGTTAATATGAAGAGGCACCATTAAACTGTTTTTGTGTAAATATTAAAACAAATTCTTAAACATTGCAAAGTGTTACAGTAAAAGTTCGCTTGAGTAAAACATTGAAGCAAAGTTACTAGAATCTTCTAAGTGACTATACGTAATTAGTTCAAAGATTAATAGTTTCTGAAAGTAAATTCCAGTAAGAAAGAGGTTTTCTTGAAGTGAAATTTTCAGTATAAAAAATGTGTGCTTTAGTATCTGAGTATTTTAGTGTTTCAGTTTGATGATTATGGAAAGTCCTTTTCTAAAGGTCCCCCCTGGCCAATTTTTTTGGCTCCCTTGAAGTTATCTACTGGGCTTTTCCCCTTTTAAAAACTTAACGTATAAGGGTATAGTCCAACATTGTTTAAGTGGAGTAATATTTATTTGGAGAACAAAATTAAACAGTAGCAAGAAAGTAGACAAAATTCATACTTCTGCTTTTCCAGTACTTCACTGTTTCATTGCCTGGATAGGCTAGCCGCCATTAGTACATGTCTTAAACCACTAAATGAACTTGGAACTGGGCTGTCCTAGCTTCAGTATAATATTATTCATATTGCGTTTCTATCTTATCGCTGGGTAAGATCTTAGGAAAAAAAGTGAATAGTCTGATTTACTTATCCATTAGACACATCACACAATCAAATTCTGTAAAAAGGGTAACTCTAATCTTTTCCTATAAACAGGGCTATCCTCCCGTAGTGTACTGTGTTCGGAAACTGAACTAAATTTTAGTGAAAGGGTTGTACGTGGCAACATAGAGACAAGGTTTCTGTTATTTAGGTAAAAGCATACTAAATTACAATAGTAGTGGGAGGGTTATAAGTTACAGTTCGAGGTGCAAAATCGGGCCGCCCTCGCCCTGTTTCCCAGCAACACACATCCGCTTTTCATCGTATAGATCGGCCGTTCGTTATTTCTATCGTTTAAAATAATTATCAAGGCACACATGCAACCCTGCGCAATTGACTTAGAGATTAGTGCAGGTACTGAACTTTCCAGTTGCCGTTGCGGCAAACGTGTACCGAGAGTTCCTCCATTCGGGGAAAAGCACCATCGCGAGAGGGGAAATTACTAAACTTTGTAAGTGAAATCAGCGGTGCCTCATTCACTACGCCTTAGAATACACTAGTACAAAACCAGAAAAACTATTAAACGTAAAAACTATAAAAAAATAAAATGCACCACTATGTCACTTCCTAAGGTGCATTTCAATTATTAATCTATTCCACGTTTATACGGTGTGCAGTTTGTTGATACATTTTGCCCGCACTTCGTGGCACGGTCCTGCTGGCTGCGAGGTGTTCGCTGGCCAGATACTCGGAAGTGGCGTGGCAGTCCGAGCGGTACAGTGTGCATTTCTCCCTCATCAGCATGGGAAACACCCGCTTGCCCCAAAACCTGTCTCAAATAAATTGTCATAGATGTTAAAATACACTTGAGTTGCAAATTTGTTCAGCTCATTCATGTGCTTGTTCGGATCCTTTCTTTCGCAAGAGAAATTTCGAGTTCGCCTAAATATATAGCAATCTCCTTTTTCCATTTTGGCATTAAATTTTAAATTGTTATTTAATTATATGGACATTGTCAGTCCAAAAAGTTTAGATACTAATTAACAGAAAATAGAGAAACATTAAGATACTGGCTGTAATGCTTCAGATTTTCTGTAGATTGTCTCCCATGACCCGAGTACAGCGCACCGAACGTCCATACAACCATGTGGAACCGCCAGAAATGTCCTTCTTTGAGGTATTGTTAAACTCGCATGTTACATTGTTTTAAATGTCGATTATGTCGTCAAAGCTTTGAATCTTCGTGTGAATTTCTGTACTTTGTCGCTTTGTGATAGCTTTGTATTGACAACCCCATGTCTCATAAGCATTAATGATTTTCCTTTTTTCCAGAAAATAGTTGTCCGCATTTTACATTTCAATCAAGTTGCAGCAGGCATCCAAGTCGTTATTTTGTTCGGGAGTCAAGGTGTACAGGACAAACTTTGCAAACGTTTTTCTCGTTTTGGAAACGTTCTACAGAAACTCTTGAACACCTCATATAGTAATTTGCTAAAGGAGGTGTTCCACCTTGCGCAAAACACTATTGTTTTATTTTCTTCTTGTATCCAGACATATTTCACTGAAGTTTCAGCGTCATTAGTGGGTTTTTATTTTATTTTATTTCTATTAAACAGGAAAAAATGCTCTTTACTACTTTTACAAATATAAATTCAAGTTTTTAAGGAAGTACTTAAAAGCTCGAAAATCACATAAGGTTTTGTATATATACTTTGCTATCACATGCTTAGGATTTTCTGATTTTGTGTCCTTCATATTACAGTTGTTTTTCGTTCACAGTGTCATCTGCAGCCATATTGATGTTAACGTAGAAAAGTTATTTACCTCTAAATTTCACGATTGGAAATGTTGTGGTTAGTCCTAACATTAATTAATTCTGTTTGAAAGGTTGTGTGCTTGTGTAGGTGTATATGTATGTATGTTTTTGTCTGTGTTTGCAATATGTTTCACTTATTTTTTCCTGCTTTCTCAATTATCTTCAAAGTGGAACATTGCACTATTAACTTTCATTGCCACCTTTCATAAACTACGGAAACAAGATGGTGAACAGCTGAATGTGTTCTGGATGGGAATTTTGAATCTTTATGAGGTGTATCTGCCACTGTTGTGTTTTATTGATTGGCGACTCCATAGAGTGCTGTGTGCACAACGACCAAATACGTGAAATTAGAAGGAAGGTCAGCGGTGGCCGTAATTTTGATGGCTTATTGACAGAAAAATCGATTTTCAATCACATAATGATCATCTTCAGTGCTATAGTGTATATTGTGATCGCTTCATAGCTTTGGTTACTGATAATAACTTGACACAAGTGCCTATGAGTTTTAATTTGTACACTACAGCACTGAAGATGATCATTATGTATGTGATTGAAAATCGATTTTGCTGTCAATAAGCCATCAAAATTAAATTACGGCCAACGCTGACCTTCCTTCTAATTTCACTGATGTGTTTGTGTGTGTGTGTGTGTGTGTGTGTGTGTGTGTGTGTGTGTGTGAGAGAGAGAGAGAGAGAGAGAGAGAGAGAGAGAGAGAGAGAGAGAGAGTAGATGGAGGGCTTTTTGGGTTATTATCTAATAACTTTTTTAAAATTTTTATTGCTGTGTAGGCGCCTTTGTAGGTAGGTAAAGGGATGCTGTTTTCGTTTAATTATTTATTATTGTGTGTATGTGCGTGTTTATGGGTTGGTGTTGTCTGATAGTTCTTCACGGGAGGGAACGGAGTTCTGTTGCAGAGAGTGGCGTATTCATTTATACTATTTCTCCTTCGACTATGGCTTTTTGTATTTGGTAGTTTCCTTAAAACGTTAGTATTGTCCTGGGATATTGTTGCATTTGAGAATTTTCGAGCCGGTATTGATGTCTGTTGGGATGCGTTACATGATCATAAGATGTTCAGTCAACATGAATACAGCCCAACAGTTATCACCACCGGCTTGAAAATTCTCAACTGCTGCAACAGCCCACCACAAAAATTGATATATGAAGAAAACTGCCAAATACAGGCCATACCCGAAGGAAAACAAGTAATAAATGAATGTACACAGCTCTCTGCAACGAAAATATGTCTCTGTTCTGAAAGAGCTAGGAGATAAACACACTTACACACAATAGATAATGGAATATAGCTGATCAAAATTCACAAACCTTCACCTACTTACACACACGCACACACACACACACACACACACACACACACACAGACACACAAACACACACAATGTCAGAGACATACCTCACATAAATTTAAAACTCCCACCGACAACACATTCAACTATTAAAAAAATGGCTCTGAGCACAATGGGAACTTAACATCTGAAGTCATCAGTCCCCAAGAATTTAGGAATACTTAAACCTAACCAACCTAAGGACATCACACACATCCATGCCCCAGACAGGATTCGAACCTGCAACAGTAGCGGTCGCGCGGTTCCAGACTGAAGCACCTAGAACCGCTCGGCCACTGCGGCCGGCCTTCAACAATTCAACTGTCCGTCATCTTGTTTCCGTAGTTTCTAATCAGTGATAGTGAAAGTTACATAGCGCAGTTTTTCACAGTAAAAATAATTGGAAACCAGCTATAGTAAGGGGAACATATTACAAATACAGACACAAACACACACACAATCTTCTACGTAGAATTAATTAATACTGGGCTCAACCAAAACATTTCCATTTGTAAAATTTGAAGGTAAATAACTTTTTTTACAATAAATTCTATGTCATTATAAGTGACAGACTGCGAAAGGAAACCAGCTGTAATGCAAAGCACAAAAAAATCAGGAAAACCCAACATGTGTTAACAAAAGTTGTATACACAAAACTTTTTCTGTTTCTCAGATTTCTGAACCCTTTCTGAAACCCCCTCCCCCCCCTCTCTCTCTCTCTCTCTCTCTCTCTCTCTCTCTCTATATATATATATATATATATATATATATATATATATATATATATATATATATATATATATAATGTGTGTGTGTGTGTGTTTGTACATATGGTAAAGGGCATTTTTCCTTTTCAATAGAAAGAAAATGTAAGCCCACTGATGACTTTGAAACATGTCTGGGCAATAGAAGGAAAGGAAACAATGGCGTTTTGCTAAAGGTGAACACCTCCAGAAACAAATTAATTTGTAAGCAAACTCGGAAAGAAGAGCTTCAACCTGAAGATGACTAAGGAATGTTGCTCCACTGTAATTTGAAGTACAACAACGTTGACATAATGTCGCCCATCCACTACTAAATACTGCGTGTTCACAACTGACTGGTCGAATGTACATCTGTGGTTTACAGATGTTACTTCAAACTGGCACCATAATTAACGCACTGGCGATGCATATACGCCAGGAGATAAACTGACGGAAATTTTTAGACGGATGGCGTATGTCTTTTCTCTTGGAATATGTAAGTCAAATGTCTCTTTACTACTGATATACGAGTGTTCCTTAATTCTCATGTCAGTAAGGCCAATATAACTTTTTTCACTACCTCAACTTAATATTCTACAGACCCACATATTTTCCAAACTTATAATTCTGTGCAAAAACAGACATAATTTCTGATAGGATTGCAAAATTTTTATTCATATGACCGGTTTCTGATCATCTAGAACCATCTTCAGATCTGATATTTCGGTTACAGGAGTAACCCGTCCAAATACAGCAACTTCCACATCCTGCGTCACATGTTCTAGATGAACCGAAAACATATGCATAAACATTTTGCAAACAAGATGGATTATAAATAACATTGCTATAATTCTTAATTGTGACACATTTGAGTTTACGTTATCAGGTGTTCTTAATCCCGTAATTCTGGAATTTGTGCTGGGTCCTATTTACGTACTCCACAGGCGAGGTATTTGACCTTATCAAATGAAGTTTGCAAATATGACTTTTCATAGTTTTATTTATTTATTTCCTTGAAAGCTTATAAATCTGTGGATAACGCGCATGTAATCACATCAGTACAGATTGAATTACTACGTATTTGAAAGTTTGTTACAAATTCTCAAATAAATAATTCTTTCCACCTCAAATTATGTAATGTATTTAGTCTTCCAGTGCAGGCTGCTAAATTTCTTAGCTAAATTCTCCACTAGCAATTTGTTCTCATTATACTGAATAATTCAGTAAGAAACGTGTCTTCTGTAATAAATGATGTCTTCCTTAACTGCATAACAAAAATAATGCCTGCTGTAATTCCTGATAAAAAATTATCCATAAGCCACTAACATACATACTTCATTTCCGTGAGCTATAAAGTGTTAAGTATATCAGGCAGAGAGTCAGAGGTCATGTGGACAGTGAGCGATGAAAAAGTGATAGGATCTACAGGGTGTTACAAAAAGGTACGACCAAACTTTCAGGAAACATTCCTCACACACAAATAAAGAAAAGATGTTATGTGGACACGTGTCCGGAAACGCTTACTTTCCATGTTAGAGCTCATTTTATTACTTCTCTTCAAATCACATTAATCATGGAATGGAAACACACAGCAACAGAACGTACCAGAGTGACTTCAAACACTTTGTTACAGGAAATGTTCAAAATGTACTTCCGTTAGCGAGGATACATGCATCCACCCTCCGTCACATGGAATCCCTGATGCGCTGATGCAGCCCTGGAGAATGGCGTATTGTATCACAGCCGTCCACAATAAGAGCACGAAGAGTCTCTACACTTGGTACCGGGGTTGCGTAGACAAGAGCTTTCAAATGTGCCCATAAATGAAAGTCAAGAGGGTTGAGGTCAGGAGAGCGTGGAGGCCATGAAATTGGTCCGCCTCTACCAATCCATCGGTCACCGAATCCGTTGTTGAGAAGCGTACGAACACTTCGACTGAAATGTGCAGGAGCTCCATCGTGCATGAACCACATGTTGTGTCGTACTTGTAAAGGCACATGTTCTAGCAGCACAGGTAGAGTATCTCGTATGAAATCATGATAACGTGCTCCATAGAGCGTAGGTGGAAGAACATGGGGCCCAACCAACACATTACCAACAATGCCTGCCCAAACGTTCACAGAAGGTCTGTGTTGATGACGTGATTGCACAATTGCGTGCGGATTCTCGTCAGCTCACACATGTTGATTGTGAAAATTTTCAATTTGATCACGTTGTAATGAAGCCTCATCCGTAAAGAGAACATTTGCACTGAAATGAGGATTGACACATTGTTGGATGAACCATTCACAGAAGTGTACCCGCGGAGGCTAATCAGCTGCTGATAGTGCCTGCACACGCTGTACATGGTACGTAAACAACTGGTTCTCCCGTAGCACTCTCCATACAGTGACGTGGTCAATGATACCTTGTACAGCGTCAACTTCTCTGATGCTGACATTAGGGTTATCGTCAACTGCACGAAGAATTGCCTCGTCCATTGCAGGTGTCCTCGTCGTTCTAGGTCTTCCGCAGTCGCGAGTCATAGGCTGGAATGTTCCGTGCTCCCTAAGACGCCGATCAATTGCTTCGAACGTCTTCCTGTCGGGACACCTTCGTTCTGGAAATCTATCTCGATACAAACGTACCGCGCTACGGCTATTGCCACGTGCTAATCCATACAACAAATGAGCATCTGCCAACTCCGCATTCGTAAACATTGCACTGACTGAAAAACCACGTTCGTGATGAACACTAACCTGTTGATGCTACTTACTGATGTGCTTGATGCTAGTACTGTAGAGCAGTGAGTCGCATGTCAACACAAGCACCGAAGTCAACATTACCTTCCTTCAATTGGGCCAACTGGCGGTGAATCGAGGAAGTACAGTACATACTGAGGAAACTAAAATGGGCTCTAACATGGAAAATAAGCGTTTCCGGACACATGTCCACATAATATCTTTTCCTTATTTGTGTGTCAGGAATGTTTCCTGAAAGTTTGGCCGTACCTTTTTGTAACACCCTGTATAAATGTCTCAGAAGAAGGAATTTGCTTTTTGCCTCACACAAATCATTCTAACTTAGCCTTATCGAAGTCTTCATCTTGCTGTCAACTCAGGGTTTAGACGACGAGTCGGATTCCTGCAGTCATTCCAGTGTCTATGTTCCATTCCATGACAGATGGACATGCTTGCACTCCGATATTTTAATCTCTAAGCATTCGACTGTGTATCCCTTGTCTGACTTCAGTCTCCAAGCACAAAAGTGACACCGCATCTGAGAGCTAATAGCCGTAGACAAAAGACGTCAAGTGCGACGATAATAATACCAGGTCGGCCGGTGGTGGGCTCTTACCAGGAGGCACTGGTAAAGATTTTGGGTTGTGTGGTTGTGATCCGCGAAACTTTTCCTTTCCTAGCGTTCCGTGCAGTGCGGCGGTGCTCATCTTCAGAAATGTTCCTCGATCCACTAAGTTTTGCCTATTCGTCAAGACTCAGCGGAATGAGCAGCACCTCTCAAGACGTCCAGCGCAGCTCTAGACGAAATGTTAGGAATGGAAAAGTTTTATGGACCACCACCATACACCCTAGCAGATTTTCTAGCATCTAAGACATCTGCTCATGAAAGTCTGCGTTTTATGGTCTACCTGAAAGGTTTGTGCCAATTGTGAACCAGCACAAGAAGGATGGAGTTGAGCTGGCCCAGATCACCACCTTAGAGCTGCAGGGCATGGGAGATGAAAACTGCCTACTGTCAATAGGCAGTCACGCGTCACAAGACGAAATCGACAGTTTGCCTCAACATTATATCAGCCGCCCACGATTTCACATAACACTGATTCGTCAAGTGAAAAGTACTAAGTGCTTCACCCTCCATCCCACCTTCGCCCCGTCACCATCTTATTTGCCCAATTCTGATTCATGCCTACGCCAAGTCAAATTGGCACTGAGACTACATATATTTTAGTTTTCTACGAATGATAACAGTAAACTGCACACTTCATCCGAACAAGCCTCGACAAGGACAACTGTACCGACCGGTCGCCGTGCCATCGTCGGCCGATAGGCGTTACTGTTTGTTGTTTGTGGAAGGACACACTGTTTCCCGGGCGTTGTCAGTCTTCGTGACTGGAGCCGCTACTTCCCAAGCAAATAGCTGCTTAGTTGGCCTCACAAGGGCTGAGTGCACCCAGCCGGCCAACAGCGCTAGGCAGACCCAGACGGTGGGTGACCCATCCGAGTGCTAGCCTAGCCCGAAAGCTCTTAAATTCGGTTATCTGACGGGAATCGGTGTTACCACCGCGGTAAGGCCTTTGGCGAATGACAACAATAAACATCCAAGCGCAATTCACTACTTCTTTGACGTCCAACGTGGATCGACCTTACTAGAAAAATTCGATATCTGAATAAATTTACTACAAGGCAGAAGCTACAACATGCAGCGTCCCACATGAAGGGGCACTAACTAGCTTACAACATGTAGTGGGCATAACTAGAGGCAGCAGGCGAAGTACGTTAGTTGTGATGGACTTACCATATGCTGATCATCTATTCTGCTGATGGAGCGTACAAAGATGTTGACCCTTACCACAGTGGGACTCTCTGCAAACGAGAAAACAAAGCAAAAAAATAATTATTCAACAAACAGAAAAAGTGTCTGCCTCAGCTTTTATCTTGCAGTTATTAAATAATGCTGCAACCAGCAGAATACACCTTTAGCTATGGCGACATGTGTTTTTACGCAAAGGGAAAACAACACTTCAACAGGAATAGATAACACAAATTAACTGTAAGAAATTGTAGTTTAAGGTGATACGAAAGAGGGCCTAAGAAAGCAAGATATGTTGTTGCTGTTCTGGTCTTCAGTCCTGAGACTGGTTTGATGCAGCCCTCCATGCTACTCTATCCTGTGCAAGCTTCTTCATCTCCCAGTACCTACTGCAGCCTACATCCTTCGGAATCTGCTTAGTGTATTCATCTCTTGGTCGCCCTCTTCGATTTTTACCCTCCACGCTGCCCTCCAATACTAAATTGGTGATCCCTCGATGTCTCAGAACATGTCCTACCAACCGATCACTTCTTCTAGTCAAGTTGTGCCACAAACTCCTCTTCTCCCGAATTCTATTCAATGCCTCCTCATTAATTATGTGATCTACCCATCTAATCTTCAGCATTCATCTGTAGCACCACACTTCGAAAGCTTCTATTCTCTTCTTGTCTAAACTATTTATCCTCCACGTTTCACTTCCATACATGGCTACACTCCACACAAATACTTTCAGAAATGACTTCCTGACATTTAAATCTATACTCGATGTTAACAAATTTTTCTTCTTCAGAAACGCTTTCCTTGTCATTGCCAGTCTACATTTTATATCCTCTCTACTTCGACCATCATCAGTTATTTTGCTCCCAAAATAGCAAACCTCTTTTACTACTTTAAGTGTCTCATTTGCTAATCTAATTCCCTCGGCATTACCCGACTTAATTCGACTACATTCCACTATCCTCGTTTTGCTTTTGTTGATGTTCATCTTATACCCTCTTTTCAAGACACTGTCCATTCCGTTCAACTGCTCTTCCAAGAATTACAATGTCATCAGCGAACCTCAAAGTTTTTATTTCTTCTCCATGGGTTTTAATACCTACTCCAAACTTTTCTTTTGTTTCCTTTACTGCTTGCTCTGTATACAGATTGAATAACATCGGGGATAGGCTACAACCTTGTCTCACTCACTTCCCAACCACTGCTTCCCTTTCATACCCCTCGTCTCTTATAACTGCCATCTGCTTTGTGTTCAAATTGTAAATAGCTTTTCGCTCCCTGTATTTTATCCCTGCCACCTTCAGAATTTGAAAGAGAGTATTCCAACCAACATTGTAAAAAGCTTTCTCTAAGTCTAAAAATCCTAGAAACGTAGGTTTGCCTTTCCTTAATCTTTCTTCCAAGATAAGTCGTAGGATCAGTACTGCCTCACGTGTTCCAACATTTCTACGGAATCCAAACTGATCTTCCCCGAGGTCGGCTTCTATCAGTTTTTCCGTTCGTCTGTAAAGAATTCGCGTTTGTGTTTTGCAGCTGTGACTTATTAAACTGATAGTTCGGTATTTTTAACATCTGTCAACACCCGCTTTCTTTGGGGTTGGAATTATTATATTTTTCATGAAGTCTGAGAGTATTTCGCCTGTCTCATACATCTTGCTCACCAGATAGTAGGGTTTTGTCAGTACTGGCTCTCCCAAGGCTGTCAGTAGTTCTAGTGGAATGTTGTCTACTCCGGAGGCCTTGTTTCGACTCAGGTCTTTCAGTGCTCTGTCAAACTCTTTACGCAGTATCATATCTCCCATTTCATCGTCATCTACATCCTCTTCCATTTCTATAATATTGTCTTCAAGTACATCGCCCTTGTATAGATCCTCTACATACTCGTCCCACCTTTCTGCTTTCCCTTCTTTGCTTAGAACTGGGTTTCCATCAGATCTCATTTTTGAGACGTTTGTATTCCTTTTTGCCTGCTTCATTTACTGCATTTTTATATTTTCTCCTTTCATCAATTAAAATCAATATTTCTTCTGTTACCCAAGGGTTTCTACTAGTCCTCGTCTTTTTATCTATTTGATCCGCTGCTGCCTTCACTATTTTATCCCTCAAAGCTACCCATTCTTCTTCTACTGTATTTCTTTCCCCCATTCCTGTCAATTGTTTCCTTATGCTCTCCCTGAAACCCTGTACAACCTCTGTTTCTTTCAATTTATCCAGGTTCCATCAACTTAAATTCCTACTTTTTTCAGTATCTTCAGTTTTAATCTACAGTTCATAACCAATAGATTGTGGCCAGAGTCCACATCTGCCCCTGGAAATGTCTTACAATTTAAATCCTGGTTCCTAAATCTCTGTCTTACCATTATATAATCTGTCTGATATCTTATAGTATCTCCAGTATTCTACCATGTGTACAACCTCCTTTTATGATTCTTGAACCAAGTGTTAGCTATGATTAAGTTATGCTCTGTGCAAAATTCTACCAGACGGCTTCCTCTTTCATTTCTTATCCCCAATCCATATTCACCTACTATGTTTCTTTCTCTCCCTTTTCCTACTCTCGAATTCCAGTCACCCATGACTATTAAATTTTCGTCTCCCTTCACTACCAGAATAATTTCTTTTATCTCATAATACATTTCATCAATTTCTTCATCACCTGCAGAGCTAGTTGGCATACAAACTTGTACTACTGTAGTACTCGTGGGCTTCGTGTCTATCTTGGCCACAATAATGCGTTCACTATGCTGTTTGTAGTAGCTTACCCGTACTCCTATTTTTTATTCATTATTAAACCTAATCCTGCATTACCCCTATTTGATTTTGTATTTATAACCCTGTATTCACCTGACCAAAAGTGTTGTTCCTCCTGCCACCGATCTTCACTAATTCCCACTAAATCTAACTTTAACCTATCCATTTCCCTTTTTAAATTTTCTAACCTACCTGCCCGATTAAGGGATCTGACATTCCACGCTCCGATCCGTAGAACGCCAGTTTTCTTTCTCCTGATAACAACGTCCTGTTGAGTAGTTCCCGCCCGGTGATCCGAATGGGGGACTATTTTACCTCCGTAATATTTTACCCAAGAGGACGCCATCATCATTTAATCATACAGTAAAGCTGCATGCCCTCGGGAAAAATTACGCCTGTAGTTTCCCCTTGCTTTCAGCCGTTCGCAGTACCAGAACAGCAAGGCCATTTTGGTTAGTGTTACAAGGCCAGATCAGTCAATCATCCAGACTGTTACCCCTGCAACTACTGAGAAGGCTGCTGCCCCTCTTCAGGAACCACACGTTTGTCTGGCCTCTCAACAGATACCCCTCCGTTGTGGTTGCAGCTACGGTACGGCTATCTGTATCGTTGAGGCACGCAAGCCTCCCCACCAGTGGCAACGTCCATTGTTCATGGGGGGGGGGGGGGAGAAAGCAAGATAGTAAATATAGAACAGAGGTGGGACAAAGAACACTGTGCTGACGTTCTGGAACACTGTAAGCTAAGAAATTGCCTCTCATACCCAAATGAACAATAGTTGACTGTTTTGCACGTTGTGGATATAACTTCAGATATGTATACCGCACTATGCTCTTATACGAGGTGTGACAATAAATAAGGGACCATGGGCCAAAGATGAACGACTAATAGCTATGAAGTGTGAAGCCTTCTCAGTCGAATGCTGCACCTCTGGTGTCTGTAGATAAATCTGTGAGGCCGTGGCCTTCATTCGTGTAATCATTGTCATTCTATCAAATAACTTCCGGGAATTCAGCCAGGTAACACTTTCAGCGACCGCCGATATTACGGCGGGAGAACACCCCGCCATTTTCAAGGCAGTTTGCCTTGAAAATGGCGGGGTGTTCTCCCGCCGAAATATCGGCGGTCGCTGAAAGTGTTACCTGGCTGAATTGCCAGAAGTTATTTGAAAGTTGTATACGCCAGGAGAAACTCAGGTCTCACATTGTCATTCTATTATGCTGGAATGGTATGCGTGATAACAGAGAAAACAACTGTCGTGAAGTTTCACATAAAACTTGGAAAAAACTTCTACTAACACCCAACTCTTACTAAAATAAGCGTATGATGCAGACTTTATTATATATGCGAGGTTTTGAGCAGTTCAGGCGCTTCCAAGGTGTATGATTTTACGGTTTGGTGGTGGTGGTGGTGGTGGTTGGTGTTTAACGTCCCGTCGACAACGAGGTCATTAGAGACGGAGCGCAAACTCGGGTTAGAGAAGGAGTGGGAAGGAAATTGGCCGTGCCCTTTCAAAGGAACCATCATGGCATTTGCCTGAAACGATTTAGGGAAATCACGGAAAACCTAAATCAGGATGGCCTGAGACGGGATTGAACCGTCGTCCTCCCGAATGCGAGTCCAGTGTGCTAACCACTGCGCCACCTCGCTCGGTCTACGGTTTGGTCATCCAAAGCTTAGATACGTAATCGAAACATTTAATGTTTTAAAAATATTAAAATCTCCTTAGTAACTTTTGGTAGCAGCATTAGCCGTTAATAGTTTCTTTATTACACGATCACACACGACCGGTTCCGCAATGATTTAATCGCATTCTATGGTGGATAACTAACTACTAACTCCGTCCGAACACGCCGAGGAAGGCTCAACGGTACCGACTGGCCGTTCGTCTCTCCCTCAACCGGTATGCATCACTGGATGCATAAATCGCGGGGCATGCGGCCAGCACACCACTCTCCCGGCCATTGTCAGGTTTCGTTACTGGAGCCGCCATTTTTCAATGTAGTTCCTCAATACGTCTCACAAAGACTGGACGCAACCCGCTCGTCAACAGCGCTCGACAGACCCAGACAGTGAACCATCCAAGTGCAAACTAAGCCCGACAGCGCTCAACTTCGGTGATCTTACGAGAACCGCTGACACATCTGCAGCAATGCTTATGGCATAATGTGTATAAATCCATGAAAAATATAATGAGAATTTAAAAAATATAAAATGGTAAAAAAGAGGAAATTCACCCAGAGAAATAGGGAACAAATACCCACACAACTAATCTAAGATTGGGTCACTAAATATACAAAGTCTATTGAATTGCATTCAAATTGTCGGAAGCACTTAAATCCGATGATTATAAAATGAAACAGCCAAAATTTCGGTTGGTAGCAGGCGCAGGCAGTGTACATGAGCACTGGGAGCCGGAAGTATGGACCTGAAAAGTTCATATAAAACCCTGGAAAAAAACTACACGGAATGAATCTACGTTTGAATAGAAAAATTTAAAGACTGACCAGTGATGAAAAATCAACTGATGACCGCAAAGACCACATGGTGGAAACGGGATGTTCCTGAAGTAGGAAGGTCAGGTCACCAAACAGCCTGTTTCACATATTGTTATTCAAACTTTCGGAGCATAAATGGGTCCGGGAGAAGCAGCCAAGTACGGAAGTATGCAGCTAAAGGGTGCAAATACGGAGACAGAAGAAACACGAGTGCGTACCAACCGAAACTTGAGAACCTTACAAAATAAATTAAAGGTGTGAAAGACAGTAAGTAATACAAAAAATACGAAAAAGTGAATAACAGGAAGTGCGGTACGAGATGCTATGATAAAAGTAGAAGTGCTGTACAAAAACGGCCTGTGATAAAACATTAGTAATACAAAAATTTTACAGAGTAATATATAAAGATGGTTACAATTGCAACAAAACCCATTAGGGGAACAAATTAAATGGGGAATAGTATCCGTTCCACAGCTACCCGTACGATGCTTGGAACGCAATGATATTTGGTGAATGTATGAAGAAGATGAATACGCTTGATCAAATAATGAAGATGCAGCAGGAATGGGCTATGTTACATATAGAAAATCATTCTAATAAATACGTGTGCTATAACTGTAGATCATGCGAAAGAAGACCAGTCTGTCTTCCGAAGCGCAAGAGGCATGACGTTCACCTACTCCAGTGCAAGAATCCATGTATACAATTGAGGAAATGTTGGTGATGAGCTACTACATGCAAGCACACATGTATCCACAGCCTCCTACAGAGTGAGGGTAAAGAAAAGGTAATGGATGAGCATGTAGTGAACGTTTTGGGTCATCAGTCTTCTGACTGGTTTAATGCGGCCCGCCACGATTTCCTCTCCTGTGCCAACCTCTTTAGCTGACAGTAGCACTTGCAACCTAAGCCCTCAATTATTTGCTGCTTGTATTCCATCCTCTGTCTTCCTCTACAACTTTGCCCTCTGCACGTCCCTCTAGTACCATGCAAATCATTCCCTGATGTTTTAACAGATGTCCTGTCATTCTGTCCCTTCTCCTCATCAGTGTTTTCCACATATTCCTTTCCTCTCTGATTCTGCACAGAACCTCCTCATTCCTTGCCTTATCAGTCTACCTAATTTTTAACGTTCGTCTGTAGAACCACATCTCAAACTCTTCGATTCTCTACTGTTCCGGTTTTCCCACAGCCCATGTTTCACTACCATACAATGCTGTACTCCAGACGTACATTTTCAGGAATTTCTTCCTTATGTTTGATACCAGTAGATTTCTCTTGACCAGGAATACCCTTTTTGCCATTGCTAGACGGCTTTTGATGCCCTTCTTGTTCCGTCCATCAGTGGTTATTTTACTACCCAGGCAACAGAATTCCTTAACTTCATCTACTTCGTGACCATCAATCCTGATGTTAAGTTTCTTGCTGCTCTCATTTCTGCTACTTCTCATTACTTCCGTCCTTCTTCGATTTACTCTCAGCCCATATTCTGTAGTCATTAGATTGTTCATTCCGTTCAGCATGTCATGTAATTTTCTTCACTTTCACCCAAGATAGTATTGTTATCAGCGAATTGTATCATTGTTATCCTTTCACCTTGAATTTTAATTCCACACCTGAACCTTCCTTTTGTTTCCATCATTGCTTCTTCAATGTACAGATTAAACAGTAGGGGCGAAAGACTACATCCCTGTCTTACACCTTTGTAATTCGAGCACTCCGTTCTTGGTCGTCCACTCTTATTATTCCCTTTTCGTTCTTGTACATATTGTGTATTACTCATCTCTCCCTATAGCTTACCCTTATTTTTCTCAGAATTTCGAACATTCGGCGCCATTTTACTGTCGAATGCTTTTTCCAGGTCTACAAATCCTATCAACGTGTCTTGATTTCTTTTTTTTTTTTAGTCTTGCATCCATTATCAACTGCAACGTCAGAATTGCCTCTCTCGTGCCTTTACCTTCCCTAAAGCCGAACTGATCGTCATGTAGCACATCCTCAATTTTCTTTTCCATTCTTCTGTTTATTATTCTTGTCAGCAACTGCGATGCATGAGCTATTAAGCTGATTGAGCGATAATTCCCACACTTGTCAACTCTTGTAGTCTTCAGAATTGTGTGGATAACATTTTTCCGGAAGTCAGATTGTATGTCGCCAGACTCATACATTCTACACAGCAAAGTGAATAGTCGTTTTGTTGCCACTCCCCTAATGATTTCAGAAATTCTGATGGAATGTTACCTATCCCTTCTGCATTATTTGATCTCAAGTCCTCCAAAGCTCTTCTAAATTCTGATTCTAATACTGGATCCTCTATCTTTTCTAAATCGACTCATGTTTCTTCTTCTATTACATCAGACAAATCTTTCCCCTCATAGAGGCTTTCAGTTTATTCTTTCCACCTATCCCCTCTCTCCTCTGCGTTTAACAGTGGAATTTCCGTTGCACTCTTAATGATACCACCCTTGCTTTCAATGTCACCGAAGGCTGTTTTGACTTCCCTGTATGCTGAGTCAGTGCTTCCGACAATCATTCTTTAGTACTTCCGTGTCCCACTTCTTTGTGTATTGATTCTTTCTGATTAATGTATTAAACTTTAGCCTGCTCTTCATCACTACTGTATTGCGATCTGAGTCTGTATCTGCTCCTGGGTACGCCTTACAATCCAGTATCTGATTTCGGAATCTCTGTCTGACCGTGATGCAATCTAACTGAAATCTTCCCGCATCACCCTGCCTCTTCCAGATATACAGTACATCCTCCTCTTGTGATTCTTGAACAGAGTATTCGCTACTGCTAGTTGAAATTTACTAGAGGACTCTCTCATTCCTTTTCCCAAGCCCTGTTTCCTGTATCCTTTTCTTCTAATCCTTCCCCAACAACTACATTACAGTTCCACTTTACGTACTGTATTACCCTTTCAATATCCACATAAACTTTCTCTATCTCTTCAACTTCGGCCAACGACGTCGGCATGTGTACCTGAAATACCGTGGTCGGTATTTGTTTGCTGTCGATTCCGATAAGAACAACCCTATCAGTGAATCGTTCATAGTAACACACTCTCTGCCCTGACTTCCTGTTCATAATGAATAGCACTCCCGTTATAACATTTTCTGCTGCTGTTGATATTACCCTACATTCATCTGACCAAGAATCCTTGTCTTCTTTCCATTTCACTTTACTGACGCCTACTACATTTAGATTGAGCCTTTGCATTTCCCTTTTAAGATTTTCTAGTTTCCCTACCACGTTCAAGCCTCTGACGTTCCACACCTTCAGTAGCAGAACGTTGATTATTCAATCTTTTTCTCATCATCAACCCCCCCCCCCCCCCCCCCCTTGGCAGTCCCCTACCAGAGATCCGAATGGGAGACTATTCCGGGATCTTTTGCCAATGGAGAGATCATCATGACACTTTTTCAGTTATAGGCCGTACATCCTGTGGATACACGTTACGTGTCTTTAATGCAGAGGTTTCCATAGCCTTCTTCATCATTATACCGTCAATCATTGCTGATTTTTCCACCTTTATGGGCAGTTTGCCACCTCCAGGGCGAGAGCGTGCCCTGAACATCTGTCCACTCCTCCGCCGTCGTTGGCAGAATGAGGGTGACTTCTTATGCTGGAAGTCTTTGGCCGTCAATGCAATTTTTTTAATCAAAATTTCAACAGTGGTGGGATTCGAACCCGGGATCAAAGATGTTTTGAATATTTTTCGACAAATAATGTCAGTATAGCGGGATGGTGTCAAGATGCACTTCAGTATTCACGCAGAAGGATACTTGTGCTGGAACTACCTACCTTTTTTGAAATTGCCTAACATCCCACATCAACTTCACTCTATACCACAATGGACCATAGATGTTCACCTTGAACTTTGGAGATCAACAGGCCTAGCTCACAAGACCGCCACCAGAGTGCGCTGACGTCCCTCCCTCTCCCTCCCTCCCCACCTACCCCTAACGATTGCGGTCCAGAAAAAAGAGCGAGAACGAATAGGAACCTTGAATCCGTTCGCAGTATCTGATGATGTCATCGGAGGTGATATAGGGCAGGCTCAGCAGCTCTGCGGCCACAGTCTCACTCAGTGAGCCTACAGCAGCAGCAGAAGAAGAACCATGAAGTGTCAGCAGCAGTCGAGATCGAGCACAGACATGCAGAACAGGAACAAACGGAAAAGTAAGTATCCTATATCACGCCTTGGTCTGTGTTAATTGGTTTCATGTATTGCTCTGTATGTCATGCGTCCTCCTCCTCTTTATTCAGCAGTAGAGCAATACCCTTCGACATGTCGAGGCCTGCAGGGCCGAAAACCAATATGTCGACCTCTGTCACATCCGGAGCTGCAACAACCTTCCGCCATCTTGTTGAGGCCTGCACTGACCTCTGGACCCGTGGCAGCAACAACCTCCATCATGTCTGAGCCTGTAGCGACCACATGGATCCCGTAGCATACATAGCCCACGACAGTCAGGCAGCAGTAGCCAGCCGAGACACAAGCAGCAACAGGAAAGTAACCGATATTGTGACTTTTACGAGTTCCTAACCAGGAGCGAATTTTATAATATCATCTGTGTGCTTTAATAGTTTAGTTTCTTGATTTTCAGCGTGTTAATTTAATATGTAATAACTACTGTTCTCGCGTTTTCGTTTGCGCCGGAAAGTAAACCGACTTTGTGACATATTACACGTTCCTAATCAGGGGCGAATTATTTAGTTTCACCTGAGTGCTTCGGTAGTTAGGTTTTTGTATCTCTACATCTACATCTACATGGATACTCTGCAAATCACATTTAAGTGCCTGGCAGAGGGTTAATCGAACCATCATCACAATTCTCTATTATTCCAATCTCGTATAGCGCTCGGAAAGAATGAACACCTATATCATTCGGTACGAGCTCTGATTTCCCTTATTTTATCGTGGTGATCGTTGGATGTACTTCGTCAGTCCTACCTGGTAAGGATCCCACACCGCCTAGCAGTATTCTAAAAGGGGACGGACACGCGTAGTGTAGGCAGTCTCCTTAGTAGGTCTGTTACATTTACTAAGTGTCCTGCCAATAATACGCAGCCTTTGGTTAGCCTTCCCCACAACATTCCAGCACATGAGTCCTCCGATCGGTCCTCACCGGTGGCCAGCCCAGTTACTGCTCGCACTGAGGTTGACCCCTCTCCTGTGGTCGAGTGGGAGGTCGCCCTGTGGCGTATCTCTGCGTATTAATCGAATTAATTAGACGCTGTTCCTGCGTTTTCGTCAGGGTCTACAGTAGAGTTGCACAGCACGTGCCGATAGTCCGTTTATCTGCATAGTATAGTTTTCCACAGTCAGCATGGACAGGACTGCGATTATTGTGTGCGGATGCGAGCCGAGTTGGTGACACTTCGCTCTCAAATTCAGGCTGTGATGGCTTTGGTTACACAGCTTGAGGCTGCAGTGGATAGGCACCACTGTTGTGGGCCGGCCGTGGGGCTCCAACGGACTTCCAGCACATCTTGAGTCCACCGATCGGTCGTCACCGGTGGCCAACCCAGTTACTGCTCGCACTGAGGTTGGCCCCATTTCATGTGGTCTAGTGGGAGGTCGCCCTTGGGCATAGCAGGCGGCAAAAGACTTCCTAGGCGGCCGCACGTAAGGCCTCCTCGGTTTGTCTGGCAAACAGGTTCCAGGTGTTGTCTGTGGCTGACACTGTCGCTGAGCCAAATGCTGTCGCCTGTACTGTTTCAGAGGAAATCTCTCAACCTGCAAGATCCGGACAATCACAGAGGGTGGAATTATTGATAGTTAGGAGCTCCAATGTTAGGTGCCTTATGGGGCGCCATAGGGACATGCCTGCCAAGAAGGGAAAGAAAACCAATGTGCACTCCGTGTGCATACCGGGTGGAGTCATTCCAGTCATTCCAGATGTGGAACGGGTCGTCCCAGATGCTATGAAGAGCACAGGGTGCAGCCAACTGTAGGTGGCTGCTCACGTCGGTACCAATGATGTGTGTCACTTTGAATCAGAAGAGATTCTCTCTGGTTTAGAGCGGCTAACAGAAGTGGTAAAGGCTGCCAGTCTTGCTTGAAAGATGAAAGCAGAGCTGACCATTTGCAGCATAGCCGACAGGGCAGACTGCGGACATCTGGTACAGAACCGAGTGGAGGGTCCGAATCAGAGGCTCAGACAGTTCTGTGACCGTGTAGGCTGCAGATTTCTCGACTTGCGCCAAAGGATGGTTCGGTTTCGGGTTCCGCTGAATAGGTCAGGTGTCCACTATACGCAGGAGGCGGCTACACGGGTAGCAGGGGCTGTGTGGCGTGGACTGGGTCGTTTTTAAGGTTAGAGTGTCTTGGGAAAACACAAGAAGGGCTTCAGTCACAAAGGGTGATGGCTGAACACAGGAAGAACGTAGGTACAGGAACCATTGGTATAACAGTTGTAAATGGTCGTAGCTGTGTTGGGAAAATACCAGGGCTCCAAGCGCTAATAGAAAGCACTGATGCTCAAATCGTTGTAGGCACAGAAAGCTGGCTAAAGCCGGATATATGCTCAGATGAAATTTTTGCGAAGATCCTAACGGTGTTTCGAAATGATAGGCTAAACACGGTTGGCGGTGGCGTTTTTGTTGCTGTCAGAAGTACTTTAACTTGCCACGAAATTGAAGTAGATACTTCCTGTGAGTTAGTATGGGCAGAGGTCATTGTTGGTAACTGGAATAAAATAATAATTGGATCCTTTTACCGACTTCCAAATTCAGATGATACAGTTGCTGAAAGGTTCAAAGAAAACTTGAATTTGATTTCAAACACGTACCCGACTCATACGATAATAGTTGGTGGTGACTTTAATTTACCCTCGATATGTTGGCGAAAATACATGTTGAATTCCGGAGGTACGCATAAAATATCATCCGAAATTGTGCTAAACGCATTTTCTGACAATTATTTCGAGCAGTTAGTTCATGAGATGCGCGAATAGTATACGGTTGTGAAAAAACATTTGACCTCTTAGCAACAAATAATCCTGACTTAATAACGAGCATCAAAACCGATTCAAGGATTAGTGAACACTGGGCTGTCGTACCGAGATTGAATATTGTAATCCTCAAATCCTTCAAAAATAAGCGAAAAATATACCTATTCAAAGAAGCAGATAAAAATTCACTTGACGCCTTCCTAAGAGACAATCTTTACTCATTCCAAATTAATAATATAAGTGTAGACCAGATGTGGTTTGGATTCAAAGAAATACTATCGGCAGCAATTGAGAGATACATACCAAATAAATTAACAAACGACGGAGCTGATCCTCCTTGGTACACAAAACGGGTTAGAACACTGTTGCAGAAACAACGAAATAAACATGCCAAACATAAACAAACGCAAAATCCCCAAGATTGGCGATCTTTTACAGAAGCTCGAAATTTAGCGCGGACTGCAAAGCGAGATGCTTACAGCAGTTTCCACAACGAAACTTTGTCTCGAAACCTGGCAGAAAATCGAATGAGATTCTGGTCCTATATGAAGTATGTTAGCGGCAAGAAACAATCAATGCCTTCTCTGCGCAATAGCAATGGAGATATTATCGAAGACAGTGCTACCAAAGCAGAGTTACAGAACACAGCCTTCCGAAATGCCTTCACAAAAGAAGACGAAGAAAATATTCCAGAATCCGAATCGAGAACAGCTGTCCAGGCTGTATACCAATTAGGTTCCTTTCGGAGTAGGCTGATGCAATAGCTCCATACCTAAAAATCAAATAAAACAGTTCGCTCGACGAAAGATCCGACCCCAAAGACTGGAAACTAGTACAGGTCACACCAATATTCAAGAAAGGTAGTAGGAGAAATCCACTAAATTACAGGCCCATATCGTTAACGTCGATATGTAGCAGGATTTTAGAAAATATATTGTGTTCGAACATTACGAATTACCTCGAAGGAAACGGTCTATTGACACACAGTCAACATGGGTTTAGAAAACATCGTTCTTGTGAAACACAACTAGCTCTTTATTCACATGAAGTGTGAGTGCTATTGACCTGGGATTTCAGATCGATTCCGTACGCCTGGATTTCAGGAAGGCTTTTGACGCTGTACCACACAAGCGGCTCGTAGTGAAATTGCGTGCTTATGGAATATCGTCTCAGTTATGTGACTGGATTTGTGATTTCCTGTCAGAGAGGCCACAGTTCGTAGTAACTGACGGAAAGTCACCGAGTAAAACACAAATGATTTCTGGCGTTCCCCAAGGTAATGTTATAGGCCCTTTGCTGTTCCTTTTCTATATAAACTATTCTGGAGGCAATCTGAGCTGCCTTCTTCTGTTGTTTGCAGGTGACGCTGTCGTTTATCGACTAATAAAGTCATCAGAAGATCAAAACAAATTGCAAAACGATTTAGAAAAGGTATCTGAATGGTGCGAAAAGTGGCAGTTGACGCTAAATAACGAAAAGTGTGAGGTCATCTACATGATTGCTAAGAGGATCTCGTTAAACTTCGGTTACACGATAAATCTTTCTAATCTAAAAGCCGTAAATTCAACTAAATACCTAGGTATTACAATTACGAACAACTTGAATTGGAAGGAACACACAGAAAAGTTTATGAGGAAGGCTATCCAAAGATTACGTTTTATTAGCAGGACACTTAGAAAATGTAACAGACATACTAAGTAGACTGCCTACACTACGCTTGTCCGTCCTCTTTCAGAATACTGCTGCGCTGTGTGGGATCCTTACCAGATACGACTGACGGAGTACATCGAAAAAGTTCAAAGAAAGGCAGCACGTTTTATATTATCGTGAAATATGGGGAAGAGTGTCACAGAAATGATACAGGATTTGGGCTGGAAATCATTTAAAGAAAGGCGTTTTTCGTTGCTTCTCACGAAATTCTAATCACCAACTTTCTCTTCCGAATGCGAAAATATTTTGTTGACACAGATCTTCATAAGGAAAAACTATCGACTCGATAAAATAAGGGAAATCAAAGCTCCTACAGAAAGATGTAGGTGTTCGTTCTTTCCGCGCGCTATACGAGATCGGAAATGTGATTTGCAAGCACTTAAATGTGATTTGCAGAGTATCCATGTAGATGTAGATGTAGATGTAGATGTAGATGCCGGAGCAGGACAAGAAGCTGTTCTTGTTTATCCCACCGATCGAAATGGGCGATGAGGACGCCTGCTCTGTTCCTAATGTTTCGAATGCTGATGGTAGTCCTAAATAACAGCAAGGTAGAGATCGTTACTCGTCACCAACGTATGACCCGTACCACCAGTACATCCCTGTGGTAGTGCAGGCAGATGCTACGGACAGGAAGATATCAAGTGTGCCCACGCTTTTCAGTTTTACATGCATTTCAACCGCTAGTGGAACGCAAAGTGGAAACGTGGGTGTAGAAACACATCATGACTGGAGCTTGCATGTGAGGATAGAAATTGAAAATGCATCGAAGGGTATTAAAGTGGATTAAAGTGGTTATTTCTCAGCTCGACTGGTACAAAATATGTCGTGCAGAGGGCTACATCAATCAGCAGATGACTACAGAGTATTATCCAACTCATACAACCCCCCCCCCCCCCAGACATTCGTCTTACTGGTGTTACACTATTACAACAGTGTATTATGACTCTATGTGTGAAATAAGGTGACCAATGCGGTTATTTGCATCATGCCTCCGTTATGAACTTACACGATCTGGAAGCTGCACTACACCTTGCATTCAAGAGGCTGTGTCGTTGGATGCCAAGAACAGACTTCGCATACAGAGCTGTTGCAAGCTTTTTACGAGTGCATACTGTACATGTTGATGATTTGGAGCAGTAGCTTTGTGCATGGGTTGAGAGCCAAAAAAAGAAACAGCTTAAATGTGCATTTGAAAACCAGAGTATTTGAGGTACCCATCGATTGAAAGGAGATACGCGCGAAGATTATTGCACATCAAAAAGCTTAATTTGGGAAATATTGTACATGCGTAAAGAAGATAGAAAAGAGTTGATGTTTTTTTTTTCAAATTCTGCATCCGATATACGATATTTAAATAAATAATGTGTATATAGAATCTCAAGCTGAGTTTGTGTCTTGTTTATAACCTCTCTCATATAGTCCAAGTATTACACTTACTAATATCGTTATTTTCAGTGATGCGCCTGTAATCATGCAATAGACGACAATTGCTCCCATACATGTCCTCACCTGTGATTAACAAAATGAATGATGAAGTTACTCTTCATGGGTAAAATATATAGCTGAATTCTCTGTATAGCTAATATAGCTCAGTTGGTTATGTGATGGAGCTGATGATGATGTTTGGTTTGTGGGGCGCTCAACTGCGCAATTATCAGCGCCCATACAAATTCCCATCCTTTGCTCAGCCCAGTCTTGACACTCCCTTGAATAATGATGAAATGATGAGGACAGCACAAACACCCAGTCATCTCGAGGCAGGTGAAAATCCCGGACCCCGTGCTTGGGAAGCGATAACGCGACCGCGAGACCACGAGCTGCGGACAAATGATGGAGCTGTAGTGACTACACATACTATTACCATCCTTACAAGTGTGTCTTTCTATGTATACCCACTACTTGTCGGTAACTGACGTAGTCAGTATAATGGCAGGATGACTGAAACATCCTCGTCACAAGGACTTTGTTATTGGTGACCGGTCTTGTGAAAATTCAAAAGAAGACCTGTAGAAGAAGAAGAAGAGTGGAATACTCCTTCCTGATAATATACGAGCAATTACTGTAGGTCCATAGAATTGTGGCAAGAATAATGTCTCCTCATGATGCAGTTAACAGACGTAGATGGAGTCCGATTTGAACATGTTTGTGGATTTTCAAAAACACTGTTTCAGCCCAAGTATCAGCTATTACAGGAGATATTTCGCAGTGTAAAAGGCCTTACATGCACGACATTCAATGGAAGTGGTGTTATCCTGCCACCTCAAAAGTACAGCCAAACACTTTGTTCATATTTGACGATGTTGCTGTGGATAACAAAGTCCAAATTCGAAAATATTTCTGTTTTGGTCGTTATATGGGTGCTGATGTGTTTTATCTAAGCCAAACATATTCCAAAATATGTAAACCTCATTATAGTCTTCAAACAAGACAATCTGAATGTAAAACACATTTACCAAGCGCATGTAGGAACTGACAAGTTCCTCAATGATATTGTGAAGATATGTCCCGATTGCTGGAATCATTCACAGTATCGGTTTCTCGTTATTGAAAAAAACAAGAAAAGTGAGTGATGGTATGTACAGGCGATACTTCTAATATTATATCAGTATAGGCTGCACAATGGGAAAATTAGTGTGCATGTCTAGCTCTCAACTTGAGAGAATGGGTGTACACAGACAGAAAATTCGCTTGTGCACGGAGGCGCAAATTCAGGCTATCGTACATAAAGTTAGAGGTATGCGTATGGAGCTAGAGACGTATTACCAGACTCTTCTGAGAATGATCACCGCATTAAATGAGTTAGTTAATGAAATCGGTAGGAAAGTAACTGACTTAACTAGAAAGGTTGAGGTTATTGAGGGGAAAATAGATTTTCAGGCCGTTGTTGTTCAGACGGAGGAGCGGGCACATAATAAGAGGTAGAAGAGCGGATGTATAAAGCCTCACGCGGCAGAGGTGTCTGATTTGTATACACCGAGATGTCAGCGAAGCAGAAAGCCATTCAGGCACAGAAAGCCGTTCGGGAGAAATGGCGGTTGCTAAGGTTAGGTCGCATGGATAGACAGCAAACACTAAGAGAGACCTTCAAGCCAGTTACTGTGTGTCTCTGGCAGTTCTCAGCAAAAACAAAACGCACGATAACGATGGTGTTGCCATTGAAATATTCACCCGTTTTTCCTGGCCAGATAGATAGGACATTTGGCGTTAGCAGGAGAACATCGTTCATCCTGGGTACACAGCCTATAAATGAAACCAATGACACAATATAGGTTGGTGACAGGCGGTTTGAAAGGACATCTGGCTTAATGAATCTTACTTCCCTACGACCGACGAAAGACCCCATAAATTATTCAGTTGATGATAGGGAAATGTATCGTGCAATACGGCATTTGACTGATGTACGTAAGATCGCAGAAAACCAGAGCAACAAGAAGTATAAAATCATTATAAAACCAATACTTGATAGTGAGTATAGCAACAACAGCAGCAGCAGAAGTGATGGTATTGACATTGAGCATAAAGCAGTGAACAATCGAATCCTGTAGTATAAATATCATGACGACACCAACGAGCTAATAGATCGACTATGTTTGCTATAGCATCAGCAGCTGCAGATAATATGGCTCATTCGAATGAGGTTGTTTCAATAATCTCGGAGCTTAGAGAGAGAAGCATCATCGAATAAGTATGGAGACAGTAACGATTAAAGATTTCATGACTTATGACAGGATGACCTTGTAGATATGAGGGAATATTCACATGAGAATAATGGTTTCAGGTATGTTTTAATGGCTATTGATACATACTCCAAATTTGCCTGGGCATTACCTGTTAACACAAAAAGGGGGAGAAAAAAGGGGGAGAAGGGTCGGCCGGTGTGGCCGTGCGGTTCTAGGCGCTTCAGTCTGGAACCGCGTGACCGCTACGGTCGCAGGTTCGAATCCTGCCTTGGGCATGGATGTGTGTGATGTCCTTAGGTTAGTTAGGTTTAAGAAGTTCTAAGTTCTAGGGGACTGATGACCACAGATGTTAAGTCCCAAAGTGCTCAGAGCCATTCGGGGAGAAGGGTGGCGGATGAGTTTGAGCGTTTGCTGCAGACAGGAATGACCTCCAAACCGATTACGGTGGAGAGTTACAAGACCGTTATGCAGGGATGTGGAAAACATCACTACTCTACGTTCATCCACCTGAAGGCGAGTATCGTGGAATGTCTGAACAGAACAATAAAAGGTCAAATGTGGATGATTTTAATCTTCGTGGCTCACGCAAATGGACAGATATCCTCCCAGAAATAGTTGCTCTGTATAATCGAACCAAACATAGCACAATAAAAAGAGATCAATCGATGTTACTGATAATCTAAAATGGTTCAAATGGCTCTGAGCACTATGGGACTTATCATCTATGGTCATCAGTCCCCTAGAACTTAGAACTACTTAAACCTAACTAACCTAAGGACATCACACAACACCCAGTCATCACGAGGCAGAGAAAATCCCTGACGCCGCAGGGAATCGAACCCGGGAACCCGGGCGCGGGAAGCGAGAACGCTAACTGATAATCTACTCATGGATACAGCGTGCTATCGCACCATGTTTCTCTTGACGTTTACAAAGAACAGAAGAAGAAGCAGAAGAAGACTGTATAAGGAAGAGCTTTAAACATTCCTTCATCAGTTGATGTTCGGGTGCAATGTCGCACACTTTGATTTTTAAAAAAAGATCATCTGTATTACGTGCAAATTACTTCCAACCAATTGATTTAAGCATTGGTGAATGGAGTATCCCTTTGATTGTACTGGAGACATACAAAAGCATTCCAAATGTCACCAAGGCTAATAACCAACTCCGTATCGATATTACTGGTGAAAAAGACATTGTGGAAATAGAACCTGGTACATACGATATCGACGATTTAAACGAAGTTTTAAAACATTCTGGGAAAGGTATTGAGCTATGTGCAAACATCAATACACTTAAATCTGAAATGAGCACTGTGAATGCAACGACTGACTTTAACAAGAAAGGTTCTATAGGAGGCCTACTGGGTTTCACAAAAGAACAGGTTTTGAAGAATTAGCCCAGTAAATTTTACAAGTCAGGTCAGACTGTGGATATACACTCTGTCAGCACAATCCAAGTCCAGTATAACATTGCATCTAACCCCTATATCAACGACAGTCTAATTCATAATATTTACGGATTCTTCTGCTCAGTTGCAACAAGATATAAGATTGTTGAGACGCCCACCAATGCAATATACCTTACAATGACAATTCAGACACTGAATTATTTGAAGTTGCGTATTGTGGACCAGAATAATCAACTTGTTGACTTTCGTAGTGAGGGAATCATTGCACGATTACATCTAAGGCGTACTGTCACTTTGCTGCTGAACCACAAAGTGATAACAGGTGGGAAAACTTAAATCAATTGGCTTGAAACCTCGCAATGACGCCCTCACTCAGTATAACCAGTCCAGTAGAGTATGATGAGAAAATTATGCCTCAGGAATACTTCTCTCATAAACCTCATGCTTCTGTAGCATTTAACAAGAATGATGAAAGTAGGATTGTCATCCAGCACCAAGAAGCACTGACACTTGCATGCAAGAGTTTCAAATATTTCGAGGGACCACTCAAGAAAGCCGACTGCAGCGGTACAATGGGATGCAAGCTTACACGTAACGCTTTAGCATTCCTGTTTCAAGAGATACGCTATGACCTCAAATGGCCTGATATCGACCGTAGACACTATGTCGGTATAACATCAACCTTTAAAATATACGTCACTGCATCACTCAAGGATATGAATGGTTTAGAAAATGCGGGATGGTTCAAAGATGATCCAGGGGATAGAACAGTTGCAGAGTAAAATCGAAGTAGTGCATGCGTACCTCAAAAAATGCTTATGGGCTACTTTGAGGACATAAAGCAGATTATTACGAATGCTAAATAGGAACTCATTCTGGCACGGAGTGCGATGGATAACAACTCATACATTCAAAGAGACTTAGAGGAGAGCATGTTCACAATCAGCAAGATAATAATTATGGAAAACGCCTCACATCAGTGTATCACACGAGGAGCGTTTGAAGCTTGTAAAAGTTCTGAATTGCGGTATATATCTGTCATTAACATTCTGCACTTGGGAGGTTTTCGAGTACCCTGTGCTACCGACTGAAAACAGACAAACATGGGTTATTAAAACCTCTTCGCAGCTAGAGACACCTAGTTCATCATATCTGCGTTTCAGACAAGTAGAGGAGGGAATATAGCAAATGATTCGACTGTATTGGACAACTGAAAATTAACTGATGCCAGAGTCTACCTGTATTCAGATTTCTACCCACATAACAATTTACACGGGATGAAAATGTATAAAGTCTAGTATAAGACATGTATTATATAAGTGCTGAAGAAGAAGGAGGAGGGTGTCTACTCAGACCACAGAAATTCAAGCAGCTGTCAGCGATCATCGTAATAGACTGCACGAGGCAGATCGACATAATTAAGACTGGACCTATACATGTACGAATTAAATTTGAATCTTCAGCAAATTTCCGGGAATACATTGCAGCGTATGCTCTAGTTCTACATGACCGTGTGATTAACTACTGCCCGCCCACCGGTACCGTGCAACGAGCTGTATAAATGAACAGGTGCTGCGCCATACCTAGAGCATTCCACAATGGCGCCTCAAGGTGTGAACATCATTGCACACGCTCAGGGTTTTTATGATGATGACCGTAGACAGTTCACGTTTAAAGATGTTGCACTCATAGTGTACACAGAAATGCCGGAATATCAGCAAACATTGCATCACCGAGGTCTTTCAAGGATGTGAAGAGCCCTAAAGTGCAAAGTGCAAAGTGGTTAACACATTTGTGCCACAGAATTCACTAGGATGTTCCTGGCATGCCGTACAAAGATATGGCGACGTCGAATCGATTATTTGACAACACGAATACTATCATCTATGTGAAGGGGAAGGAGAAGATCTCATACATGCGTCAAATCTTCAAGTTTGCTGCTATTCAAGACCTGGAATTATACCAGTGTCCTGCTCTCCATCGACTCAAGAAGAAGTGTGAAAATAATGTTGCTGTGTCTGCTTATGAAAATGTAAAATTTCTTTAAAGTTAAACGAGAAATAAATGAAAATTTACCTCATTTCTCTTCACACTGTTCCCACTTTGATTATAAGCAGTTTCGTGCAGATATTATGTCTATGATATAATTTTAGGCATATTAACTGTATGCCTTTGGAAGTGGACGTGGTCACGTGCCTCCCACTCCCATAGACCAATATGTACTGCACAATAGACGTAATTCCATACAACCATTCTATATATTTTGTTATTCTCTGTATTAAACTTCACCTCCTTAATAGCAGTCATCTTAGAAAACAAATGTCATTTTTGTCCTGCACAGCCTTTATACACACATAAACAATGCAATAGGGGATAGGCTTTTTGTAAATAACAATAACAACAAAGAGGTATGGTAACGATTTTTTCACTTTTTCAGTTCACACGGATACAATATACACTCCTGGAAATGGAAAAAAGAACACATTGACACCGGTGTGTCAGACCCACCATACTTGCTCCGGACACTGCGAGAGGGCTGTACAAGCAATGATCACACGCACGGCACAGCGGACACACCAGGAACCGCGGTGTTGGCCGTCGAATGGCGCTAGCTGAGCAGCATTTGTGCACCGCCGCCGTCAGTGTCAGCCAGTTTGCCGTGGCATACGGAGCTCCATCGCAGTCTTTAACACTGGTAGCATGCCGCGACAGCGTGGACGTGAACCGTATGTGCAGTTGACGGACTTTGAGCGAGGGCGTATAGTGGGCATGCGGGAGGCCGGGTGGACGTACCGCCGAATTGCTCAACACGTGGGGCGTGAGGTCTCCACAGTACATCGATGTTGTCGCCAGTGGTCGGCGGAAGGTGCACGTGCCCGTCGACTTGGGACGGGACCGCAGCGACGCACGGATGCACGCCAAGACCGTAGGATCCTACGCAGTGCCGTAGGGGACCGCACCGCCACTTCCCAGCAAATTAGGGACACTGTTGCTCCTGGGGTATCGGCGAGGACCATTCGCAACCGTCTCCATGAAGCTGGGCTACGGTCCCGCACACCGTTAGGCCGTCTTCCGCTCACGCCCCAACATCGTGCAGCCCGCCTCCAGTGGTGTCGCGACAGGCGTGAATGGAGGGACGAATGGAGACGTGCCGTCTTCAGCGATGAGAGTCGCTTCTGCCTTGGTGCCAATGATGGTCGTATGCGTGTTTGGCGCCGTGCAGGTGAGCGCCACAATCAGGACTGCATACGACCGAGGCACACAGGGCCAACACCCGGCATCATGGTGTGTGGAGCGATCTCCTACACTGGCCGTACACCACTGGTGATCGTCGAGGGGACACTGAATAGTGCACGGTACATCCAAACCATCATCGAACCCATCGTTCTACCATTCCTAGACCGGCAAGGGAACTTGCTGTTCCAACAGGACAATGCACGTCCGCATGTATCCCGCGCCACCCAACGTGCTCTAGAAGGTGTAAGTCAACTACCCTGGCCAGCAAGATCTCCGGATCTGTCCCCCATTGAGCATGTTTGGGACTGGATGAAGCGTCGTCTCACGCGGTCTGCACGTCCAGCACGAACGCTGGTCCAACTGAGGCGCCAGGTGGAAATGGCATGGCAAGCCGTTCCACAGGACTACATCCAGCATCTCTACGATCGTCTCCATGGGAGAATAGCAGCCTGCATTGCTGCGAAAGGTGGATATACACTGTGCTAGTGCCGACATTGTGCATGCTCTGTTGCCTGTGTCTATGTGCCTGTGGTTCTGTCAGTGTGATCATGTGATGTATCTGACCCCAGGAATGTGTCAATAAAGTTTCCCCTTCCTGGGACAATGAATTCACGGTGTTTTTATTTCAATTTCCAGGAGTGTAGTTCTTGAGATTATAATCCATTTCTTGAGATTACTGTTGAGTCCTTGAGGTACAATATAGTTCTTGAGGTACACTCTGACTCTGCTATTCCAATGCAGAGATACTTTTAACTTCATACTACAACAGTAGCACTGGTTGAGAATTTTTTTACAATTTTTTCCAGTAGCACTGGATGAGAATGTTTGCAATTTCTCCAGATATATAAATCTACGCCAAAAACTAATGCAGAGATACCTCTTTCTTTAATACTACAATTAAATTACACAGTCCCAGTAGCATACCTTTTACAAAACTCTGATGGCATGTGTACACTTAAAAACTAATTTCTGCAGCCCTAGTAGCAAAGGTTTTTGCAAAAAGAATTATGATGTACTGTGAGCTGTTTGGAAATATACACTTAAAAACTAATCTACCTTGGTTGACTAGTGGCAGGTGAAAACTTAAAAATTATTCTGTTTACAAGACACACATGGTTCGCAGACATACATATCTACAGACTGCACATATGCTGCATATGAATAAATAGATATACAAATATTTCTTTCTGTTTATAATTTTTAATAAATATAAATATTTTTTATTTATTCTTTTTTAAATTCTTTTACTTTTTTCACACGCATGGTGTGCATATATATACATTTTTTATTTTTTTATTTTCTTTCCACACATGTTGTGTGTGTGTGTGTGTGTGTGTGTGTGTGTGTGTGCTCGCACATGTGTGTATATACATGTGTACACAGTACACATAAATAACTAAAGAAATGAATATGTATGTGACAAACACACACACACACATACAAAATTATTTACACTACAATAAAATGGTCATACCACTACTTTGCAGACTGTCTCTCTCTCTCTCTCACACACACACACACACACACACACACACACATACACACACACACACACACACACACACACACACACACACACAAACTATCCCTGTCCCCCTCTCTCAGAGCCCCCATCCCTCCCCTTCTCTCGCTAAAAGTGAGTAGTGTGAGCGCGGGAGAGTTTCAATCCCATCATCACGAATGACGCATTTATCGTCATGAGGCGACAGATCGATTTTAGATTGCAGCACAGTGTACACCTTGTGTCGTCTCGATCGAATACTAGTCTGCTGTACCACGTGCAGCAGTTGTGGTGCACCACTGTGAACACCGCTGTACAGGCACCGCAAATAGTCTTCGATAGTGTCTCGATGCCACATGACATACACCCTCAGCCTACCTCTGGGTGGCACCTTCCAATGTGCGACACGCATATATTTTTGATCGCAGATCTACAAACTTCACAATCGGCAATCCATTCGTCTCTTCCTTCATAAGACCGATAACCTTCTTGTTCTGTGGAACAATACTGTAAGGATTATCGGGCGTGTATGAGAATGTGTCGAATTCATTATCCTGGTAACTTATTAATTCATATGGATCGCAGTTCTTCACCCAGTATATGTTCTATCTGTGTCAATTTAAAGTAATTTAGCATCTGCGAAATGAGTTTTCACAAACTCATAATGAAAGCGGTACATGTGGAGTTTGGATAGGTCTAGTATGCACGTTCCCACATAAATAGGCTTCGCAAACTCTACTTCTGTCCTCGCCAACTCCACAGCAACAAAGTTGTTATTGAATATGGAGACCCACTTAAAATTTGGTCTGGCAATGCATTTTCTTACGCCATAACATCCATCCAATTTGGTTCTGTTCATAATTTCACGTCATTCCCACAAATTCTCCATTGTTTTACCGAAAATTGAATTATTTATTAATTTATAAAAATCTTTCCCAAAGTCACACGTCGCGGAAGCTCTCTGTCTCTTATTCAAAACAATATACCCCTTCAACCAGGGGGACTGCTTGAAGGAGATAGCCCAGGTCATCCAAAACCAGCTCCATCCCCAAGCTGAGACATTGCTGGAGATTACGAGATTGAATAACGTATCTCCGCTTATTCGCCAGCATTATCATCAGTTTTGGGGTGGAGCCTCCTCGCAGAACTATTTGCTCTGGACACAGTGGCAAATCGGCGTGAGTATCATGCAAATTAATACGGCGTGTGAGTTCTGCGCCCACTACACATCCTACATCAGAATTAGCTGCCATACCCCCATGATTTTTCCACCTAATCCCTTGCATTCATCTTCGGGCACCCATTAAACCTTACCCATCGGCAGTGATTGTTGCATGGCGTGCCCGTATAAGTTATTTACATTCAAGTACATTAAGTGACTCGAATCAAGTGATGCGTTGAACCTCGCTTCCACACGTGAGTTATTCGCCTTCGCATGCCTGTGGACACATTGGTAAAGTCCCCCACGGATCCCTTGTACAAAGAAAAAAGCATGTCAGCAGTTGTCAATAATTCGATGCTGCTTTTCGTTCTCCTCCCGAGACAGCCCTGGTGCCATGTAATAAAAGGCGGGATCCAGAGAATATGTGGTCAAGCATAGACTCCGGGATTTCTCGAAAACGGCCGCAAGCAAGCGTACATTGGTGATCATGTAAAGCCGTGTGTACTCTCCTAATGTTGAATTCCCACCACACATTTGCAGCTTGCTCATACTCTGCATCTGTTATGACATCGCCTGTGAGCTTCCTGGAGAATGTAGTTATATCGGGTAGCATGGTTTCATTGAGTTTTCCTTACTATCCACATACTTTTATGGGTAAGCCGCTTCCCTAGTCGCAAGTTGAAACTTTTCCTCGTCGGAAACGCAGCTCGAGTGATATGTGTATCCGCCCGAGACAGAGTTTCGCGGGTTTCTGGAGTGGCTCCTGCATAAAACGTAACTTGTCAAGGAAGCGGAACGTAATTCTTGGCGTCATTCGTTTGGAGAATGAAATGTATTTCTCGACACTCTCAAATGTCTCACATTATTATTTCTCCATGTTGAAGTCCGTCAAGTGCTCAACTAGAAAGTGAGTGTCACACCCACTTAAGTTGTGGAAGTTTGGAACTTCCCTGTAAGATGACAGTGGTCCCTACGAGGAGTTTCCGCTTTTCCCACAAATATTACCGCGTTATCGTACAAATCTTGATTCTCCTTGGATATTGTCATGGGAACATTGTCTCTGTAAAGCTTACCAGCCTCCCATGAGAGTTTTTCGAGCTCAGTGAGCAGACAAACCGCAGGATTGTCCCCGACATAAGATTTGTAGCGATTAAGTGTCGAATCATAGAACTATACAATTTAGAACGCTACCGCATACGGTACGTTTTTTTCTGTAAAGGTGGTATGTGAGGTCGCGGGATCACGTTCACAGAGGATCACAGGAGCGAGGAGGCATTCAAAGTGGGCGTACACTACAAACGGGCATCGCTCCTGGTGGTGAACATTCTTGAACTTTATGAATTTGTCTTCCTCAGTAGGCATAACTACACGTACCGGGTCCTTGGAAGCATACTCTACTAGATGCTCTGCTAATAACTTGTCCGGGAAAAAATAATTCAGGCGCCTTAAGCAAATTCGATTTTTACACTTGCAGTTATTAAGTTGAGAGAATAGGACTCGGGACATGTCTTTGATCCAAACATATTGATAATTGTCACTTTCAGAGAACAACAGCATGTTCACATACATCTCACGCCCACCTGCAAATATTGAGAAATGGAGACGGCCGATGACTGTATGCTTGTCCTTCTCATCTGACTTGCTTTTCTTCTCCTGGCCATAAACATGAGCCGATATTCCGGTATTCTGTGCCTCAAATATAGGTACGTCCTGGGGGTTATAAACCCACCAATATTATCACCTACATGACATGTACAGGGATGCTCTGGATGATCTCTGTAATTTTAATTTCTCTCGCAATCCAGGATTGCATTAATGCATGCCTGCTTATTAGCTATATCCGAAGGGAGCTTGATATAGCTAGACCCTCCATTTATTGGATCACAGACATGTGTATGAATGTCCAGGTGTAGTATTTGTCTGAGGCTTTAGCTGAGCCTCTCCCTTCCATCTGGGGAAACTGGACCAGTATAGCAGCACTGAAGGTGGATTCACGAACCACTCGCCGATTGACGTGCTCCGTGTTATCACGCCATTTTCCCCCAAAGATAATGAAGACCTGTCTCCTCAGTGCCATACAACTCCGAAGGGGGGCACGGGGTGCGATAGTTCGACGCAGAGCAGCGCACTGCATTTAATGGTGGAATACCGCGGATCACTAACTACTTTGAGGAGCTCCATCTTCACCACAGGAAGGCACGACCTTAGAAACCCGACAGGGTCGCGGTAACGTCCTGCTGGGTTCTCGATCCTCGTTCCTCAAAGGTGTCTGCAATCACCGAGTATTCTAACTGCAATATTGTGTCACTAACCTGATGTCTTTCACTAAAAGGACAGGAAAGGGAACTGCCGCTAGCCACAGGATCATATCCAGAACGAATAATAATAATAATAATATTACTTCCCGTGGAGGCCCGGGAAAAGAATAGGCCTCCGGTATGTTCTGCCAATCGTAAAAGGCGACGAAAAGAACAAACCACTAATAGGGCTATCCCCCCTTTTAGTGTGATTAGTTGGTTCAGGACAGAACTAAAGAAGCCTCGGAAAAGCGCCGTCATGGTCGGGGACGACGCTTGAACCCTATGCCCGCCCACAATGGTAACGACACTGCTAGCCAACTGGAAAATGATTCAAATCCAAATAGAGGTGTTTTGCAGGATATGCTTCCTGCAACCACCCTAGAAGGAAAACAAAGACAGAGGATGAGATGGTCAGATGAAGTTAATCGACACCTCATGTTCTGTTATTACCAAGCAACAAACCTAGGAACCAACACAACTGGATACAGATCACAAGTATACACAACATTTATTACCAGATACCCAGAATTAAAATTTTTAACAGAACAACGACTAGCTGATCAGATCCGTGTAATAACCAAAAATAACAGGATACCCCAGTCAGAATTAGAAAACATCAAACAACAAGTACAACAAATACTGGAACAAAATAATGTGCAACCAGAAGAAGAAGAAAATAGAGGAATGGACTCAAACATCCCAGAGCAAACAAACAAAGAACAACACGCATCAATTAAACAACCAGAGGAAAACGAAATCTTAAGACAGCCACCAGAACATGCACAAATAGAACACGAAGTGACACACATGTTAGATATAGAAGAAAAATTTCAGCTGACGTATATAGAATACAAAGACACAAATACAGACATTAGACCATTCTTGCATAGACCGCCAAATAACCCACAAGTCGAAACAACAATAAAAACTATCAACACAATCATACACAACAAAATAAATGAAAACACAACTATGGAAGAGTTACAACTACTGGTTTATATAGGAGCACTCACTACACTAAATATACACACTAGGCAGAGATCAGAACCAACCAACACACAGAAGAAACCCACAAAACCAGCATGGCAACACAGGCTACAGATCAGAATAGAAAAACTGAGAAAAGACATCGGGCAGCTAACACAATTTATAAGAAATGAAATGTCAGAAAAAAAACGAAAAAGGTTAGGTAAAATCTCACAACAAGAAGTGATAGAGCAATTAGATGAAAAGAAGCAGAAATTACAAGCATTGGCCAAACGACATAGAAGATACAAAAAAAGTGAAAATAGAAGGAAACAAAACCAAACATTCAACACAAACCGAAAGAAATTTTACCAGACAATAGATAACACACACATTAAAATAGACAATCCACCAAACATAACAGACATGGAACACTTCTGGAGCAACATATGGTCAAACCCGGTACAACATAACAGGCATGCACAGTGGATACAAGCAGAAACAGATACGTACAAGATGATACCACAAATGCCTGAAGTGATAATTTTGCAACATGAAGTCACCCAAGCAATTAATTCTACTCACAATTGGAAAGCCCCTGGAAAAGATAAAATAGCAAATTTCTGGCTAAAGAAATTCACCTCAACACATTCGCATATGGCTAAATTATTTAACAGTTACATTGCAGACCCATACACATTCCCTGATACACTTACACATGGAATAACTTATCTGAAACCTAAAGATCAAGCAGACACAGCAAACCCAGCTAAATATCGCCCCATAACATGCCTACCAACAATAAACAAAATATTAACTTCAGTCATTACACAGAAATTAATGACACATACAACACAGAACAAAATTATAAATGAAGAACAAAAAGGCTGTTGCAAAGGAGCACAAGGATGTAAAGAGCAACTGATAATAGATGCAGAGGTGACATATCAAGCTAAAACTAAACAAAGGTCGCTACACTATGCATACATTGATTACCAAATAGCTTTTGATAATGTACCCCACTCATGGTTACTACAAATATTGGAAATATACAAAGTAGATCCTAAATTGATAAAGTTCCTAAACATAGTAATGAAAAATTGGAAAACCACACTTAATATCCAAACAAATTCAGCTAATATCACATCACAGCCAATACAGATTAAGCGTGGAATATACCAAGGAGATTCATTAAGTCCTTTCTGGTTCTGCCTTGCTCTGAACACACTATCCAACATGCTAAATAATACAAATTATGGATACAATATTACTGGAACATACCCACACAAAATCACACATGTGCTATACATGGATGATCTAAAACTACTGGCAGCAACAAATCAACAACTCAACCAATTACTAAAGATAACAGAAGTATTCAGCAATGATATAAATATGGCTTTTGGAACAGACAAATGTAAGAAAAATAGCATAGTCAAGGGAAAACACACTAAAGAAGAAGATTGCATATTGGATGACCACAGCGACTGCATAGAAGTGATGGAAAAAACAGATGCCTATAAATATCTAGAATACTGACAAAAAATAGAAATAGATAATACAAATATTAAAGAAGAACTAAATGAAAAATATAGACAAAGACTAACAAAAATACTGAAAACAGAATTGACAGCAAGAAACAAGACAAAAGCTATAAATACTTATGCTATACCAATATTGACCTACTCATTTGGAGTAGTGAAATGGAGTAACACAGACCTAGAAGCACTCAATACACTTACACGATCACAATGCCACAAATATAGAATTCATCACATACATTCAGCAACTGAAAGATTCACATTAAGCAGAAAGGAAGGAGGAAGGGGATTTATGGACATAAAAAACCTACATTATGGACAGGTAGACAATTTAAGAAACTTCTTTATAGAACGAGCAGAAACTAGCAAAATACACAAAGCAATCACTCATATAAATACATCGGCTACACCACTGCAATTTCATAACCACTTCTACAACCCTTTAGATCACATAACATCAACAGATACGAAGAAAGTAAATTGGAAAAAGAAAACACTACATGGCAAGCACCTGTATCACCTAACACAGCCACACAGCGATCAAGACGCATCCAACACATGGCTAAGAAAAGGCAATATATACAGTGAGACGGAAGGATTCATGATTGCAATACAGGATCAAACAATAAACACCAGATATTACAGCAAGCATATTATTAAAGATCCCAATACCACAACAGATAAATGCAGACTTTGCAAACAACAAATAGAAACAGTAGATAACATCACAAGTGGATGTACAATACTAGCAAATACAGAATACCCCAGAAGACATGACAATGTAGCAAAAATAATACATCAACAGCTTGCCTTACAACATAAACTTATAAAACAACATGTTCCCACATACAAGTATGCACCACAAAATGTACTGGAGAGCGGTGAATACAAATTATACTGGAACAGAACCATTATAACAGATAAAACAACGCCACATAACAAACCTGACATCATACTCACCAATAAAAAGAAGAAATTAACACAACTAATCGAAATATCCATACCCAATACAACAAATATACAAAAGAAAACAGGAGAAAAAATTGAAAAATACATCCAACTGGCTGAGGAAGTCAAGTACATGTGGCATCAGGATAAAAATGACATTATACCAATTATACTATCAACTACAGGAGTCATACCACACAATATCCACCAGTACATCAATGCAATACAGCTACATCCAAACTTATATATACAACTACAGAATCTGTAATTATTGATACATGTTCAATTACCCGAAAGTTCCTAAATGCAGTATAACACATACCGTACAGTTAAAAGGAAGTGACGCTTGATCAAGGTCCGCGTCACTTTCCATTTTTAACCAGACTTAACGTCTGAGAAAGTAAAGAAATAGTAATACTGAAGGGTGCTGAGGTCCATACTGTCGGACTCGGCGAGGTGCACAGGGGCATGCGCTGAGGCACACACACCTTCCGTTGCGGCGAGGCGAACACTCAGGGCTGGAGTAGGATGAGTTGGCAACAGTGAGAGCCAGTGGAACACCCTGATGACGGCGACTGTGTCCGGTGATGCTACTGCTGCATGGTGGAGCCTCCACCACGGCCATCCTGGAGGGGTGGGAGATCGTTGCTGTTCTTCTTCTTCTTCCGACTGAATGACCAATGGATGCCAGATGGTGCTGAGACAGGCGCTGCAGCGACCACAGGTAATGTTGCTGGCTCTAGTGCAGCAGCGAGTGACGCTTGGCACGGCGGTGCATGCCGCTCGGGCGCGTGTTTCACTCCTGCCCCCGCAACCACCGTTCTAGGTGTGGTGTTGGTGGCGACTGTGGTGCCTCTGTAGCATACGAATAACGAAAAAAAATAAGAACAATCCTCAAGATTTTTCTTGAAAAATAGATTATGTATCAAATGACATTTCAGAATAATAATAATTATATGCTGTAAAGACAACAGCTGCATTATAACCACGTTTCCCACTCCGGGTCCAAGGATTGAGCAGTTCAGCCGGGTTTTCCAGTAGCACTCCCATCCAACCCAGTATTTTCTCATCCTCCTCCGAAAGGGCGAGATGACGCTGCCTTTCAGCTTCCTCAGCAGCCGCCATCTCATGCACCCGCTCTGGTATTCCACCCTCGCCTCGGAGCCAATTATCTCGGTCACTGACGCTACCTAAAACAATAAGATATTGAATATAATTATTTCTTGCAAATTTTAGAGACATACACACATAAAATCTTACTGAAAGTCGTTTTCGTTAACTCACTTAAATATAAACAGAAAAGCGTATTCTCTAGTTCACTGCAATTACTTATATATGAAACACACTGAATATGAAAATTGTTACTTAGAAAACTGACTCGATTGCTCCTGCCTCTGTGCCTCGACACACACCCTTGAATCTCCTTCCACCATCCACAGGAACACCTAGAAAAGCAAAGAATATGTCTCAGACAACTGAATGCCTCATGTTACGAAAAATAAATGTATATACATTCCCGAACCCTCTTCATTAGAATCACAGTACATTACGTGAACAAAAGAAAGTATTTTCTCTAACAGCCACATGTTTGAAAAAAAGGAATTAAAATATAATTAAAAATAAATTCACTTACGTTCTTGCTGCGCCGACTCGGTTATTGTTGCTGGAGGCTGTTGCTGCAACATTATCACGTGTATTGAGGCGTTAAACACTTTACCTCATCTATGTACGCATGCAAATATTCCAGAGTAGTGGAGGAAGACTGAGAGGTTTCACAAGTGTGCCGCAATCTTTTTTAGAGTATGTATTCAAGTGTGGCGGTATACACTGTAAAACTGAAGCAAACTACTGTGCAGCGATACTCAAAGACAATGGTATTTTCCACAAAAGCACGCGAAGTGTCTCAGGAATGGTTTTACAATTGTGTCGTGATGTTTTTTCAGGGTCGGTGGTCAAGTGCGGTGGTGGTATTCTAAGGAATAAAGCGTGTAATTACATTGCAAATTGTTTAAATACTCTTGATCATCTGCAAAGCTCTCTCGGCCAATGTGTGCAGAGGTGCATTTAGTTTCTGTGACATCTTTGAGTTACATATGTGACAATATTCCGCATATTGCTTAAACATCAGATTTAATAACTCCCAAAGCAGTTCGTGGTCAACGATGAAGGGTAACTGTGAGCCAGGGATGAGAAGCAGAAAGACTGCGGGTATTTCCATCATGACAGGGAATACTTAGCGTGTGGCCGCCCTGTGGCTTGTGGCTACCGCGTGCCAACACTATGAGCCCGGCACGCTACCTGCCCCAGAGTCCCCGTGGCCCCAGAGGCCATGTGCCAGAGTGAATGAACGTCTTGCCTCTTGCACTTTGGAAGACTGACTGGACTTTAATCGAATGGTCTACAGTTACAGCACACGCTTTTATCAGCATGAGTTCCGATGTATAACTTAGACCCATCCTGTTGCCTCTTCATTATTTGATGAAACATATTTATCTTACTCATACATTCACCAAATGTCATTGCTTCCCAAACACTGTGCAGGTGGCCATAGACACAATCCTCAGCTGCATTATTACAGCTAATATACCATTTTAATTCTTCCTCCAGCACAAGCATCTCATCCATTGAACACATACTACACACAGTAAACAATTACGTCCGTTTTCCCAGTCCAGCAGGTATACAAAGACTGAGCGAATTTCCCACCGTTTTTCCCCAGACCGCCATCTTGGATTATGTCATCGGAGGTGAGAGGGGGAGGGCCAACAGTCTGCTCTAATGGTAATGCTGTGAACTAGGTCAGTTGGACTCTGGACCTCATGATGAACACACTGAATGAAGCTACTGTCTATGAAAACTCAAATTGTTTAAATAAACAATGCATACAAAATAAATTCTTATGTCTGTGCTATCCAGCAGCCCAGTACAGACTTAGTCCTTTTCTCACCAATTTCCATATGGGGGAGGGGAGCAGAGGGGAGAGGAGGGGACAGGATGGGTTTAGGTTAGTGGAGGTAGGCCAGTTGACCTATTTTCCCGCCAAAATTTGAAATTCCCGCCATAACGTCATTGCAATGTTGCTATTTCTATGGCCGCCACCTTGGATCCGCCATCTTGAATAAATCTGGCAACAATGCAGAGTGGGGTGGCGCCCCTGTTGCCCCACTACTGCCATTCACCTCGATGATGGCGTTTTTGGAGACGACCATCGACGCAGTGTAGTAAAAATGTGATTCACCCAAAGAGCAAGATGTTCACATTGATCAACGGTTGAATCCTGTCGGGTCGTGCCCACTGTAATCATAATTGACGATGTCGTTGCGTCTACATGTGAACACGTAGAGGTAGTGTGCTGTGGACTCCATGTTCAACAATGTGCGATGAACGGTGTGATCTGAAACACTTGTACATGCACCAGCATTGTGCTCTTTCGGCAGAGTTCCACAATTCACCATCTGTCGAACTTAACAGAGCAGACCAGCCCCCGAACCCCACGACCTATGAATAGTCGTGGACGTCCAATTGCTCAGCACCTAGTGGTACTTTCACTGCCCTTCTACCTCTTTCCTTAGATGCTGATGACAGTAGCAAATGAACGTGTAGTAAAAGATGAGTAATACAAAATTACAGAGTGACCTACAAAAATAATTAAAACTGTAACAAAAGACATTAGAGGAACAATTAAATGGAGACAAGTAACCGATCGACCGTACGTAGTTAGTGCAAACATATGCAGACAAAGGGATCATAAACTGTAAGGGCCAGTACATAAAAGAAGAAAAACTATACCTAATGGAAGAGCTTACTGAGGGAAACTGGGGGAGAGGATAGGGCACAGGAATCGCAATTTGTGAGGATGTCACGAAGTCAGGTTTCCAACTGGCCATTCAGGGTGTGATGGTGTTATTGTTTAGAGAAGCACAAAATATCAACCTCCTACAGAACGATAAACGTTACGTTATATCCTTAAATTAGTGGCCGGATCGGAAATAGCATATTCAGTTTCAAATAAATCAGTGGTAAGTGCAGATGTAGAACTCTTGATGCTCAAATGTTCCTTAAACCGAATTCGGAAACTACGTACCATTTGCCCAACGTAGCGGGTTGAACAGTTGAATGGATCAGCCCTAATGTTTGTGAAATTTACCCGAAACCAAAAGCCCAAGAGAATCCAAATTGCATACGTTTTGTAGAACAATGTACAACAACGAGTGAGTGGTGGTGCAGACACATTTTCACGCTTAGAATCCGCAGTCTCCTCTCATGTATGATTGAAAAACTATGTTTCATGCGAGATTCGACGAAAGAAGGTCATCAAATACAATTGAAGACTGAAATCAAGGGTCAGTACGCTTTGAATATGTCACTGGTAGAAATTCTAGCAAATGATGGAGTTGTAATGGGGTAGATTGATCGGTATCAAGGAAAGGGCTATTCAGAACGTAGCTGCACGACTCGTACAAGACATGCTGCTACGGCAGTAATGCATGTGTGGGACCATAGGATGGAAGAAATTCGTATGCTGCGGTAAGCGGGTACCGGACTACACAATAGGATCCAATCCGAAATAACCAACATATTGTCCGCATGGCCATAACAAAACATGAAGTTTTGTCCACATTACATAAGATATCAGTTCCTTATGGTAGCCGAAGTTCATCTTAGCACCTACACACAAATCATCCAGATCGCAACGTGTTTACTGTTCCTCATGACGCGTTTCATAATAAAATGAAACCTGAAACACTGTAGCACGTCATTTACTGCCTTGCACAGAACAGTTGTTGAAGTGTTACACAGCATCTATGCTTCAGGTTTTATTTTTACCATGCCACGCCCGAACCGCATCATAAGGAATAAACAGACTAGAAAATCATGTATACTGAATAAAACCCTCAGATACAGAAAAAGAACTTAGTTAGTATGATAGAACTCAAACGTTTTTCAATGTGTGATTAAAATGATGTACGAGTAAGTGCGAAGTCTTCTATGCATTTGGCAATACGTGTAACGACATTCCTCTCAACACAGAGTAGTTCGCCTTCCTTAATGTTCGCACATGCATTGACAACGCGCTGACGCATGTTGTCAGGCGTTGTCGGTGGATCACGATAGCAAATATACTTCATCTATGCCCACAGAAATAAATCCAGGAACGTCAGATACGGTGAAAGTGCGGGCCATAGTATGGTGCTTAGACGTCCAATCCACCTGTCATGAAATATGCTATTCAATACCGCTTCAACCGCACGCGAGCTATGTGCCGGACATCCATCACGTTGGAAGTACATCGCCATCCTGTCATGCAGTGAAACATCTTGTAGTAACATCGGTAGAACATTACGTAGGAAATCAGCATACATTGCAACATTTACATTGCCATCGATAAAATGGGGCCAATTATCCTTCCTCCCATAATGCCGCACCATACATTAACCCGCCAAAGTCGCTGATGTTCCACTTGTCGCAGCCATCGTGGATTTTCCGTTGCCCAGTAGTGCACATCATGCCGATTTACGTTACCGCAGTTGGTGAATGACGCTTCGTCGCTAAGTAGAATGCGTGCAAAAAATTGTCATCGTCCCGTAATTTCTCTTGTGCCGAGTGACAGAACTGTACACGACGTTCAAAGCCGTTGCCATGCAATTCCTGGTGCACATAAATATGGTACGGGTGCAATCGAGGTTGATGTAGCATTCTCAACACCGAAGTTTTTGATATTCCCGATTCTCGCACAATTTGTCTGCTATTGATGTGCGGATTAGCCGCGACAGCAGCTAAAACACCTACTTGGGCATCATTATTTGTTGCAAGTCGTGGTTGACATTTCACATGTGGCTGAACACTTCCTGTTTCCTTAAATAACGTAACTATCCGGCGAACGGTCCGGACACTTGGATGATGTCGTCCAGGATACCGAGCAGCATACATAGCACACGCCCATTTGGCATTTTGATCACAATAGCCATACATCAACACGATATCGACCTTTCCATTTTAACACGGGTAATGTATCACGAAGGAAATAGCGTCCGCACTGGCGGAATCTTCAGTGATGCCACGTACTTATACGTTTGCGGCTATTACAGCACCATCTATCACAAAGCGAAAAAAGTAGTCCAACTAAAACATTCATATTTCTTTACTGACTACACGAATATGTAAAAAAAATGGGGGTTCCTGTTTAAAAAAAAACGCAGTTGATACCCGTTTGACGTATGGCAGCGCCATCTAGCGGGCCAACCATAGCGCCATCTGGTTTCCTCCTTCAAGCTAGTCAAGTTTCGTTCTTTGTAGTTTTTTCGTTTGACGCTTATTTCGTGAGATATTTGGCCCGGTCACTATCAATGGGCCACCCTGAATATGTGTGCGCGCGTGTGTGTGTGTGTGTGTGTGTGTGTGTGTGTGTGTGTATGCGGATGGGTTGTAGAGTGCGTGGGTGGGTGTAACATTCTCTTAGTTTTTATGTGTCGTCATTATTAGTAGAATTATTAATAATTCTCTCATTGTGGATATCTGTTATTATCGTTTTAGTGTAAAAAAGGCAGTGATCTATTTCGTGGTTGTATGGCAGAGGTTGTTGATCTACAGCTGGAATTACTAACGTTTTGCTACAGTTGTAACAAAACGGCGATCGGAAGCCTGTATAAACTCAGAAACTCTCTAATAGCGCATCACGTTTACGTTTTTCTGAATACGGTCTGGTACTTTGGAACTAACCCGCGCCAGTGACATGTCCCGCCTGACCACAATTCGTGTGAATGTAGCCTTTCCCGTCCCCTATTTTCCGACTTTAGATGAGTCAGCACACTCCTTTGCTGCTTAGCAAGAGAAAGAAAAGCTTCCTGATGACGGCCGCAGCTGTAGTGGGAGGAGGGACGAGTTGAGCAGAAACACGCGTAGCCGCGGTAGCGCCACCTCCAGCGGCAGCGTGCGTAGTGCCGGCGGAGTGGCGGACAGTGGCAGTGCCTGCCGTACCGCGGTGGCTGAGGAGGAGAGCACCATGCAGTCGGCCCTTATAGCGCCGCGGCAGCAGCCGTAATGCGCGCAGCGCAACGATGATGGGCGCACCGCTACTCGCGCGCCAGCTTTGTACGAGAGTCTGAAAGGAGGTGGCAGCCTCACTCTGAAAAGACGCTGGCAGGGTAGCCGAGGCGAGGCGAGCGGTTGGTAAACCCCCCACCCCAACCATCGCAACATTAACAAAGCAACTGCTGTGCTGCGTCTGCGCCTATTATTTTAAATAAACTCCCTGTCAGCGATGTACATAAAATTGTATGGCAATGCGAATTCGTGATTCTGTATCATATCGAGTCTTCTCAGAACCAATACACATACTGTTTTTCAAGTCATTCAAAAATAGAGAAATTAGTATCTCTACTCTACACTGAAGTGCCAAAGAAACTGGTATAGGGATGCGTATTCAAATACAGAGATATGTAAATAGGCAGAATACGACGCAAAAATGGTTCAAATGGCTCTAAGCACTAAGGGACCTAACATCTGAGGTCATCAGTCCCCTAGACTTAGAACTACTTAAACCTAACTAACCTAAGGACATCACACACATCCAGGCCCGAGGCCGGATTCGAACCTGCGACCGTAGCAGCAGCGCGGTTCCAGTCTGAAGCGCCCAGAACCACTCGACCACCGCGGCCGGCAGAATACCACGCTGCGGTCGGCAACGCATATACAGTGTGGTCCATTGATCGTGACCGGACTAAATGTCCCACGAAATAAGCGTCAAACGGAAAAACTACAAAGGACGAAACTTGTCTCACTTGACGAGGGAAACCAAATGGCGCTATGGTTGGCCCGCTAAATAGCGCCGCCATGTACAGAAACCAGATGGCAGTTACAAGAGTCGAGGGACATGAAAGGGAAGCAGTGGTTTGGAAGGGAGTGAGACAGGGTTGTAGCCTCTCCCCGATGTTATTCAATCTGTATATTGAGCAAGCTGTAAAGGAAACAAAAGAAAAATTCGCAGTAGGTATTAAAATCCATGGAGAAGATATTAAAACTTTGCGGTTCGCCGATGAGATTGTAATTCTGTCGGAGACAGCAAAGGACTTGGAAGAGCAGCTGAACGGAATGGACAGTGTCTTGAAAGGAAGATATAAGATGAACATCAACAAAAGCAAATTGAGGATAATGGAATGTAGTCCAATTAAGTCAGGTGATGCTGAGGGAATTAGATTAGGAAATGAGACACTTAAAGTAGTAAAGGAGTTTTGCTATTTGGGGAGCAAAATAACTGACGATGGTCGAAGTAGAGAGGATATAAAATGTAGACTGGCAATGGCAAGAAAAGCGTTTCTGAAGAAGAGAAATTTGTTAACATCGAGTATAGATTTAAGTGTCAGGAAGTCCTTTCTGAAAGTATTTGTATGGAGTGTAGCCATGTATGGAAGTGAAACGTGGACGATAAATAGTTTAGACAAGAAGAGAATAGAAGCTTTCGAAATGTGGTGCTACAGAAGAATGCTGAAGATTAGATGGTTAGATCAAATAACTAATGAGGAGGTATTGAATAGAATTGGGGAGAAGAGGAGTTTGTGGCACAACTTGACCAGAAGAAGGGATCGGTTCGTGGGACATGTTCTGAGGCATCAAGGGATCACATATTTAGCATTGGAGGGCAGTGTGGAGGGTAAAAATCATAGAGGGAGACCAAGAGATGAATACACTAAGCAGATTCAGAAGGACGTAGGTTGCAGTAAGTACTGGGAGATGAAGAAGCTTGCACAGGATAGAGTAGCATGGAGAGCTGCATCAAACCAGTCTCAGGACTGAAGACCACAACAACAAAACCAACCTAAGGACAACACACACATTCATGCCCGAGGCAGGAGTCGAACCTGCGACCGTAGCAGCAGCGCGGTTCCGGACTGAAGCGCCTAGAACCACTCGCCCACAGCTGCCGGCGGTTTAGGATCCATGGCGCAAAGAGCCCGATCAAGGTCGTTCCACATATTCTCAATCGGGCTTAAATCCGAAGAGTCTGGTGGCCAGAGGAGTATGGTAAACCCATCCTGACGTTCTTCGAACCACGCATCTAGACCGAGAGTTGTGTAGCACGTTCCATTGTCCTGCTGATAAATGCCATCGTTCGGAGGAATAACAAACTGCATGTAGAGGTGGACACGGTCGCCAAGGATAGATGCATACTGGTGTTGATCCGAATGACGGTATCACCCAGGGGATGCCACTAAAACATTTCCCAGTACTTAACGCGCACTCCTCCAGCCTGAACCCTTCGAACGATTGTTGCAGAATGTTTGTTTTCAGACGTTTCACGCCCGATGGAGCATGAAACGTGATTCATCTGAAAACGTCACCTCTCGCCGCTCAGTGGACGTCCAGTTGAGGTTTTGTCGTGGAAAGCCGGCCTTCGTCGGCAATGAACAGCAGTCAAACGGGTGCATAAGTCAGGCGCGTGCTGCGGGGTCCCACAAACAGCAACGTTCACTGACCTCTCGTCGAGACACTATTGGTTCATATGGGCAGTCAGTTTCTCAACAGTTGCACTTCTGTTCTCACATGCACATCTCCGCATCTTTCATCCGAGGCCCATGGTACACCACAGTGTCCTCGACACTGGATAGCGCCATTTTTCCAGGTACCATGGCGGTACGAGAGCAGTTTACAAACTTAGCCATATCGGAAGAGCTTCCAGCCCTTTGCTCGAAATCCAATCGTCATGCCGTTTTTGACGCCAGACAAATCGCTCCACTTTTGCAATATGACAACGACTGCACTGTTTTCCACGCCACTCCGATAATGCACTCCTAGTCCTGCTAGTCTGGGAATGTTTGTTGCACGCTGACGTCGCACATAGGCGGTGGTCACATTAATGTGTATTTGGATGAACGCGCGCGCGCGCGCGCGCTGGCCCATCGCTTAGCAAAGCGCGCCGCGCTGCTCACCTGTGCCGTTGTATCCCGGGGGCCGCAGCCGCGCGTCGTAGCGGCTCGGGCTCAGGACGTGCTCCATCACCTGCCTCTCCGCCTCCCGGATGTTAGTCTTCTGATCCGAGCATCTAAAGCAGAAAACCGGTCACCAGATGCCACTCCTACACAAAACGCCACTGCACTATAAAGCGTCGCCAGTTACACTGTTTTCTCAAAAGTATCCACATACCTATTAGCAGACATTAATATAGGATGTTTCCCCCCTTCGCCTTTACGGTAGTTTGAACTCTGCTTCATTGAGGTGTGTGAATGTCTATGGATAAATGACAGTCTATTCTTTCTCAACAGCGCCAGTCACTGTAGGTATTGATAAAGGAGACTGGGGTCTGGAATGAGGGCGACGGTCTAAGTCATCCCAAAGGTTTTTCATTGAATTCAGGTCGAGATTATGGGCTGGCCAGACCGTTTCAGGAATGTTATTGTCCATAAATCACCGAATCATATATGCTTCTTTATGATAGTTTGTATTGTGATGCTGATACAAACAATGATCCTGTACTGTATGCAATAACCAACGCTGTAAAATTTGTTCCTATCCTCCCACATTTACCGTTTTCTGAAGCGCAACGCGGGGATCACAACCAAACCACGAAAAACACCCCACAACCGAAATTCCACCTCCTCCATATTTCACTGTTGGCACTTCAGGTTAACGTTCTCCAGGCGACGTCAAGCGTCGCATAGCATCGACTACAGAGACGTGTGGTCTTTGAAGAGCAGCTCGACCATTATACCCTACTCTTTTCAACTCTTTACGCACTGCCTTTGTGCTAACTGAACTTCTGGTAGCGCTTTCGAACTCGCGAGTGCTTTCTTGCGCTGATTTCATGCAGTTTTCTAGAATCATCTTCTCCAATGCTCGTCGGTCCTTCTCGGTCAGTACGTAAGGTCTGTTTCGTCTTTGTTTAGCTGTGGTTGTTCCGTGTTTCCACTTCACAATCACATACACCAGCTTTCGACTTGCGCACCCTTAAAACTATTGAAGTGTCTCTGATGCATTTCTTACTCATGTGACGTCCAATGACTGGTCCACGTTCGGAGTCACTGAGCTCTCCCGAACAATCCATTCTACTGTTTCTGCTTCTCTACTGACAACTCAGTAGTCTTCTCATTCTTTAAAATATGCTCCAAAACACCGCGCATACAAACGGTATTCTTCCGGGGCTCATACCTCGAGTTCTGTTGGTGACAGAAAATTATGGTCAAGTGTTTTGGATAGCTCTTGTGCTAGAGACCATTCGCGTACCCAACAGAAGGATCGTCGTACTGTCACTATCCTCCAGTACAGGATGAAAATTTGAATATTACACACTTCCGCCTCCTTAGGCAAGAGGAGCAAATCGAATCTCTTTGAATTAGATCTGATATACGGTGGGCTTCAAGGGGCTTACCAAGCAACCGTTAGTTCATACGTAGTTCCTTATAAAGTCCAAAAATATTCTTTTTATCATTTCTTCATGCTAAAACCGGATCGTGAATTCAAAGATGGCTATACACAAGATATAGCTGTTAATTTTGTGATGTACTTCTAACATCCCAATTTCTAACAGTCCTGAAAATTTTCTTTATGTCTCTACCTGTTTCCGAGATACGAAGATTCAAATTCACTCAACCTATACACGTAACATGAGCACGTAAAACCCGGTCGGAGTCGATAACGTAATTTATAAAGTGATGTAGTGCGGAGAAATGTGTTGTAAAATGTCTCCGTTATCATCAGAATGTTGAAGTACTGAAGCACAAGCAACATTTTTGTGCACGTAACAACCCGTCTGTGGTGTAAAATTAGTTTTGCTTTATTTCAATTTCACAGGAGTAAACTAGTAAAATTTTACTGGCCAATAAAGTTCTTGTCATATGAGTGACAAGAGAACCAACGGAGAAATGCTCCTATCGGGGCACAAAAAATGCGAATATGGTTCTGTTTATAAAAAAACTCTCACTGAGAAATGAGGTACCAGGGATCTCACACTATCTTCCTCACCACCTTTAAAATATTTCCAAAAACTTTGGCATATAAACATATAATCGCTTAATGCTGAGAGAGAAGTAGACAGTGACTGGGGAAAAAAGGGAAAAGTGGGTGTGAGCTAGTTAGGGGAGCTTGTGGCAGTGAGAGATGAGTTGTAAGTTAAAAAGAGAGCGAATATTTTCGCATGCCAAAATTTTTGGGCAAATTTTTAAATGTACTGGACGATAGTAGACGGTGGCTGTGGTACAGAAAGAGCGAAGGAGACAATAGCAGTGTGACGGAAAGAGAGGAACACAGTGGCAATGGAACATAGTTGAGTGTAGCAGAACAGTGCTAGGAAAAGGGTGAAGGAGACAGTGCCAGGAAGGGAGGAGGAGAGGGAATAAGGAATAAAGAGAAGAAGAAACTGCAAGTGCGTGATAGTCAGTGATAATGACAGACACACTATATGACAATAACAACGAAGAAGAGGTAGAGAGATGGTGACAGCAAGAAGAGACAGCAGCAGTGGGAAGAAATGAATAAAATAGTACAAGTAAGAGGGACAAAGAGGAGACAGTGAGAGTAGGTAGTAGTAGTAGGACAAAACGAAGGAGACTGTGGTTATGAGGCTCGATACGGTGAGAGTTAAGGAGGTACAAAGAGATAATGACAATAAGTTGGGCTCGATGAGTAAGTAAGAATGGGCAAGTGAGGCTGGATGTGTATGAGCGACTTGCACTAGTGGGTGTGAGCGAGTTAAAGTTAGGAAAGTGTTTGGCATGGAGAGGTGAGCTGCATGTTAAAAAGAGCGCTATTATGTTCGTGTTGAGGAAAGTAGAACGAGGAACTGTTTTAAACAAGAATATATTGGACTATTTTGTGCTCCAAGAGGACCATATTTCCGATTGTCCTCTTACAGTGGCGGGTCCGACCATCACGATACCTAGTGGTCAATTCCGCATCACGTAGGGGTGTTCGGATACTTTTGATCAGATAGTGTGTATGCGAGTTCATCGGACAAAAGATTAGTCACTTCCTTAAAAGAGCACCCTGTCCGCGTTGGAGCGCTGCATATGAAGTAGAACTGCTACCAGGTGGTCATGTGACCCTCCACTCCACACCTAAGGCATCGCATTGAAGTGATTTATATGTGCCAGCGGGTCATATGGATTCACCAGAGTAAGATGGGTTGATGTGCAGACCTGAGAGAATAGTAGAAAGAAGCCGTCATGTTTCGATGTGTCTATAACCACACCGTGAATGAAGTTGCCCTATTTCTTATTACAACGAACGTTCAATAAGTAAGACGATACATTTTCTTCTCGGTTCATTTCGGTTGGAAATATGTGGAATTTGTTGTGGGACATAGTGGAATATTCATGCTTCAGTCCATGTTGTTTCATAAAGTTCCGATATGTGGCGACGCTATAAGTAGCCTTCAAAATAGCGTCTGTAACGGAGGTGCGTTCAATGCACAGATCTGTCAGTGAGTTTCTTTTGGCGGAAAACCAGAACATAACAGATATTCATAGGCGCTTGCAGAATGTCTACAGAGACTTGGCAGTGAACAAATGCACGGAGAGTCGTTGGGAGAGGCGTTCTGTCATCATCGCCACAAGGTCGCGCAAACCTGTCCGATCTTCAGCGGGCCAGCTCGCCGCACACAGCTGTGACTCCTGCAAAGTTGGAACATGCGGGCACTGTCATTCGACGTGACTGACGGATCACAATCAAACACCTCGCTGCACAACTGGACGCTTCTGTTGGTAGTGCTGACACAGGCGTCCACCTGTTGGGGTACTCAAAGGTGTGTACCCTCCGCGGTTCCTCGCCGTCTAACAGAACAAACAGTAACAAAGGCCCTACTGTGCGGAATTACTTGCGCGTTACTAGCCTGATCGTGACAATTTTACTGTCGAACATCGTCATAGGTGATGCAACATGGGTTCATAACTTCGAACTGGAAACATAACGGCAATCAATGGAATAGCGCCACACCACCTCTCCTCCGAAGATAAAGTTCAAAACCTCACCCTCAGCCGCTAAAAACATGGCGACGGTCGTCTGGGGCTCTGAGGGTTTTATTCTGCTTCATGTCCTCCCTCATAGTGCAACAATCAGTTCTGAAACTACCCTCGAGAAACTGAAGAAATCCCTTCGGCGTGTCAGTCGCCAGAAAAATGCAAACGAGCTTCTCCTTCTCTATGACAGCGCAAGCCCTCATACAAGTCTGCGCACCCGAGAGGAGCTCACAAAACTTTATTGTACTGTTCTTCCTGATCCATCCTGCAGCCTGGATCTCGCACCTTGCTACTTCCCACAGATTGGCCGAACAAAGGATGCAGTTCGTGAATGATGTGACGGTTACTGATGCAACAAGACGTTGGCTCCGAGGTCGACTCGTAGAGTGGTATCATGCTGGCATAGAGGCGCTGCCAGTAAGTTGGCGTAAGCATACCGCATTGAACGGAGATTATGTCGAAAAATAGGGCTTTGTAGTTAAAAGGTTGGGTAATAATATGGGGTATTGGAATCACTTTTTCAGAAAAAAATCTTGCATTACTTATTGAACGCCGGTCGTTTATCAACACGGACTCTTTAATAGTCACGTAACATGGCGTAAGAGCAGTGGTCACCAGGAGGTTCCAGCCAACAGGGACAGGAGACGAGGGTTACGTCTTGTCATCAACAGTCGGTTTCAACCTCGACAGGACTTGCAGCTGTCCAGCTCAACCAAAACCCGAGCCAACATTGCCAAAGACACTGTATGCAGTAGACTTTTGGAGTCGGGGTGCCTTAGAGAAGGCTATAGCTCACAACAGCACGCGAAGTTGTGCTTCTTCAGTGCGTCAAACGACACAGGAACTGGACACTAATTGACTGGAGGCGTATGGTGCGGTACGACGAATCGTCATTTTGCCCGTTCTCGAATGGCGCAGGGCGTCGAGTGCTCCGACAGTCCAGTGAGGCTTCTAACCAGCAGTGTGTAGAGGTTACCTGCCTGGAGGTGCATCTGTTGAGGGGGTATTATTCGTAGCATGACTTTCTTCCATTTGTTCAGGCTAACAGTGGAAATGAAGGATGTTTATTTGTACATTCTCGATGGACAAGCGTCGTCCTTTATCCTACATCTTTACAGTGAGTGAGCTCTGGGCACTCTCCTCTTCCAAGATGACGACAGCCTTGTTCTTAGTGCTTCGTGGATATGATCCTGGTTTCACCAGTAGTCTGGGAGCATATCACATTTGGACTGCTCCTCTCAGTCACTTCATCTTGTTTCCGCAAGAAGATCTGAGACTGTTTGGACTAGCGATCAAACATGACACTCAACAGCTCTGTAGTTCATTAGCTCTGCGAACCTAATCATGAAAATATGGCTTCAGTTGGATACAGGTTACGTGAAGAAACTTGTAGACTGTCTTACTCGCCGAATTGGGGCTGTGTTGCACGATGCTGGCATGATATCTCCCGTGGAGGGTGTGACTAATTGTTTGTCCGCTTTGTTTACTTTTACTAGTCAAACAGAAATTCCTTCTGAACTTGTAGCGTAATTCGCTGCCACATGATGAATATGGCAGCTATATTTCCATCGTCGTGGTTATTAAGTTATTATACCGCCGTCTTAACTTCACATGGTAGAATTTGTTACTACCAACTGAAGAAACGTTATACGGGTAGGTTTCATTACAATGCCCAACACCTGAAAGGAATTATTTTCTTCAACCATACTTCCGCCATTTAGATAATTTTTCCTATAAATGAATGAATGGGAACTATAGGACTGTAACAGATCCAGAGTAATAAAACTTGTATACTGAGTGCTGAGGGATATACCTATATGTGAAGGGACTTTATGTGAGGGACAGACTCAGTTGGGAGATAGAGTTCAGAGCTAACTGCAGGCTGCTCGTTACGATCCAGTTTCGAAAAAGGAATTTTGAGGTAGCCATAAATACACGATCGGATTTGCCTGAATTGATTTTGTCCCTTCAGTTGTAATCTAGAAACTGATCGATCACAGCTGCAAAACAGTTCCTGTTTAAAGAAATTACAAGTTTGTGGGGTCTTTAGAGACTTTTAACTGCAATATAAATAAAATGAGTGTAGCTGCAATTAACTATATCAAATGATCCAGCCGAACAAGGCATATCTTTGGAATTCAGTAGTTCATATGTTAGAACATATCTCTGTCATAGTGACACTAGTTATTTCAACAACTTTAGCAGACGATGAAATTTAGCTTGCATCCTATTGGCTGCAGCTATAGTTCCTTTCCCACCAAGCCACTCTGCCCCACTGATGTGGCATATATTGCGAAAACAAAATGCAACAATTGGGCCTCCACCTCAATGAAGCAGATTTTCTGTGTAAATGCTGTGAGACAAAAGAGCTGACCACTTGACACAGTACCGTCTTCTGAATGAACGTCGCAGACTACAAGACGTTTTTAAAGTTAATTACAAGGCCATAGTATGCGTAACTTTCTGGAAAAGTTTTATTCAACGAAAACAAAGAAAAGAAATAAATTTCATCCTATATGGCATCATTGCAGCTACCAAGTCAAAAATTAAAAACGTTACATAATGGTACTACGTAAAATGGCTTTCTTTCAATATTTATAAAATAAATTAAATAATAATTTTAATGCAGTAAGCGAAACAATTTTTTGAATCACTGTCCACTGTACTGCTACTGTTCGAAGAGCCACATTACATACGTTTACCCAGTGCCGTAGTTACGGAATACCAAGAATGGTCTCCATCGAATCGAGAGGTAGTTATGCTTATTTCGCTAACCTACGAGGTTTCCTGCCTAATGTTACACGACTGGCTCTTCAGAGAACCTGGAAGACCTCAACTGTGTTCGGTTTTGTTAACATTAGTATTTAGGAGCTGACGAATAATCAGTTCCACCAGACTTTTGCTACTTCAAGCTACCTGCTTGCTTCAGCAACCAGCACTAATGCAGTAACATTGGTACAGCGGACAAGCGGTAGTGCTAGTTTATCGAACTGTACTGAGAGGATGGTAGAAACCATTATGAATGAAAATTCAACACCTTAAACAGAATTGCATGTTCATGGAATAGATAAATATTGCAAGAAAATTTATCGTTAGTGGGTGATCGTTCGGACAAGCTTCTACATCCCTAATACTTCGTGGGTTGAAATACAACTCAGTAATTAAACTAATCCATCCTGAACCGTTTCAGTGGACCTCCAAGGAACTCCAACGTCCATTCAAATATGTGAACCAGTGTATCGAGCCCTTCTGCCGAAACAGTTTGAAAAGAAAACAATATTAACAGAACACTTACTATTCAGAGAAACTTTGTAACGATTCTTAAAGCTAGGAACATCCATATGCTCTATATCCGTTATTTTCGTTATTACTTTTCCTCTCATTGCTAGTCTCATTCTGGAATTTAATAATTAGTTGATTACATTTCCTGTTTCTTTCTTGTAAAATGTGACATCATGTATGATCTTGTGTCCGACACTGGTACTACTAAATACGATAAATAAATATAATCTTAAAAGTTCTTCGAATTTTATTTATGATCCGTCTCAATAGATAACTTGCCCAGTTAAATGTGTTCAAAGGCTGCGAAATAGTAGTTTACTCAACAGTGCCATCACGTTGAGCAACGCAATTAATTATTTCAAATACCAAGCACAACATACTCGACATGAATAAACATCAACGACCTAAAAGAAGAATGGCAAAGAAAAAAGTGTTGGTTGTAAGAATATTATACTGATACGTGAATATGGAACTTGAGATGACAGCTGTAACTACATTTAATTCACCAGTGCTATGCGAAATCAGATCAGGATTTCTGCTCCTGATAACATTGCTCGTGCATCGTTAACACACTGTACGGTTACAAATGCCAACACTTTCGTCACGCCGCCATGAAACGTAACGTGCAGTTAGCACGTGGGAAATGGGGCTAGACCTCATGTGAAGATGAAATGTCTTGCGTGTCACCTTTCGTTTGTGTTACCAAACACGATCCACCGTCCTATTGATGGATTCATTCCAGTTTTCAGGCAACTACAGAAAGTGCTTATCTGTTGGCGCCGAGGAAAGTGGTTCACTGGTTAACAGTCTAACTCAGAGACGGGAGGACGGCAGTTCAAGCCCTCTCCCAGTCATCAACGTGTAGGTTTCCGGTAGGTATTGTAGATCGCGTATAAGTGCTGCGACGGTTCCCTTGAAAGTGACGCGGCCGATGTCTTTCCCCAACATGGGTTAATGATCCCTCTTCCGTTTAAGTCTTAGTACAGTGAGTGCCACTCAGGTGTTAGAGGAAAACCGCAGATTCAAATATATACCAAGGGCAAAGAACCCAGGAACCTGTCGAGTAGCGAAGGCGAAAGGGCATTTAAATACCCATGAAAGCAAGAAGTGTTTGTGACATTAATTTCTGAACATGATTGACTGCTTGACTAAGTCATCCACAATATAGATTGGTGTGCAACTTACCAAGTCAGTGTTTAATGCAATATGTAAGTTCCACACGAACTAGAGAAACACAGCCCTTACTATGTCAAAATATTTAACCAGAGTGTTGGCCGGCACCTGAACAGTTTTCGCTTTCAAAAGAAGCGCGTTAGTACTGCCCATTCTCTATATAAGAGCTGAATCCATGTCTGTCTGTGCCATATACCATAGAATTATTTAAAATGGGTCAAGGAAAAATAGTAATGTTAGCAGGAGAAGCAAATGCTCATCCATTTACACGTTCTCAAGTACCTACAAAAATAGGAAAGAAAACAAAAAAAGACTAACATCACAATTCTTTTCTTTGTGGAGATCACAGAAAAATTTAATTGAATGATAAGTCTTTTAATAAGTTTATATTTGCAATCAGAGATGAACGGTTGAGGCACTAGGAATAATTAACCAAAAACAGAAACGAATTGCAGAGTTGGAGCAACACATATGCCTTTACACTTAGATTATGAACAATTACTTATTAAAGAAATCACATTCAGTTGTATAGCACTAGACGAAATCACATTCAGTTATATAGCACTAGACAACAATCTGTTTGTGGCGTTGCATTGTTCCTTCTTAACCTCTTCGTGCATCTAACCTAACTTACTGGTACTGTAAGAACTATTGCAGTGAAACTCTGGTCATGGAATTCTTATACTTCGTTCTTATTTTCTGCAATTTTTACATAGCTTCCATCAAATTATTAAACCTTAATGAAAACAGTGACTTGAGAGTAAAAATGCAACAGTATCTACTTTGACTTACTTATAATATCCGACACTATAGTCATGATGCGTAATGTGTCAGCACTATGAGTACATCTTGGCACTTACGTGACTTTTGACAGATTCACAACCAACAGCACCAAAGCACAAAATCGCCGCAGCTTGCTGGGTGTTGCGCTCAGCATGATTCCTGTAAATGGAATCCGTATTTCAACAGCTTGAAACTCAACATATGTAAAACTAACAGTGCGAAATTCACATACTAGTTAACATAGTTCAGCAATGTTCATGTTATGCTATAAGGAGAAGTATACCTGATATGTCTATTTTCTTAATAGCAATTACTAATATCTAACCACCATGCCCAGACTGATACTGCCCAGAGACGTATGCTCAACCGGTCGAGATGGCGCACTGGTTAGCACACTGGACTCGCATTCGGGAGAACGACGGTTCAAACCCGCGTCCGGCCATACTGATTTAGATTTTCCGTGATTTACCTAAATTACTTCAAGCCAATGCCGGGATGGTTCCTCTGAAAGGGCACGGCTATATTCTTTCCCCATCCTTCCCTAATCCGGTGGGACCGATGAGCTCGCTGTTTGGTTCCCTCCCCCAAACCCACAAGGCAACGTGAAGACAGGTCACGTAAAGGACTGTTCTTATGCTTTGTAGCCTCCACAACCTAGCCTAGCAACTTCAAACTCTGTGTTTATAAATGGTTGACTCTCTTTCCTCTGTTATATTGTTCAGTAATTAGTTCATTTAGAACTGTGTGCGTCAGGTATAAAATAAAACTGACCCGGGATTTGTTAAATTAAAACTGTACAAAGTTGGCGAAAAATCTAAACCAAGAAAGTCGGCTATCCGGGCCAAGAGTCTTTAACCGACAACTGGATCCTATAGGAACGTTGTTCCATATCTAACGTTACACTGGCAGTGTGGATGTGTATTCCTATTAAAGATAGAAACTATCTTTAGACTACTTATTTTTCATTCGATGTATTTTTCAAGTGCATAGATATATATGTAATATCTTCTAACTCTGCAGTTTTACTGGTTGTGATGAAAGGTAAGGGTTAAGAAGTGTGTATGTCATTTAAGATGCAAATGTTTGATATGCAGTTCCCAATGTTTAGAAGGGCCACCACCCTCTCTCCCGGTTACTTTTTAGGATCCGTCACTGAGGATTTTTATTTTAGTTAGTCTTCTTTGTCACAGAGGATGTGGACAAATCGCTTACGCCCTAAAACTCTGGCAAAACAGCGTACTCGGATCTTTTAAAATACGCGCTGAAATTCACAGTCCACTTCGAGAAGGAAGACAACTAGAATATTTTCTGCATACAAGCCCAAATGGAGGTGCCACCATATGAAATGTCTGAGGTGCAAATCGCTAAATATGAAAACACTACGGTAAACAAAATAAGTGCCGAAGAAATTATCAAATTCTCTAAGTTGTGGCAAAAGACATACCTTTATACAGCCCTCATCGAGATTCCTACACACCCTGTTATAACTCAAGAAATCACATTACGATGTCAGCCGTGGCATGGACTAAGTCGATCTCATGTTTAAGTATAACACAGTTATAGATCGAATAGCATGCATCGTTATCTTGCAGTGCGAACAGAAACATCAAAGCAGAAAATGTCTTCGTGGACATATCCGACGGCTTGCTAAGATACTCGTTAAATGTATAATTGATGTCAAGAAAAGGGCAACATTACAGATGGTGAACGCCACGAAGCCTGTTTACAAAGCGTTACCCGGCTAAGGTTAAGTGTACACAGTGAAACGAGACGCCCAATGCCGAGGGGACAGTGTTTTAAGTACACGCATCAAAGAAGTAGGAGGAAAAAAGATTTCACACACATTTGAACATTAGGCGGAAAGTTTCGCAAGACTACGAAGAATATGAGGATACACTAATGCTGCAAAAAATTCATAATATTTGTCGCATAGACCTGAGTTTCGAGCTTAGCAAAGAAGATTCAGAAAACTTAGTCTAAGGATGATACTCTGTTAAACAATCTGCCTCACTAAACAAGTTATCATATGTGAACGACAAAACTAGTTCGAGGAGCGCATTCCATGTTTATGAAAAAATTAAGTTTTGACGTTCAAAGTAGCACCATACGTGGAATGACATACATTACTCGATGGATAGATCCCGGCGAAATGACAGTGTAGGAGGAGTATTGTGGAGCAAGACTGCCGTCCACTTCCAAGGATTCAGTAGTGTAGACTGCACCCGGCACTGTATCTGTCTTCCTGTCATGAACACAATGATGCTGCCACCTGATCGGACATTTACTGAATAGATTAGACTAGATTAGATTTACTTTCATTCAAATTGATCCGTAGTGAGGAGGTCCTCCAGGATGTAGAATATGTCAGAAAAACAGTAATACATGAGCAACATTTACAGCTGAAACAAATAAGCTAATGTACCTTCTACCGGTCCCAAGTGGAATGATCGTCATTTTTTAATGAACACTATATGAAAGAATCATTTTACAAAGACTCATTTCCTAAGATCACATTAATGCACTGAATTTAAAATAAAGAAATGTTTTTTTTATTTGTAAGGCAATAAACATAATAGAACTACTACAGTACTTATTTACAATGAACACAGTACTGCACTGAAATGGTGCAGAAGTTAGATTGTACTTATACACACACTCTCACACACACACACACACACACACACACACACACACACACACACACACAAATCAGTTGGTTCTACTGAGAAATTCATCAATTGGAGTAGAAGGAGTTGGCCACCAATAAATCCTTTAGGCTTTTAAACTGAATTTCTTAGGTTGTTAAGCTTTTTATGGCTGCTGGCAAGTTTTTGAAAATGGGTCTTCCTGAATAATGCACACCTTTTTGTACAAGAGTAAGTGACTTTAAATCCTTGTGAAGGTTATTCTTATTTCTAGTATTGCCTTCTGAGACAATATTATTAGACAAAGCTAATACACCAGATCGTAGCGGGAAGTACCTTGGTCTCGTTATAACATAGCATTTATATATTAATAGAGTATTGGACTTTAGAATGAGAAAGAAAAACATCTCCAATTCTTAGTATCGGAATTACGCTACTGTTCAGACCAAAGACGTTATGCGAATGTAATGTAATTGTGTTATACGCTCCATGCGCTAGATCTTATTCCTTGATGGGAGAGAGGGTATCTGTTACCCTAAGAAGATGGCTTCTGTAAGGGTAATTCTTGGAAAGGAAAGACGTGATCTAGCTGAGCCTATTGTGCCGCTAGTTGAATAACATAAGTAGAATTATTCAGAAGAACTATGGATTGTTTGTATGAAGTGTTATAATAATATTGTACATTGGAATATTGTGAAGACACTAACAAAAGCCGGATGCAGGAGACTGATGGTGAAGGGACGATAATTATTTCACTCTTTATGTTATTAACCTTTGGTAAGACATCGCAGTGCGTCACTTTGGAGGGTGAGGAGCCTGGACGCCGCAGTCGACTCTACAGCATACAGCTCCGCAAGGAGCTGCTAGTTCCTGTACCTGACCCACATTCCACTGAGCGGAGGCCACCGACTGATTTACTGGTTGTCAGTTTTCAGACGAATGTGGATAAATTTATTACATACTGACTTAACACATTGTTGTAGGATTTTCTGAGGACAGGTGTCAGTAAAATCGAGGAGATAGTATAACGTGAGTAGATAGAACACGTTGCAGTTCAAACTAGTGCGTGTTGGTACGTGACAGTGCGGTCATAGAAAGTAAGAGCAGAAAATGTTTTCGCGGGCAGCCACGACGGTGAGCGGTAGAAAGAAGAGGCAGTGCTGAAGCAAAAGCTTGCAGACTGTGCGAGCAAAATGTTAAAAATTAATTAAGTCGATAGTGTGCAGGTTATGAGGACGGACACGATGCTGAGACGATTGGGATTCAGGTAATTACTCCAAACAAGAAGAAGAAGGTGAATTTATACAACAAATATCCTACTTGAGATGTGGGTAGATGTCTCATCAAGCAGCAGCTTTAACGACGTTACGGACAACACAAAAGCTTGCAACATTGCGAAAACATGACAAGTTTTATTGCACAAAATTGGACCTCTCCGAGATACATTGTTCTGTCTATGGCATTTTATTTTAATAGATGTCAGAATAAGCAAGTCACAATGGGCGGACGGGACAATATAGTTTCAGAAAAAGCTTATTGCATCAGATTCTTACAAATAAATGAAACATCTGAATTAAAGCTGTCAGTCGTTTATTCAGACGAAACGTGGATTTGTAGACGTCACGATGAAAATCTATGTCGTGGAAGTTATACTGAGTTAGCAGTATTGTCACACAAAGGCGCCAGTCAGTGTTTAATTGTTGGGCTATGCACGTATTTGCATGTAATCTTGTAGAGTTCAGCGCTCCACTTGAAAGATTACTAGAATTTGAGGCAAAACAAGCGCCGTAACTATGTAAGTGGTACAGAGGCAAGCTAGTGTTCCGGGGCTTACCACAGCTTACTACTACCAGCGCGATGTCATCATAACGCGTCGGTGCTTAACATACAAAGGATAGCACCATACTTTAGAAGTGAAATTGAAAATTAAAATAACTCTTCCAAACTTCGTCGGTGTATGCTTACAAACATTAATATTAACATTAAGTTTCAGAATGATCAAATGAATGTGTTAGGCAAAATATACTATCTTAAGAGAAAAATATGTGGCACTAAATAATAAAATTTGAAAGCTAAAAATTAGTCAGAATATGTCATAATTAAAAGTTATAAGTCTCAACTTGAACAGAGCAATATTTTGGCCAAAACCCGCGTTTTTACGGAAAATTGAAGCCGCTAAATATTAGACCCACAAAGCTGTAAATTCGTATACGGCCTCAGTTCCATGTAAAACCATTAAGTATCTGACACCAATAAGCTACCTCTGTCAGTTTTCATTTGTAACGAAAACGTCCTTATTCATGGTAGATTAAGTATCATTTACATTTTTAATATAAAGTTCTGATTACAGCACTTGATTACATTCATGAAATAATACAGCTGTATCAAGTTTCAAAAACTAAATTGTAAATAATAAGGGGTACGAGGAATCTTAAACAGGCAGTTCAGAGGTCATGTTCTACTGTTGGTTCCGTTCTAAAAATTCTAGCCGGAAAAGTTTAAATGCCGTCGAGTTAAAACTTTCAGGAACCAAAGCAAACTTAACTCTATCTGTATACAAATTAAGAGGATTGTAAATTGTTAAACGACGGAGTTATTAATTAACATGTTTCTGAGAAAGGGACTATTTAGGTACTCCTACCTGTGCATAGGGCGGTTAATAGCAGATGTTCTATTGGACAGTCCACTGTGCCCCTATATAAATACAGCCAGAGAGGCAGTGAAAAGAGACACTTTGCACCGAGATATCAGTCTGCCCGCATCAGTCCAACGCCTGCGTGCGTTGTGCTTCGGATGAGCAGACTTGAATGCGTTTTCGGTAAAAGTTGGAAGTGAACTCGCGAGGACTGTACACCATCCACAATCGCTTAGATTTCACGGAAGTATTTGTTTTTGTTCCGCCCATAATGTTGACAAAACCGTGTGGAAAGTGGCGAGATTTTTTTCACTTTTATGGCGAGCGATTAACTTTTGGGTTTAGAAGTCAGGGCGACAGACCATTTTACTTGGGACATCTTACAGAGGTGGCATCTGCACTGTTAATAGTGTTGTTTCCGATAGAGACAGTAGTTAGAATACGAAGAGTTATATTCCGTATGTGTGAACTTTTGCAAAAATATCAATCAGTTAAAAATTAAAACTTTTATCTATGGACATAGGTCCTGATACCGCTGAGTAAATGGCAGGTAGGAACAACTTATTTAAGTGAGAACAAAGAGTAAAGTGGACTTACAGACTGGAAGTTATCAGTATGTTCTCCATCGCTTTCTCCTTGATCGCAAAATTTGTAAACGGCGGAGGTAGATGTAAAGCACGCACAGATAATTTAAGTGTCTTTTCATAATGAAATAATGAAGTAACAAGTATTTGACTTTTATCCGCCACCTCGCAAGTTTAAGTCCTTATCACCCCTTCCCCTCCATTTTCCTTGGGCGTAAACACGACGGCGTCTCCACCTTGCCGAGGTCTCCCTTTCGCTTTGACATACTGCTTCTTCGCACGTGACAATGTTTTCAAACAATGCCACATCCATCGCCGCTGTAAGAGTGCAGGCGCATAGCTCGTCAACGCTAGGACGGAAATTATGTGAACACCATTTACCTGAACATGTTTTTCTGCACACATCTTTGAGCAAAATGATGTTTTCATTGGTCTTTTTAACTGTCATATACAGCTGTTGTATCTTTCTAACTGAGTGCCTGCATTACGTCACCAACGACAGGGAATTAGAGAAGTCGATTAGTTGGTTGGTTGCTTTGAGGAAGGAGACCAGACAGCGAGGTCATCGGTCTCATCGGATTAGGGAAGGACGGGGAAGGAAGCCGGCCGTGCCCTTTGAAAGGAACCATCCCGGCATTTGCCTGGAGCGATTTAGGGAAATGACGGAAAATCTAAATCAGGATGGCCGGACGCGGGATTGAACCGTCGTCCTCCCGAATGTGGAAGTCGATTAGTGATAAATGTTAGACTGACTAATAAATATAAGGAAGATACAAATATTTGGATGCATGTGTTAACGAAACGCGAAAACTGTGACTGGCAGGCAGGCGGGAGAATGGCGTTGTTTGGCACCTACCTGCTGTGTGTGGACAGCCGAGACGCCAGCGCCCACCTCGCGTCTGCGTGTGTCTGCGGTGGACCCGCAGTGGGCACAGCCTCTGGCCGCCTCATAGCTGCCGGATGTGCCCCATCAGGGTCGGCTCGCCATTGGACGCGACCCACGCCCGGCTGCGCTCCTTTCACTTGTAGCTCCACCACTCACCCGCAATTTGCGACACCTATTAAGCACTTCAGCCCGATCTCGCAGTGACAACGGGTATATATGTTTATACTGCGACTGTTTGTGTTCCTGCGTAGTTCGTCTCTCTCTCTCTCTCTCTCTCTCTCATTCCCGCCCCCCCCCCTCCCCCACTCTTTATCTCTCTCTCAGCTCCAATAAGTATCATGGTACATATGCATGGTACCTCCATTTGGCAACGCGTCGTTACTGTTATTTGTTTACTTATTGTCTTTTACTGGCCTGGTTGAATAGGCACTACATGAAAAAAGAAAGGAAGGGAGATTTGTTCAAAATGGTTCAAATGGCTCTGAGCACTATGGGACTTAACTTCTGAGGTCATCAGTCCCCTAGAACTTAGAACTACTTAAACCTAACTAACCTAAGGACATCACACACATCCATGCCCGAGGCAGGATTCGAAGCTGCGCCGTAGCGATCGAGCGGTTAGAGATTGTAGCGCCTAGAACCCCTCGGCCACCCCGGCCGGCAGGAGAGATTAGTGTTTGATATCTTAATGTCCCTCCAACAATGAAATCCTTGGAGACTAATCACTAACTCGGATTTGATAAATGTCAGGTATCTTGGATTTTAACCTTAGGTTGTCTGCCACTATCTGCTAAAAGCGCATGCACTATTTTCATTACACTTATAACGTTCAATCGACCTTGACGTAACCACTTCCTCCGTCCTACTCACATCCCACTTGGCCTCCTGTACTGACTCAAAGCTATGGAAATCTTTCTCTGTCGGATGGTTGATGGAAGCAGTTGTGGCCTGTGTAATTAATACCTTCACCACTTTTCTGGAAATAATCAGAACACATTAAACGTCTTAATCCCGCTTCTTCCGACGATGAGTCTGTGTTGCTTTGTGTGTGTGTGTGTGTGTGTGTGTGTGTGTGTGTGTACGTGTTACTGCTACTTGGCCGAGAAACCAACATTGCATTTCGTCAGAGGACTTTGCTGACAAAACCTGCTTTCTATTAGAACAGATTTTGGCTGTTCCTCTGTGCGTGCATGTGTGTGTGTGTGTGTGTGTGTGTGTGTGTGTGTGTGTGTTGTAACTACTTTAGTAACCACAGAGGTGAGATATTTACAACCCACCCACCCACACAAACACACACACACACACACACACACACACACACACACACACACACACGCTCAGAGGAACAGCCAAAATCTGTTCTAATAGAATGCAGGTTTCGTCAGCAAAGTCCGCTGACGAAATGAACCCACACACACACACACACACACAAATACACTGAGGTGCCAAAGAAACTGTTACACATGCCTAATATAGTGTAGGGCTCCCGCGAGCACGCAGAAGTGCCGCAACACGATGTGGCATGGATTCAAATAATGTCTGAAGTAGTACTGAAGGGAACTGATACCATGAATGCTGCAGGGCCGTCCATAAATCCGTAAGAATTGGAGGGGCGTGCAGATCTCTTCCGAAAAGCACGTTGCAAGGCATCCAAGATAAGCTCAATAATGTTCATGTCTAGGGTGTGTGGTGGCCATCAGAAGCGTTTAAACTCAGAAGAGTGTTCCTGGACTCACTATGTAGCAATTCGTGACGTGTGGGGTTCGCATTGTCCTGCTGGAATTGCTCAAGTCCGTCGGAATGCACAATAGACATCAGTGTACGCAGGTGATCAGACAGGATGTTTACGTACGTGTCAGAGACTTATCTAGACGTAGTAGGGGTATCATCACTATAGCTGCACACGCACCATTACAGAGCCTCCACCAGCTTGAAGAATCCCCTGCTGACATGCAGCGTTCATGAATTCATGAGGCGGTCTCCATACTCGTGCACGTCCATCTGCCCGATACAATTTGAAACGAGACTCGTCCAACCAGGCAACATGTTTCCAGTCTTCAACATCCCAATGTCGGTGTTGACGGGCCCAGACGAGGAGTAAGGCTTTGTGTCGTACAATCATCAACGGTACCACTGGTATACAGTTAACATTTCTTGTACTATCCGACACTTAGAGAGGTCAGCCTGAATTAGATGCTTCTTGGTGCCAAACTGTCAGCTATTAGTTGTGTCTTTAGGAAGAAATCGTCTGAATGGGGCATTGATTTTGTCGTAGTTTTCATCTAATTTTTTTGTGCGCGCAGCGAAGAGAATTATTGTTATAAGTGCCAACATATTATTTTACTAAGTGATTAAAATAAACGAAATAACCTTAGTTTTCAAAGAGTCAAGACTCTTTATTCATTGTGGTCCGTTTGTAGAACCCTGACAAACAAGAGATGGTGACCTTGCCTATAATGTGCTGCTACAAGTATCCGATGTTCTACCAGTACAATGTCCGCCTGCTTAGCTGAGTGGTAACGTGCTTGCCTCCCATGTAGGCGGCCCGGGTTCGATTCCCGGTGGGGTTGGAGATTTTCTCTGCTTGTGAACCGGGTGTTGTGTTGTCCTCCACATCATTTCATCCTCATCAGCGGTACGCAAGTCGCCCAATACGGCGTCGATTGAAATAAGACTTGCACTCGGCTGCTGATCTTCCTCGGATGGGACCTGCCGGTCGACAATGCCACACGATCATTTCATTTTCATTTACTGGTACAAAAAAAAAAAAATGTGTTTAGCATTATTAGCGCAACATAATGTTTACAAATGATATGCTAATTTTTCTATATGGCCGGTCGAAGTGGCAGTGCGGTTAAAGGCGCTGCAGTCTGGAACCGCAAGACCGCTACGGTCGCAGGTTCGAATCCTGCCTCGGGCATGGATGTTTGTGATGTCCTTAGGTTAGTTAGGTTTAACTAGTTCTAAGTTCTAGGGGACTAATGACCTCAGCAGTTGAGTCCCATAGTGCTCAGAGCCATTTGAACCATTTTTTTCTATGGTTTTTTTATCCTAAGCCGTCCGGGGTGGCCGAGCGGTTCTAGGCGCTACAGTCTGGAACCGCGCGACCGATACGGTCGCAGGTTCGAATCCTGCCTCGGGCATGGATGTGTGTGATGTCCTTAGGTTAGTTAGGTTTAAGTAATTGTAAGTTCTAGGGGACTGATGACCTCAGAAGTTAGGTCCCATAGTGCTCAGAGCCATTTTTTTTATCCTAAGTTATTAATTAAACTTTTTGCATTATAGTATGACAACTGAAAGCCGTTTAGAAGGTGGAGCTCAGATGAGTTGCATTTATCTGTAACAGTATATCTAAGTGTGGATCATGGATTAAATGTAAGCGCATGCATATACAATGTGCCTAATCTAGCAATTAAGAAGCGTTCTGAAAATAAAATAAATAATGCGAACGAAGCTATAAAAATGTTTGGTTTCAGTAAAGTGTTTCCAATGCAATTGACAACTTTGGAGCGTTCAGTAACTGAAGCAACATATTTTTTTCTCGGCCGATTTCGGTTGAAAAAATGAGGAGATTATTATTGGACATTGTGAAACATTTATGCTTCAGCTTCTGTAATTTCATGAAGTTCTGATAGGTGGGAGGGCTATACGGTGCCTTAAGAAATGGCGTCTGTAACGGAGGTGCGTTCCAAGCAGAGAGCTGCCATTGGGTTTCTTTTTGCAGAAAATCAGAACATCACAGAAATTCGTAGGCGCTTGAAGAATGTCTACAGAGAACTGGCAGTGAACAAAATCACGATGGCTCGTTGGCTAATGCGTCTGTCATCTTCCCAACAAGGTCGCGCTGTCCGATCTCCAGTGGGCAGGACGGCCGCACACAGCTCTGATGCCTGCAATGTTGGAACGTGCGGACACTCTCAGTGCAAACGAAATTCTCCTTCTCCAGGACAACGCAAGGCCTCAGGCAAGTCTGCACACCAGAGAAGAGCTCACGAAACTTCATTGGTCTGTTCTTCATCATCCACTCTACAGGCCGAATCTCGGGCCTTCCGGCTTCCATCTGTTTAGCCAAATGAAGGACGCACTGGTGGGAAGCATTACGTGGATGATGGCTAGACTACTGATGCAGTAAGACGTTGGCCCCGACATCGACCAGTAGAGTGGTACCATGCGGGCATCCAGGCCCTTGCAGTAAGGTGGTATAAGGCCGTCGTACTGAACGGATATTATGTTAAAAAATAGGGATTTGTAGCTAAAAGAGTGGAGAATAATGTGATGTCTTGAAATCCTGTATAAAACCAACCAGCTTTCCCGAAAATATGTATTTCATTACTTATTGAGCATCCCTCGCTAATTCGTTAGCATATTCTTATATCTGAAGACATTATGTTCGATTGAAACATGTTAGACGTAAGAAAACTTGGTTTCTACATTCCACAGAACGAAACAGATTCCGCCGTAGTTTCAATACAGTAGAAGCTACGGCAGACAAAAGGTGGAGGGCGGGGGTGGGGGAGGGGGTGGGGTTAAAGAGTCGATAAGGAAGACACCATAGAACCTCATTCGTAAAAGAGAGAAATGGTAGAGCGAGTTGTGCGAGGGAGATCGAATGGAATAAATGATCAGATGCATAATATGCAGATTGTGGATTCATCCAGAGGATGGAAGGCTGGGGAAAGAAGTGAAAAAGTTCCATTGCAGTTCCCGCAAGTAGTGATGCAAAAACTACAAAATGAAATATTTCCTCAAAGTTAGATTATTACATACCTTTACGCTCAGGGATTTTGTTTATGAAGGTGGTACATCTCATGCACCAAATGGTGCAAATTAGGACACCAGAGTCCTTAATTGTACCACTTGCAGGCTTTTAGTAAGTTAAGTGCAGTGTGTCTATTTTCCTTAGAATCTCCATCATTTAAATCAGTTACTAAGGACAATATTCTGCAGTTGACGATAGCATTGTATAAATAATGTTCGAACTTAATGTTTAGGCTTTAATAAGTAAAGAATCAAAAGTGATGTAATTTGGGTATCTCTCCTCTACACTGGCGGAATAGGGGGCCTAAGATGCTGCATGAGATTCTAACTGTATCTCAGCCGGGGGCAGTCTGGAGTCGATACACGGCGCGCTCGTCCCGGTGTAACGGTAGTGGACGCACCTGAATGTTACATGGACTGGTGGGAGCCAGCCACAGAGCATACACTGACAACGCGCCGAGTGGAGCTGGCAGCCAGCTCAGGGTGGGACTGGGCTTAGAGGAGCCGTCGGTGGCTGGGCGAAGGCTGCAGCGTGAATGCGAGGAGGCACAGAGCCCCGAGCTTCGGACCTCGGAGTACGAGTGGTGGCTAATGATGACGACGGTTGTCCAACAGATGCAGCAGCTCGGCGGCCGTCTGATTTCTGCCGTCGGCTCGATTGGCAACGATGGCACGCGCTGCCCATTGACGTGATGTGTCTCGACAAGTCATTTCCGAAGTCTTGCCGCACATTGACGTAACGTGTGGCCATTTGCCATGTCGGCTGTATCGTCAGTCACGTGTCTCTAAGACATTATCTGGACCATCGTGTCCCGAAATTTCTTGGCATCCCCAGTACATCGTCCGCACTGCAACACACCTCCCCTCTGCAACAAAACCTAGCTAAAATATACACTGAGATATATGCAGACATGACAAGTCTGTTGTTTTTGTAATTATAATAACTGCCTGAATCGGAACTCTGTACATGAACTGTGAACAGACAGTAGGATAGACTATACATGCTACATTTCTCCATATTACCATGTTTGTGTCCACTTTCACGAAACATTTTGCATTTTGTCCCATTGAGGCTTTAGGCAAAGCTTATAGTTCACGTAATTCACTTGTCCATTCTGCAGCACAGACCACTAACTCGTACAGATACGGTTTTGTGATTCCTGGACGTCTTGTAGAATATTTTAATCGCCACGTCACAGCAATCACGCTTTATCTATCTCAGATTACAGAATCAATATACATTTACTTTAAATCTATACTTACCTCCAACGATTCATTACTCATCAACAATATATTCATGATATTTCCCTCGTTATATACAACCCTATTAATCAATTACGGGATATCAAGGATCAGTTGCAACACTTTCTGACCATCTTGCCCCAAAAGAGGACACAATGGCTTTGTGACACCCTTCCCGACAGAATCAGTGCTTGTATCCTGACCAGAGAGTGTGTAACGTCATGCTAAGAAGAGGGCTTGTGCCGTTAAATTATTTGTAAATTGGGTCGGCCGCGGTGGACGAGCGGTTTTAGGCGCTTCAGTCCGGAACAGCACGACTGCTACGGTCGCAGGTTCGAATCCTGCCTCGGGCATGGATGTGTGTGATGTCCTTAGGTTAGTTAGGTTTAAGTAGTTCTAAGTTCTAGAGGACTGATGACCTCAGATGTTAAGTTCCTTAGTGCTCAGAGCCATTTGAACCATTTTGAGCCATTTGTAAATTTAACTGCAATTTGTAACCATTGAAAAAATATAACAAACACTCTAAGCCAGTTTAATTTCGTCCTCCTTGTCTGCGTGCTTCACTCTTTTTGTCAAGCAATGTATTATAATCTCTATCAGAGATTATATTCTAAATTGTTTTGGCACAGTATGGAGTAATTGTGATTTGGTTGTCTTTATGTGGCATTGCTTCTTGCATGTCTCCTTTTAAGTTATCCCTGAATTGTTCATCCCAGTCATCTCAGCTACTTCCAGCAAGTGATTGTTACCTTGTTGGCTACCAGACTGCTGTTTGGTAGTTACTTTTAATAAATAGTCCACACATTTCTCAACCAATTTCCCGATTTCTTTTCTAACTATTGCCCACAAACATTTGATTTTCACCTGAATTATTAATTTCAGACATTATACAGAGGAATTTTATTTTTTAACCAATTTCTTTTTATATTGCACAACATTTCTTGTAATGTGGAATAAGTACCTCTTCTGTGTTTGCCCAAATCATGTCGTACAACTTGGTTTTCCTTGCAAATGGATCACTGTCTATATGCCCAGGGCGCTTTTACCTCCTGTGAGCGTCTAATGGCAGTTGTCCGGCGTGCATGCCAATCTCGTAACGTATGGTGAGCTTCTGCACCATATATCGAGGAGGCAGTTACGGAAGCTGTAATGTCCAGACTTTAACTGGCGATTGATTTGCTGTCCATCTGTTCGTGATAGTTAACAGCAATAGCTGTCATGTAACCAGCATGTTATTCTTCCCTGGCTATGGACTCTATGGGCATTTATGCGCAAATCGAAGTTAACATGGCCCTCGTGACCTTGACGTTGGAGCCAGACATCCACGATCCGACCTAGTTCAAGTGCTTTGATATTACGCGTCTACGGTAGATTACTATTCGGATAGTCAGAACAAGGTTTGGAGACATTCCAAGCGCGCGGCACACTGAACTCTTCGCTTCGACAGGTGTATCCTCTTACAGCACAGCAGTCATTACCAGCTGCTGATTGAACATAATCCACAGATTTCTTGACAATCGTGAGCTCATGAATAAGCTGTCATACCACCATGAATGATACTCTGATACTCTGCTGGCGATTAAACTTGCAACACGATGAACGAATAAAAACTAGGCCGTTAAACTGGCATGAACTGTGCTACATGCTTGGATATGCAGTTACTTAATATTTCAGCACAATACACAAATTATGTGGGTTTAACGTCATATCTGTTGTCTATATAATGAAAGATTGCGTAGCAGTTTTCACTTCCTAAAAACGAATTTGAATGTTGGTTGTTTGTGAAAAGATGACGTTATGCCCCAAGATGGGGAAACGCCTAGGAGCTCGGATTGTGGTCTCTCGAGAATGTGATTCATCGTGTCGTGATGTTACTACTCTCGTTGTCGGGATCCCACGTCTGTATGCAAATATCCAATCGATGAGTGCAGTAGGGCCTCACTCAACTACATGCAGGATCTGAGTAACCCCTTGCGGCTATCACCCGACAGTGGCGACATGCTGATCGCTCGACCGTGCGGAATCGTACAGCTACATCACATACCTTGAGCCAGGATAGGTTTTTTCCAAGACAGATATCTGCGCGGACAGTGGGACGAAGTCTGGTGCACCAACCTTTGTCAGCCTGATAACCATCGTTCCGGCTGCCCTTAATACGACAGAGGAGAGAGGCATACGAAAAGTATTGTGTTGGTTGGCAGCACCAGATACAGGAGTGGAAATTGTGATGTGAGTGTAGCGCGGGGAATTCCCCCACCAGAAAACATCTATAAAGAATGGATCAAAATTATATAATTTTGAGAAAGTGTGTAAGACAAACTTTACTGATTTTCGTAAATTCAAATAGTAGATATAGTGTGCAGTATGGGGAAAAATATTGCTGAGTCACTGGGTTAAGAGAGACTGCGAGCGAGCTCAGCAGGAAATCGTGAGAAGAGTGCAGACCGATCTGCCTTCGTAACGTTATGTAAGAGACCCTACGTAGGACGCAACATCGGCTAGCAAGAGTCTGACTAAGCTGTAAGGACAAAGTAACAAATTTGTTAAGTAAATGTAGAGGGACTGAAGACTGCTGACGACTCGAGAAGAGCAGAACCGATTCGGTCATCACGAATGATGTAGAGTGGAGCCTCTTCTCGATGACATAAATACTCCGTCACCACTAGCCCAGACACTCGATCAGCAGGATCGATGTCGTTCATATCGTTCTAACTCGATTCTCTGGTTACGATATCTTAACGTGTATGAGATTGTTGTAGCGTTGGTCTTACGGGGAGATGTAGACTCCATAACCCTGAATAAAGGCGTCTAGCATCCAGTACTAAAGTCAGCACAACAGCCAGCACTGATGAGTAGTTCAGGAGGTCTACCAACACGGTCGCGGTTCAGGACAGAAACTGCCCTAAAACTCCAGCGTCGCGCGAGTCTGACAGCATACCATATCAGCTCAGCAGGCCGCGTTCGGCATTCAGCATGACATCACTGCATTCCACATCGTTATCCACCTGATGGGACACCGTGGCCAGTGATCTGGGAGGGGCTGATTAACCCTTAAAACCGCATGTGAATCACACACATTGTGGTCCTGGCTCCTCCAAGCAGGGCTACTGACGAGGCGTGTGTGTGTACGTCGCCAGAGGGCTGCAAACGGCGCACAAGGGTGTCATCCAATTCCACTCCGAGCTGATCCAGTGTCCTCAGCAGCCTTGTGTCCACTGGTGGATTCAGGGGAATCCTCTTCGGATTATGTGGTCACCAGCCGTTGCAGAAGACGCGACAACGACTTGTATTCTGATTAATAAATGGAATAATCTCGAATACTGTTTTACTGCATCTAAAGACACCACCCAGGGCCTCTGTATGCATCCTGACAAAACAGTAAGGATTTCCAGCCTGGCAGTGGGCGACCCCTACAGAGCCTTGTTAAGGGATAAACTGTGTTCTGACATTGCGACAGGGCGGAAGGAGAGAGTGATGGTGAATGGTGGAAATACAAGAGAAGGTAAGGCGCCAGACTGTGATCATTCATTTCCCTCCTTCAGAGGTCTGCAAACTGAAGAGCGAACACTTAATCGCCTGCTCTCCATCCCTCTGCACAACAGGAAGCAACTACAGGATGTTTCACAAAGCTATACCCACCATCTCGCAGCACATCTTATGTATTGCTGGCCACACAGTGCACAGGCATGTTCGGGTGGTGTTTATACACCTGAAAGTGCGTTAATACGACGTGGAATACGGTTATGAGTTTCTGATAATACTAACACAATAAATTAATAGGGACGTATTCTACATAAATCTCTGCACAGTGTTCTATACTATTAGAGGGGAAGTTGATTCTTAGTTGTCCTGTACGTCAGCTGCAACATTCTTCCAGGAAAGGCAAGTTCCCTCACCACGAGCACTGCTTGCTTTTCGGTTTAGACTGCCTCCCCGTCATTTTATGTTCATTTCGCTGACGTGAGTAGGCAAAGTAAGTCATTGACCACGTGTTTATATACTGCAGTTATTTTCAGACTATTGATTATTCATATGCAGTTGTTAAATGTGCTCCTACACAAAAAAGTTCAACAGTTGAACCGTTAATTGTCTACCACACTGAACAACTGCTCCCAAGCGTAACATTCCGGCGATATGTACTCGACAAACACTGTTTCACTGGCTCCACTGTCAATGACTGGAATACTTTTCACAACATGAGAGAAAAAATGCTTCGCGTCAGTCTCATCTCCCCCAACACCTGAAGGAGTCCAGCGACGTAAATTGTCTCCCACTGCAACAGCATTAGGTCACCCAGATGTTATGGAAATTTAGATATTTCAGTTTGAGTGAAACAATGCATTACAGCAGATTACTGTTCTAGAGTTAAACATTACCAATCCAGCTCCATCAGATATACACACATTCATCTTGTATGTGTCGCAAATCACTATATTCAGTTCAGTCAACAAGTGCCAGCAGTTCCTAAACGGAAGAGATTTGTGCAGTCTATCAGTAATACAATTAAGGGTGAGAGAAGTGCAGTAACTTTCTGTTCAGTCATTAATTCACCAAGCGACTATAAAAAAGAATTACATGACTGTACATCTACATCTACGTCCATACTCCGCAAGCCACCTGACGGTGTGTGGCGGAGGGTACCTTCAGTACCTCTATCGGTTCTCCCTTCTATTCCAGTCTCGTATTGTTCGTGGAAAGAAGGACTGTCGGTATGCCTCTGTCTGGGCTCTAATCTCTCTGGTTTTATCCTCATGGTCTCTTCGCGAGATATACGTAGGAGGGAGCAATATACTGCTTGACTCTTCGGTGAAGGTATGTTCTCGAAACTTCAATAAAAGCCCGTACCGAGCTACTGAGCGTCTCTCCTGCAGAGTCTTCCACTGGAGTTTATCTATCATCTCCGTAACGCTTTCGCGATTACTAAATGATCCTGTAACGAAGCGCGCTGCTCTCCGTTGGAACTTCTCTATCTCTTCTATCAACCCTATCTGGTACGGATCCCACAATGCTGAGCAGTATTCAAGCAGTGGGCGAACAAGCGTACTGTAACCTACTTCCTTTGTTTTTGGATTGCATTTCCTTAGGATTCTTCCAATGAATCTCAGTCTGGCATCTACTTTACCGACGATCAACATTATATGATCATTCCATTTTAAATCACTCCTAATGCGTACTCCCAGATAATTTATGGTATTAACTGCTTCCAGTTGCTGACCTGCTATTTTGTAGCTAAATGATAAAGGATCTATCTTTCTGTATATTCGCAGCACATTACACTTGTCTACATTGAGATTCAATTGCCATTCCCTGCACCATGCGTCAATTCGCTGCAGATCCTCCTGCATTTCAATACAATTTTCCATTGTTACAACCTCTCGGTACACCACAGCATCATCTGCAAAAAGCCTCAGTGAACTTCCGATGTCATCCACCAGGTCATTTATGTATATTGTGAATAGCAACGGTCCTATGACACTCCCCTGCGGCACACCTGAAATCACTCTTACTTCGGAAGACTTCTCTCCATTGAGAATAACATGCTGCGTCCTGTTATCTAGGAACTCCTCAATCCAATCACACAATTGGTCTGATAGTCCATATGCTCTTACTTTGTTCATTAAACGACTGTGGGGAACTGTATCGAACGCCTTGCGGAAGTCAAGAAACACGGCATCTACCTGTGAACCCGTGTCTATGGCCCTCTGAGTCTCGTGGACGAATAGCGCGAGCTGGGTTTCACATGACCGTCTTTTTCGAAACCCATGCTGATTCCTACAGAGTAGATTTCTAGTCTCCAGAAAAGTCATTATACTCGAACACAATACGTGTTCCAAAATTCTGCAACTGATCGACGTTAGAGATATAGGTCTATAGTTCTGCACATCTGTTCGACGTCCCTTCTTGAAAACGGGGATGACCTGTGCCCTTTTCCAATCCTTTGGAACGCTACGCTCTTCTAGAGACCTACGGTACACCGCTGCAAGAAGGGGGGCAAGTTCCTTCGCGTACTCTGTGTAAAATTGAACTGGTATCCCATCAGGTCCAGAGGCCTTTCCTCTTTTGAGCGATTTTAATTGTTTCTCTATCCCTCTGTCGTCTATTTCGATATCTACCATTTTGTCATCTGTGCGACAATCTAGAGAAGGAACTACAGTGCAATCTTCCTCTGTGAAACAACTTTGGAAAAAGACATTTAGTATTTCGGCCTTTAGTCTGTCATCCTCTGTTTCAGTACCATTTTGGTCACAGAGTGTCTGGACATTTTGTTTTGATCCACCTACCGCTTTGACATAAGACCAAAATTTCTTAGGATTTTCTGCCAAGTCAGTACATAGAACTTTACTTTCGAATTCTTTGAACGCCTCTCGCATAGCCCTCCTCACACTACATTTCGCTTCGTGTAATTTTTGTTTGTCTGCAAGGCTTTGGCTATGTTTATGTTTGCTGTGAAGTTCCCTTTGCTTCTGCAGCAGTTTTCTAACTCGGTTGTTGTGCCACGGTGGCTCTTTCCCATCTCTTACGATCTTGCTTGGCACATACTCATCTAACGCATAATGTACGACGGTTTTGAACTTCGTCCACTGATCCTCAACACTATCTGTACTTGAGACAAAACTTTTGTGTTGAGCCAACAGGTACTCTGAAATCTGCTTTTTGTCACTTTTTCTAAACAGAAAAATCTTCCTACCCTTTTTAATATTCCTATTTACGGCTGAAATCATCGATGCCGTAACCGCTTTATGATCGCTGATTCCCTGTTCTGCGTTAACTTTTTCAAATAGTTCGGGTCTGTTTGTCACCAGAAGGTCTAATATGTTATCCCCACGAGTCGGTTCTCTGTTTAACTGCTCAAGGTAGTTTTCAGATAAAGCACTTAAAAAATTTCACAGGATTCTTTGTCCCTGCCACCCGTTATGAACGTTTGAGTCTCCCAGTCTATATCTGGCAAATTAAAATCTCCACCCAGAACTATAACATGGTGGGGAAATCTACTCGAAATATTTTCCAAATTATCCTTCAGGTGCTCAGCCACAACAGCTGTTGAGCCAGGGGGCCTATAGAGACATCCAATTACCATGTCTGAGCCTTCTTTAACCGTGACCTTCACCCAAATCATTTCACATTTCGGATCTCCGTCAATTTCCTTCGATACTATTGCACTTCTTATCGCTATAAACACGCCTCCCCCTTCACTGTTCAGCCTGTCTCTACGGTATACATTCCAATCTGAGTTTAGGATTTCATTACTGTTTACGTCTGGTTTCAGCCAACTTTCTGTCCCTAGTACTATATGGGCATTGTGACCGTTTATTAATGAGAGCAGTTCTGGGACCTTTCTATAGACGCTCCTGCAGTTTACTATTAGCACATTAATATTGTTATTCCCTGTTGCATTTTGCCTACTCCTACCTTGCCGCGTCTCAGGAGGCGTCTTGTCGGGCCTAGGGAGGGGATTCTCTAACCTAAAAAACCCCCATGTGCACTCCACACGTACTCCGCTACCCTTGTAGCCGCTTCCGGCGTGTAGTGCACGCCTGACCTATTCAGGGGGACCCTACATTTCTCCACCCGATAGCGGAGGTCGAGAAATTTGCACCCCAGATCTCCGCAGAATCGTCTGAGTCTCTGGTTTAAGCCTTCCACTCGGCTCCAAACCAGAGGACCGCGATCGGTTCTGGGAACGATACTACAAATTGTTAGCTCTGATTCCACCCCGCGAGCGAGGCTTTCCGCCTTCACCAATTCCGCCAACCGCCTGTACGAACTGAGGATGACCTCTGAACCCAGACGGCAGGAGTCATTGGTGCCGACATGAGCAACAATTTGCAGTCGGGTGCACCCAGTGCTCTCTATCGCCGCCGGTAGGGCCTCCTCCACATCTCGGATGAGGCCCCCCGGCAAGCAGACAGAGTGAACACTGGCCTTCTTCCCCGACCTTCCCGCTATTTCCCTAAGGGGCTCCATCACCCGCCTAACGTTGGAGCTCCCAATAACTAATAAACCCCTCCCCCCCTGTGCCTGCTCGGACCTTGCTGAAGGAGCAGCCACAAGTCCACTCACAGGCAGAGCGGGCGATGCCACACGGCCAGCCTCCACATTGACCCTCCGCCTCGTGCGCCGCGAACGCCGCTGAACCCGCCACTCCCCTTGGGGAGAGGGTGGCCCAACCGCGCCCGGTACCGGCGAAGATGTCTCGACAGCAGGGACAGTGTGTGAAGCATGTAACACCTGGGGTGTACCCTGCGACGCACCAGACTCCCCACTGCCGCTACACTCCGAGGCAGCAGCCTGAAGACGGCTGACCGCGGCCATCAACACGCTCAGCTGTTCGCGAACAGTGGCCAGCTCCTCCTGCGTCCGTACACAGCAGTCACACATCCTATCCATCCTAAGAATCAATTTACTGAAGAGAGTTGTTCAACCTTTAACTAGACTGCTAATTCACTAAAGGCGGCTGTTTATTCACTAAACTGGGGTTGCTAGCCACTTCTTGTAGAAAACAATGAAAATTGCACTACCTGTCTCTGGACTGTATTGAAAACAAACACTAGCACTACTGGCACTATGGTTGACTAGAGGGACTCTCTGACTGTATTCAAAACAAACACTGAGGTGACAAAAGTCTTGCGACAGCTGTGTTGAGATACACAGATGGTGGTAGTATCGCGTACACAAGGTATAAAAGGGCAGTACACTGACGTAACTATCATTTGTACTCAGGTAATTCATGTGAACAGGTTAACGCGTGATGGGAATTAATAGACTGTGACCGCGGAATGGTAGTTGGAGATAGAAGCATGGGACGTTACATTTCGGATGTAGTTAGCGATTCAATATTCAGCTGTGCCCCCTGTGCGTCGAGAGTCCCAAATTTCAGGCATTGCCTCTCGCCTCGGACAACGCAGTGGCCGACGGCCTTCACTAAACTGGGTGTTGTGTGCTGTACTTAGGTTAGTTAGGTTTAAGTAGTTCTAAGTTCCAGGGGACTGATGACCATAGATGTTAAGTCCCGCCGGCCGCGGTGGTCTAGCGGCTCTAGGCGCTCAGTCAGGAACCGCGCGACTGCTACGGTCGCAGGTTCGAATCCTGCCTCGGGCATGGATGTGTGTGATGTCCTTAGGTTAGTTAGGTTTAAGTAGTTCTAAGTTCTAGGGGACTGATGACCACAGATGTTAAGTCCCATAGTGCTCAGAGCTATTTGTTAAGTCCCATAGTGCTCAGAGCCATTTGAACCTTCACCAAACGATCGAGCACAGCGGTGTTTGGGTTGAGTTGTCAGTGCAAACAAAAGCAGCACTGCTTGAAATAACCGTATAAATCAATGTGGAACGTACGACAAACGTATGCGTTAGGACAGTATGAACGAAATTAGGCAGCAGACGACAGACGCGAGTGCCTTTGCCAACAACACGATATCGCCTGCGGCACCTCCTCTGGGTTCATGAACTCTAGACTGTTTGTAAATCGTGGCCTGGTCAGATGAGTCCCGATTTCACTTGGTAAGAGCTGATGGTAGGGTTCGAGTGTGGCGCACATCCAACGCTGCCATGGACAAGTTGGAGGAAACAGGCAGAAAGCATAAGGAACTTACATCAAAAAACACAAACAAGAATTGGTTGACATTGACTACAATATTGAAGAATAATGAGAAAGATTAAGAACAGTAATGTTGAAAATAGCCAACGAGATACTAGGGAAAAGTAAAGTATCAAACCTGAAAAGAGGTCTGAAAATGTGGAATACAGAAACAGCTAACAGTACAAAATAAAAACAAAATGCCTACAGCACCCGTTTACAAACACGAACAAATGAAGCCTGATGGATATATAAACAGAAAAGAAATCAAAGAATTTCACTAAAAGATACCATAGTGAATCCTGGGAAAGATTAATTGTTAATGCTGAATAAGATTCTCACGGAAGACATAATATAGCGTTTAGGCTCATGAAGCACGTGAATAAAACGGAGAAAGATGTTGCAAACATTAATATAATAACAGAAAATCAATGGATACACATTGCAGAAATTTATGGTAGGATGAAGATACTGAAGAAAGTTATTCTGTAAAATTGATAATAACTCGGATGAAATAGACATAAAAGATTTAAAACCAGCCTTAAATGTAAAAAAAAGAAAACCTACTGGCTTAGGTGACATTAATACTGAGTTAATCAAATATGGAAAAATATTTTAGAATTTTGCTGCCTCTATTTTTCAAATATATGTTAGAAGAACTGTTTTGTACTTGTAGATTGCAACACAGCTAAACTTATTTCCATATTTTAAAAAAGGCAATAGGAAAGGCACAGAAAATTATAGAGGAGTACGTATACTAACCGTAGAATATAAAATTTATGGGAAAATTCTTAATCGAAGGCTATAAAGTAGCGCTGATGCAGTAATCTCAGAATAGTCATATTTCAGAAAGGGAAGTTCGTGTAATGGTAGTATATTCATAATAAGATTAATTATAGAAAAACGTAGAGTATTCGGATTAGAAACGCATTTAGCGTTTATTAATTTTGAGAAAGCCTTTGATAAGGAAAAAGACCCCTTTTGGGAAGATAAAAGGTTTTCATAAACAACTTATTCAACTGGCTCTGAGCACTATGGGCTTAACTTCTGAAGTCATCAGTCCCCTAGAAGTTAGAACTATTTAAACCTAACTAACCTAAGGACATCATACACATCCATGCCCGAGGCAGGATTCGGACCTGCGACCGTACCGGTCGCGCGGTTCCAGACTATAGCGCCTAGAACCACTCGGCCAAAACAGCTAATTACTACCACTGATAATCTATCCATAAACACAGAATAGTTATATGTTTATTTTCGAAAATGTCACATTAAATTTTAATAAATCAAGATGTTTAACAATAATGCAGTTTGTCACTTACTTTACTTAATTTATGTATATTGATGGCCTAGTTATGAAGTGGAAAGGTGAAATACACTTAAGAATTAAAACAGGATCTAGCGTACCATTAAATACTCTGATATATGCTGATGACTAAATACTTATGCAGGAAACAGAAGATAATTTACCTAACATCCGTATGTAGGTTGAGCCAAAACACAATATATTACAACTTAACTATATCTACAGATAAAATAAAGATAATGGATTTTAAAGTCAGATAGAGAATAATAATAATTTTAGAATAGGTATCCCACTTTTGTTATCTGAGATGTGATATCAGTTTTAACTGTGACAAAGACATTGAGAAGAAGGTTAATAAATATCAAGGTATCTGTTGAACAATTGGAAGAACTTTAGGAAGAAAAACGAGAAAAGAAACTCAGACGAAGTTTTATAAAGTCTGGCTGCACTTACTCTCGTATATGGTTCTGAATCACAGCACAAATAAGAGAAATCACGTACACAAGCAGTAGAAATGAAGTTTATGAAACACGTAAGAGGCTCTAATAAAATAGATAAAATAAAGGAATGAAACAACAAGATCAGATTTAAAAATCTTTTCAGTTAGTGGCAAGACAGGACAGAACAAAGTGAAACTGAAGGATCATGTTGATAGAATGACAGACAATAAATTGGCAAAAAAGATGCTGACTTACCGGCCGGCTGGAAAGAGAGAACTAGGTATCCCTCGTAAGAAATGGATAGCTGGATGATAGAGACAAGAACAGGTGCCTGCAACATCTAACCCTTGGAAGGAGATCATGATGATGGTGAGAACTTCAACTAAGAAGTAGGGAAGTGCATGGCCACAATGCGGCGACCTACCGTCCCTCCACTTCTTCCCCTCTCCCTTCTTCCACACTGTTATACCCTTAGAAGAAAGTTTATGCCTTAAAGTTGTTGTATTTAGTTTAGACTTAGTTAACGTATTTAAAACAATTACTATTTCTTTGTAATGCACTTCATTTAACAATAAACATTAATTTTATAGTATCAAAACATTATTTTTAGTAATGTATGATTTTTTACGTCTTCTACAACGCAGAATTATTAATCCTAGAGAAAATTAATGGGAAGTTTTCAGTACGAAATTTAATTTATTTTCATTTTTTGCTGAGAAAGTGTTTCGATAAGAGCCGCAGTTTTCGAGTTATTCAATAGAAACATTAAAAAGGACTTTTAAACAACCTCCACCACCGCACTCGCATCCCAAGAGCCTGAATTTTTATTATGTTGTTAATGGCACTCTCTCTTACAACTGTACAGAAATTTGCCCCTACACAAAGCTTTCCATTAATTTTACTTCAGTGCCTGGACTACGACACATGGTGTGATGGTATGGAGTGCTATTGCGTATAAAACACGAGCACCGCTAGTAAGTATAGCCCAGAGGTGCTCAACCTTTGTAGGCTTGAGATCAACTAAATGCAGTTTAGACCATTTAGATATCTACTTATTTAAAAATTCATAAAGGTTCAAGCACGAAACAATAATATAGCCAAAATGATGAATTTTAATTACACAAAATACATAAAAGGTAATTTTCTCTCCATCAACAGTTGCAGGCCTGATACTCAATTTTCAAGATATTACACGCATGAAAAAAATAAAATGAAATATAGATAGCTAAAATGCTGAAAAGCTTTGGCTTTGAACATATCATTGATAAGTTTGTTATAATCTGGTGAATAATTTGTCAGAGACAACCGTACACAGTCTGAAAGGCGAGGATGAGTCAGTTTATTTCTACACTTAGATTTCACAACGTTCATCGTTCAAAACTCTGCCTCACAAAGATAAACTTATCCACTTTTACAATGTTAGAGTAGGTTTTTACACTCATTAACTTCCAAAAATAATCTGCATTTTATTCTGACTTTAAGGAAATGTCATTTTGAGCTCTAATTGTTACAGTTCACTCTCAGAACAACAAAGAATTCTCATTTCACTTTAAGTATCTTCCTCATCCAGATTTTGGAAAGGCTGAGTTGCGAAAGCTAGACCAAGTTCCATTGCCTTGAAAGCCTAAAATCGGTTCTGTTTTCCCACACACCATAGAAGTGGTATGTTTTCCTGTATTTAGCTGCACTCATTTTCCAAAAACATGTAACTTCACCATGGAGGAGGAAACACTGTTGCTTGGCGCCAGCTTTAAAAATGGTGAAATGCAGATGGAGACGAAAGAGGACGATACAGTGTGGTCAGAGCCACCGCCTACAAATACCCTACGAAACACTTTGCCAACAAACTGGTATTTTACAAAAGCAGCTCATTTAAACTGATTTCGAAGAAAGGTTTTGAAGTATTGGCGCATAAAGCCTTGAAAATCGACCAAGAACTACGAGGTAAAGTAGGTCATCATTTCGACAGGTCTGTCCCGATCTATCTCGATACAGAGGTTTCTCGAAGTCTGTCCTGTCCAGCACGTTCTCCTGATTTCTCACCCACAGCAAGCATCTGGACACGGGTTTCCGAGAGACGGTCACAGCACCGTTAGCCAGACACTACGACTGATGAACTCTGGCATAGAGCTGGAGCAGTAGGGAATAAGGTGTCTGTATCAAATCTCAGTTCGACTCGATTCGCAGCCAGATTAGAGCCATAGTTGCTGCCCGAGATGTCAGCTCTGTCTACTGACTTTACACACTGTATACGCCCAAATCACCTAAAAATGTAATCGATTATTCTGCCTACTATATTGTATACGCACAATAGGTAAAATTTCGCGCCGTGCGTGATTAGCCGAGCGGTCTGAGGCGCTGCAGTCAAGGACTGTGCGGCTGGTCCCGGCGGAGGTTCGAGTCCTCCCTCGGGCATAGGTGTGTGTGTGTTTGTCCTTAGGATAATTTAGGTTAAGTAGTGTGTATGCTTAAGGACTGATGACCTTAGCAGTTAAGTCCCATAAAATTTTACACACATTTTTAAAATTTCGCTATTTTCTATCCTTCCCGGTGTTGCAGTTTTCACGACCACTATATACCACTGCTCGTTCTATAAAGCTTGGTGACATGCATATACCTTCACTACTGAAAGAGAAATTCCTCCAGATCATGCAACATATTTTGCTACCACTCTGCAGATTGGCTATGTACACTTCTTTGAAAAACTTAAGGAAGAGACACATAAAGTAATGTATTAACACCTTGGTGGAAATGAGTGAAGGGGCGGGAGCATGTTGGTAGAGGTCTTCCAGTCGTGCACAGAAAGCTGGACGCTACATGGCTTGGCGTCAGCACGACTAGAGCGCCAAATGATAATGGCGCCCAACGTGGGGCGGTTGAAGAAATAGAAAAAGTCAGTGGGTGGCAATCAGCGAGTAGATATGGTGTACTGTCGTGGTCTTCTTCAATGCATCATAGGCAAATTCAACATCTGGATGACTTCACAGGCCGGCCGGTGTGGCCAAGCGGTTAAAGGCGCTTCAGTCTGGAACCGCGCGACCGCTACGGTCGCAGGTTCGAATCCTGCCTCGGGCATGGATGTGTGTGATGTCCTTAGGTTAGTTAGGTTTAAGTAGTTCTAAGTTCTAGGGGACTGATGACCTGAGAAGTTAAGTCCCATAGTGCTCAGAGCCATTTGAACCATTTTGACTTCACAGCCGATGAATCACCGGGAAACTGGAAGTAGGGCAAAGTGTGACGTGTGTAACAAAGGAGTTTAATATGCCACACAGCATTGCCCCATCTGCGTGGGGAGTACTGCGGACCAAAGGCAGTGTTGCCCGAAGGAGAGGAAGTGGTCGACCAACTACAACAGCAGCTCGCTGCATTGTGCTGCAGTCAAGAAGGGACATATGGTTAAACTGCTTGTACAATTGTAACCAAATCTAATGGGACTGCTACACATGCAATCTCACGCTGCACACGGCGAGTGCATTTAGGCGGTCTCTTTGCCCGACGACGAGTGTGTTGCGTACCGTTGACACCCGCACGTCGACGGCAAAGTTTGCGTTGGTGCCGGGAGAGTAGGGAATGAGAGGGACGAGAAGTGGGGTCGCGTGCTCTTCTCGCATGAGAGCGAATTCAGCCTGAGTAGTGATTCTGTACTACCCTTGTATGACGAGAGATCGGAACACACAATGTACCCAGGACCATTGCCGAACAGGATAGTTTTGGCGGTCCAAGTGTTGTGATTTGGGTAGAAGAAGATGTGGAGAGGCATAATGTTGTATAGGCGTATAGATGTCCAAATCTTTGAAAACGGTACGCGCACCGGTAAACGTCATTGTGATACTGTACCCATTCCCCATGTTCGACTTTTCAGAGGTGTGCTCGGTCTTGACTTCATTTTTATGGATGTCAGTGCGCAACACCGTTGAAAAGCGCAAGTGGAGAAGCTCTTTCAACAAGAGGGTATTCTTCACATGGACCGCCCTGCTCATTGCCTTAACTTAAATGCTGTCGAGCACGTGTGGGAAGCGTTGAGAAGACGTACATGCACCAACGACCATCCAAACATCCAGCAGTTGTCAGACGCGCTAGTTGAGGAATTAAACGCCCTACCACAACAACTCCTTGCCACCTTGTGGCCTGTATGGGAGCACGTTGCACAGCGTACATTACGGTCCGTGGTGGTCTCACACACACTATTAAGAGCCATGTCCTAGTTTTGTATTGTCCGGGAGAACTTCATAAATCGCGGTGACCATAGTGTAATTGAAACTTCCTATCAGATTAAAACTGTGTGCCGGCCGAGACTCGAACTGGGGACCTTTGCCTTTCATGGGCAAGTGCTCTGCCAACTGAGCTACCCACGCACGACTCACGCCCGTCCTTCCAGCTTTACTTCCGCCAGTACGTCGTCTCCTACCTTCCAAACTTCACAGAAGCTCTCCTGCGAAACTTGCAGAACAAGCACTCCAGGAAGAAAGGATATTCCGGAGACATGGCTTTGTCATAGCCCGGGGGATGTTTCTAGAATGAGATTTTCACTCTGCAGTGGAGTGTGCACTGATATGAAATTTCCTGGCAGATTAAAACTGTGTGTCAGACCGAGACTCGAATTCGGGAGCTTTGCCTTTCGTGAGTCGTGCTTGGGTAGCTCAGTTGGTAGAGCACTTGCCCACGAAAGGCAAAGGATCCGAGTTCGAGTCTCGGTCCAGCACACAGTTTTAATCTGCAAGGAAGTTTCATATCAGCGCACACTCCGCTGCAGAGTCAAAATGTTATTCTGGATATAGTGTAATTATTGTCTTTAAACAGAAGTGTCGTTTCTCTTCGCTTCTGACATGACCGGTGATTGGTTGGGTATGAAAGATTTCACGCGCAGGTACAGCAATCACAATAAGTTTATCCAAATGACGTAAAAGTACACTTCTGTTTTCTGTAGCATTAATATTGATTGAACCCCTAAAGTATTCTTCCCAAAGTCTCTCTTGATGGGACATTTCTAATTGTGATAACTAAATCACAAACAGTTTCTCTTGCTGAACCACCAGTTCACGGAAAAGTAATAGAACGTCTAAGCCCGAAGGATCATTCTAGAATGACACTCTCAGAATCCAAACGCCCTAGTTGGCTATGATACCGTATGTGGGATGCCCAAAAGTGGACGCCATTCCTTCCTGGCGATGACGAGAAGTCTGGCGGCGCGAAGTTACTACGTAGGAGGCAGCTCCAGTTCGGCCTGCTGACTGCAACTCTGTCCAGGATCACCGTTGGAACTATACGACACTTCAGAGAGAGGCTCTGATTGAGGAACCGCGGCAGCGGTCTGCGTAATTGCCAAGCCGACATCCTGTGATGACGTCTCATATTGCGTGACAAATGACTTTTTCATGAGTGCTTATCATCTTCAATCAGACGTGGGAGGACAGTGACCCTGTAGCCCTGTGTTCGAGTAGGACATCACGAACAAGATCGATTTTCCTGTAGTGTCGAATGGCATTTTCTTTGATAATCTCTTTTAGTGTAGCCATCTGGTTCGCGGATTGCGTACTGTGTATTCTTTCCCACGGTGGTGCTCTTGTAGACTTTCTACACAAATTTATCTAAAAATGACAGTACTGAATATTCTTTTTTCAAAATATTCATGCGCGTGTGCTTTAGATACTCTACTCAACTGCCGAGCAATACTTACTATTAATTGGCCCTGTGTTGCACATTAAAACAGCGTCGTGCAACAAAACATTAAAGTTAGTGAAATACTGATTTTGGAATAACGAAAACTCATCTAATGAAATGCCAAAAGTAACTAAATGTGTACTCAGTGAAAACTATTTAACTAAAACTCAATATAGAGGTACATTATGAAAGTTGCGTGACATAAAGTCTGACTTGAAATGTACACAAAAATAAAACACTGCTATACTCAAGAGTAAACCCACTGCTCGCGATTATCTACACTGTTCATTCTCAATTTTGTAAATTAATCTGCTTACTTAGCACAACACCTGGTAATTGTGACTACGAACTGTTTCCTCATAAAAACGCAAAGTCAGATCTGCACTGAAATAAAAGTAACTTACCTCATGCTCAATATGTTGTTTTGCGCCTGACATATTGAAAGCAAATAGAAACTAACAGATGCAACTCCTAAAGAAAAATATAAACTACCCACTTTTTTTCCTTGTCAGAAACAATCTGTGGCTTAGTGTGGCATAAAGTGAAATTCTCACACAAGAAAATAAACAAGACTTTACTAGGAACGATAGAGAAGGGTTTTAATTTAAAGTAAGTCGTTCTAGGAAAATTGAACTCTGACTATTGTCAGAAAAAACTGTAAAATACAAGAAGAACGTAACAATCACTAAATTCTCTCAGTACAAAAATTAAAGACATTCCAGCCAGTGACATAATGAAAAGAAACAGATCAAAATAATACTAATCATGAATGTCATTATTAATCTGACTAACAAAGATTTCCTCCAATTAAGTTCTGCCACCAAACATTTCATTCTTGGGCATGCATTGGATACCCTCAAAAAATCTTCGCCGTCAATATAATCAATAACATATGTTTAAAAACAAGTTTGTATCTCCATAACAAAGTATTTCAGATAATTTCTCTCGGATTCACAAGTATAACATCTCCTTCTCTAAAGAGTCAGCTGCTCGCTACTATGCCTCAAATAAGAACGCTCCAGTGCTGCACAACTGTCTGGCGACTAAGCGCACCACAGATAAACTTAAACACGGGGTCAAAGATTTTATTCACTACTCGTACCTCGTACAGCGTGTTCATTCATCTTTGTCCCAGGGCAGTAAAGGTAAATTATTTACAACGTCAGGAAACACATGAAAACCTTACACCTTTAGTACCTACGCAAGAACTTTGTTTTGGATGACTACCAGAGAGCGAAGTCGAGTCTTTGAGGCTATTTGCCATACTGAACTGCCGTATAACGTGGCCGGGAGCACCTTGGCTTTATATACTCTCGATCTGGTCTTCATAAACAGTTGGCCGCAAATGAAAAGTGGAGCCATTTGAAGCCTTTTGCTCGTCTTTCCCCGGATATGGACATTAAAGTAGAGACCGGCGTCCAAAGTCAATCCGAGGTATCGGACATGGGGCGCCAATAGTACCCGATGTTCGTGAATGTATATGAGGTGTAGAAGAGGTATTTTCTTAGATAAACCTACTGTCGTGGTCTAGCGGGCGCTCAATGTCACTTTATTACTGCGGAACCAGGTAACCTTCAATAAGCTTTCTCTTGAGGCGGTTGACACTGTGAATGTGCATCCGTGCGCTGGTAAAGAGTGCAGTGTCATCTGCAAATTGCAGCACATGGGAGTTCATTGATGTAGGTACTGAAAAGCGCCGGCTACAGGACCGAGGATTGGGAGAAGGGGGACGGAGCGATATCCTTCGATGGGTACCGTGAACCGCCGATCTTATGGATAGCTGTCGACGAAGTGTGTGTAACAGTCCGGAACTGATGTTTGGGACACCATCTTCTGCACAATTATCATACGCCTCCTCCCAATACAGGAAAGTTGCGGCCGTGGAAGTTGAGTTGTTGAATTTGTTGGTAATGTACTCCACCAAATGAATAACTTGTATTTTTACGGGCCTAATAGTTCCGTGAGTTCGCCCCCATGAACGATGGGCCCTGCCATTGACGGGGAAGGCTTGCGTGCCTCAGCGATACAGACAGCCGTACCGCAGGTTGAGAGGCCGGACAAACATGTCGTTCCTGAAGAGGGCAGTAGTTTTTTCAGTAGTTGCAGGGGCAACAGTCTGGTTGACTGACTTATCTGGACTTGTATCATCAGTCAAAAAGGCCTTGCTGTGCTGGTACTGCGAACGGCTGAAAGAAAGGGGAAACTACTGCCGTAATTTTTCCCGAGGGCGTGCAGCTCTACTGTATGGTTCAATGATGATGGCGCTCTCTTGGGTAAAATATTGCGGTGGTAAAATTGTCCACCATTCGGATCTCCGGGCGGGGACTACTCAGGAGAATGTCGTCACCAGGAGAAACAAAATTGGCGTTCTGCGGATCGGTGCGTGGGCTATTTCCAACTTGCACACAAACCAGACGGTAGTTATAATAATCGAGGGACAGAAAAGGAAGCAATGGTTGAGAAGTGGGTGTGGCAGGGTTGTAGCCTATCCCCTTTTGTTATTCAATCAGTACATTGAGTAAGGGGTAAAGGAAACAACAGACAAATTTGGGGTAGGAATTGAAGTCCAAGGAAAAGAAATAAAAACTTTTAGGTCTGCCAATGACATCGTAATTCTGTCAGAGACAGCGAAGGAGTTGGATGTGCAGTTGAACGGAATGCACATGGTCTTGAAAGGGGGATATAAGATGAACATCAACGAAAGAAAATCAAGGCTAATGGAATGGAGTCGAATTAAATCAGGTGATGCTGAGGGAATTAGATTAGGAAACGAGACACTTAAAGTAGTAGATGGGTTTTGCTATTTGGGCAGCAAGATAATTGATGATGTCCAAAGTAGAGAGGATATAAGATGCAAACTCGCAATGGCAAGAAAAGCATTCTGAAGAAGAGAAATCTGTTAAAATCAAGTACAGATTTAGGTGCCTGACAGTCTTTTCTGAAAATATTTGTATGGAATGTAACCATGGACGATAAGTAGTTTAGACAAGAATAGAAGAGAAGCTTCTGAATTGTGATGAAACAGAATAATGCTGAAGATCAGGTGCGTAGATCACGTAACTAATGCCGCGCGGGATTAGCCGAGCGGTCTAAGGCGCTGCAGTCATGGATTGTGCGGCTGGTCCCGGAGGAGGTTCGAGTCCCCCCTCGGGATGGGTGTGTATGTTTGTCCTTAGGATAATTTAGGTTAATTAGTGTGTAAGCTTAGGGTCTGATGACCTTAGCAGTTAAGTCCCATACGATTTCACACACATTTGAACGTTCTGAACGTAACTAATGAGGAAGTACTGAATAGAATTGGGGAGCAAAGAAATCTGTGGCACAACATGACTGGAAGAAGAGGTCGGTTGGTAGAACATATTCTGAGACGTCAAGGGGTCATCAGTTTAGTATTGGAGGAAAGTCTGGGGGTAAAAACCGTGTAGTGAGTCCAAGAGATTTAAACAGTAAGCAGATTCAGAAGGATATAGGTTGCAGTAGGTACTCGGAGATAAAGAGGGTTGCACGGGATATGATCTTGATTCCGTGGAAGTCGTGAGGAGTGGTAAGCTGTTTATCCCCTGTCGCTGGAACTCGTCAGTCAAGTGCAGTGTTCATTGTTCCTCGCCTCGTTCGTAGTCTGGGAGGGTATTTTGCACCTTCTAGTCTCAGCGAAGGCCTCCGCTACTTGGAGAGGTTCGTAGAGGACTCCCACTAGCTGTTACTCTTATTTTTGCTGGAGACGGAACTCCTTTATCTTATCTTCGCATCTCTCGTGTTTCCATTCTGCGAATCGAGGTCTGAGTTCTCGCTGGAGTTTGTGCATTTCCCCCTGTATAGTGGGCTCCGATACGTCTGCCACCTTCTCCATTATCTGTTCTTCTAATGACGTAACTTCTGTAGCAACGGCGGTAATTTTTCCAGTGGAGGTGTAGCAAACTTCTGTAGCCGTAGCGGTGCGACGAATCGCTGTCCGAATCTTCGTGTTGACCTAGTGATCGCTGTGACTATTTCCTCTTTCAGTCTGAGAATTAGGGTGGGACGAATAGTGTTCGTCAGGATTCGCCTATACTGGCCCCAGTCCATTGTTTTCTTGGTCCGAACTCTTGTGAGCAATGTGGTTCTTTATAGTACGGGCACAAATGGACAGTGGTCAGAGGTGAGATCGTTGATTGTCGAAAGTTTAATTCCACCAGCACAGTTTTGGTGGATGCCAAGGATACCCGGACGGTGTCTACAGTCGAATGGCAAGTACATGGGGTCCCCACTTCTTAAACGCCCACGTCGAGATCTTGTGCTGTTGCCAGGAGTTCGCGTCCGCTTCTATTGGAACTGCGAAATAGCCAATCCTGATGTTTGGCGTTTCAATCCCCACCAACTAAAGTCGAATCTGTAAGCGAGGTGAGTGCTTCAACTTCTTGCCGGAGTACGTTATTGCCGGGGGTGAGGTGTGCCGCCACGAAGGTGATATCGCCCATGTTTGTTCGAAATTTTTACTGCAGCGGCCTCTATATGAGCTAGTTGAGGCAAGCCTTCTTAGAGGTGGGTGAGTGAGTGGCGTAAGAACACTGCTGCACTGTCCACCCCTCCCTTTCCTCCCTCCCCACCCCCCATGTTATGCTTGCCATTCCAGTAGGATACTTTATGGTTCAAATGGCTCTGAGCACTATGGGACTCAACTGCTGAGGTCATTAGTCCCCTAGAACTTAGAACTAGTTAAACCTAACTAACCTAAGGACATCACAAACATCCATGCCCGAGGCAGGATTTGAACCTGCGACCGTAGCGGTCTTGCGGTTCCAGACTGCAGCGCCTTTTAACCGCACGGCCACTTCGGCCGGCAGGATACTTTATCACGCAGTCGGAAAGGTTCATTTCCACGGAGGTGTATTTCGCCCACAAGTAGAGCATCCACATTATCAGTGACATTAACTGCTCCACTTCGACCTTCATCCATTTTATTCCGTTGGTATTCCAAATTGGTACGTTGATGTTCTCTTGGAAAAGGGCTATCAATCGAGTATTGCCACGATTGGTTCCACCAGTACGATTATTTTGCTCAAGGCGTCGTGGGTTTGTTTTACTTTGGTGGCTGTATGTTTGATATTTGAAATCGGTTTGAAGAACGTCGTTAGGAGTGACATTAACTGTTTCATTGCGTCGCCCCAAAAATGCTGAAATTAGAACATTAGACATAAAAAGCGAGCTGAATAAGCAAATCATACGATCTGCAATTTATAACAAACAAAATTGTAAGAGAAAGAAACCATATTGTTACAGTTACCACTGATGATGATTAACTGTGAAGCGAAACGCGTCTGGTCTTAATAAGCCTTTAATACAGTTGCTAAAGACGGCAGTTAACCTATACAGCTTACATCACAGAGAATCTCCGTTGGCACAGTCTCAGGGAATCCTTTAATGACTGTATGTTTGATATTTGAAATCGGTTTGAAGAACTTCGTTAGGAGTAGCATTAACTGTTTCATTGCGTCGCCCCAAAAATGCTGAAATTAGAACAAGCAAGCAGAGCTGAGGTTGTAGCTCCGCCGACAAAGTCGAACATTCTACAGTCATGCTTTCAACAAACTGGTCTCTCGTTGGTAGAAACGTGTTCCTCACCAGGGCCAATAAGTTGAGCAATATATACGTAGACATGAAGAATAAATGTGTAGAATGTTAATAACGGTTGTTTAATTTTAAAAGCTTTAATAGCTTTCACAAAAAGTTCGGAGACGTTATTTTTCAGCACGTCCTGGTAATAAGCTACGTATGTCGAGTAACAACTTATCTGACGGTACCGTTACACACAAGTAACTTGCTGGTCACTAAAACTGTTCTGGATCTATGGCATTCTCATGTTTTCTCAAACATTCGTCACTACAAAGTAACACTAACAGCATTAAAGAAAATTATTTATGTTTGCAGTTGTGCAATGTAATGAGAGAAAGTGGTACAACGTTTCTACAGTTCATAGTCAAATGTCATCCCACCTGAAGATAAGAAGGTGACTTCCAAGTCGCGGTCTTCTCGAGGCTGCTACCTGAGGTGTTTCATATCGTGGCGTTCCAGGTAGTATATTTTATATTGTCGGTTCGTAGGGTGCCAGAGATGTTGGTCGTTAAGTTTAACTCACTGAGTTAATATAGTTTGTGGGATGGTAGACCAACAACTAGGGGCCTTGCTCGTTCTTGATGATGTCGACTTTTCATGTGCAGATACGGTAGACTGAGTGTCCATCTGCTGCTGTGGGTAAAGTTCGACGAAAGACTTCCTTATCAGGACGTTGTACGTGCCTTGACCTGTGCAGACGTTCTTGCGGTATTGTTTCTGTACCACGGAAGGGACGTCTTCTTTTTGTTGATTTGCTGCCGACTTCTTGGGTGTCAGTGTCATGTGCAGGTTCCTGGACGGTCCTGTCCGCTGTAAATGGCGCCTGTGAAATGTCTTGGTCGAGTTCGCTTTCTGAATAGACGGCTGAATCTTCAGATGCAGAAAGGGGTGCATCAGATTTAGTCTCATCTTCCTAGTCTCTCCTGCTTCGTCCTTTTCCTTTTCCTTTTCCTTTGCGGCGCAGCGATGTCTCTTGATCGTGGATATGTTGTGCTTCCTCCCTCATCAGCTCCCTGATGTAATTTGTTGTCGTCGACTACGTGGCCGTGGTCTCCGAGATGGTTGGTGGGTGGGCGTGGGCGGCATCTATACTCGCGAGTTCTTGCCTCAGTCCTCCGATCCGGCCTTTACCTACACGACGCGGGCTTGTCCTGCCTCTGTAGCAGCCCTGGCCGTCATAAAAAAAACCATACTACGAAACTTAAGTTCAGGCCAGTCCTCAGCTGTGACCTGCTCCTAACACTTCCCGTCCCTATCAGACAAGGCAATTTTTTTTGCTACGCTATAATTCGCGTTTCGCTCGCAACAATGTTTTTTATGGTGATTCGAGATCGTCAGGCTACGCTCCGAGAGTTCTTAGCGCTGTCTGAGCTGCAGTTACAGTTCCCTCAAAGCAAGCATCGTTTCTAGGGGAAATTGCCCTGTACTGATAGTCCAATATTTACCGAGTGAGTATTGACTGCTATTCAGTGTAATATCGTTTACTCAACATTTCTCTTGTCCGAACGTGTTTGCCTGGTGCCAGGAATTAAGTTTGATAGGGAGGTCAGCTTCCTGTGGCCCTGCTGCCTGTCAAACGGGCCACGGTCCGTCTGCAGCGGTCGGCAACGACAGATCAAAGGGTTTGGGGAAGTTCTCTCTAGTCGTAAAACTTCGGTGCGTGCTCTTTAAATCTGTCAAGCACGAGTTTCTCATCAGCTGCGTCGTTTAGATAGATAGGAAGTTCTTCGGGACACGATATACCCGTCGAAGACCTTTGCTTTGAAGACGCTGGAGTTGGGTGAGATGAGTCTTCGCAGCTGTTCTAAGACGGGGCAGGAGTAGTCCATTATCGGCCACATGTGTGACCTAAAATCTGAACACCACATGCAGTGGAGAAAGCGGAACGCTCATTGATGAGCGAATAAAGAGCGCCTAGTGTGTTGGTTGTCTTCATCGACATGGTGTTTCCATAGGAGCTTACCGTCCAAAGCCACAGTAATATGCTTAACAGATGGCGTCCATGGAATTGACAAGTTGAAGAGTGTTATGTGGGGTATGTTCGACGGGCGCCTCCTAGTCAGTAGCAGAGTTTGACTTTTTGCATCATTAAGACCCGTGCGACAGTCTGTCGCCCATCGTTCGATGACAGTGCAGGCAGTTTGTAGTCTTCACTCGACAGCTACTGGCCACCGACTCTGGTGGATGGCTGCGGTGTTATCGGCGTAGACATATCTGGTGAACTGTCAAAGTTCCTTGGTTGTGCGCTGGGGTAAATATTGTCGCGGAGCACGGACACAGCGCGACAACTTAGCGAACAAGTCACCTCGCGGAGGTAGAATCGTGTCCGTTATTGCAGCACTGCGGTCGTAGCAGCGCGATCTGTTGATGAGTAGCCGGCCCGTGTGGCTGAGCGGTTCTAGGCGCTTCAGTCTGGAACCGCGCTGCTGCTACGGTCGCAGGTTCGAATCCTGCCGAGGGCATGGATGTGATGTCCTTAGGTTAGTTAGGTTTACGTAGTTCTAAGTCTAGGGGACTGATGACCTCAGATGTTAAGTCCCATAGTGTTTAGATCCATTTGAACATTTTTTATGTTGATGAGTAAAGCGGTTCTATTGGCGGCTGCGGGAGATTCCATAGACAACTAAATGGTCTACTTTGTTGCATGGTAAGTTTACTAACATGGGAGGCGAGAGCGGGTCTGTGCCTGGTGTGCAGTTGCTAGTGCTGGTTTTGTAGACGGCAACTGACGCTTGCCCACCCACTGGAAGATCGTGTATGTGTGGTTGGCGGGTAACCGAGACACAGAAGACTCATTGCGAATTTCTTTCTGTTACCGTCTGGTCTGTGTGCTGTAGACACTCTTTTCGTATGTGTAGTCCAAGTTTCATCGAGCTATGTTACTTGACAGTGACACACCATGCGAAAGGTACATTCATCGTTAAGTTTTTCACACCAGTTTAAATCCCCAACTGCAGTACAATAAACTTCTTTTTCACCATTAGTTGATAACTTACGTCTGCCACGTGTATATAAGGTAAAAGGAGAGGGTGACATATAGGTAGATTTTCCAAAGTCTTTATTAGCATTTTCAGTAACATGATAAGTCCTATATGCAATGATATCACGGTCGACAAAGCTCTCAAGTCCAGTTACATTTGGAACACCAGAACCACCTCGTACAATAGCAACTGTCAACCATCCGTTGCCATGTGTGAAGGAATCATTAATGTCAATGCTGAAGTTCAATCTGCATCCACAGAAGACTGATGGTCCATCAAGTAGCGAGTGTGCAGCGACAGATTTTATAGTATTCTTCTTTTTATCAGCTGCAGATGTAGTCATTTCAACATCTTCTATCGTTTTATAAATTGTATATCGTGAACGTCGACGATATTTTCTGTAGGGCATCTTGGCAGCGTTCAAAGCAGTTGCCTGTGCACCAGCAGCAGCGCGAATGATCCGCTGCGCGGAGATCGCTCGCTTATATAGTTGCGCCACAGCGCGTCAGAGATAAGTGACTTAGAATATTTCACAGTGCCAGCCGAGTGTTATCCCGGACGCGTGCTAAAGGAAATCTAGTAGCACGCGTCCGGGATAACGACCAAAAAATAAAAATCTTACAATCGCATAAATTATAACCAAGAACGCTTTATTAACGATTGAACATTATAAATACCAAATATTACCTTGTTTGAAGCATAATTATTAAACTTATTAACAAATTTCAATTTCAGTGTTTCTTTTTTGAATATGTTCTCCAGCAAATTACTTTTGTTTTAAGTGGCATACATATTAATTTGTATTTGTATTTTTAGTGTTTCCAATTTCCGGCACTGTCCTGGGTGTCGTGAGTCATTGACTGTTTGGGTAATGTTCCCTCTTATCGAAATTACCTTGGGCTCAGCACAAGTAATTTTTATTGTAAAAGCTCTTTAACTTAAATACCACACCAAACCACTTATATATTGCGTCTTTTAGTTTTCTTGAGCCAAGTTTGGTTGATTGTTATTTCTAATTTTCTGTTCACATTCGACATACTTTACATTTTGCATGTAATACACTGCCTACACAAGCAGTATTTTACATGCTGTTGATATTTCTCCTTAAAATTGCATTATCCTATGTATTTATATGATTGTGCAGGTACACTATACGTGTAAAAGTGAATTTCCTTTATTGCAAACTTGAGAGAGTTGTTCTTTACCTTGTAGTGGCTTGCCAGACATTTCATAACCACTAACAAATAAATTGTACTTACTGAAGCCAGAAGCACATCTACCTTGAAATCGAGATGATTACTGATTTGCCTCAGGGCAATATATTTCAAAAGATAAACAGGACGTATCTGCAATGAATGTAGAAAGTGAGAGGGCTGGTAAAGTGGATCATAACAAGCATATTTCACAAAGCAACCTATGTCGGCATCTCTTAGCGTACGGCAGCTAGGCTTCGTTGAACAGGATCACGCTCCGCCAAGAGGGTAGGCACACAACATGCCATCCGAGTTGTCATGATAGTATGTCTTCAGGGCAACAATTTCAATGTATTTGTAATATCAAGGTAAAAGAGACTATGGGTTGAAGTTTTACGACCTTTATTTGCAAATGCTGTAGTCGACACAGTTGCGGATATTCCAGGCAGGACAACACTACGGGTTTTCCGCCTCTTACTGGAACGCGTTGCTTATCGCTGTTCAAGTACCTGTTTGATAGGTGTTGCCTAGAAGTCTACACATGTGCACACTGGGGAGTCTGGTTCGCACTGCATCACTTTGTCATTTAACGGGGATACTCTTGTCTTTGTTACTGCGTAGAGAGGACAGGAAATGGAGCGCTATTCTTGGGAGGAAAGGGCAGACAAGCACTGTGCTTATGGGTCGGTGGATAGAAATGCTAACGCTGCCCAAAGTTTGTTCGTCCGGGGGCTTCCGAATCGTCAAATCCAAGACCCACGCACATTTACTGCCATGTACAGGTCCCTATGGGGGACAGGTTCACTTGAAGTACGTTTTCCACTGGCACGTTCTCGAAATGGCACATGTACATTTAAGGCCTACTTCGTAACCCAGTGTGCTTATTTTGTGTTACAGGTGCGAAGGGGTCTGACGGATGTGGTGGTCAATGCACAGCAGGGACTGAAGCGGAGGTGTTAACACTGCTGGAAAACACACCCTCAACAAGCTCGCGGGTGTAAGCCATTCCACAATTTGGTGTGTGGCACAAAGATGATTTTCGCAACTACTGCCTTCAGAAGGTTCACGCCCTTAACACAGACGATTTTCCACGTCAAACTGAATTCTGTTAGTTCTTTTGCAAAAGTGTGCCAGTGCCATTCAACCGTACTTTCCGAACCGTGTACCTTTTACGGATGAGGCATCTTTTACACAACAGGGCACACTCAACAGCCACAAACAACATGTGTGGACACGGGAAAATCTGCAAGCTGCTTTTGTTTGTGGTCACCAAGATCGCCTCGTTGTCAACATTCGGGCCGGCTTGTTAGGTGGTAATCCTGTCGGTCAATACATGTGCCCCGCCAACTGAACGCAAACAGATACTTAAACTTTTTACGAGAAACTCTGCCAGAGTTGTTGGAATATATTCCACTCCACGTGCGACAGCGAATGCACCTGCACACATCGCAAATGCAGGGAGAACGCATTTGGATAAAATCTTCCGTAAGAACTGGATAGATGGCCGGCCGGAGTGGCCGTGCGATTCTAGGCGCTGCAGTCTGGAGCGGAGCGACCGCTACGGTCGCAGGTTCGAATCCTGCCTCAGGCATGGATGTGTGTGATGTCCTTAGGTTAGTTAGGTTTAATTAGTTCTGAGTTCTAGGCGACTGATGACCTAAGAAGTTAAGTCGCATAGTGCTCAGAGCCATTTTGAAACAGAACTGCATAGATCGCAGTGGGCCGGCTGCATGGCATACACGTTCCCCCAACTTGACGCCCATGAATTTTTTCTTCTGGGGTCATCTGAAATATATTGTCTATCAAATACCCATTGAGACTGACGAAGAGCTGATAGCCAGCATTATGGCAGACTCCGATGCAATTTCTACTTTGCAAGGGGTATCTGTGAGAGTGCAACAATCACTCCAGAGTTGTTGGACGGCGCGCATTCAAACAGCAGAGCTTAATTTTCAGCAGTTTTTGTAACTACATTCAAGCGCCAAAGAAACTGGTATAGGGATGCGTATTCAAATACAGAGATATGTAAACAGGCAGAATAAGACGCTGCGGTCGGCAATGCCTATTTAAGACAATAAGTGTCTGGAACTGTAGTTGTATCGCTCACTGCTGCTACAGTGGCAGGTTATCAAGATTTAAGTGAGTTTGAACGTGCTGTTATAGTCCGCGCACGAGCGATGGAACACAGCAGCTCCGAGGTAGCGATGAAGTGGGGATTTTTCCGTACAACCATTTCACAAGTGTACAGTGAATATCAGGAATATACTAAAACATCAAATCTCTGACATCGTTGTGACTGATAAAATATGCTGCAAGAACGGGACCATCAGCGACTGAAGAAAATCGTTCAACGTTACAAAAGTGCAACCCTTCCGCAAATTGCTGTAGGTTTTAATACTGGCCCATCAACAAGTGTCAGCGTGCGAACATTCAACGAAACATAATCGATATGGGCTTTCGGAGCCGAAGGCCCTCTCGTGTACCCTTGATTACTGCACGACACAAAGCTTTACGCCTCACCTGGGCCCTTCAACACCGATATTGGACTGTCGATGATTGGAAACATGTTGCCTGCTTGGACGAGTCTCGTTTCAGATTGTATCGAGTGGATGGACGTGTACGGGAATGGAGACAACCTCTTGAATCCATGGATCCTGCATGTCAGCAGCGGACTGTACAATCTGGTGGAGGATCTAAAATGGTGTGCGGCGTGTGCAGTTGGAGTGATATGGGACCCCTGATACGTCTATTTACGACCCTGACAGGTGACACGTACGTAAACATCCTGTCTGATCACCTGCATCCTTTCATGTCCATTGTGCATGCCGAAGGACGTGGTAAATACCAGCAGGACAATGCGACACCCGACTGGTCCAGAATTGCTACATAGTGGCTCCAGGAACACTCTTCTGAGTTTAAACACTTCCGCTGGCTGCCAAACTCAACAGATGTGAATACTGGGATGCCTTGCAACGTGATATTCAGAAGACATCGCCACCCCTCGTACTCGTAAGGATTTCTGGACAGTGCTGCAAGGTTCATGGTGTCAGTTCCCTCCAGCACTACTTCAGACATTAGTCGAGTCCACGCCACACCGTGCTGCGGCACTTCTGCGTGCTCGCGGGGGCCCTGCACGATATTGGGCAGGTGTAGCAGTTTCTTTGACTCTTCAATGTAGTGTCGCATTCCACTGCAGCCATTTTAAGGTGATTCAGATCACACTGTCATTTTGATTCAGCGGACACCGCCATTTTTAACAATTCAAAACGATTGACTATCACAGTTTGATTTAGATTAAGTAAGTAATTCATAATTATGTGTTTTTATGTACATTCTGTACAAATGTATGCTGCACATGCTCATAAGTAGGTTTCAAATCCCATTTTGTAATAACTGTCTTTGCGAATACTTCATACAAAACTATTCGTCTAACATTTGCATCTAATTCTTGGAGATGATCGATATCAGAAGTGTAGAATGTCGATCTTGGTCGCCAAAAAGTAATCCTACACGACACCAGTGAGATGCTGTCAGGTGACACCCAGAGTATCTTGCCCTCATTACTAATCCTACAAACGATGCAGATACAAGTCGCTCATAGAAACTAATAAACACGCATGTGGTTGTTACACACTTATGTAATGAAGCAGAAGACATCATATTACTTATTACAATTTATTTTACCCTCTTTTGGTGTTATTGTGTTTCATCTTATTTTTTATATCGAAATTCTTATTACTATAGCGCCTCTGTGAGTCAGAGCTATATTACTTACATATATGCGATGTACTCCAGAACACGTTACACTTCACATTATTACCATATCTACAATTTTTTTAAAAATCTGTAAATTCTTTCATGTTTGCAAGCTATACATGTTTAAGACGTTGGAGGAATCACTTACACCTTCGTTATGATCTTGTGAATAATTGCACTTAAGGACGTTGTGGCACTGGAAGGTTTTTTCCTTTTGTTTCATTTTCAACTACCCAAAATTAATTCTTTATTGACAGAAACAACCTATCAACATGAATATAGACATATGTATCACTGTTAAGAAGTTTATAATAATCATTGGAATTGATATTGGCAATAAAATCATGTGTAATCATCTTTCATTCGAAAGACAAAGGGAACTCAGTGAGATTTTTGTGGTGACTATATCTAGAGAGAAATGTATCATTGCCAGAAGGTTTACAATGATCATTGCAATATACATTGGCAATAGAATCATTTATCATCACCTTTCAACTCGAAAGACAAAGGGAAATCACTATTGATGCTGAGGCCCCCACAATAGTATCTCTCCAACAAAATCACCTCATCATCATATTCATAACTTCCAGTTTTTAGGGTTTGTCTGTCGCTGTTCATTGTTGTGATGTGTTTACACCTGATCCGTCTACGCTCTCTAATTTTATATCTTGGGTTATAGGTAATTGGCTCTTTAGTGGCCTCTGTTTCTGATTGTATCTTATCTACTTCCCTTTCATGCCCCTCGACTCTTATAACTGCAGTGTGGTTTCTGTACGAGCTGTAAATATCCTTTCGGTTTCCGTACTTTACCCCTGCCACCCTTAGTATTTCAAAGAATATTCTTCTCAACAGTTTCAAATGTTTTCTCTATGGCTACAAATGCAATAAACGTAGACTGACCTTTACTTAACTTATGTTCTAAGATAACGCTTAGGCTCACTACTGCCTCCTACGTTTCCACATTTCTCCGGAACCCAAGCTGATCTGATGTCGGTTTCTACCAGTTTTTGCATTCTTCTGTAGATAATTCGTGTCATTATGTTGCAACTATCACTTATTAAATTGACAATTCGGTAATATTCACACCTATCAGCATCTGCTTCGCTTGGTAGTGGATTTATTACACTCTTCTTGAAGTCTGAGAGGATTTCACCTGTCCCATACATCCTGCCCACCAGGTGGGATAGTTCTGTCATCCCACAAGGATTTCAATAGTTCTGATAGTTCTGAGGGAATGTCGCCTAATCGAGAGGCCTTTCGAATTAGGTCTTTTACTGCCCTCTCAAATTCTTTTCACATATCTTCCGTTGATCTTTATTACTTCTTCATCCCTATCGTTGTGAGAATTAAAGGGCGTGGAAAGGAAGTAACAGTTCAGAAGGGAGTGAGAGTCGGCTGCAGTCGTCCACAAAGTTACTTCAGTCTGTACAATTAGCAAGCAGTAAAGGAAAACAAAGTAAAATTTGATATTAAGTTCAAAGTAAAGAAATAGGAACTTCGAGCTTTCGATGACGCTGCAATATTATCAGAGGCACAAAATGTCTTGGGAGAGCAGTTAAACGAAACGGGCATCGTCTCGGAGGAAGGATATAAAATGAACACCAACAAGCTAATCAAGTCCAGTAGAATATTGTCTAACTAAATCGGACGATGCTAAGGGAATTAGAATTGGAAATAAGACACTAAAATTAGTGAATGAGTTTTGCTATTCCAGCAGCTAACTAACTGATGCTCACCGATCTAGAGAGGATGTCAAAATGCAGACTGGCTATAGCAGGGACATCATTTTTTGAAAAGAAGAATTTTCTTTATATCTAATGTAAATTTAAATGTTAGGAAGTCTTTTCTAAAGGTATTGGTCTGAAGTCTAGCCGTGCACGGCAGGCAAACGTGGACGATAAATAGTTCAGACAAGAAGAGACTAGATGCTTTTCAGATGAGGTGTTGCAAAAGACTGCTGGAGAATAGATGGGTAGATTTTATACCTAATGACGAGGTACTGGACAGAACGGGGAGCCGGCCGAAGTGGCCGCGCGGTTCTGGCGCTGCAGTCTGGAACCGCGAGACCGCTACGGTCGCAGTTTCGAATCCTGCCTCGGGCATGGATGTGTGTGATGTCCTTAGGTTAGTTAGGTTTAACTAGTTCTAAGTTCTAGGGGACTAATGACCTCAGTAGTTGAGTCTCATAGTGCTCAGAGCCATTTGAATCATTTTAGAACAGAACTGGGGAGACAAAAATATTGTAGCACAACCTGACTAAAAGATGGGGTCGGTTGATAGGATACATTCTGAGACATCAAGGAATCATCATTTTCGTACTGGAAGGAAGTGCAAGAACTAAAAGTTGTAGAAGAATATAAAAAGATGAATACAGTAAGGACGTTCTAAAGGATGTAGGTTGTACTTATTATATGGAGCTGGAGATTCTTGGTTGGGCTTGAGTAGGATGGAGGATTGCATCAAACCTGTCTTCAGAGTAAAGACCACATCAGCTATTATCCTATGCTTATTTTTAACATAGGTAATCTCAGTTATGATGTACAACGAGGAATTAGTCCTTGATTGGTAACACTTAATTCAGTTTCATTGAAATATCATGGAAAAGCATTGTTTAAAAATTATACTTTCGTTCATTTCTTTCTGTGATTACCTTTTACTGCACTAGATGTAGTCCTGAACAATGGCATAAGTTTAACATAAGACTAGCTGGTAAGTAAACTGTTACAACTACAAAATTCTTCAGTCATATAATTAATAAATAATTTCAGTTCCTTCTTCTAGTTTCCATTCAAATAAAAATCCATTGATTGAACATACAAATTTTCAGAATACAGTATTCATACATTTTTATTACATTTCATTACATTGTATTTCATTACATTTACTGCAACATAGACTTACGTGACGCTTTTTTTAAGTTGTCGTTTGAAATTTGTAAGCAGTTTATATCTAATCATCCTAACCAATTAAGATGCCTGCCTCTGGAGTTGAATAGTCTGGCTATGACGTGGAGGTCCCAGGTTTAAGCTCCAGTGCTCCTAGCTATTTTCCCTTGGTGGGAGCTGGAACTGGGTGAACTTGGCCCCGTGATGCCATTTGTGGAGCTACTTGAGTGAAAAGGAGTGGCACCAAGCTAACAATCGCAGGGAGAGCGGCGTACTAATCGCCTCCCTTCCCTTCACACAGCATCCAGATGACGCCATTGGCTGAGGACCTTCTGAGGTCAGAATGGTGGAGCAAGCCAATTGATTAAGATTGTTTTAAGATTTTTGAATGATATCAGCTGTGCGTACATTGATTAAAGTGGGTTAATTGCCATTGTTTATTGGACTTTCTAGTTTGTGATAATAGATTCATTCATATCTAGAAAGATTGTTGTATTATTCGGAAAACTTCTGAAATTTTGTTACACCTAATGCATAGCTGTGTTCCACCTAACAGTTCAGTTTTCCTGTGTACATTCTCAAATTCTTCGTCCCAGTCAACAGATTGTAGATAAGTTTTTGGTGTAACAGTAAAAACAGTATCTATTTTTTTATTTTCAGCGTCAACTCTTCTACTGTGTAGACCTAACAAGCTCTGGGTCGTTGTTCTTCGGTTATTACCAAAATTTCATCACTTACTTCATCCTTTACATGACCTGCCAGGTTAGCCAAGAGCGTTAATGCGCTGCTTCCTGGACTCGGATTGGCGCGTCGGCCCCGGATTGAATCCGCCCGGCGGAAGGACATCTGTCCACCCCTCAAAATGAACCATGCCATATCGTACTTGACCCTGCGCTCGATGTGGACAGAGGTAGTAGCAAAAGGATACTTCATCCTTTACATTCAGTAGAAATTTTTACTGTCTGTGTTTTCTTTTACGAGTAAATGTATTGATTCTGTATGTGTCATATGTTTAGAGTGATGATATATAAAACGTTCCTTGATTTCTTGGCAAATGTAGAAATTTAAATTTTAGACAATTTGAATCTTTTGACAACTCGTTATCCATGCAGTTTTCAAAAACCCTACTCTTTTTTAAGTGTTTCAATGTGTATCTGCGTGACTGGTATTCGAAAATCGCATTAATGCGTCTGTGTCTGCAGTTGACCGTTAGAATATTTGTTATGGAAGGAATATTCTGACTGTAAAAGCGTTGCAGGAAGAGACTGAGACGTGCTTCTGAGCAGCTCCTACCCTCGAGGCGTTCTTCAAATGTCATGGTTGCTGTGGCATCCGCCGAAAGACGCTGCTGATGGTGGACCACTCGTCGGACGCGAAAAGTAAGTGCAGAGTTCCGTTGGTGACTTTCGCGAAGAGCGGACAGTTATGAGGCATTGAGTTTCTCCCTTCACTCTTCTAATACCTCCCATAAACATACATATCATCGAATCCTCCCATAGACGTACATATCATCAAAGACACGACATTGCGCTGCACAAACATTTAACAGAGTCTTTCCCACTTTAGGCACCATCCACATGGCGTAGAAAAGCAATGGTAAACGTCATCCATTCGGTCAGACAGGAATACCTCAAAATGTCACTGTGTTGGGCCTTTAATTATACAGAATCACGGGAAAGAGACACGTTTCGAAGACCTGCATGCCGCAACTCGTCTCCCAGAGGAAGCTGTCCTGTCTTTTCCTTTGTTGTAAGTAAAATACCTTCCGTTAGATTTATTATTCTAGATCCTCCCCATACTTGAGTAATGTCAGGCATATAGAAGATGCTTCATTACTTGTTTTGCGTTAGTTTTCTTCTAATACTTGTAGACTTCCATTCCTCTCTCCTGGGTTCTTTAAGCAAATGAAATGTGTCATCCACATATGCTTAACAAGTTTCTTGAAGTTTTAAGACTAAATCTTTAGCCTTTCTTCCTTCTTTATTTTTATTCAAAGCGCCGTCATATTTCACCCAGTCTGTTTCGTCCATTAATCCTCACTATTTCAAATATTATCTACCTCATTTAATATTTAAGTAGTTATCCACGTTGAGCCCGTGTTATTATTTTCATTAAGGTGAAATGTTTGCAATTCTTGGATGTGAGGTCCGCCAGTTATGCAAAACACCGTTTTTCTCAGTACCACTTCATAATAAATCTTTGTTCTGAGAAGCTCCTTGACCTCACGAAGTTCTTTTAAATTCAGCGCTCAAAGAAGACAAAATTATTTTGCTTTTGCTTCGAGAAGTAACAGTTCTTCAAACAAAAAGCCGACCAAACAGCATCATCTCGCCATATTCAGAATACTTAAAGACGTACGTCATGTACATTTTCATCAACGACAGTGAACGCCTAATGAAAGGAATAGTCACAAGATTTCTTCGTAGTGATCCGTGATCTGCTCGACAAACACGCTCGAATTGTGGTTGCTCTTTTCCAACGTCAAATAGGCGAGAATACCATATGTATCGAGAAAACACGCGTAGCAGTACAAATGATTTTACTTGAAATTTCTACATTTCATCTATACAAATACGCTCTTTTCTTCCTCAGACATCCTCCATTTAAACAGGAAATTTTACAGACGCTGACAGATGAGGACGTAATTTCTGCAGAGGCAGTCGCAAATCTTGTGAAATTGTAGGAGCAGCGTGAAGTGAATAAATAACCTGTCTGTGAAGGAACTATGCCAAAATATGTCATTCGTGGGCACATCAATATCTCAGCATGCCACAATTTCTGTGTCGATGTAATAACATACCTACGATACGATCTATGTCTAAAAGTGATAAATAGATGTCTGGAAAGGAAAAAAATGTGGAACCTGACCACAAAATATTTTATATTTACGAACGTAACTACTTCCTTGCCGAAACCATTCTTGCTAGTTACAGCAAATTCGTAGGGCTCAATCTTTTTCAAAACAATTTTCTTCTTATGTGTGTTTGTGTGTGTGTCGCGAATATTTTTCAGCAAAATTTCGTCGTCTTATGTAAGTGCGCCCCCCCCATGAACCATGGACCTTGCCGTTGGTGGGGAGGCTTGCGTGCCTCAGCGATACAGATAGCCGTACCGTAGGTGCAACCACAACGGAGGGGTATCTGTTGAGAGGCCAGACAAACGTGTGGTTCCTGAAGAGGGGCAGCAGCCTTTTCAGTAGTTGCAAGGGCAACAGTCTGGATGATTGACTGATCTGGCCTTGTAACAATAACCAAAACGGCCTTGCTGTGCTGGTACTGCGAACGGCTGAAAGCAAGGGGAAACTACAGCCGTAATTTTTCCCGAGGGCATGCAGCTTTACTGTATGATTACATGATGATGGCGCCCTCTTGGGTAAAATATTCCGGAGGTAAAATAGTCCCCCATTCGGATCTCCGGGCGGGGGCTACTCAAGAGGATGTCGTTATCAGGAGAAAGAAAACTGGCGTTCTACGGATCGGAGCGTGGAATGTCAGATCCCTTAATCGGGCAGGTAGGTTAGAAAATTTAAAAAGGGAAATGGGTAGGTTGAAGTTAGATATAGTGGGAATTAGTGAAGTTCGGTGGCAGGAGGAACAAGACTTCTGGTCAGGTGACTACAGGGTTATAAACACAAAATCAAATAGGGGTAATGCAGGAGTAGGTTTAATAATGAATAGGAAAATAGGAATGCGGGTAAGCTACTACAAACAGCATAGTGAACGCATTATTGTGGCCAAGATAGATACGAAGCCCACACCTACTACAGTAGTACAAGTTTATATGCCAACTAGCTCTGCAGATGACGAAGAAATTGAAGAAATGTATGATGAAATAAAAGAAATTATTCAGATTGTGAAGGGAGACGAAAATTTAATAGTCATGGGTGACTGGAATTCGAGTGTAGGAAGAGGGGGAGAAGGAAACATAGTAGGTGAATATGGATTGGGGGACAGAAATGAAAGAGGAAGCCGCCTGGTAGAATTTTGCACAGAGCACAACATAATCATAACTAACACTTGGTTTAAGAATCATGAAAGAAGGTTGTATACATGGAAGAACCCTGGAGATACTAAAAGGTATCAGATAGATTATATAATGGTAAGACAGAGATTTAGGAACCAGGTTTTAAATTGTAAGACATTTCCAGGGGCAGATGTGGACTCTGACCACAATCTATTGGTTATGACCTGTAGATTAAAACTGAAGAAACTGCAAAAAGGTGGGAATTTAAGGAGATGGGACCTGGATAAACTAAAAGAACCAGAGGTTGTACAGAGATTCAGGGAGAGCATAAGGGAGCAATTGACAGGAATGGGGGAAATAAATACAGTAGAAGAAGAATGGGTAGCTTTGAGGGATGAAGTAGTGAAGGCAGCAGAGGATCAAGTAGGTAAAAAGACGAGGGCTAGTAGAAATCCTTGGGTAACAGAAGAAATATTGAATTTAATTGATGAAAGGAGAAAATACAAAAATGCAGTAAGTGAAACAGGAAAAAAGGAATACAAACGTCTCAAAAATGAGATCGACAGGAAGTGCAAAATGGCTAAGCAGGGATGGCTAGAGGACAAATGTAAGGATGTAGAGGCCTATCTCACTAGGGGTAAGATAGATACCGCCTACAGGAAAATTAAAGAGACCTTTGGAGATAAGAGAACGACTTGTATGAATATCAAGAGCTTAGATGGAAACCCAGTTCTAAGCAAAGAAGGGAAAGCAGAAAGGTGGAAGGAGTATATAGAGGGTCTATACAAGGGCAATGTACTTGAGGACAATATTATGGAAATGGAAGAGGATGTAGATGAAGATGAAATGGGAGATTTGATACTGCGTGAAGAGTTTGACAGAGCACTGAAAGACCTGAGTCGAAACAAGGCCCCCGGAGAAGACAATGTTCCATTGGAACTACTGACGGCCGTGGGAGAGCCAGTCCTGACAAAACTCTACCATCTGGTGAGCAAGATGTATGAAACAGGCGAAATACCCTCAGACTTCAAGAAGAATATAATAATTCCAATCCCAAAGAAAGCAGGTGTTGACAGATGTGAAAATTACCGAACTATCAGCTTAATAAGTCACAGCTGCAAAATACTAACACGAATTCTTTACAGACGAATGGAAAAACTAGTAGAAGCCAACCTCGGGGAAGATCAGTTTGGATTCCGTAGAAACACTGGAACACGTGAGGCAATACTGACCTTACGACTTATCTTAGAAGAAAGATTAAGGAAAGGCAAACCTACGTTTCTAGCATTTGTAGACTTAGAGAAAGCTTTTGACAATGTTGACTGGAATACTCTCTTTCAAATTCTAAAGGTGGCAGGGGTAAAATACAGGGAGCGAAAGGCTATTTACAATTTGTACAGAAACCAGATGGCAGTTATAAGAGTCGAGGGACATGAAAGGGAAGCAGTGGTTGGGAAGGGAGTAAGACAGGGTTGTAGCCTCTCCCCGATGTTGTTCAATCTGTATATTGAGCAAGCAGTAAAGGAAACAAAAGAAAAATTCGGAGTAGGTATTAAAATTCATGGAGAAGAAATAAAAACTTTGAGGTTCGCTGATGACATTGTAATTCTGTCAGAGACAGCAAAGGACTTGGAAGAGCAGTTGAATGGAATGGACAGTGTCTTGAAAGGAGGATATAAGATGAACATCAACAAAAGCAAAACAAGGATAATGGAATGTAGTCTCATTAAGTCGGGTGATGCTGAGCGAATTAGATTAGGAAATGAGGCACTTAAAGTAGTAAAGGAGTTTTGCTATTTGGGGATCAAAATAACTGATGATGGTCGAAGTAGAGAGGATATAAAATGTAGGCTGGCAATGGCAAGGAAAGCGTTTCTGAAGAAGAGAAATTTGTTAACATCCAGTATTGATTTAAGTGTCAGGAAGTCATTTCTGAAAGTATTCGTATGGAGTGTAGCCATGTATGGAAGTGAAACATGGACGATAAATAGTTTGGACAAGAAGAGAATAGAAGCTTTCGAAATGTGGTGCTACAGAAGAATGCTGAAGATTAGATGGGTAGATCACATAACTAATGAGGAAGTATTGAATAGGATTGGGGAGAAGAGAAGTTTGTGGCACAACTTGACCAGAAGAAGGGATCGGTTGGTAGGACATGTTCTGAGGCATCAAGGGATCACCAATTTAGTATTGGAGGGCAGCGTGGAGGGTAAAAATCGTAGAGGGAGACCAAGAGGTGAATACACTAAGCAGATTCAGAAGGATGTAGGTTGCAGTAGGTACTGGGAGATGAAAAAGCTTGCACAGGATAGAGTAGCATGGAGAGCTGTATCAAACCAGTCTCAGGACTGAAGACCACAACAACAACAACATGTAAGTGCGCATGGAGTTTCTTTCGAGGATTTCTTTTCTAATTTATCAGCAACTCGTGGTCTTATGGTTAGCGTTGCTGATTCTTGATCATGGGCCGAAGGCTAGATTATGACCGCATCGGGGATTTTCTCAGCCGCGGAGTGTGTGTCTGTGTTTTCCTCACATCACCGGCGTGCAAGTCGCCAAAGTGACAAGAAACAAAAAAGCTTAGTGCCATATGATCATTTCATTTGTTTCAATTTTAGTAACGATACCATAGTGTAAGAAGTCCAACTAAAATGTCTGGTGTCAACGACTAGCTGTTCCTCACATCATTAAACAACATTCGCGAAACTAACAGTCGCTTTTAGTGCTCGTGCGGCCAAAGTTGCCTTCTGAAAACAGTTCCAGTATTATTTATACACTGAAGAGCCAAAGAAACTGGCATACCTGCCTAATATCGTGTAGGCCCCCCGCGAGCACGCAGAAGTGCTGCATCACGACGTGATATTGACTTGACTAATGACTGAAGTAGTGCTGGAGGGAACTGACATCACGAATCTTGCAGGGCTGTCCATAAATCCGTAAGAGTACGAGGAGTCAAGATCTCTTCTGAACAGCATACTGCAAGAGACATCCCAGATATGCTCAATATGTTCACTTGTAACGTCTGACAGAAAAAGTGTTGCAAAAGTGAAGTAAGTTTGTAATTAAGAAGAACATGAAAATGAGAATTCAGGTAAAGATGTAAATTCCATGCTTCACTTCCAAGGAATGTCTAATGTGGACAGCATCACATCTCTCATTTCTGACCAATAGTAACATTTCTTCTATTTCACTTCAACACAATTGACCATGGCAAACAGGTCTTTTTCTTTCAGCACTCAATTTGTTGATAAGTGGAAGGTGGAGAGTATTTTACAGAATGGGAAGATCTTTCCAGAATTACAGGAAATTTTATTTTATATCACTACGCAGCACAATACGTAGTCAAGTTCTAGTGATTTCAACTTACATCGCGTTGTAGTGGTTCTTTCTGAGTAACAGCGCCCCTTTGTTACATTCCTCTTTCCTTAAATCCTTAGATCAGTATACTTCGTTATGTTTGTAATATTGCTTTCCTTTCTATCACAAACCGCTGGACACAAAGAATTCATGTCGAAAGTAACTGAACTGAAGTAAAACGTGATATTGCTTGCTGCTTGTAGGAAAACGAGCGAATGACAGGTTATAATATGTACACCACAGCAATCAGGCACTCTCGGTACATTCGTTGTTCCTCATGTCACGAACAATGGAACTTACACACTGCTAAACCTAGGGAAGATATTTTGAAGCACAAAGAGGCTTCTCCGGTTCCTTCAGCCTGTCTCAAGTTATAAATCATGGCATGGTTTCGTATACCAATGTTTAAATGGGTCTAAGAAGTATAAAATTATTTCTCCTAGCCCCAGGCAGATTGCTAGCCTCATATAGATAGTCCCGAAAATTTGTGAATGCGAATTTTTAATAGCTAAAAAAATACCTGTAACATTTAAAACGAAAAACGTGTGGCGCATGCAATACACAATTCCTGCACAAACACATAGTTATCCTTCTTATTATTTATTGCATGCGCCCTGCGTTTTTTATTATAAATCTTACAAGTATTTTCATAGTTATTAAAAATTCGGAATCATAATTTTTCAGGTTTATCTATTTGGGACTAAGAATCTGTATAGGATTAGGAGCAATTAATTTATACTTCTTATTCTCATTTAAAAATGTCGTATGTTAAAAATTTATTTTATCGAAATAATTATTTTCAGCTTTTTAGGCTTATTTGTGTGAAATTTTTTAAATGGATTTTAAACATTTGATGAGATTATAAGAGAGGCAAGTGTCAAATTTCAGGTTTGGCTCAGTGTCTTTTCCTCTGATAATATCTGAAACAAAACAGTGATATACCTGATATCAATCTGTTTAACTGTCATTATCACAAAAATAAAATGAAAAGCAAGCAAAGTTAATTATATATGATTTTTGTAAGCTTTTTATTTCAGTGCTAGCCTTACACCCACAGTTTCACCCTTATACACATTATCACATATATGGCATGGATCTCCTCCTCTCACTTGTCCCTGTCCATCTCCCTCTCCCCTCCCCCTCTCTGATCATCTGTTCCTCACGTCTCTCTCTTTCCATTTCTTCCTCTCCCTCTCTCTCTGGCTATCTAATCCTCCCCCCTCTCTCTACCTATCTCCTCACTCGCTAGGTCCATTCCCTTCTCCCACTGCATCTGTCTGTCTCCTCCTCCTACCTCTCACTATAGTTATCCTCCCCCTCTCTCTTCTCAGCTGTGCCAGTCTGCATGTACTTATATCTCCTGAAATGCATTCTAATAGTACACACACAACACATCTGTTGTGAAGGGCAGCCTAAATATCAGACATTATCAATGTTGTGTTATCAAGTACCTAGTTCATCAGAAACTTAGTTAAAAATATATATCTATGTACATCAGTCACATGAAAGGTGAAACACTAAGGTATCAGTGTATTTGAAACGTAATGCACATACAAAAAATTCGCAATGGTATTCTTAAAGAACTTTGGTCTTCAGAAAAACAATGGGACATAAAATAAAAAATACACCCCCAATCTACGAAAAACATCCTGCCATTATGTGACAGTATATGCTGAAATATAGGAATGACAATTCCTATCTCAAGGATCCAGTTTAAGAGTTATAATTAATGTTTATTCTGATACAAAATTTAGAACTCGTGGAAACAACCATCTGGCACTAACACTGCATTCGAATATGGAGCTGGTGAGTTTAATGGCCGATCGAACTGAAGTCCTTGCACCAGAATGAGAAGAACACGATAAAAATAATGACTAATGTCAAAATCAAAATACTGCCCAACAGCGAAGAGAATTTTAGAATTACCGGCAACCGAATAGAATCAATCAGTGAGACAATGACATGCAAAGAAGGGCCTAGCATAGAGCAATGGAAGCATTTAATCCAAATCACTAATCAAATCGCCACCCGAAGCAGGAGACAGAGCACAGCAGCGATCGTGTTCCATGAGACCGTGTGCCAGTAAACTAAATAAAGTTTTGGAAATGGCCCACTCCAAAACTAACGATATGGGAAACAGGACAGAAGTCACGACAAAAGTCTTTAAATACAAAGGTATCACAGATGTTAAAGAAGACCAATACAGAAAGAGAGAAGAAGCTAATAAAACCACCTTAGACAAATCAGAATTTACCAAACCACAGATTAAATTTCGTTGAAGTATAATTTATCCTTGTGAAATTCAACCCGATCCACTGAAAATGGAAGAAAATCTTTGATAGTTTCTATCGCTGGTTCATTCCAAAATACTGTCTATCGTCGCCTGCTCTTATGGAACTTATGAAGTTATTGCAGAAATGGGATGGGTGACATCAAGAAACATAGAATTAATAAAAAAGAGGCGCTGTCAGTTGCCAGTACTTCATTGTCCTCATTTGAATGAAAATCTCTACTTCGGTTGTAAGTTGCAGAACATGAACGTTCGCACGGAGATTTATATTCAGTATCAGATGAGAGAAAGAGATGGATAAAATTCTTAAAGTGATCTTAAGCAAAATATGAAGATTTCGATAAGCAGAACAATTCAATATTATGCCATGATTGATGGTGTGTTTTACAAAAGAACTTGCTTAATCATCATCATCATTTAAGACTGATTATGCCTTTCAGCGTTCAGTCTGGAGCATAGCCCCCCTTATAAAATTCCTCCATGATCCCCTATTCAGTGCTACCATTGGTGCCTCTTCTGATGTTAAACCTGTTACTTCAAAATCATTCTTAACCGAATCCAGGTACCTTCTCCTTGGTCTGCTCCGACTCCTACCCTCTACTGCTGAACCCATGAGTCTCTTGGGTAACATGACCCCACCATCTAAGCCTGTTCGCCCTGACTGCTACATCTATAGAGTTCATTCCCAGTTTTTCTTTGATTTCCTCATTGTGGACACCCTTCTGCCATTGTTCCCATCTACTAGTACCTGCAATCATCCTAGCTATTTTCATATCCGTAACCTCAACCTTATTGATAAGGTAACCTGAATCCACCCAGCTTTCGCTCCCATACAACAAAGTTGGCCGAAAGATTGAACGGTGCACAGATAACTTAGTCTTGGTACTGACTTCCTTCTTGCAGAAGAGAGTAGATCGTAGCTGAGCGCTCACTGCATTAGCCTTGCTACACCTCGCTTCCAGTTCTTTCACTATGTTGCCATCCTGTGAGAATATGCATCCTAAGTACTTGAAACCGTCCACCTGTTCTAACTTTGTTCCTCCTATTTGGCACTCAATCCGTTTATATTTCTTTCCCACTGACATTACTTTCGTTTTGGAGATGCTAATCTTCATACCATAGTCCTTACATTTCTGATCTAGCTCTGAAATATTACTCTGTAAACTTTCAATCGAATCTGCCATCACAACTAAGTCATCCGCATATGCAAGACTGCTTATTTTGTGTTCACATATCTTAATCTCACCCAGCCACTCTATTGTTTTCAACATATGATCCATAAATAATATGAACAACAGTGGAGACAGGTTGCAGCCATGTCTTACCCCTGAAACTACTCTGAACCATGAACTCAATTTACCGTCAACTCTAACTGCTGCCTGACTATCCATGTAAAGACCTTTAATTACTTGCAAAAGTTTGCCTCCTATTTCATAATCTCGTAGAGCAGACAATAACTTCCTCCTAGGAACCCGGTCATATGCCTTTTCTAGATCTATAAAGCATAGATACAATTCCCTGTTCCACTCATAACACTTCTCCATTATTTGTCGTAAGCTAAAGATCTGGTCCTGACAACCTCTAAGAGGCCTAAACCCACACTGATTTTCATCCAATTGCTCCTCAACTAATACTCGCACTTTCCTTTCAACAATACCTGAGAAGATTTTACCCACAACGCTGATTAAAGAGATACCTCTGTAGTTGTTACAATCTTTTCTGTTTCCATGTTTAAAGATTGGTGTGATTACTGCTTTTGTCCAGTCTGATGGAACCTGTCCCGACTCCCAGGCCATTTCAATTATCCTGTGTAGCCATTTAAGACCTGACATTCCACTGTACTTGATGAGTTCCGACTTAATTTCATCCACCCTAGCTGCTTTATTGCACTGCAATCTATTGACCATTTTCTCCACTTCCTCAAACGTGATCCTATTTCCATCATCATTCCTATCCCATTCTACCCCGAAATCTGAAACATTACTGATCGTATTTTCACCTACATTGAGCAACTCTTCAAAATATTCCCTCCATCTGCCCAAGGCATCCACAGGATTCACCAGCAGTTTTCCTGACCTGTCCAAAATACTTGTCATTTCCTTCTTACCTCCCTTTCGAAGACTGCTAATTACACTCCAGAATGGTTTTCCAGCAGCTTGACCCAATGTCTCCAACCTGTTTCCAAAGTCTTCCCAAGATTTCTTCTTGGATGCTGCAATTATCTGTTTGGCTTTGTTTCTTTCTTCAACATAACTTTCTCTGTCTACCTGAGTTCTAGTATGTAGCCATTTTTTATACGCCTTCTTTTTCCTTTTACAGGCTGCCTTGACTGTGTCATTCCACCAAACTGTTTGCTTCCTCCTACTTTTACACACTACTGTTCCAAGACATTCTTTAGCCACTTCTAGTACTGTGTCCCTGTACCTCGTCCATTCCTTTTCCAATGACTGTAATTGACTACATTCAACTAACTGGTACCTTTCTGAGATCGCTGTTATGTACTTGTGCCTGATTTCCTTATCATGAAGTTTCTCCACTCTTATCCTCCTACATATGGACCTGACCTCCTGCACTTTCGGCCTCGCAATCCCAATTTCACTGCGGATTAAATAATGATCAGTGTCATCAAAGAATCCCCTGAATACACGTGTGTCCCTCACAGCCTTCCTGAATTCCTGATCTGTTATTATATAGTCAATGACAGATCTGGTTCCCCTGCTTTCCCAAGTATACCGGTGAATGTTCTTATGTTTAAAAAAGGAGTTTGTGATTACTAAGCCCATACTGGCACAGAAATCCGAGAGTTGCTGCCCGTTCCTGTTGGCCTCCATATCCTCTCCAAATTTACCCATAACCTTTTCATACCCTTCTGTTCGATTTCCAATCCTGGCGTTAAAATCACCCATGAGCAGAACACTGTCCTTGTCCTTTACTCTAACAACTACATCACTGAGTGCCTCATAAAAACTATCCATCTTATCTTGATCAGTCCCTTCACAATGCGAATATACTGACACAATCCTAATTTTCTTGCTAGACACTGTCAAATCTATCCACATCAGTCGTTCGTTTACATACCTTATTGCAACTACGCTGGGTTCCATTTCTTTCCTGATGTAAAGCCCTACACCCCATTGTGCTATTCCTGCTTTGACTCCTGACAAGTAGACCTTGTATTCTCCCATTTCTTCTTCTTTCTCACCCCTTACCCGAATGTCACTAACAGCTAAAACGTCCAGCCCCATTTTATTTGCAGCCTCTGCCAGCTCTACCTTCTTCCAAGAGTAGCCCCATTGATATTAATAGCTCCCCATCTCATTACCATTTGTTTGCCAAGTCGTATCTTAGGAGTCCCTGATTTGTCAGTTAGAGGTGGGACTCCGTCACCTCCAAAGGTCCGAGGCATTTTGCTCTGATTGTTGCCAGCATCATATTTAAAGTACCAGGGAAGCAGGTTGCTAGCCTTACTTGCCCCGAGTCCCATTGGGTTTCACCCCTAACGGCTGAGGGACTAACCGGTGGATTTGGTAGTCTTTGCCGTATGAGCACAAAGGTGACCACGACTCAGAATATATCCGAGATGCCCAGCCTTATTCCAAAGTAACTAGTATCCCGACTGTCGGGACCACTTACTTGGCCACTCATACGTTGCCCGTGGTTCATGAACTAGGACATGACTACAGGAACCCACACCATGAACCACAGAACTTGTTTAAATTCAGATAATTCGAGGCTATGTGTACTCAGTCACATCGTAGACAAATTTATTAAACAGTGCATGATATCTATGCTTGGTCTGGATCATGCAAATGCATACTGAACTTACGAGAAATTAGAATTTACGTAAGCATGGTCTGGAAATTAGGGCAACATTACATTCTTCCAGTCTCTGTCAGTAAACTCAAGTTTCTACTGCCCAAGGTAAATGCATAGCATCATTCCACAAATTCCTGGAGAAAATTTAGCAATATATTTTTAAGGCCCATTGTTGTGATCAAAAGGAACTTATACTTGTTATGGAGATCTTCTATAAACTTGTGTAGCTCTCTCCATTAAAAAAAATCACAGCAAGATTCTGATTAAAAACTGAAAGATGAATACTTTGTAAAAACTATCAATCCCCAGTTCGTTTTACTAGACTATGGTCCATAATTCTTTCAAATCTTAGGAAAGACTTTACGCAAGAACAGTGAAGTTGATACATTTTGATATCTTCGGTTAGGCCATCATCGAAACCATTATAACAGTTAACGCTCACAGTACAACAGATTGACCCTATCGCATTTCTGTACCTTGCTAACTGCCACGCTCTCCACACACAACACTCTGCTCTGGCCTCAGTGGCATCGATGTCACAGCCTAGTGTTTTAAGCAGTTGTGTAACTGCTTGTGGGGTACGGCTCAAAATGTAAACACTGTGGTAAAAGCAGAGTAACTCTTCATGTTTTACAACACTTTTGCAACGCTTTCGTTAGTAGGCAGTGACGCCGAGGGCACAATGTAGTGTTATATAATCTAGTGTTGTGTAATTGCATATGGAGAACAGCTCAACAAATAGGATGGGGATTTGAGAACCAAAGCAGCTAATTGTATGTTTAAAGTAACACATGTGGTGCAGAGACCACCATTGTTTCTTGAGGTATTCAGATCAACTTTTTAGCCACTTACATGTCACTGGACCAATTCCAGATATATAAATACGAATGTCATCGTTCCAGTAGAATGTTAGCTTGCACCGTTAGTTTTTTTAATGATAATTTTCAAACAATCATTAATTTATATGAGCTGCTATGACACTCTTTTGGATAGTTAAATGTATATTGACATATATATGCTTGCCAGTGAAATTTGTATAGGGGTCATAACATTACTACAGTATAATTGATATATAATTAGACCTACCTGTTTCTCATGTCTGCATTTCCAACACATGTATTGCTTTTACTTACATAATTACGAACTTAATGTGAATTTTCCAAGAAATCTGAGGCTTTAGCTATCTTATGCCAATGCTTAGACATAACACTAGTTCACAGTACTCGTCAGTTTTACTGTATCTAAACATTAACATATTTTCAGTCATATGCATAATTCTTAACATGAATATTCCTGTTTTACGTGCACCTAATCTCATTTGTGTGAATATTTTTCATACATTTGTTTTTCTTTCTATGACATATATTTTCATGTCTTACGTTTTGTCAATTTTACATTTCTAAATAGCCAGCGAATCATAGATGAATAGATGCAGTAGTTCTCTATTTATGCACTACTACACTACAGCAGGTTGCACCTATTCAGTTTGTTTGCTCTCTTTTGCTACTTTTTAATTCTAAAAAGTAATAGATCTTTCTTATGCGTCTTACAGCGGTATGTGCGCCAGAGTTTAATGACTCAGCATTGTATTTTTGTATAATAAGTGTATGAATAGACAGTCACAGACATACAGTTATAGTATTTGATATACAAATAGTTACGTTTGTCACTCACTTATAGATGTTGCTCGCTACCTGATGATAAAGTTAATAATTGGGTGACAATTTACGATTAATTAATAATCACTGATTAACGTAATTACTGTGATTGATTTTTCAATTGTATTTTTTAAACTTTTAATCTATATTTTAGTTCTCAATTTAGTTTTTACGAGAAGTTTCAATTTCGGTGAGGATATAAGGGTACAGTGCATTATAAATATTTCTATAATCTAGTCTGTTACAGCAGGTATTACTGCACAGGATGTCAATGCAACGTAATCTACACTCAAACAGCGTAAGCATCTTAAAGAAATTTATTGCTGAAGACCAACGATGCCTTTTAGAAATCACAGCAAAAAAGCCAAATGCACCACTTCTGTATGAGCCACAACGTGGTTATGACGTATATATGGCTTACCTCTACTTCAGTAATGTCAGAGTGTAATTTTGTTACACAGTAATAGGATATATTTTTATATATGTGATGCCCATAGTGAATATTCACTCTCCATTAATAAGTCCTAAATCAGTTTGTCCATCATCAACTTGACTTAATCATTGTCCTATCCCAAAGAAGATCACAAAACAATGTAAAGAAGAAATCACACACAGGAGGTGTGATAAAAATACATTTTGATTTAGCGATATCTTTCCAGAAACAAAATGAAAGTAGGTTTCCTGAAAGTCTCGCTTGATTGGAAGACAAATGTCGTAATTGGTAATCCCCTCCCTACACTCTTCTCGCTTCAGCCTCAGCTAGATGAGATTTTGTGAACGGGAGCGAAGCTCTACAACAGGCTGGTCTACCCTTTAAAGTGAATGAAATATATTCTTTTTTAAGCTCACGAGATGAATATTTCACAGACATACGTCAGTATCAGCCGGACAATCTATCGATTTAACTTCTTGACACAAGTGAACAACCACAGTCCTGGATAGCACAACTTTGAACGGAATTTCCCAGCAGAAATTTAAAAAAAAAAGATTAAATCCTCCGGTCCCAGCTATGGGTTCCGGGAGTGTTCTCTAGGCTGCAAGTAAAATGCTAGAATTGGAAAACTCCTCCCGAATTTTCCCATTTGCGAGACCTGTTGTTCCAATTCCAGATCCTGGCGAATGCTGCAGGGAACTAATTTGAAGAAAAACGGCGGTTCGTACACGATGACGATTATTTGCCTGATTTTAAGCTGCATGTTATCTTAGAAAGGACTGCTTGTTCCATTTACGCATATATTTGGACTTTAGTACCTCATCGTGCCACTACAAAAACTGCCATTTACACAGTTACTACGTATGAATGTGAGTGTGAGTAAACTGTCTATAAGTAACTACTTTGCTTTTCTCTACGTTGACTGTCTGATTATAAGCAGAAGTAGCTACCAGAAAACGATTTCCGCGATTTCATGAGATTATTGAGTTTGTCACTAATGTTTGACTCTTCAGTAACTTTTGAATCATGTTAACCATAGATTAGGTGAAGAAAAACAAAAGCAGTGAAATTTCGCTCACAAATGAAACTTTTATGCGGAAAACAATAGAAGTTACTTGATTTAGGTAAATAGGGTAAATAACAATAAGAAAAAAGTATTTTTCAAAATGTGCATTTATTATTACAACAGTCATGACAACATTCAATAAACAACCTTACAACTTTAATTCATCATTTAATGACTTACTGCGATATTCTCTGTTCACTCAGACTCTTTTAAAGTTTTTTGACGTTTCATAATGAAGTTAACAAAATAGCACAACATTAGATTACAAGATGTCGGTACTCTTCTATTCTACGCTACGTCTCCTAACGCGAAAACACTATCAAAGCTTGCGCCTTCCTCTTCTTCACAAACTCACTCTCATTTTTCAAAAATAATTGCGCTTTCACAGTTTTTATATACGTATATAATATATTTCATATATTTATTCGTGCTAAGTGCTAAACATTACACACATTTCTAGAATATACAAATAATAGTAACCGTCAAACAATAACAAGGTATTACCGCTCAGACGGGTTGCGACCGTCTCGGCTGCTGTGAGCTACGGCTACCAGCAAAGCTTTGTGTGTGCGCCCGATCCCGGCGCCCCACACGGCCACAGCCCTGCCCGGCGCGAACTCGTGTGGCTGTCGCCTGCGGACTGAAGTCTATGTCTAGCTCTACGTCCCGCCCGGCGCACACGCGCTTTGCACCTACGGTTATTACGAGTATGTTTTGCAGCGGGTAATACATTTCCATATTTCAATTAATGCTTCTCGCTACGGATAAAGCAGTATAGGTAGTATAGAAACGAACGAGAATGTAATGCCCAGAAGGAAACTTCCAATTCAACCTGGTTGCTTGCAACCCACGACCAAACATCACGTGTCACTTTCCGACCGTGTATGAAATGAACCCTTCTGCCTCTCTATTTAGGGCTCTCATTCTGGTAAAACTGTTGTCCAAGTCAGCTTGTGCCATTCGAGTAACGAGTGACGTCTGCAGATTAAAGTAGAGACAGAGCTAATTTAAACTGTAGTTTCCGGCAAATTATGAAATTTCAATGACCAAAACAAAACCGTCACTTTTACGGCAGTAATTTATTTACTAATTAAAGCACCACATATCACACAGTGAATTAGAAACTGATCAGCAACACTTTTACAACCAGGCAAATAATTAATACTGTTTGGAAGACGTTTACATCGTGAACCTTAGATTTAATAGCGTCAATTTGTCATTACTTTGTTGTGTGGAAGCGTGAAATAAACTCACAAGTATGAAATCATTTTCTTCGGCTTCCTAGTTAAAATCCAAGAACCTGGATCTAATATGCGTTTAGCGTCCATCAGACAGAGACACGTCGCTATAAAACAAAATAGTCTGAAAGTAAAACAAACCGTAAGGTGTCTCACCTGTCGGATGCTTACAGGAGGGCAGAAGGATTCACATTTTGGCCACAGGTTTTCGTAACAAGAAGAAGTGACACTTTATGCAAAAACAATCGACAGTTCATAGCGCCAAGTAACGCTATTCAGAATACCAAAAAAAAGTACCGCCTTAAGTGGAACGAGCTTCTGTAAAATTTTTATTTTGTCACTCTGCCACCCTGGATGCATCTAACGTTATTTGCCTCGAATATAAACTGATTCTCGCAAAAGTATACAAGTACTGCACGTGGCCATGCCATAGGACAGATCAGCACTGAATGTGATTGCTTTGCGAGCCATTATATGTCGCACTGCCAAACACTTAGTGAAGTGTGTCACTAGGAATGTCTTAACATGCCTCTGGCCACCGAAGACATTGACAATTCGTCGTCAGAGATAGGGGCATATTGTCTCTCACTTCCAGGCTTCTTCAGATGCTGAGTCAGATCCATACTGAGGAAGGCTAGCAGCGTCGTTCTCAATTAGCGCACTGAATGTGGGAAAATGGCACAGATCTTCCTTTGAATTCGGCTGAGAGTCTGTAACGTACGGCAGGAAACTATTCTACACCTAGATATACCTACCGTAGCCCTGTAAGGGAAGACGATTGTCAATCTCACTCGCAGAAGTAGTCAGTACGTACACCGACGGCATCCGTCTTTCGAAGAATACAAAAGTAACAACATACACATGTGTTTCCACCCATTGAAAAGTTGTCTCTGAAGGTGGGCAAAAAGTCATTTTGTCTGTATTATCGTACAGCCAACAATTACCATTAAACTGAGTATTGAGTAATGGTAGTCTCTAGAGGTGTAAACATGTTGCACTGATACGCCAGTCTGACACAGGAATGCTAGTACGCCACTCTGGCTCGGGGAGAGTAATGCATCATTGTAACACAGGCAGGCTACGTACGAGGATCGGGAAAACGACAAGATCCCTACAGAGAAAATGAGCGTCAATGCGGGAGAAGACATACAAGGAGTTCAGTCCTTTCCCAATGTGTCGGTGACTGTGTTCTGACAGCTATAGTGTGCAGTCTAGAAAGTGTTCGTGCAAGGAGCTGATTGTTTAATTACGAAACTGTAAAAATCTACACATTTACAATTTTTTTTTCTGCGGTACAGGTGACACAAAAGTACATTTCATGATAATAGTAGATCAGCTTAACGGCGACAATTTTTTTACGTGTGAAGTATTGGCGGGAGAAGGGATCGTATTCGTGTTCTGTACGGGGGCGTGGGAAGGGAGGTAATCGTGCTGTAAGGAAGGTTGTAAGGCGGAGGCTGTCCGCCGCGGATGACCCTGCTTAGTCCAAATGTGTGTCGGTGTGCAGTTTGCTGGTGTCTGTGTGTGCTTGTGAGCTTGTGTGTCGTGTGTGTGTGTGTGTGTGTGTGTGTGTGTGTGTGTGTGTTGGCGATGACGGCCCACGTAGCTGGCTGCTGCTGCGATGGCGGCTGGCGGCTCACTCGCGGTCGTCCTCGCGGAACAGGTATGTGGACCAGTAGACGAGGTTGAAGAGCGCGAAGACGAGCGGGAAGGTGATGCGCGAGATGACGTCGATGCGCTTGGAGCGCGTGGGGAACTTGGAGAGCCAGGTGCGGCAGCAGTTTTCGCGCTTGGGCTGCATGTGGATCTCGCACTGGCGCACCTTGTCCAGGCCCGCGAGGCCGGGCGCTGCGGCCGCCGGACCGCCCGGGTGTCCCACCAACGGCTTCTGCAACAGGCGCACCTGCTCACCGCCGCGCACTGCACACCACGCAGCACAGCTAAGACAGCCACTGCATCCGCATCGTATTATACATATATTTACTTATTTTACTTACGGGAAGGGTGTCAAAATCGCAGCCAGCTGCTCCAGTAGTATCGCACTTACTTGTCACGTTATGCTCGGGGGCCACAAAACCCAACTAGCAGTGAATACCGGGTGATCAAAAAATCAGCATAAATTTAAAAACTTTAAAAACCACGGAATAATGTAGATAGAGCGGTAAAAATTGACACACATGCTTGGAATGACATGGGGTTTTATTAGAACCACCCCATATTGCTAGAGGCGTGAAAGATCTCTTGCGCGCGTCGTTTGGTGACGATCGTGTGCTCAGCCAGCACTTTCGTCATGCTTGGCCTCCCAGGTCCCCAGACCTCAGTCCGTGCGATTATTGGCTGTGGGGTTACCTGAAGTCGCAAGTGTATCGTGATCGACTGACATCTCTAGGGATGCTGAAAGACAACATCCGACGCCAATGCCTCACCATAACTCCGGACATGCTTTACAGTGCTGTTCACAACATTATTCCTCGACTACAGCTATTGTTGAGGAATGATGGTGGACATATTGACATTTCCTGTAGAGAATATCATCTTTGCTTTGTCCTACTTTGTTATGCTAATTATCGCTATTCTGATCAGATGAAGCGCCATCTGTCGGTCATTTTTTGAACTTTTGTATTTTTTTGGTTCTAATAAAACCCCATGTCATTCCAAGCATGTGTGTCAATTTGCACCTCGCTATCTACATTATTCCATGATTTATTCAGTTTTCAAATTTATACTGACTTTTTGATCACCCGGTACTTTGATGGGCGACTACCACATGCAAAAAGACTGCAAAAGGAGTTTCCACTCAAGTGATCTGCAGATTCTTTCCTACATAATACCCTGCTGTTGGGGCCACGGAGCAACAGCATTCTGACAAAGACTTTGGTCGAGATTGCTTTACTGTTTGTGCTTCAATCCCAAGCAGTACACTCTTCGGCTTCTCGAAGCAAATGCTGTTCCATCGTGGGCCCAACAGCAGCGAATTCTGAAACGGATAATCTTGAACACTGCTAATTTCACCAATATCGGCTTTGGAATTTGACACCCTTCACGTGTGGCATAGTACATCACCTGAGTTAAATATCACTACCCTAAAATAAAAATATTAAATACGTGTTCAAAACATATAGGACATATAAAAATAAATAAAAGAAAAGATATAAAAAACACGTAAAATATAAAAATCCACAAAATATACAGAAACACAGTGACAGGTGAATGTACATATCCATACTCATTAATATATATATATATATATATATATATATATATATATATATATATGTGTGTGTGTGTGTGTGTGTGTGTGTGTGTGTGTGTGTGTGTGTTCCCAATCACCTCCTGAACCACTGGATCGATTTCAACCAAACTTGATACACGTATTACTTACTGCCAGGAGAGAAACACTGTAAAAGTAAGAACCACCTACCTCTCAAAGGGGTGTGGGCAGCGGTGAAAAAGAAGCATAGCTCACCAGGCACAAGTAGACTAAATTCATCGAGTGTTTGAGAATGAGAACACTTAGTGACTTAAAACAAGCTTCCCACATAATTTCAAAAATTTAGTAGACTTTTTCTCGCTCACATCCCCCACAAAATAATTAAAGGAAAATAGTTCATCGCTTACTACCTTTGCGCTGCTCATAATGTACACCTGTCCCATGGGGCAGGACCTTTTAATTCATTATTTCTTTACTAGTAACTCCAATCGCAACGCATTTTGCAGACATCATTTCCTTATACCACTATATGTACCTCCATAAAAAAAAAAAAAAATATACGAAAATGTGGGGCGAAATTCGCTTGAGATGTAAGTGAAAAATATGCTCAAATATGTTAAATATATGTGACATGTGCACATGCAGGCAAAGTTTTGGGTATAAAGCTCCTTCTAAACCTGCGGAACCAAATTTGGTATACATTTTACTTACCATGTGGAAAAAAATAATGTGAGAGTAAGAACCCGTTAATTCGTTTTTTTATTTGGGGGGGGGGGGGGGTGCTTAACGTCAAAATAGAAGATGGGAGGAAATACTGAAGACTGACAGACAGATGGTGGGAAGGAGGGAAATGGACACAAATCTGGGAGAGGAAGAAGTGGACAGAGGGAGGGAGAGAGTATGATGTACAGAGAAAGGCGGAGAACCAGATGAACAGAGAAAGGAAATAGGGGATGGAAAGAGAGAAGGGGAGGTTGAGGTGGCCAGAGGAACGAAAGAGTTGGCCAGAGAGAGGGAGGAGCAGGAGATGGACAGAGAGGGAAGAGAGTAGGAGAGGGACAGAGAGTGGGGTGAGGAAGTGATGGACAGAGACGGAGAAGCATGTGGACTTAGATGGGGTGAGATGGAGGTAGAGGGGCAGATGGATAGTGGGGGAGTAGCAGATGAACAGAGAGAAGGGGGAGAAGGGGATGGACAGAAGCGAATAAGGAGATGGATAATGAGATGGGGAAGGAGGAGATGGATTAACAGAACTGGAATAAATACATATCCCGGCTACGCCAGAGACTCGACTGGTTGCTGATACATTCAACCATCTTTTCGCCAGCCTGTAGTAATTCAAAGTGGTCACCAGCGAAGGTTGTCAATGGGCAGCTTTCAACTATATGTTTAATGGTTTACGTAACAGCTCCGTAGGTTTTTCCCAGTCCATGTAACGAATCGGTACATCTACCGCAGTTTGTTCGAATTTTATTTAGGGTAGACCAGATTTTGAGAGGCTTATCGAATCCTGGTAGCGTGGTAGTGAGGCAGGGCAGTAGCTAGCTGCACTTCTATCTTAACTTGTTTAATGGTCGACGGTAGATCAACGCATGTGTAGACCCATGGGGACTTTCTTGTTGCTCGTGTTCTTTTTCCATAATGCGTTATATTTCCTCTTCCTTTGTTTTCTAGGTTTTTATAATACTTCTAGTTGATGTATTACTTCGGACATATTGTAACGCAGTAACAAATAGCCACAAATTCGTGAACTTCAGTTATTGGCTACATATGCTAACATCATCTCTGATTATTTTTAACTTCAACACATACACTGCACAACAGAATTAAGGGATCGCTTTTTCGAAACACCGTAACTGTTTCCTGTGGCAAAGTTTTAAATTTGGCTCAAACTGACTACAAACTTTCTCTATAATGAGGCAAAAGTGGGGCGACAGGTGACGTCACCAGCGGGCTCGGCGGCGCTTCAAACAGCAAGGTGCCGACACAAGCGGATTATGGCCACACTTCATAAGTTCATTTGACATGTATGGTGGGTTGATTATGTCACATTGCCACCAAATTGCACCACAGTTCTGGCCAACGCCACTGTGTAGGCGTAACACGATGCGAGTGTCGTCACTCCCCGTCTTGCCCATATTTCACGCCTTATTTGGACGACTCTGCGATGGAAGTCTCGACGGCGACCTCAGTGTTGGAATCTCACGGTTTTCCAATGACTGCCCAAGAAAAAGCTTTCAGACACACTGACAATCAGAATCGACGCGCAAAGGCCTTGGAGCGTCGCCCAGTGGGCACCAATGAAGCCACCCCTTTCCTTGGTCCGCTGATTCCCGCACATTTCGCAGTCGAAAACGACAGTTCTCAGTGCGATCAGCAGCTGGATGTCGTCCTTAACAACTTTTGATGGACGTTTAAACCCCTCTCTAGGGACAATGTAGAGCTGCATCCACATTGCACATGATGGGAACCCTTTGGAGTGTAGCGCAACTACCATTTTTGTTCTCGTCTAAAATTTGGAAGAGACCGTTCAGAACCATCGACGAAACTTGAACAAGTTCTTCAGTAGCAGAAGGTGCTCATACATTTCCAGTCCTCCTGTTTCATGCCCTTCTGCAGCAAGATCATGGAGCCGTGCGGTAATGACACATGCGTGAATACAAAGGCAAACTATGCCACTAAGCCCTCTCCTCTCCCGCTCCCGAGAATATTAAAAATGTTTCTTTAAAGGGAAAACCTGCGAAGTAGTCCTAGACGCCTTCGGCAGACCACTTGACAGCCCTCCAATGCCAGGCATCCGCCTGCCTAGAATTACTTCACAGGTTTTCCCTTTAAAGTACTTTTTTAAAATTCTCACTAAATGTGGCCGTTTGTCACCGAGGGTATTGCGGAACTGGGTGGTTTGGAGGCACCATTTTCCGTTATATTGATGCATGTGTCAACATCGCAACCCCCACGCCGCAGGAGGGCCCGAAAAAGGAAGGCTGAAAAAGAACAATCATCTTTTGGTACTTCAGATCACTTTCAAGTTTCGTCAAATGATTCTGGGAGGTCCGTAGCGGTTTGAACTTTACACGAGAGCAAAAACTGTGGTCGTGTTACACTAGAAAGGGTCCTATCACGTGCAACAGGGATGCAGCCCCACAGTATCCTCAGAGAGGGGTTTAAATGTCCAGGGTTGTTAATAGCGTCAAAGGTAGTTAAATGCATCCGCCAGTAGCTCATCGCACTGAGAACTGTCGTTTTCAACTGTGAAATGTGCAGGAGCCAACGCACCACGAAAAGGAGTGGTTTTATTGACACCCTTTATGCAACCCTTTCAGGCCCTTTCGTGTCGATTCTCAGCGGCGGTGTGTCTGAAATATTTTTCTCGGCCACCACAAGAAAACCGCGTGATTTCGAGTGGTTCAAATGGCTCTGAGCACTATGGGACTTACCTTCTGACGTCATCAGTCCCCTAGAACTTAGAACTATTTAAACCTAACCAACCTATGGACATCACACACATCCATACCCGAGGCAGGATTGGAACCTGCGACCGCAGCGGTAGCGTGGTTCCAGACTGTAGCGCCTAGAACCGCTCGGCCACTCCGACCGGCGAACCGCGTGATTTCAACGCTGGGTATCGCCTTTCACACTTCCGTCACAGAGGCGTCCCAGGAAGAGGTGAAATATGGGTAAGACAGGGTGTGACGTCATTCCCACCGGATGACACCTCCATGGTGGTTTGGGCAGAATTGTGGTGAAATTTGGTCACGGGGCTTCGATAAAGTGATGATTTAAATCTGTTGCGAAGTGTATATTTAATCAGTTATTGGTATTGTTTGACACACCAAGTACTCCCCCTCCCCCCCCCCCCAAAAAAAAGCGCTCTCAATGTCACAAAAATTTCCTGCCTCACATGTTAAATTGCATAGTATGTATTTTCTTTGATCTAATGAAGTAAGTTCGCCACAGTAAGAGTCCAAGAGGCGCTAGGCAGGCGCACAGAGAAATTCTCACAGATCCAACATGCAAGTCGTCGCAGTTTCAGGGCATAGCTTATATTCATCAAGCTATTGATACAGTGGAAGGCACGTATAATTTCTTAGATGATTTTCCATGTTACAGTTTAAGATATCCAGTGTATAAAATTCATAGATCTGATTTATTTCATATTATAGTTCAGAGTTCCACGAATAAACGCACTGCATTTTCCTAACTGTTATTACAATTCAGAACCGAAGCAGACTAACAAGCAATTAATTACTTTCATTATTTAAGTTCCGAATTTTCCAATATAAGTTTCAATTTAAACAAGCCCATATATGAATTTCACAGTTGTTAATTAAATTCGTTGAAGAACAGTCAGATGAACAGTCAAAGCTTGGCAAATTTTTAATTGATATCCGTGGTTTTTACATGTGACTCGAATTCGTAATGAAAGGTCATTTAGTAAACGAACTAGGCCGTCTTATTATAGCCCAAATAGGATAAATAATGAGGAACATACAAGTAAGTGAGAAATCTACAATTTACAGAAACATTCAAAAAAGTTATCGAAAAAAAGAAAGGAAATACAAATCGCAGAAAGACTTTACAAAGAAAGTGAAAAATTTTGGGGATGTTGTAAGACAGGTGGATGAAAAGGAAGAGTCTGCTGAGAACGAAAACGCTGTCGAGATATTATTACAACCATTTCACTGAAGTGCATTTCTACAGAGCGACGCTCAAGTCGTATGTTACTTGATGTGCACCAGCTAAGTTGGTTCTAAGGGCACTGAAGTACTCACAGCTATCATGAATATTAGTAAAAGTAAGGAAGGATGATTAAAGTTTAACACCTCGTCGGCAACATGGTCATTAGAGATGTAGTAGAAGAATGGATTAGGGAAGGATGGGCACAAAAATCATCCGTGTCCTTTTGAAAGGAACCATTCCGGCATTTGCTCTAAACGATTTGGGGAAATCACGGAAAACCTAATTCTGGATCTGAACTCTCGTTTTCCCGAAAGCAAGTCCACTGTGGTAGTTACTATACAACCCCGCTCGGTGATAGTAGTAGAACTGTCTGAGTGTCGATTATTAGTGTCAGTGCCAAGGGGGCCATACTCCAAAATTTGTAAACAGTTAGCAGGCTTTTTTTGCTGAAAAAGTTAGCATTAATGACCCCATTGCGAATTTAGCGCCATGGACACCGCAGGACTCCGCGAGTAACAGCTGTCCGTGGCTAAAATCGCTTACGACACTGTGTGAGTGTGGAACGACGTGCTGCACTAGTTAAATGTATGACAGCTCACCACCAATATAAACACGACAAAAGCAAACTCGTCGTCTAATACATGCGATATGCGACATCCGCTATTTACATGGCATTGAAGTAGACAGATGCCTCGAAGCCGAAGAGGCTCCTTCAGTAGAAAAGACTTGAATTTGCTCAACACCATCTAAACTGAACTGATGGGTGGAGGTAGGTCTTCTCCGGTAGGTCACGTTGCCCACTTCACACGACGGATGGCTGTCAGCTTGTGTCGATAATGAGGTAACCATGTGCCATGCAAGATTAGTGAATAATATTCCATTACTTTTAGCAGAGCATAGGGCGGTACAGACGGGTTTAGTAACATTCCCCAGGACTGTTCACCCATGTGAAAGGAAGTTGAGCTATGAGCTACGGCTTGTGTGATCGGAGGATCAATAAAATCTGTAGCAAATACCTAAGTATTCCTGTTTCTTGTGAAACACGTTTCTTTACTGCCATGCCCAGAAGCTTGATGTATATTGAGTTGTGAATCATTAGTTTATTTAGAGCATTGTATTTGCTACGTGGGTCTCCAAATACAAACAGAAACAGTTGTGAGAAGTATCTCAGACAGCTTGAGTTCAGATTAAAAAAAAAAAATGGTTCAAATGGCTCTGAGGACTATACGACTTAACTTCTGAGGTCATCAGTCCCCTAGAACTTAGAACTACTTAAACCTAACTAACCTAAGGACATCACACACACCCATGCCCGAGGCAGGATTCGAACCTGCGACCGTAGCGGTCGCGCGGTTCCAGACTGTAACACCTAGAACCTCTCGGCCACCCCGGCCGGCAGTTCAGATTCATCTGGACATAATTATGCCGTTTAAAATTCGTGTACTTCAAACAGCTGTTATTCTTTGCAATAACATAACGTGACAGTAATGAGACTCGACTGTGAGGAATATCCACAACGGAAAACAGAGCTTCATAGAGTACTGTTTAGAGTTGCAACACGTCAGCAGAACTCAAAGAGATACATTCGCAGTCATCAGTAACCTCAGGTGATAGAGCTCCTTTCCAATAATTATTAATGTTTTATTTGTAGTCTACGGTCGCAGGTTCGAATCCTGCCTCGGGCATGGATGTGTGTGATGTCCTTAGGTTAGTTAGGTTTAACTAGTTCTAAGTTCCAGGGGACTAATGACCTCAGAAGTTGAGTCCCATAGTGCTCAGAGCCATTTGAACCATTTTTTATTTGTAGTAATTATCAATAAGAATTCGTGATTTGTGAAATACAGCAATACAAATAGTTATCTACTACACTTTTTTCTTGATTAATGTGCACATCAAACAGGGCATCTCACAATATTAACTCACACAGATTACACTGGGTCCGTGCTAAGGGAAACTGCATCACTACACGGAGTATCCCAGAAGTAATGGTCAGTATTCAGGTACATGACAGGAAAGATCAACTGAAGCAAAAAAAAATTCATATCGGCGTACGTCATATACCGACTAGTTTTCCGAGACAGAACAAATTTAATGTACGCTGTTCAATATATTGCCATGTTTAAACATGTACAATAGTTAGTAAACATTAGAACATGAGTTTTACTAACTATCATTTGAAAATATCTATTTTTAAGTCCGCCTGCTTAGTTGAGTGGTAACGTGCTTGCCTCCCATGCAATGGAAACGGATTCGATTTCCGGCCGGAATGGAGATTTTCTCCTCCCGCGGACTGGGTGTTGTGTTGTCCTTATCATCATCGACGCGCAAGTCGTCCAATGTGGAGTCACATGAAATAAGACATGCAACAATGCGGCCGAACCCGAACGGGACCTCCCGGCCAACAATGCCACACGATCATTTAATTTTTTCTTTTCATTTTTACTTATTTTTAACATATTTATCTGTAAGAACTATCACACATGTCGCATTAAAGCTTTCGTACTGTTCACAATAAATGTTCGAAGATCCTACTGTCAAATTAAATGCTTTTGTGCGCCCTTGGGAGACTGCGTTGAGCTGATTGTCTGAGTGCCTCTGCACGTTCCTTAATGAGGGCAGCAGCGGCCATGACGTGACCGACCAGTTCGTTTTTCTTTTGTGCACCTCAGACTTCATCCAGACACATAAACAAACATGTAAGGGAGTACGGTCTGGTAAGCTTGGTACCCAGTAAACTGTACTACAGCGACCAATCCTGCTGTTAGAGTAAGACACATACGTCAGCTTCACTAGTCCAAAAGTAAAGGTACATTAAATGTGTTCTGTCTCGAAAACGATTTTGAATAGGACAAATATCAAATTAAAATTTTCACCTCGTTTGTCTGTATATTGCCCATTCCTCCTCGGACACTCTGTAGAAACTAGTTTATGTTCATTAAATATTAATCACTAGTATCACAATTTCCCAGTGGTTGAAACTGATTTGAATGTTTACTTTCGTGTACAAAGTGGACATCTACTGAGTAAACGTTATGTGCTTGACTAGTTGCACACTCTGTATTGATTATGTTAAGAATAAAGTCGCACGCCAAATAATATGCAGTCTATTTCAGTCGGATGGGATTTTATATCTCTTAAAGGTTCCCACTTTAGGTGAAATACAACATATTGTGGGATGTGTAACATGTAAAAACATACGTCCCAAATAATTTCAGTTTCAAATTCCATTCGATAAGTTGTTTTTATTACAGCACACATATTCATGCGTACTGCCTAAATGAAATTACGATGTAAAGAAGACATCAGGTACGAAATTTCATACAAACATCAAAAAGTAATAGTCACCCTATAGCTTATTACGTATTAAATATGTTAATAAGACAACTGGGTTAATGAGTTTTTTCAAAACAATCTTGGTGCCAAAACTCGGTTGTGTTTGGGTGCCGAATAATGTCGTACCATACACTATAACTACAGCATTAACTAAACATTCTGTGTAAAAATGGACACAGTATATGTATTAATTTAAGCTTTAGTCTGCTAGACTTTCGCCTGCTAGGTGGTAAATAAATACTGGAAACTAGTTGCGGAAAAATAGAATTTTGTAAAGATGGTATACACAGGTCGTTAGGCGAATAAATACCTTATTATGTACCACTTCAGTTTGTAAATGGTTTTTGTCTGTGTCTGACAGTCTTACTGTAAACACGTCACTTAATTTACAACCTGATGCACAGTTGTAGCTGCATCGCGAAATGGGCTGTCGGTATAGACTGTCTTTCTGCCTCCACACATCGACACTACAGTACCTGACGTGCTATCTAGGGGAAAATAAACTTTAAAGATTTGAATTTGGGATTATATATTAATAACGTCAGCTGCTGAAGGGCATTGATATACATCAACAAGGACAGGTGAAAATGTGTGCCCCGACCGGGACTCGAACCCGGGATCTCCTGCTTACATGGCAGACGCTCTATCCATTTTTTTTTTTTTTTTAGTCGCATTTTGTTTTATATTGTTCGTTGAATATGTTCTGGGTGGAAGTCCGATGACACTCGTTCAGGTTCTTCGTTGCTCCATTCACTCAGTTTTTTATTACAGAGGGTAGCTAATCCTCTGACCGAACTCGCTGAGCTACCGTGCCGGCTCCATCTTAAGCCACCGAGGGCACAGAGGATAGCGCGACTGCAGGGACTATCTCGCGCACGCCTCCCGCGAGACCCACATTCTCGCCTTGTATGTCCACACACTACATTCGCAGTGTCCCACCCCAACACACTCATTACTCGTGGAACACATTCTTACCAAGTCCCGTAAGAGTTCGGGGAATATGTGTGCATCCGCACAGAAGAGGAAGGTCATGGCCGGTATTGCCAGAACTATATACTTATATGGATATGGTGTCGGATATTTCGGAAAGAAGAGATACCATATGCATATAAGTTTAAAGATTTGCTTTCGCCACGCGTACTGACCAATCTAAGAACATACTACCCGTAATAGCTTTAATTATTAGTCTGCAGGTGAAGTAAATACTGATGTAATGTTTTTCAACACACAGTCGTCAGTCAACACTAAAAGCATCTATACTTATGCCCCTTAATACCCTGTATAAAACAAGTAAGATAAAATCAGTACATAGTTTCATTAAATATCAGTACTGTACTGAGTGGTGTCCTATCTCAGTGCAATGAAAGTCATCTTCTTTGATAAATTAGCAGTGACTAACTATCTAGCTCCTAAAAGAGGGAAGTTCTGTAAAATGACGGATACGTTCATGCACAACGTAACTGCAACCCATTACTTCGCAAAACATATGGCACTGTTTGATGTTATTAACTTTACATAAATCATCCTGAGAGTAGATACTAATGCTAAATGTTCTCATTAATTAACTTACAACTTTCTGTATGGCAGATTCCAATCTGTAGCAGGAATTGTGAACTACTACATGTGATTCAGTGACTATATTGGGAGGCAGTGTCCAGTAAATATTTGGAGACCAATATGTTTTAGCACTAAATGGAATGTCTGTTGTAAATATTGAAACAGAAATAAATTCACTTTCATATATACGTAAACTAAAATATTTTATGCTCATGTAAATACAACACTGTTGTAGATAAGTTTGAATGATATAACGGACTGACTCTGAACCAGGGCTTTGTATTCTACCAGGTATTAGGAGTTTAATTATTGACTATCTGCTACCTGTGGCTGCGCTCACGGGTCAGCAGCTTTATTATGATGACTGATGGTGAGTAAGTAAGCTGTTGTCCGTTCAGTAACGTCAGCCGTCCTCACGTGTCTGCCTGTTTGGGTAAGCATAACTCGTGATGTGCATCCCACTCTGCCCTCGCCCAAACTGTCCCAATGCACGGTACACCAGCATGTGGAGCATCGCTGGCGAGCGGTGCTTACAGAGGGGCATGGGCTGGAGCATGCATCTATGCATCATTCTACTGAAGTAGGTATAATTACACATTGTGTATATTATGCAGCAAATAGTTTACAAGTATGGATAAAACACACTGAAGATTGTACAGGGTGATTCAAAAAGAACACCACAACTTTAAAAATGTGTATTTAATGAAAGAAACATAATATAACCTTCTGTTATACATCATTACAAAGAGTATTTAAAAAGGTTTTTTTCACTCAAAAACAAGTTCAGAGATGTTCAATATGGCCCCCGCCAGACACTCGAGCAATATCAACCCGATACTCCAACTCGTTCCACACTCTCTGTAGCATATCAGGGGTAATAGTTTGGATAGCTGCTGTTATTTCTCGTTTCAAATGATCAATGGTGGCTGGGAGAGGTGGCCGAAACACCATATCCTTAACATACCCCCATAAGAAAAAATCGCAGGGGGTAAGATCAGGGCTTCTTGGAGGCCAGTGATGAAGTGCTCTGTCACAGGCTGCCTGGCGGCCGATCCATCGCCTCGGGTAGTTGACGTTCAGGTAGTTTCATAACTAACCTTTTTCGTAGGACTCGCCATACAGTTGATTGTGGTATTTGCACCTCTCTTCTAGCTCTGCGAGTTGATTTTCCTGGGCTGCGAACAAATGCTTGCTGGATGCGTGCTACATTTTCATCACTCGTTCTCGGCCGTCCAGAACGTTTCCCTTTGCACAAACACCCATTCTCTGTAAACTGTTTATACCAACGTTTAATACACCACCTATCAGGAGGTTTAACACCACACTTCGTTCGAAATGCACGCTGAACAACTGTCGTCGATTCACTTCTGCCGTACTCAATAACACAAAAAGCTTTCTGTTGAGCGGTCGCCATCTTAGCATCAACTGACGCTGACGCCTAGTCAACAGCGCCTCAAGCGAACAAATGTACAACTAAATGAAACTTTATAGCTCCCTTAATTCGCCGACAGATAGTGCTTAGCTCTGCCTTTTGTCGTTGCAGAGTTTTAAATTCCTAAAGTTGTTGTATTCTTTTTGAATCACCCTGTATTATCATTGTATTCATTAGTTTGAATCGTATCACGTAGCACAAATCAACCAATAAAAACATTTTCATAAATAAGATAAAGATCAAAATTTAAAACCAAAAGTTTTTTCAAGGAGTAAATATTTTTCCCTACTTAGCAAAATAATCTTCAAATCAATAAGCATCTTGTGCTATACACTTTTTCTAAAGTAGCGTAACCGTAGCCTATGTTCATTCCTGAGGCTTCAAGCTGTCTCCACGCCAAATTTCATCGAAATCGGTTCAGTGGGTTAATAGTGGAATCGGGACAGAGTTACCTTCGTATTTATAATATTAGTCTGGAAAAAACTTTCAACTACGATATCACTTTTCCCATGATCCCCTTTTGATGAAATATAGCCTGCAAGGTGTCCGAAGCTGTGCTCAAGTTACCTGTGAAAAACCTATGAAAGATATTAACGTGTTGAAACTGACGAACAGGCAAATATGAAGGTTTTAGATAAAATTTTAAATCACGAGATGATAAAAATCAGTTTCCATGAAATAAAGCTTCTACTGTGTTCTAAGTTACATCCGAGTTACCTGCGAAAGTCACATGAAGCAGTGTTGGATATTAGCAAGTTCAAACAGAGAAAAAAGCAGATATGGTAGCTTTAGATAAAACTTTAAAATGCGATATCTTTCTCCCCTGATCCGATTTTTATGAAGTAAATTCTATGCGGTGCCCCATACTGTGCTCAAGTTATCTGTGAACAACCCATAAAAATTCGTCTGATAGTTTTGGAGATCAGCTTGTTCAAAAAGAGAAAGAGACAGATATGACGGATATAAATAAAACTTTAAATGACGATTTAATTTTTTTCACTATCCGATTTTGATTAAATATAGCTCATATGGTGTCCCAAAGTATACTCAGATTACAAGCGAAAACTCCATGAAAATTCGTCTCGTAGGTTTGGAGATTAGCGGGTTCAAACACATAAATTTACTGTCGGGTTGGGGAAGGGTGGCAAACTCCCGTTCGTGGTCGTTTTAAATGAACAGAAGGCAGGAGACCAGCTTGGGCAGTCATTGTACTAGGCACACTGATCAGTACTTGAATGTCAACAGTTGTCACCACCCTGTACACAAGAAAGAGGTCCTGAACACGTTACTACACAGGGCAAAGATTATTTTTGACGACGACCACCTCGAGTCTGAATTTCAATTTGTGAAACGCATGTTCAGGAAAATGGTTACAGCAAGGGAGAAATTGCAGAAGCTTTCAAGTGCCACCAACTAAATATGCCTCGTGAAGCAACTTCTAGCAAGATTGGGCACGTGCTGAAGACACATGGACTGAGATCAGTGTTCTTGTCCCGCCTCCAAAATAAGAGATATGTTGTGTCCCGTTAAAGATAAAATAGATCTTCTAGGTCCTATAATGTATGATTTTCCATGTGATTGTGATAACATTTACATAGGTCACACTATTCGTACTGTTGGTGAGCGTTGTGCAGAGCATTCACGATATATCAAACCAAGGGAACCTGAGAAGCTGGCCGAGGCTGAACATTGCCTAGAAAATGGGTATAAAATACAATTTCGAGAGGTCTGACTCAAAAACCCTCAAACTCGGATTCTGTTATCAGAGAAAATAAACAGCAACAGTTTTAACAGAGATCAGTGGTACACAATTAGTGGGGCATGGGTAAGGGCTTTGGACACTGGGCGAAAGCAAAGATGTAGAATTGACGCTTGTAGAAGCGCGGGAGCTTCAGTTTCAAAAGGTATTCACTAAAGATCCTCATTTTGTCGTGTGCTATCGAGAACTAGCATGTATTTAAATACGCAGTTAAGAATTATTAAACTCGTCTGAAATAGGTACTTGCTCTCCGAAGGAGACGGCTGCGGAATCTCATTTTGCTCGATATTGTTCGTTGCATTTGTTCGGGGCGGATGTCCCGTGACGTACGTTCAAGTTCATCGATGATCCATTCACTAACTTTTTTTTTTTTCAGAGGGCAGCTAACCCTCTGACCGAACACTTTGAGCTACCGCGCCGGCGTCGTAATATCTGCAGTGTCACGTGCTGTGACGTGTGAAGTCTGGGGTTAAATTTAAGGATGGAAGTATATCTGTGAAAAGATTCCCTGGAAACATTGCTATCCTCAGTAAAAGTGAAGAAGAATTACCTGTTTAGCGTCATAACTGTCTAATGAGCAAAGAATGTGAATTGCAAGTAATCCGAAGAAAGACGAAAATAATAACAAGTACTAGTAATACAGGGTGACAATTACTGAACTATATGAAAAAAATGCAAATTAAATACAAACTGCAGCGTGCATACACATTATTCAACACGTAAACGCCCTACGGATATTCGGATTTAAGTTACGACATGTTCAGTATGCCTTCCATCAATGGCTATGATGTGGCACAGACGAACAGCGAAATTCTGCACGACCCGCTGAAGTGTCGGCACATCGACGCTGTCGAGGACCTCCTGAATGGCTGTTTTCATCTCAACATTGGTTTTGGTGTTATTTCTGTACATCTTGTCTTTAATATAACCCCACGAAAAGGAGTTACATGTGTTCAGATCAGGAGAATATGGCAGCCAATTGAAGCCGATGCCAATGGCCTCTGAGTACCCCAGAGTCAGAATTCGGTCCACAAAGTGCTCCTTCAGGACATCAAACACTCTCCTGCTTCGACGGGGTCGAGCTCCGTCTTGAATGAACAACATCTTGTCGAAATCAGGATCACTTTGGATAATGTGGATAGAATCTTCCAAAACCTTCACTTACCGTTCGGTGGTCGCCGTGCCATCAACGAATATCGCACCGATTATTCCGTGATTGGAAATTGCACTCCACACAGTCACAGACTTCTCGATCGCGAAATGCGTTTTCTCAGTCCCATAAATGTGCCTATTTTGCTTATTGACGAACCCATCCAAATAAAAATGGACTTCGTCACTAAACCAAACCATGCGTGAGCATACTGATTCCCATCATTCCCCGCGGCGTGCAGTTTAAATGTCGTAATGCAAAACCGTTCAGAAGTTATGGCGATTTTATTTCATATAGTTCCACAACGTTCACCATGTAAGATCAACGATAAAGCAGCATCACGGTTAGTGACCAGATAGTAGACGAAGTTAAGGAGTTTTGCTGCTTTGAAAGCAAAACAACGTATGATTGATGATACATGGGAAACGTAAAAAGCAGATTAGCGCAGGCAAAGGGGACATTCATGTCCAAAAGAACCGTCAAACATAGACCTTAATCTGAGGAAGAAGTTTCTAAGAATTTATGTGTGGAGAACAGCATTGCATGCTAGTGAATCATAGACTATGTGAAAATCGGAAAATAGGGAAATTGAAGCACTTGGGATGTGGTGCTATAGGTTGACTGATAAGGTGAGAAATGAGGAGGTTCTCCGAAGAATCGACGAATTAAGCAACGTACGGAAAACAGTAAAAATAAGAAGAAAAATGTGATAGGACACGTGTAATACATCAGGGAATGATCTCCTTGTCATTGGAGTGAGCTGTAGAGGGTAAAAAGTGTAGAGGAAAATAGACATTGGTATAAACGTACATTCAACAAATAACTGAAGACGTAGGATGTAAGTGTTATTCTGAGATGAAGAGGTTGGTACAAGAGGAATAAGTGGCCACCCGCATCAACCCAGTGTAAAGATTAATGACACAAAGAGAGACAGAGAGAGAAAGAGCGAGAGGGGATCGCGTAAAAATGGTTCAAATGGTTCTGAGCACTATGGGACTTAACAGCTGTGGTCGTCAGTCCCCTAGAACTTAGAACTACTTAAACCTAACTAACCTAAGGAAAGCACACACATCCATGCCCAAGGCAGGATTCGAACCTGCGACCGTAGCGGTCACGCGGTTCCAGACTGAAGCGCCTAGAACCGCACGGCCACGCCGGCCCGCTAATCGGGTAAAAACTTATTTCAGATGCAGTGCAGTTGAAATATTTAACTTGGTAAATAGCGCTGGGGACGGTGGGCTACAAAGCATCTTCCAAGAATTTCATGATGTTGGACGTATTGAGTTGGTGTCTAAACATTCATTTGCACATACGTTGTTAAACATGTAGTGGGTTGGCCACTTAGAAGATTAAGAGCGCACAATGACACCTCAAGGTCCATATTTGTTTCTAGGTACGAAGATGTTTAATATCAATATATAAAATTGATTGATTGATTGATTGACTTTGTTATACCCTTTCGCTGTATCGCCGACGAGCAACGTTATACAACATTCACCTAAAAATGGCGATACAGCGAAACTGTGGAGTTGAGGTGACTGGTATTTTAAACCAGTTAGTACAGCCAGCGCGGCTTAACGTTCAGAGAAGCTTAATAGCTGATATCGACTGTTTATGTAATGTGCAGTCTGTTTCCTGTCACATCTCCTCAAGTTCTTCCGTGTATTTTTGAGAGTGCTTCTCTGTACTGAGCGTCGAAAAGAATAAATACTTGAGACACACTCAAAATCTGGTTAGGTCTTCTGTATTATCGTCGGTGGCTTAATATTCAGCTTAGGCTATTTTTTACGTTGTTAAGTGGACAAGGGTAGGGAATGAGATCGGTCGTGGCCATATTTTTAAGGAAAATCCAACGTGTGCCTCAAGTGATTTAGATATACCATGGAAACTCAAATCAAGATGGTAACATGAAATAAACAAAGTAGCACATGGTCGAAGATAGTGCAATAGTAAGATTCTATAGCTGACCATAAAATGCACACCCTGACAACAAAAGTGAAGCATGAATAAGACATGGTCGGATGTCAACGTAACTTCGCACACGTCCACACCATAGGCGGGCACGTAAATGAATAGATTTCCAATTCTCGAAGGGAACCTGAGTGCATTAGTGGTGTTCGTGTTCAGTATCGCCATGAGGCGTGGTAGGGCATATAAAAAATTTTGAGTGATCGCTATGGAAGACACGTAGACCTGACAAAGTTTCAAGAGGCCCTCATTGTGGATCTCCATTTGTCTGACTGGTAGAATAGAGCAATATCCAGATTTGTAGGGCATTCTAATGTGACGATGTTGGTCTGCACGGGTACGTGAGGACAGGCACACTCGTCGTCAAGATTCCGGTCAACCGCGTCTGATAACAACAAGAGAGGATCGCAATATTGCGCACCAAGCTTAATATAACTGTTTAACATCTGCATCTACATCTACATTTATACTCCGCAAGCCTCCCAACGGTGTGTGGCGGAGGGCACTTTACTTGCCACTGTCATTACCGCCCTTTCCTGTTCCACTCGCGTATGGTTCGCAGGAAGAACGACTGCCGGAAAGCCTCCGTGCGCGCTCGAATCTCTCTAATTTTACATTTGTAATCTCCTTGGGAGGTATAAGTAGGGGGAAGCAATATATTCGATACCTCATACAGAAACGCACCCTCTCGAAACCTGGACAGCAAGCTACACCGTGATGCAGAGCGCCTCTCTCTCAGACTCTGCCACTTGAGTCCTCTGTCAACCCGACCTGGTACGGATCCCACACTGATGAGCAATACTCAAGTATAGGTCGAACGAGTGTTTTGTAAGCCACCTCCTTTGTTGATGGACTACATTTTCTAAGGACTCTCCCAATGAATCTCAACCTGGCACCCGCCTTACCAACAATTAATTTTATATGATAATTCCACTTCAAATCGTTCCGCACGCATACTCCCAGATATTTTACAGAAGTAACTGCTACCAGTGTTTGTTCCGCTATCATATAATCATACAATAAAGAATCCTTCTTTCTATGTATTCGCCATACATCACATTTGTCCGTGTTATGGGTCAGTTGCCACTCCCTGCACCACGTGCCTATCCGCTGCAGATCTTCCTGCATTTCGCAGCAATTTTCTAATGCTGCAACTTCTCTGTATACTACAGCATTATCTGCGAAAAGCCGCATGGAACTTCCGACACTATCTACTAAGTCATTTATATATATTGTGAAAAGCAATGGTCCCATAACACTCCCTTGTGGCACGCCAGAGGTTACTTTAACGTCTGTAGACGTCTCTCCATTGAGAACAACATGCTGTGTTCTGTTTGCTAAAAACTCTTCAATCCAGCCACACAGCTGGTCTGATATTCCATAGGCTCTTACTTTGTTTATCAGGCGACAGTGCGGAACTGTATCGATCGCCTTCCGGAAGTCGAGGAAAATGGCATCTACCTGGGAGCCTGTATCTAATATTTTCTGACTCTCATGAACAAATAAAGCGAGTTGGGTCTCACGCGATCGCTGTTTCCGGAATCCATGTTGATTCCTACAGAGTAGATTCTGGGGTTCCAGAAATGACATGATACGCGAGCAAAAAACATGTTCTAAAATTCTACAACAAATCAATGTCAGAGATATAAGCCTACAATTTTGCGCATCTACTCTACGACCTTTCTTGAAAACTGGGACTACCTGTGCTCTTTTCCAATCATTTGGAAACTTCCGTTCCTCTAGAGACTTGCGGTACACGGCTGTTAGTAGTGGGGCCACTGAAATCATTTCACATACCACCTCAACCCGTTAAATTTTATTTTTTTTTCCCCTCCTTCTCTGTCGCGCGTGGTAACCGCGTGGTCTTGGGCGCCTTGCACGGTTCACGCGGCTTCTCCCGTTGGAGGTTCAAGTCCTCCTTCGGGCATGGGTTTCTGTGTTGTCCATAGGGTAAGTTAGTTTAAGTTAGATCAAGTAGTGTGTACGATTAGGGACCAATGACCTCACCAGATTGGTCCCATAAGACGTTACCACAAATTTTCAAATTTCAGTTAAGAGAGTAAGCAAGGGCAAAGAACTTTCCATTTTGTCTCCAATCGATACAGATGTCATCGAAGACCTAAAAATAGCTTTAAATGGCTATGGATGGAGACTAAATCTGCCTCGATGTTGCTGATGGAACTATTTACGCATCAGTTGGAAGGCAATTGAGAAAAAACGGAAAACCTAAACCAGGACAGCCAAACAACTCTGCCCTGGCTACTAGTATCCCCGTGCCTTAACACGTGTGTCACATCGCTTGGTGATTGTGTGCTACTGGATAAAAATTCCTTGCTCTCGGAGGCCACTGAGATTCTCCATTTAAAGTATTGTTTGGTGTGTTGCAAAAGTAAAAGCCAACTGCAAAATCGAGGGAGTAAACGAAAAGATTAAAAAACAAATATGGAGAGTGACAATATCAAAACATTGATTGCTAACTGATGAAGCCTTTGCATGAAGTTGCTGAAGTGACCTACCTGTAAGAATGACATTGCTCTCACATTATATTAGGGAATCAGAGATGGTAGAAAACCGGAATAGAAAGTGTGGAAATTTGCACTGAGGTGACAAAAGTCAAGAGATACCTCTTAATATCGTGTAGGTGCTCCTTTTGATTGCCGTGGTGCAGTAACTCGACATGGCATGGACTCAACAAGCTGATGAAAATCCGCTGCTGAAATGTTGAGCCATTCTAGTTTTATGGCCGTCCGTAATTTTGACAGTGTTGCCGGTGCATAACTTTGTGCGCGAAACGACCTCTCGATTATGTTCCATGTCGGGCGATCTGGGTAGACAAATCATTTGCTCGAATTGTCCACAATGTTCTTAAAACCAATTATGAGTAATTGTAGCCCGGCTACATGGCGCATTCTCATCCATAAACGTTCCACCGTTGTTTGGGAACATGAAGTCCATAATTAGCTGCAAATGGTCTCCAAGAAGTCTAACATAATCATTTCCAGTCAATGATCGTTTCAGTTGGACCAGAGAACACAGACGATTCCATATAAACACAGTCAACACCATTATGGGGCCACCAGTAGTTTGCCCGGTGCCTTGCTGACAAATGGGGTCCATTGTTTTGTGGGGTCTGCGCCGCATTCGAACCTTGCACCGGCGCTTACCAACTGCAATCGGTACTCATCTGACCAGGCCACGGTTTTCCAGTCGTCTGTAGACCAACCGATATGGTGACGAACCCAGAAGAAGCGCTGCAGGCGATGTTGCGCTGTTACCAAAGACACTCGCGTCTGTTGTCTGCTGCCATAGCCCATTAATGTCATATTTAGCCACACTGTCCTAACGGATAAGTTCCTCCTACGTCCAACTTTGATTTCTACGGTTATTTCACGCAGTGTTTCTTGTCTGCTAGCACTGACAGCTCTACGCAAACGCCGTTGTTCTTGGTAGCGAAGTGAAGGCCGTCGGCCACTGCGTTGTCCGAGGTGAGAGGTAATGCCTGAAATCTGGTATTCTCGGCACACTCTTAACACTGTGAATCTCGGAATACCGAATTCCCTAATGATTTCTGAAACGGAATGTCCCATGCGTCTAGCTCCAACAACGATTCCGCGTTCAGAGTCTCTTAATTCACGTGGTGAGGGCATAATCACATCGGAAACCTTTCACATGAATCATCTGGGAACAAATGACAGCTCCACCAATGCATTTCCCTTTTATACCTTATGTACGCGACACTACCACCAACTGTATATCCGCATTTCGCTATCGTATTACCCTTATCAGCTCAGTGTAAGGGACGGATGAGACGTGTACACAGAGGTATATTAGACCTTCCAGGGTGAAAATTAACTGCAGCAACAAGTAGAAACATTACTTTTAGAGAGATCCAAAATGATTTCAATTTTGATTCACTTGTTTAATAATCAGATGTTTCGACCAGCCGCTATATTCTGCAACATCATCAGAGTCATCCAAAGGCAGCCTAATTTCGATAGCATGAATCTACCACGACTGTATGATAAAACTAGTGGTGACTTTACTTCGCCTAGCATCGACTCCGAAAACTACGCATACAGAACCGTCGGTAAAGAGAAACAGTTATACCGAGTCCTTTTGCAAGGAACTCCCACGATCTGCTAGGAAGACTGACCTCACGCGATACAAATATTTTTTACCTGACAAACACGCATGAGCTTTTCGACAGCCTAACCAAAGAAGCTGGGATTTGTGACGTTGATGCTAACGTAACGACTACATTGAACAAAGGTAAGACCCTTTGTTGTGACTGTATGTGGCCTGTTGAAACTGTTTGCCTGAACAAGTGTCAAACGTGAATTCCTGCCTTTCTCCGGCTCCGCATTTTACAGGTACACCATCCAAGCGCGCCTCACGAATCGACGCAATGTCAAGAATATTTGTGTTTGGTGAGAGTGACGGACAGTAACTAACATTCCATTTCAAAGAATAATTGCTAATATTTGTTTCAAATTCGATATATGTAAAAGAAGTGCTGGTTAGAGAAAAAACATGCCACTTCTCACTCTCTGGAAATAAGTACCAAGTAAGCTAATAAAAGCTAGAAAAAGCGTTGCATGTTGAATGCCGCATTCTGTTAGATAGTTATCAGAGTAATGGAAACCCTCATGGTCATAGCAGGGAAATACTGATCATCGCTGCTCTATAACTGTCGTTAGTTACCACACGGATGACGGCTCGTCAGCAGTACTGGAGTGCCACAAAAGGTGGCCGCTACTACACAAATGTTGGGGACTGCTCCTCAGCTGAAGGGGCATGTCCAGTGCTAATCGACTTCATGCTGCATAATCGCATCCCGTCCGAGTAATCAGTCATGTGATTAAGTGTGAAGTATTAGGAATAAGAGGGTAAAATGAAGTAACTCAAGCTGACAGAGGCGCGCGGAATTAGCCGAGCGGTCTGAGGCGCTGCAGTAAAGGACTGTGCGGCTGGTCCCGGCGGAGGTTCGAGTCCTCCCTCGGACATGGGTGTGTGTGTATTTGTCCTTAGGATAATTAAGTAGTGTGTAAGCTTAGGGATGATGACCTTGGCAGTTAAGTCCCATAAGATTTCACACACATTTGAACATTTTTGAACAAGCTGACAGAGATTTTATTCTGTCGAAAAGGAGACGGCTTTGGGAGGCTTTTACAACTCAAGCGAGAAGAGTTGGTCAACAGGAGAGATCAGACGTGCAGTCACTTTAAAATTCTTATCGGTGTAGTAGCGAGAATGAGACTTGCTGGCACCAAGACAAGTGACCCTGACGCAGGAAACGGTAGATGCAATGACTTGTGAGGCGTGCCTCTGAGAACGAGGCTAAGCTCAAAAGTGAAGTCGCGATTAATTGAATTGATAAAACACAATGGATGCTAAAATACAGTGCATTAGTCACATATTAATGCAGGTATCATCATACAGTGGCAATAATCGTTATACTTAACGAAGTAATGATCCACCTTTCTCAGGAGACAGAGAACGACGTTTTAGAGACGACCGCTTGGAGGAAGAAGAAGAACCTGTTACAGATTTAGGACTAAAGTGCGAAATACAGTGTCTGACTTAGTCATTTTGGCAGTAAAAGCTAATGGGTTCGCGCATTGATCTGTGGCGTAATTGAGTTACTTACGTTGTAATATTAGGGGATTAAACTTAGTCGTTTTGACAGTAAAAGCTAATGGATTCGCATATTGATCTGTGGCTTAATTGAGTTACTTACGCTGCAATGTTAGGGGAAAGTGCCAACCCCCCCCCCCAGCCCCCCCCCCCATCACCCCCTAAAGCGGAACACTGGTGTCCTGACTTTTTATAATTCCGAACTCTAGTGCGACCATTAGTAAATAGTAATTTAGGCTCCACCCCACCGTAGTGGAGCGCGTAAGCCGCCCACTTCACTTGTTGCTTATCAGTACGATATTACATGTTTTGTTAACAGAAAAAAATTTGCAGTGTGCTACATTTTTCGTTATTTCTCCTAGATACATATGATTAGGCCTTTCAACATCTATCAGTAAGGTTAATGTTTATGATTAAACCGTTTCATTTGCATGTTTGATTAAGAACTGATTGGGTTAACAAAATGTAGGTTGCAGTAGCATAAGCGGACTTTCTTGTGTTGCTTAAACTGGACTTCTTATTTTTTTCAAGTTATAGTCTGCATGTATTAGTCCACAGTCTTTCTCTCTTAGAATTCTCTTCTAGATTCCCAGAGGATAATAGGATCCGTGTACAGTCACTAAAGCTATTGATGCAGTTCGGAAAAAGATGATGGGTTGTAATAAGGCTAGTAAACAGTTTAATGTTACAAAAACAATATTTATGAGGTTGTCCAACAAAGTGTGCGTTACTCCTGAGGTAGCAGCAGAACAAAAAGAGGCAGAACTACAGTTCTGGACAAAGAACTTGAACAAGAAAGGTTTCACTATTGTCTTGCTACTGAAGCTTCTTTCTTTTGCCTCACTCATAATGATTTTCTAAGAACGGCCGTACAGTTGGCAGAGAGAAATAATACTGAAGAGAGGAGAAGAAGAAATTGCTGAGAAACAGCGGATCAGACTTTTTCTTAAACGCCGCAAAACCAGATTGTCAGAAAGAAAGCCAACGGGAACATCCTACAGACAGGACTCATGGGTTTGGCAAAGAAAACGCAAAGAAATTCAACAACCTTTTGGAAGATGTCATGTTACTGTTATACTTTGAAACCAAACTGTGATTCCTTTGATTTAATTCTCTCTTATAATTCTGTTTAGTGCTACTGTGATTATTTTTACAAGGCAATTGTTTCTCAAACTCGCGAAGTGCGCGATTTTTGAAAAAAAAAATTGTAATAATGTTTAATTATATTTTGTGAGGGTGAATTTAAATCGTGGATGAAGTTGTAAAGTAAACATTACACCTTTTTAAAACATAATTCTTTACTATTTTCTAATTTTTTAGTGGGAGGCCCAGTTCTCGGCTATTTCTTCTAATAGTTAAGATTAATGAGCGTAACAACCAATATCTACAGGAGAATGATTCGCCCCATCTATAAAGATTTATTCCATTGTGACTTACTGTATTCTACGGTATTCTACCGCGCGCTTTCGTCAACAATTGCGATTTAGTCAGTTCCCTACCCATTATTGTAGCCGTCGGCTCGTTAGCTTCGAGTTTAGTAGTGAGTGGACCGGCAACGCATGTGGTGTTATTCCAGAGCTTCTATAATGTGAGTGACGTCCGTTTGAAAATCGCTCGCGGTCATTTTGACCGCACTACGTTGCTTGTGTAATTTGATCTGCAATTAGTTTCCTTACATATTCTCGATATTTTCCATTTCACAGATTTTGAAATATGGCAGAACCTATTAATTCTACAGGTAAGGGATCTGATGCAAGTAGCAGACAACGAGTGAAGACTTCAGACCGAAACTTTGAGGAAACTGTGAGCAGATGGTTGGAGGAATCAGATGATTGTGGCTGTGACGATAATCCTGAAGAAACTGAACCCATTGTGAGTGAACAAGACACTTATGTCAGAACAAAGTGCAACAGAAAATTACTCTGATGAAAGTAGTGATCCATGTGATGAGCAACAGAGAAGCAAATACGTCTATGGCAAGAATCAGTACAACTGGGCCAAAGCACCTCTGATCCAAGCTGTTAGAACTCCTTGCCATAACACCATTATGAAATTTCCATCCACCACGTTGACTACAGGAGATCGAAAAGACCAGTTTCATTATGGCTTCTCTATTTTGATGAAGTTCGCGATCACATTCTACTATGGACAAAAGCTAAAATAGATTGCGTCAGGCAGAAGTACTCTCACAAAAGCAAAGCTGAACTTCAGAACCTGGATTTGGATGAAGTTTTGGCTTTTTAGGACATCTGATATATTCATCTATCTTTAAATCCAAATGTAAATTACATATTTCTAACCGATGGTTCAGGTTGTGAAATTTTCAAATGTGCCATGTCTAGGAACCGTTTCATAATGTTCTTGAACTGCTTGTAGTTTGATGACTTTCGAACAAGAAAAGAGTCTCAAAGGTGACAAAATGGCAGCAGCCCCTTTTCTCTTTAGAAAAATTGTGGGAAATTCACAAAAATATTCCAATTTAGGCACATGTGCTACTGTAGATGAGCAACTAGTTTCCTTCCATGGTAAATGCTCGTTTGTGGTCTAAATGCCAAAGAAGCCTGGTAAATATGGTTTAAAAATAATATCCTTGTGTGATGAAAGGACCAGTTACTGTTATAATGGGGATATGTACACTGGAAAAGGTTCTGATGGCGATACTTTGCCGGACAATGATAAGAAACTAATGATACCAATGCAGTCTCTGTTGCGATTGTGTAAACCAATCTTTGGCAGTGAACGCAACATTACTGCTGACAATTGGTTCAGCTCAATTCACGCTGTAGAAGAGTTAAGGAAAAGAGGATTGACTTTTGTTGGAACTGTAAAAAAGAATAAGAAAGAGATTCCGCAAGCCTTCCAACCAAATAAGCATAGGCTAGTTGGTTCGTCTTTGTACGGTTTTACGCAAGGCATCACTCTATTGTCGCATGTGCCAAAGACAAACAAAGCTGTTCTTCTCGTCTCTTCCATGCATCATAGCCCCGCTGAGGGTACGACTTCTCAGAAAACAGAAATAATATCATACTACAATGCCACTAAAGGAGGTGTGGATGAACTGGATAAAAAGTGCTTCATATACTCCTGCATTCGAAGAATGCGACGTTGGCCGATGTGTTTATTTTACCGTTTATAGGACATAAGCACAGTAAATGCATATGTTCTTCAGAAGAATTGATCAGATGAAGCTCCTGTTGACAGAGGCATCTTCCTGAAAGAGGTGGTCCGTAGTCTTGTGGTGAAACATATGCAAAAGTGAGCTCCGAACCCACGACTTCTGCAGGAGTTTAGACTAATGACCCATCGGATTTTAGGCCCTGATGCTCCAACAGAAGAAGCAGAGGAAGCAGAATTAGGTCCTAGGAATAGGAAAACGTGCAGAATATGCCCAGACAGCAAGAAAAGAAAGACTTCGCAAGTTTGCTACATCTGCAAGAGACCAATATGCGGCCGGCCGCGGTGGCCGAGCGGTTCTAGGCGCTTCAGTCCGAAACCGCGCGACTGCTACGGTCGCAGGTTCGAATCTTGCCTCGGGCATGGATGTGTGTGATGTCCTTAGGTTAGTTAGGTTTAAGTAGTTCTAAGTTCTAGGGGACTGATGACCTCAGATGTTAAGTCCCATAGTGCTCAGAGCCATTTGCACCATTTGAACCAATATGCATGTAGTGATGTTCCCAGGTCTGCAAGCACTGTTGTGAAAAATTGGCATTTGGAGGGCATTAATTTTTCATGAGGTATTTTTTTCAGGTTAAAAACATTACATTTTTTGTTCCATTAGTTCTTCAAGAAGGAATAAAAAATCTATCGAAACAATAATTTCGTTACTAGCTTATGACAAAAATATAAATGTATTAGTTTACGAGATGTGCAGTAAACGTATCTCAATGCCAGTTTATCACTAATTATTTAATGTTAATGTTTTTATTTTCAAGTTTATTTGCATTGTATTAAAGATTCTGCCATATGCAAAACAGAGAATTTCAAAGGGATTCAAATTGTTAACATTACATCCATCTATAATTAAGAGGTCAGATTGACCACACTACAGTGTTAGTGTCTCATGTTTACCACTACGTTAGTTAAAGGTTAACTAACAGCGCTCTTGTTCTTGTAATCCAATCCCTGGTTCTCACTTCAGTTTCACGTTCTACTCTTCTATACCTCATTTGTTCTTGGATTTGATAATGTTTCCGTGTATTGCTATTATCTGTAAAGTATGTTGTGAAAATAAGAACTGTATTACGATAGTTTACTCCAGGCAATCAACTAAGGCAAGAAGAATAGATTCAGGAGCCTGTCACTTAAGACTCCCAGTTTTAGATGCATCAAAACTTCCCACGTTTTACCATTAAAAAAGGAAATTTCCTTGTCATGGTATACGGGACCATATTGTCGTATATTCTCATCGCTTTTGTTAATTCCCAAGCGCAAATTACGACCCAAATTAGTGTGGACATTAATGTAGCTATATGAAGCCACTTACAAGAGTGTAGCTCCCTAAACAAGGGATAAAAATACGTCCGTCCTCTTCACATAGGTCAGATGAAATAACAAAGATTTCTAGCACTTCCACTAACCTTGTAACGATATCCCGCGTATTTAGTGTTTTTCTCCGACATGTCGTAGATGCTTAGATAGGTAAATTCTCTAATGATGCTAATGTATGGCACCTGTTGTCAGCTTGAGTAGCTTGCACGAATAACTATAAGATAATAACAAAATTATTCGTTCTGCATTTTGAACGGCATTATTTTTTAGTGGATCCGTTCACATGTACATCTACATCTACATGATAGCTCTGTTATTCACAATAAAGTGCCTGGCAGAGGGTTCAATGAATCGCCTTCAAGCTGTCTCTCTACCGTTCCACTATCGAAAGGTGCGCGAGAAAAGTGAGCACTTAAATTTTTCTGTGCGACCGCTGATTTCTCTTATTTTATCGTGATTATCATTTCTCCCTATGTAGGTGGGCGCCAACAGAATGTTTTCCCAGTCGGAGGAGAAAACTGTTGATTGAAATTTCATGAGAAGATCCCGCCGCAACGAAAAGTGCCTATGTTTTAATGATTGCCACTCCAATTCACGTATCATGTCTGTGGCACTATCTCCCCTTTTTCGCGATAATACAAAACGAGCCGCCCTTCTTCGTACTTTTTCGATGTCATCCGTCAGTCCCACCTGATGCGGATCCCACACCGCACAGCATTACTCCAGAATAGGGCGGACAAGCGTGGTGTAAGCCGTCTCTTTAGTAGACCTGTTGCACCCTCTAAGTGTTCTGCCAATGAATCGCAGTCTTTGGTTTGCTCTATCACAACATTATCTATGTGATCGTTACAGTTTAGGTTATTTGTAATTGTAATCCCTAAGTATTTAGTTGAATTTACAGCTTTCAGATTTGTGTGACTTATCACGTAATCGAAATTTAGTGTATTTCTCTTAGTACTCATGTGAATAACCTCACACTTTTATTCATTCTGGGTAAAATGCCACTTTTCACACCATACAGATATCTTATCTAAATCATTTTGCATTTCGTTTTGGTCATCTGATGACTTTACAACACGGTAAATGACAGCATCATCTGCAAACAGTCTAAGACGGCTACTAAGATTGTCTCCTATACCTAAGATTGTCTCCTATACCGTTAATATAGATCAGGAACAATAGAGGCCTATAACAGTTCCTTGGGGAACGTTGGATATTATTTCTGTTTTACTCGATGACTTTCCGTCTATTATTATGAACTGTGACCTTTCTGACAGGAAATCACGAATCCAGTCGCACAACTGGGGCGATATTCGAAAGGCACGCAGTTTGGTTAGAAGACGCTTGTGAGGAACGGTGTCGATAGCCTTCCGGAAATCTAAAAATATGGAATCTATTTGACATTCCCTATCGACAGCACTCATTATTTCATGAGTATAAAGAGATAGTTCTGTTTTGCAAGAACGATATTTTCTGAATCCGTTTTATTCGAGGTACTTCATAATGTTCGAATACAGTATATGTTCCAAAACCCTAATGTAAATCGACGTTAGTGATATGGGCCTATAATTCAACGGATTACTCCTACTTCCCTTTTTGGGTATTGGTGTGACTTGAGCAATTTTCCAGTCTTTAGGTACAGATCTTTCTGCGATAGAGCAGTTGTACATAATAGCTAAATATGGATCTATTCTATCAGCATCCTCTGCGAGGAACATGACTGATACACAGTCTGGACCAGAAACCTTGCCTTTATTAAGTGATTTACGCTGCTTTGCGACGCCGAGGATATCTACTTCTATGTTTCTCATCTTCGCAGTTGATCTTGATTAGAATTCAGGAATATTTACTTCGTCATCTTTGGTGAAAGAGTTTCGGAAAACCGTGTTTAATAACTCGGCCTTAGTAGCACTTTCATTAGTGACTTCACCAGTGTTATTGCGCAGTGAAGATATTGATTGCGTCTTGCCACTGGTGTACTTTATGTATGACCAGAATCTCTGGGGTTTCTGCCAGATTTCGAGACAGAGTTTCATTAGGTAAATTATTAAAAGCATCTCGCATTGGAGTACGCGCTATATTTCGAACTTCTGTTAAAGTTTGCTAGTCTTGGGGATTTTGCAGTCTTTTAAATTTGGCATGCTTTTTTCGCTGCTTCAGTAACAGCGATCTCACCCGTTTTGTCTACCATGGGGGTTGAGTACCATTACTTATTAATTTATGCGGTGAATGTCTCGCAATTGCTGTCGATATGGACACATGAAGTGGGCGGTTTCTGAAAACTAAAGCGAATAGGAGCATCATCTGTGCACATATTCTGTTGTTGCTACTACGAAATGGCTAACGGCGTATGTTTTACTAGCGGTCGGAAGCAGAGGCTGGCCATGGGAAGGGCAGCTAAGGGCAGCTAGATTACCTAATCCGAATGAACCAGTGGCGATGGGGTGGTTTGGGCTACACGTTTCCAGTTTCCAGCAGCGCAGATCAGTTTCATCGATCTCCTCAGAAAAGAAAGCACTACATCGTAAATAATGCTGACGAGGAGATAACGGCTAGTTCCATAACCCGATTTCCCTGAAACTTTGCTCAATGCTGGGGGAGACAAACACGTGTCTCGGCCTATTCGTAGAAACTCGGCCGTTTGTGAGAAAACGACAGCCAAAGTTTTCGACGCAATTTAGACTACTTCTAGCGTTTGGTAATGTCAGCCGAAACTTAATTAATGTTTTTATTTATTTTTCATTTATATAGCCATGTCCATAGAAGAGTACTACACGATTTCTTACCAAGTTAATGGATACAAGGACGGTACATTAACTGTAACATTGCAACTCGGTTTCACAATAAGAGTCATAAATTTATTATACAATATATCCTCGGAGTAGTGAAGCAACTTAAATCACTTAATAAACGCAAGTCTTCTGGTCCAGAGTGTATACCAATTAGGTTCCTTTCGAAATATGCTGATGCATTAGCTCCATACTTGACGATCATATACAACCGTTCGCTCGACGAAAGACCCGTACCCAAAGACTGCAAAGTTGCACGGTCACACCAATCTTCAAGAAAGGTAGTATGAGTAATCCACTAAATTACAGGCCCATATCGTTAACGTCGACATGTAGCAGGATTTTAGAACACGTATTGCGTTCGAACATTATGAATTACCTCGAAGAAGAAGGTTCGCAGGAGAGCATCTGTAAAGTTTGGAAGGTAGGAGACGAGGTACTGGCAGAAGTAAAGCTGTGAGGACGGGGCGTGAGTCGTGCTTGGATAGCTCAGATCGTAGAGCACTTTCCCGCGAAAGGCAAAGGTCCCGAGTTCGAGTCTCTGTCCGGCACACAGTTTTAATTAGCCAGGAAGTTTCTTTACCTCGAAGAAAACTGTATTGACACACAGTCAACATGGGTTTAGAAAACATCGTTCCTGTGAAACACAACTAGCTCTTTATTCACAAGAAGTGTTGAGTGCTACTGACAAGGGATTTCAGATCGATTCCGTATTTCTGGATTTCCGGAAGGCTTTTGACACTACCACACAAGCGGCTCGTAATGAAATTGCGTGCTTATGGAATATCGTCTCAGATATGTGACTGGACTCGTGATTTCCTATCAGAGAGGTCACAGTTCGTAGTAATTGACGGAAAGTCATCGAGTAAAACAGAAGTGATTTCTGGCGTTCCCCAAGGTAGTGTTATAAGCCCTTTGCTGCTTCCTTATCTATATAAACGATTTGGGAGACAATCTGAACAGCCGTCTTCGGTTGCCTGCAGATGACGCCGCAGTCGTTTATCGAGTAATAAAGTCATCAGAAGATCAAAACAAACTGCAAAACGATTTAGAAAAAGTAAATGAATGGTACGAAAAGTGGCAGTTCACCCTGAATAACGAAAAGTGTGAGGTCACCCACATGAGTGCTAAAAGGAACTCGTTTACTTCGGTTACACGATAAATCAGTCTAATCTAAAAGCCGTAAATTCAACTAAATACCTAGGTATTACAATTACGAACAACGTAAATTGGAAGGAACACATAGAAAATGTTGTAGGGAAGGCTAACGAAAGCCTGCGTTTTATTGGCAGGACACTTAGAAAATGTATCAGATCTACTAAGGAGACTGCCTACACTACGCTTGTCCGTCCTCTTTTAGAATACTGCCGCACGGTGTGGGATCCTTACCAGGTAGGAGTGACGGAGTACATCGAAAAATTTCAAAGAAAGGCAGCACATTTTGTATTATCGCGAAATATGGGAGAGAGTGTCACAGAAATGATACAGGATTTTGGCTGGAAATCTTTAAAAGAAAGGCGTTTTTTGTTGCGACGGAATCTTCTCACGAAATTCCAATCACCAACTTTCTCCTCCGAATGCGAAAATATTTTGTTGGCACCGACCTACATAGGGAGGAACGATCACCACGATAAAATAAGGGAAATCAGAGCTCGTGCGGAAAGATGTAGGTGTTAATTCTTTCAGCGCTCTATATGAGATTGGAATAATAGAGAAGTGTGAAGGTGGTTCGATGAACCCTCTGCCAGGCACTTAAATGTGATTTGCAGAGTATCCATGTAGATGCAGATGTAGAAGTAGATGTACATGTGTGAATGCTATTTTCAAGGGTTACAATCTTTTCAAATTCTTGTATTCGTATGTTTTATTCTTATACCAATTCTTTTATCAACCCTTGTATTTTATTCTTCAGGCAGATTTGGTGCACTACCTCGAATTACGTCGACTGTAGAAACTTTGGAAACATGGAGGTTTAGAACACCATGAGCGTCGTGCGAACGCAGGTTTGACACAGTGACATTCAATCGTATGAATATCACTCGGACAAAAAACGTAGTTAATATTGCTAAAGATTTCACGCGTTGGCCATAATGTTGCGACAAACCATGCATAACGGATCACTTTACCGAAAACTGCCGCTTTGCAATTGATTATTCAAGATACGATACAAGAATCTCACCGGAAACAATTTCAAATAGTTTTCTGACACTTGTATTGTTTTTCCAAATCAATCCACCAGAGATATAGTTAGTATGAAATTACAATGAAATCCAGACCATTAGCTGCTTATAGAAGTTGATAAATATCAACGGGGGCAGCTGAAAATGTGTGCCCCGACCAGGACTTGAGCTCGGGATTTTCTGCTTACATGGCAAGCGCTCTATCCGACTGAGCCAACGAGGACACAGAATATCGTGAAACTGCAGAGACATATCTCTGGCACGCTCCCAGTGAGATGCACATTTCCATCTTATTGTCCACACACTACATTTGTTGTGCCCCTGCCCACTATACTCATTTCCCGCGGCAGTCAATCTACCGATTCCCGTAAGAGTTTGAGCGATGTGAGTTCATCCACATCGAAAAAGATCATTAGCCGGTAAGCCCTATCTATATGAAACTGCAATATCACCAATGGTATCTGTCCGAAAGGACAGATACCATCTTCATACAGATAAGGCTTACCGGCCAATAATCTTCTTCAGTGCGGATGCTCTCACATTTCTCAAACTCTTACGGGAAACGGTAGATTGACTGCCGCGAGTAATGAGTATCGTGGGCAGAGGCACTGCAAATGCAGTGTGTGGACAGGAAGTTGGAAGTGTGGGTCTCACGGGGAACGTGCCAGAGATACGTCCCTGCAGTCGCAAGATACTGAGTGTCCTCGATAGCTCAGTCGGATAGAGCGTCTACCATATAAGCGGGAGATCCCGGATTCGAATCCCGATCGGGGCACACTTTCTCAGTTGTCTCCGTTGATATTTATCGACGCCTGTAAGCAGCTAATGGTCTGGATTTCATTGTAATTTCAATCTTTGAGAGCTGCAAGGTCACCATCTTCATATACATAATTAGTAGGCGAATAAGGACAACATTATTCCAATATACACTGGAAAACATTCGTGTAGTAAACTTCTACGAACATGGGTAGACAGATGACAAGCTAATGAAAATAATAATCGTGTTTCGAACACGGAGCGCAGAAATGTGAAGCCATTGTGCCACCGCTTCGGTTGATCTATGTATTCGCTTAAAAGAACATAAAGTACCACGAAAATTTTGAATACCGTTTCTTCAGAAACGGTCGAGTATCTACGTATAAACCGAGACACGTGTTCGCTTATTTTGATCCCTGTTCCACTGAGCTAAGTTTCTGGGAAATCGGATTACTTGCCGTGTTCTCCTCGCAGGAGTAAGAACTATCTGAGACTGTAATTCCTGCCATTTACTCAAATAGTTTCACTTCAACTGCTCTCAGTTCAAGCAATGCACGAACCGCTCTGCCATGTTCTGGTTCATTCCAAGTTCTTGTGCAGATAAATTGTCTACTGAATGCGAGCAAGACCGATATAACTGTCATTCGGACTGAAAGCTGAATTTTTAATGTAATTTTTGTCCACAGATCTTACTCTTAATTTTAACTGTTGAATTAATAGACAACTAATAGCCCCTATTATGTGAAATATTATCCGTTTGGTATGACCGGGATTTTTACGTAACCCTATAAGGTTTAATCGGGAGATTGGTTTACAAAATGAATGTTGGAACAGTCCCTTCTAAATCATCAGCAACCTCCTGGGCTATCACAAGCCCGGCCTGTATTAACGGTTATGTCTGAGAAACCGTAACAGAAATATATACTGAACAATGGTTGATGTTCTCTTGATTCATTGTAGGAAGTGTGTGCAATACTTCAGTGCCAGGCACTGAGGGTGAGAGGGATGTTTAGACTGCAACTAGTGCCTGAGACTTTCCAAAAGCCAGACTGGAACGGCTAAACTGGACTGTTTACGTGGGATGGGTTAACCTGTGTCATGTCTGATCGACAGTAAGAGATATTCCGCCAAGTCACAAGCATCTGGAGACAGTTGTACGAAGCATTACAAACAAGGCAGTTTGTTCTGTGGCTGCTTTCTTGACAACTCAGAATTGCAGACAAACACTTGAGGCAATACTGTGGAGATCGCAGATAGCGCGGGGACCTGCCACAATGAGAAACATGTGAGGATAAGAGTGGAGCTCCCGGATTACACGCACGCTGTCACAAGTCCGGAAGTTTTTCCCCCCGCGCGAAGACTGGAATACGTGATTACACGGTTCGGGCAGTCGCTGGTTTGGGAATGCAAGTAGGGCTCGCCATTGGCAAAGACGATACGACGGAAAATTCAGCGGCCTACAGAACAGATCCAGGAGAATGACTAACAAAACTGTAAAGGAGGAGGAGCCGAGAGATCATTGAGGCAGGCGGGGGAGATTCATTCTGACAGGCAGTTAGAGAACAATGGAACATCCGGGTAGTGGAGATGCAACGAGGCAGGTGGAAAGTGAAGAGACAGTATTGAGTAAGCAGTCAGTGAGTTAGCAATGCAGTGTCAGAGGAATCAGAAGAAAGAGTGGGTTTGACTTTTGGAGATATTCCAACGCACTTTCATCTCAGTCTTGAGACTTTGAATCGCATCGCTCTTTTATTCCAGTGTTTATCGACACTTTGTGAAACATTCATTTTCTGCTTCATGCTGAATATATTGACATAGCGGTCCTGTATTTGGATCTTTAATGAGCCCGTCTGCATTTTTCGGCGTCTGACATCAATTTGAAAATATTGTAATAACAAAATTTCTGCGACATAATTTCATGGGTCAACAGCTATTGGGAGTGCAAACACAGGAACACCGTTTCGACAGCCGTGCACTATCTGAAGGATGAAGCCAGCCCGCAAGGAAGCCAAGGAAAGCGTTAAGCCGCAGTACGCGGAAAATGAAACCTTCTGGCCGTCAACCTGCCAACACACAACGAGGTATTTCACTTACAGTGCCGACATTGCATCTTTCGCATATACTTTCATGAAAAATTGACTCCATTATGTGGTGAGATGAGAGACAAGTCGCCCCCATCTCCTCTACTTGCTCCAGTACTGAATCGTATCTATGCCCTGAAACTGGCATTATAATAAACGTAAATGTTTCCATGTTTCAATCCCTAAATAGATTTGTTTCATTAGCATATTCAATTTCATGATCTTCAGTTTATTGCATTTTGGCACCCGCGTAGGTTGACCTTATATTTGCATTTCATCAATTTAATATTTGAATTTACTAAATTTTGGCGCCTAGTGTGTGGTGACCTTCCTTGTCACTACTTGCATCCGTTTTGAATCCACTGCTCTTTGGCGCCCAGCGTATTTTCTCCAATTTCTATTTTAATTTTAATACACCAGCATGGATGCAAGCAACAGAAATAACAATCATCACGATTTTAGTAGTGCACATTTACCGTCTGTCATCTCTCCTCAGAGTAAATCCATTTGTGTTTGAAGCCTGTGTGATTTTCTAATACGAAGGGTTGTCATCATGTTACAATTTGTGGGAATCATGAATCTGTATGATGAAACTTTCTGGCAGGTTAAAGCTATTTACAGGACGGTGACTCGAACCTAGGACCTTTGCTTTCCCTTTCGCGGGGAAGTTCTCTAACAACTGAGCTACACATGCACTACTCAAGACCCATCCTCACAGCTTCATCCTCGCCATTACCGGTGAGGATGTTCGTGAGTCGTGCCCAGTCAGCGAAAGGAAATGCAAAGGTCCTAGCTTCGAGTCCTGGTCCAGCATACAGTTTTAACCTGTCAGGAAGTTTCATATCAGAGCATACTCTGCTGCACAGTGAAAATTTCATTTTGGTTATCTCTATGATGGTTAAGTAATCATTTGTAGGATGATAAAAAAAATTAGGACCCATGTTAGCAAAAGTTACCTCCTTATACTGAGGAACAAAACCTCTGCTCAAAATATTTAATACTTTTTATTTCATACCAAACCCATACAATGTTCTCCTAAATGATATACTTTGCTCTAAGCTATTGATAAATGCAGAATCACATTGTTATTGAATTTATAATGACGCAGTAGAATTCCACACAAATGCGGGAGTAGAAGGAGATCCTGCAGGATGTATGTTGTGGGTTGACAGGAGAGCCAACACAGTGTTCATAGAGGAAGCCGAAAGGCACGCGTTTTAGCTCACGCAGGCTGGCGTGAGGTCTGGAACAGGACAAGGAAATTAGACTTTAGAAAAAACGGACGTAGCTGGTGCAATACTTAACTTTAATCCATTAATGGTGAACGTCGCTCTTGACGGTACATTATTTACAATATCAATAGTAACTGGTAATGGCGCCTTGCTAGGTCGTAGCAAATGACGTAGCTGAAGGCTATGCTAACTATCGTCTCGGCAAATGAGAGCGTATTTTGTCAGTGAACCATCGCTAGCGAAGTCGGTTGTACAACTGGGGCGAGTGCTAGGAAGTCTCTCTAGACCTACCGTGTGGCGGCGCTCGGTCTGCAGTCACTGATAGTGGCGACACGCGGGTCCGACGTATACTAACGGACCGCGGCCGATTTAAAGGCTACCACCTAGCAAGTGTGGTGTCTGGCGGTGACACCACAATATATGTATCGACTGACATTGTTGCTCGTCAATAGTATTTCAACTGGATATTATGGTCTGTGCATTATGGAAAGATTGAGCCTAAAACGCTCTGTCCGATGACGTATGCAGCATTTTTGAGAGTCGGTGAATTCACAGAACAGTCGGCGCTGAAGTTCTAAAAATTCTCTATGGTTACGCAAAGAACACCTGAATGACCTGAAAATAGGAGTGTGGCGTATCCAAAAAAGTTGTTGGACCAATAATTATCCACCAAACACCAAACAACGTCTTTCCATATAACTAACAACAATACTGGAACACATCTTGCCAATGCGTCCGTGACAATAATTGGAGAAGTTTCTGATGATAAAGTAGTTGACTGGCTTCCTATAGTCTTCCATCGTTAAGTTCAGATCTAAAGTATGCAGAGCACCGTTCAGTGCGTTCTACTGTTGGCCGTCGCAGTGCGCCAGACCCCAAGTTGTGATGTCACTGCAAAAAGTTATTACTTATGCATGAGTTATGTCGTCGTTATTCTTGCGCGAATGACAGAAAGCGGCACGCTAAAGCACTAAAAGATTTGACTGTTTTTGCCAATCACCATGTCAAATATTTAAATTGTGTAATTCTTTTTTCTGCCAGTTGTATTTATAGAGTTTGATTCTTTGTATATGTTGTGAACATGTGTGGAGTTGTTTCGTGTTCTGCGGTGAAACACATGTGCGGAAATCCGTTAAAAATTAACTACTGATTAAATAAGTGATAAATATCTTCCATATACTCGCTACCGTTTCGGCAGATTTCGTAAATAATACCTGAGCTTACCGAAGTTTTTATATAGAGTGTATTACGTGCGTGGGGATAACGTAGGACACAGGAAAACTGCCTAGTCTTGAAATTTCAACAATATGGTTTTACATTGCACATACCTCACCGAGATGAAATATTCAACATTTGCTATAGGTTTTTCTGCTGCTCTCTCTCTCTCTCTCGTATCTTCAATTTCTGCTTTATCCCTTGTGTAGCGTACTACGGAGTTTTACATTATATCATTTCATTGCCCTTCCTGATCGTACCAAATCTGAGGTTCTGTTTATTGCCTGCTGTTCATTGTTTTAACGAATCACAAAGATGTAGAATTTGAAGTTTTGTTTTATGAGTTCTACGATACGTTAGAGCTGAAAGTATACCCTAATTCTAGAATCGTGCGGATCGAAACGGTGGGGTGCGCAGCGCAGATGCAGGTTAAATGCATCACGAAAGCATGTGCGAAAAGCGAGACTGAAACACAGACGTACAGTAACAGTTGCGCGCGACTGTAATGAACAAGTTGTCGCATACGTTCCGCGGGAAAGTGACTAACAAGATGACATCAATCGCGGGAAAATACGCAGCGCAATACTTACTTCCGTTGTAAACTTACAGTAAACAGAGTGTAGTTCGTGTGATCTAAATCCATGCGATTTTTATCTGTGGGGAATTTGAAAAGCTCGAAGAAAAACGTCATTTCTGCAACCAGTTTGACTGTTGGAGAAAGGAAGACTAAGCACTTCTGTGCACATACTAACTGTAGTTCTATCTTTGGAGTAACAAGGATATCATCTTTGGTAAAGTGTGTCTCACTTAATAATGCAGTGATACAGTACTCCGTCTAGGTGTAATCCGATCGGTGTTTACAGCACAAGGTAAGCAATGGTACAATATTAAATTCAAATGACCAGTAGCCCATATATATTTAGTGAGTAGTCCTCGTTATACGTTGCCAGGGAAGCAACGTATTGCTACTCGCGTAGATTGAACAGGGAAAGTTTCTGGCGAGTGTTGTCGCAATCGTGCTTATTTTCAAAGGATGAAAAATCTAAGCTGCTGTAAAATATCTGGAATAGTAGCAATGTCTGTAAGAGTTTTAATCTGGCCACACATGACGTATAAGTTACCACAAACAAATTTATTAAACAAGAATAATATGGCGGATTTATGTTTCATAATATGTAAGACGTTGGAACTGCAACAGCAAAATCAAGTCAGTATATTTTGCATGGGGTAGGACTACGCAACCAGGTTCGAGTAGCGAAACTGTTTAGTATTAATCGCTTTCCGCTAAATGATATAAATTGCAGAGTGAGACTTGGATCAAATCTTCAGCAGACGCCTGAAATCGATTAAAAGACATTAGCATTACAGATGGGAGCTATATATATATTACGAAATATGTACGAAATACAGATTAGCAGTTGGCAACGAGACATGTCGACTGATTACGTAAGATGGCCGAACCCTTAACAGAACTGTGTACGATAAACGTCGTCATAACGTTACCTGTAGATAAATACAAGGCGAAATAATATGTACGACATGAGATAGAGCGATACGTGCAAATATAATTTAAGTTGTGCTGTTTAGTTTCCACCTAACCACCACAAAGGAAACTGCGACATGTTCTGAAAGAAGCGCAATACTTGTGGCACTGTTGTTTTAAAAGCCGTTACTGAAGGAAGGAACAAACCAGATCACCATTTCACAAATCGCTCAAATTCTGAAACAAAAGTCCGTTATACAGCACGTAATAAATGCGCAATAAAGTAATCAGTTTATTTTAAGAAAGTTAGTTCAATAGCTCATATATTTTCCGACACTGGCGCTACATCTGCATCATTTCGAAACTAGTTCCTAGATTATCCGGAAGAGGCGCTTTCACAGCTTTGTTTATTGCTATCAACCTTCCGTCCGGACTAATACTGAAGTTATAAATTGAGATTGTTGTTAAATACGTGTCATAACTGACAAAACAGTAGCGATTATGAATAGAAGGCATTACGAATAACAGACGAATTTCAACGTGGATGATATAATTTTCAAATGAAGTTCCTAATCGGTCTGTTGTATTACCGACGTTCACATTGACTAAAATGTTTCTTTTAACGTGTTATGTATAACGGTTCGCTAATGACTGTAGAGCTTGCGACAATTGCAAGGAATCGCTAATATTACCCAGATCCGCTTAAATCATCTTGTACGCAAATTCTCTTGTACTAAACAACAAATGAACCTAATCGATTGAGATTTCTGTTTGAAATTACTGTATTCATTAATTAGTGGGCTTCCCGCCTATTTTTAGCTTCCATTTAAATTTCAGACACCTGTTACAGCTTGACAGTAGAATTACTACATTTTTTCCAATGTTGCGAACACTTTTATGGTAAGACTTAACGAAAATGCCAGCTACGTGTGCAATAAACGTGCATATAGGCTCCGAAAACTATTATTTGTTTCTACTGTGTTCTGCAGAAAATACAAAATACAGTATCTGCCGCTTGCAACAAAATAACTCTTTATGTCACAAATATGCACACTTTTACGAAAGAAAGCGGAATAATATAAGTTTCTCGTTGGAAGATACTTCGCATACCTGTATTCTGGTTAACTCATATGTCAAAAGCTGTGCATGTGTAATCAGTGCTATAGTGGTTAATCACGTCGTTCAAACCTCAGTTTTGACATTGGCGTTTAGCATGTGCTTCAACAGTTATTTTACCTTCCGAAATGTGCAAGTACTCCAGATAGGCAGAAGAGAAATCATTCATTTCAGAATTTTTGTTCAAAAAATGGCTCTAAGCACTATGGGAATTAACATCTGAGGTCATCAGTCCCCTAGACTTAGAACTACGTAAACCTAACTAACCTAAGGACATCACACACATCCATGCCCGAGGCAGGATTCGAACCTGCGACCGTAGCAGCAGCGTGGTTCCGGACTGAAGCGCCTAGAACCACTCGGCCACCTCGGGCGGCAGAATTTTTGTAACAACATGATAAAAATATCTAACATTTTGTTTTCCTGAGAGCCATACACATATTATCTACAGTACATAAATTCATTAACCGCATGAGGTTAGATGACATTGTTTTAGAAACTTTAGCTAAATGATTGAATTAATAAATTCAGTAAATTAAGTGCAGATTTCATGATTTAAATAGTGATGGTGTTCACCTTCTGTAATCATAGAGTAAACACTACGTAGACATCAAAGAATCGAGACTGCTTGCGTTACTAATGAGCTATGTATGGTACAATAGTGCACGACAGTTCTCCGGCCTTCCTTTATTTTCACTGTTTCATCAAATTAGATCAACTTAATTCGCAGTGGACGAGCAGTTTACGGCGTTGTCTTCTTGCGCTCCACCGAAAGGAGAAATAAAACATCTGAACTTCTTCGCAACCTCTCGGAAAAGCAGATAAAAAAATTTACTGAACAGTGGCAGGAACGAATATAGATGTAGCTGGAACCTGGACTTAAAACTGAAGGCGATTCCCACTAACCGAACATTTTGCTAAAGGCAGCAGTATCAGTCTCGTTTCTTTCGTGTCAGTTCTTTTAAACGATATTTTCCAGTGCAGCACCGTTTCCTGATCTATAGCAGACTACTCTTCCGATGCCACCGAGATGTTCGGTTTTGAGCAAAACTTGCCACAGCGAAAGGACACTGTTCAACGTCGAGAAACAATCGTGGGCTGTACGCTGTTATAAATCATTCCTGAATAATGTAAACAGTCTCACTTCTTTTGCGTCGAGTTACTATTTTCTCATATTAAGCCATTCAGACCTGTATTTCTTCTGCTGGAAGGAAAATTTTTCTTTACGTGGTAATTCTCTTTGTTGATATTTTAATGGATTTAGATGCAAGATTTTTACGAAAATATGTGGCCTTTACTTTGTAAACTTGGCTTCATTTTATGAACAAAAATAACTAATTACGAAATATTCTGTACTGTTATAAATAGAAAATAATCATTCAACAATTATCAGGTAAAATAACAATAACAGTATTCAATTATACAGTAGAATATAGTGAGCCAAACACACACGCGTATTCTGGTGGTCGCGAGCTGCTAAGCATTGCTAAACTGATTTGCTGATATTTTCACAGTGATGCCCAACAACTGGCAGCACTTACGCATGATGAGAGGGTTGGACATTTACAAATGTGCTCCTCAGGATTCCATTGGGAAAAATACTTCTGCTGCAGCTAAGACAGAGTAAAAATTATTGTACACAATTGTAGCTAAAGGGTCTGAAAGGGTTAATAATTTAAACTCGTGGGTAAACGGTGGTGAAAGCATATGTCTCTATCGTAAGGCTGCAAGTTTAAATATTTGGATGGCTGTGTCCATAATCCACGTTCCTTGCCACAAAATAATTGAAATCGAGTTTAGTGACTGTCACTTCATTGTTGGCTTAATCTTCGTCGTGGGCAAGGATATTTCTTAGAACATAGTACTTATTTTTCCCGTGATTATCGTTACCAATATCAGCTACTGTTTCTGTCACAAAACCGTTCCTTGCGATGGAAGTCAGTCCGATTTCCAGCAATGTGAGGTACTTGCCGGGGCGTCCATGAAAATTTATCCAAGGGGGTGGGAGGAGGGGGCACGATTCTAACAATTTCATTATTTATATCGATGATTCAGTAAGTGCCATGCCTGAAGAATCACATGTTACAGGAAATACGCAAAATGTGTTGTATATCAAAAGAGTGTTAAGACTCCCTTGAATTTTTTTTAAAAATAGATTACTTCGAGAACCCAGAGGTGAACATATTTATTTAGGGTATGCAAAGTACATCATTATATATTAGTAATATAATTATGGGTGCCCAATTTTTGGAAACAATAATGCTAATGGGCATATGTTTATGATTACATACAGTGTAGCTAATGAGTTAGAAAATAAAACTGGAAATATTCACGGTATTTTATTCATATACAAATAATGGTGGGCTGATTCTGAAAATAAAAAATCTGAAATTGGAAAAGAAAGAAACAGAATGGAGAAATCCATGTTGAATATCAACAACTACTTCTTAAAAGTAACACAAATTAAACAATACATGTCCTAGCTTCACACTTGTGTTTACTTTAATGTGTTATATATTTCACCATAAGCATGTAAGCCAAAAACGTTTTGTTATTGTTTGAAATTATATCTAAAGTTTCTTGAAATTGGCTAAGCACGCTAATTATCAAAAACTGGACGATTTGATAATTTGCGCTCAATTTTAAGCAAAAGCTACTTTTGCACGCATCTCAATGTTTATGATGTCATATCTCCTAAACTATGTGCCATACAGATATATAATTTTGCAGCTAAATTCAGTAGTATACGTCAACATTATCTCGATAATGTATTGCGAATAGAGTTAGTAGTAAAGAAGTAGTACACTAAATCGTCATGTCTGATGCGCCAGTTTTACTGCATGAACATCGAAAATATAGTAAGTGATAAATTTCTTTCCTTTCATCATTTTGTGGGAGATGTCAGCAAAAGAATGTTTCGCAAAGGTCTAACACTTTTGCAATTCTCTAAATGCTCTTCTCTTATACTGGCAGAATATAATGTGGCTATTTGCGCTGTGAGTTAAGCTGTCTCAATACAAATACACAGTTTCTAGCTGTAATACTTCTCATATTGTATTAAACCTTTAAGAAAAGATTATATCTCTTAATGTATAGATTCTGACAGCATTTTAAACTTTTAAATTCCGCGAAATATTGAAAAAATAGAAAATCATATTTTGTTATGCAAGCAAGCTTTTATATTGGCAACTTACGACTGGGATTGTGAACCATGAACAGGTGTAGCCGTTTAGTAACATAGATTATCACAGATACTGAATAGAATGCCTACAGCCATTACGTATGAAAATGTCCATCAAAATTAAGCACTCATTTCAGTAGCGGGCCATGAAATACAGTTAACAGGAGAGTAGGAAAAGTTAGGCCCCTGCAAGAAAACACACTCTCCGTTGTTCATTCAACAAACAAGTCTCCCAACAGTACTGCTGGCAGTAAAGCTTTACGTAAAATGTCAGCAGCTTTAAGCAGAAGGAAACATGTACATAACATGGCGACAATACATTTCAGTAGATGTCCGTAAATCGGTATTCAGTATTGAAAGTTTGTATCGACGTTCAGGAAACGTTTTAGATAGACAGAAATACATAGACAGCACAGTATCATTCTGCTGGAATGTGTTATATGTATATCGATGGTATCGACAGTGTCGAGAGCGCTCTCAATAATAAGTGTATATGTGTGTACAATAGCAAGTTCCATGCCGTGAGTGTGTTCGCTGTGTAAGGAGAGATGTACATTAATACGAGTGCGTGCTGATAAGAAATAAACTGAATTTTTATGTGAAAATTGTGAAAGCTCTTTCAATAAAACAATCGTTATTGACATTCTATATTTATATTCTTCATGACTACATATTTATTGCGCGACATAGTCACTCTAGCGGCGAACACATTTCTTCCAGTGAGATATCAATTTGTTGATACCATCATAGTAGAAACTTTGACGTTGTTGACAGAACCACAAACTCACCTCTACTTGCACCACTGCATCGCTATCAAAGAGTGATCTTTGATGCAGCTAGAAATGGATGAAAATTGGATGGGGTCAGGTCGGAACTGTATGGAAAATAGTCTATGACAGTGAACCGAAGGCAAATGTCACGGTGCTCGTGTGTTGTCCAACACTGCCATGCTGGATGAACTCTTCGAATGCGAAACCTAATTACAGCACGCCGTTTCTCACGCACCCTAGTTACGTTACAAACCGCTATGTTACACGATAAATTTCGGAGCCCTCTAGTGACAGAGGGTTTCAAATAAGGAAATATGAAGAATAAATACATAGAATGCTAATAACAATTGTTTCACTTAAAAAAATTTACGAGTTTTTACATGAAAAATTCGTAGGCATTACGTTTCAGGACGCCCTTGTGAAAGCAATTCACGTGTATACGAACGTTACCCGCCGGACATCAAAATACTACGTACAGGTCTTGTACAAGGTTGTTATTGGAAAAGTGGTTATCGGTTGTAAACTAAAATGAAGACAGTCATTCCAAAAGCGTGTTTTGTGAATCTGGATGTTGCTGACATTAAGATACACTTATTTGATGGGGAAGACTATGGGCACTGGAAACGGCGAATGGAAATGAATTTGAAAATGGTGAAATGCCAGAGTGTGACTTCAAGAGCAGAAACGAGCGCAGACTACGCAGTTATTTGGGAAGAAGAGAACCTGACCGCAATGAACTACATATATGGAGTAATTTCGAACAAGTATCTTTGATCAGTGAGTGATAAGGATACTGCATTTGAGATAATGCAAAAGTTTGGCGAATTATCCTCTGTGGAATCGGCAATACTGCTAACTGTATGGAGAAAGAAGTTAGACAATCCGAGATTACAAGATAATACTGACGCGGCAACATTATTAATTACTTTTGGATAAAAGTGATCGAATTTAAATTAGTATGTGTGAAAGTAACAGAATAGGAAAACTTAACCTACATCTTGAGATTCTAACCGGAACCTTTGAGCTATATTGGGGACTTAATCGAAGTTTTGAAAGATCAGACAGTCAAATAAATTAAAAATAAAATTCAGATGATATGTGTAGAAGACGAAGATGGATGTAAATGTGCTAATTCCAATACATCACACTCTGAAAACAAAAATTGTGCGAGTTACCAGGAGCAGTTATGTTACAGATGCAGCAAACGAGGACAGTACAAGAGAGACTGTCGCGAGTCAGCAACAAGCAGAGATTCATGGACACGTTGAGTGCATCTTCGAGCGGCATCGAAGATAATAACGCTATCAACAGAATGGAAACTGTATGAGCAGATTTGTAACGGAGGAACCGCCCACAATGGCATGTAGTAACGGAATGTCAGGTAACAACATACACATTGATAGGTTATTGGATGGTGGCTGCACAGATCATGTTGTTCATAATGAAAATTATTTTTCTGAACGTATAAATTTAAGAGTCTGTGAAAGTAAAAATTACTAATGGTAGAGTCATGTAGTTTTCAAAAGTAGGAAATGTAATTAGTCATTTTCCAGTTTATGGTGACATGATTCCAACTGAAACGAAAAATACTTTTTTATATCAAAGACATAGACAGAAATTTGATTAGATATGCTAAAGTAAGCGAAAAACACAAAATTTTATCTGTAGGCAATATCTCAAAAGTTTTTAAAAAAGGCAATAACTTACTTTGTGATTGCTTTGAAAGAAGACAGAGTGTACAAAATGGTAAATGTAACTTACAAGAAAGAAATTAATGTAAATATTCTCAATAGTAAAGATGGTACATCAGTGAAGGGCAAATGGCATTGTACACTTGGACATGTAAATTTTAACGATATGATCAGTTTATAAGACAGAAAGAAATCATTTTAAATGCATGTCCTCCATATGAACACGAATTAAATAGTACAGCTGAAAGATGAAACAAGTCAATTATGGATATGTCACAATGCCTGTTAGTTGAAGTAAGAATAGATAGGATATTTTGCACTAAAGTAGTTCACGATACTGCATACATTAAAAACCGCTAACACCATTGAAAAATAGCTAACACTATTGAAAAGAATACTCCTTGTGAGATACTGTTTGGAAAGAAACCTAATGTTAAACATATAAAATTGTATGGAAATAAAATTTTTGTATGTGTACCAGAGCAATTGAAAAAGTCAAAGTTGGATCATAAAGCAGACTTCAGAACCTTAATACAGGTCAGCTACAATGAAGTCGGATCAGAGTATTCATTAACAAAAAAAATAATGTTTCTTCTTCATGAAAAAATATAAAATTATCATTTCCAGACATGTTTATATTTTTCTTCATGAAGAAAAAATAAAATTATCGTTGCCAGACATATTGATATTGTGGAAGAGGACATATGGTTTATTGATGTAAAGGACTCTGATCATGGGAGTCAACATTTTAGTCATTCTGAGTGGAAAACCACAGACAATCAATATGTAAATGAGCAGATATAAGGAAAGAAAAGCGGAGAGTATTCAAGCAATCACAAAGGACCAGAATGTGGGCTGAGAAGGTCATCTACAGCATGTAAAGTGCCAGACAGATTTAATAATTATATCATGTGTATGTTCATTTAAATATGTAAATTTCTGTAGAGCCAATAGTCAATAAAATTTTGAGAAGGTGATGAGTACCAATAAGTGATAAATTTGGAAACAGGCAATTTATAAGCAAATTGAATGCTAAAATAAAACTTAGGAGTTAGTAATTAAACCAATGAATGTAAATGCTCTTCACATAAAGTGGGTTTTTACAAGACCAGATAACATTTGTAAAGCAAGATTAGTTGTGGAGACATTCATTCACCACTTGCAGTGATGCAAGTACTGAAAGGTAAGCCGTCATAATGTAGTCAAAAGGGTTTCATTATAGAACAAATGACTGTATAGACTGTAGTTCTAAATGAAAACGTTTTCTCAGAGATTTATGTACAACAACCTCCAGGATATGATGATGAAACAAGAAGAGAATTTAAGGCATTTTCTGGTTTGAGAGAAAGTCTTAGAGCATGGTATGATCATTTGGATGAGTTTGTAAAATGTCTATATTTTCAAAATAGTAAAGATGATTTTTGCCTTTATGTGTTGATAACTGCAAGTTATGTTCCATAAATAACTGTGTTTGTTGATGATTTGCTAATTTGTGGTAGAAGTAAAAGTAAAATACATGAAGTCAAGAATACATTATCTAAGCGATTTCAGATAAAAGGTTTTCTTGTGGGATAAATATTGACTATAATTATGTAAAAAATGTTATGACTATGAGTCAGGAAAGAAATTTCGGATTGAACATTCGAAGTTAATACAGTACATCAATGGAAGTTAATTTGAAATTAGAACCAGTTCAAGGTGCAAGCGACGATACTGAGCACAGGAACTTCATAGGTGTTCCCTTGTGCTTCAGCTGAGGAACACAGTCAGATATAAGTTACCATGTGAAAAATTTGTGTAGATTTCAAAATCGTTGTAATGGCACTCACTATAAGTATGGTTTGCGAGTAATGACATATTTTTATCAAACAAAAGGTTTGTAGTTAATATTTGGAAAGACTAAAAACATTGATTTCTTGTTCTTTTAAATATGGATTTCACAGGTGATTTTGTAGACTGTAAGTCTACATCAGGCTGTGCAATTAGATCATATGGAAATTTAAAAGTTTGGGAATCTAATAAACTGGGAAGTGTTACAAAATCATCTGCTTTTGCTAAATATGTAGTATTGTTACAAGCTGTCACAGTCATTATGTCAGTTCTGCACATTTGTAATATTATTGATACAAAGTCTGATGAGCCTGTATAAAGACAACTCAGGGACAGTTAATATTGTTAGATATGGAAAATTTACTAAAAATTCAAAATGTATTAAAGTATACTGCTATTTTGAGAATAAATATTTTATGAATGAAATTATATATATTTGTGAAATAGATTCAGAATACAATGTAGCAGACATTTCTTCCAAATTTTTGAGCAAGTATAAAACTGAAAATTTTCGAGAAATGTTGAATGCATTTCATTGCGGTAGAAATGTAAGGACACATGTTGCAGCATGGTAAATTTATATTGATAGTATTGACAGTGTGTAGAAGGTTCCCAACGATGAATGCATGTGTGTCCACAACAGTCAGTCAGTTCTGTGCTGTGAGTATGTTCACTGTGTAAAGAGAGAAATATACGGTATTTCCCTTGTTGTTAATAAATATATTTAACACAGTCTTTTTCTCAAGAATCGTTTTGCTACTGTGGCTAATGTTTTGCATTAAAATTAACTATTACCAAGCTCGCCATCTAATGATGACATTGGGGCACACATCTGTATTATTATTAAGAAATATATCGTTTATTTTTAAAACCATTGTTACTATCCTGGGATGCTGCTAATTTTAATAGTTTGATTTTTATATTAATAGTACAACTTGCTCTGATGCAGTTGATGATTGGCTCCATGCTGGGAACAACAGAATGAAGAAGAGCCTTGTGCATCAATACGTTCTCTAATATCAAGATACATTGCACTTTCAGTTGTGCGGGCATTGAGATCTGATAAAAATTACTAATATTTCTCTCCTGCCAGGTGCTATAGCCAGTATTATCTAAGAACGTTGTAGGTTTGATCCCTATTGTATGTCGTTTGATATCTGTAATGGACGCCACGAGGAGTGGCTACACAGTTTGGTGTGCAGTGTCACGAATTGCGCAGCCCCTCCCACCGGAGGTTCGTGTCCTCCCTTGGGCATGGGTGCGAGTGTTGTTCTTAGCATAAGTTAGTTTAAGTAGTGTATGAGTCTAACGACCGATGACCTGAGCAGTTTGGTCCTTTAGGAATTCACACACATTTGAACATTTTTTGAGCTGTAATGAACATGATCACGAAAACGTGTTTCATACTCTTCTGCTTTAGCTGTACACTGTTAGTGACTTCCTTGTTTCTGTAGTAGAGTCAGTAGTCTTCATTAAATTGATCACCACAGTAACACAAATGTTATATACGTCTTGTACAGTTTAATAAAGAAAATAAACGAGTTATGTATTTCAGACAGGCATTCGCTTAAAGTTTAACAAACAACATATGAAAAATCGAGATTAAAAGATTGATGAAAAATTTAAACAGAAATAATAATGTGCACTATTTATCAGACACCTAATGGAGGATATTTCGTACAGTGAAATGAGAACCAATTAAATAGCCCTCTGGGAATTGAAGACATGAATAATGTCAAAATAATTATTGTGTTATTTACATTTTTTTATATGTTTAACTGAATTATTTCAAAATGTTGTCAATTTGATGCATGCAAATGTGGGAATAGAATTAAATGGAAGAGGTGATCATATGAAGCAGAAATCTCTAACTTCTTATGCTCTTGCAGCAGTACCACATCTGATGTCAGATAGAACCATTCCTGCACGGGTTTACAGTTTCTGTGTCGAGCTAGTGCCTGTGGTAGGTGCCATATAGAAAATGCAGGCTCTGGCATTTGCTCTTTTCACATTAGTATAACTTTGTTTTTATTGCACGTTATTTACGTCCCTAGGACGAAGCTCAATATATAAAAATGCTTTGTAATGGCCATTTAAACTCCGCCTCCAACGTTGACATTTCTTTTGTTACTGTGGGGGAAAAATTATTGAATATTAAAAGTAACTTTGTAGAATCGTTGTTTGTAACGCCATTCGTGTCATTCTGTAAGAACTATGCATACTTACAAGTAATATTCTCGTTTAATTTTATTTATTTTTCTTATTCTTTCATATGAAGTCTCGCTAGCTATCGACGATGGATAAGCAATAGCAGGTCAAATAATATCTATAGCAGTCGCCAGTATTCTCGAAAATTTTAGAAAAGGTAATACACAACTAGCTTCTTCACCATCTGTCAACAAATAGCATATTTCTAAAGTCATAGTTCAGATTTCTAACGGTTACAATTTTGCGAACACTATCTACACATACAGCAAGAATGTACTTCATTCATTATACAGAAAACTGTTGTCTACTGATATATTTTGTGATCTGTCAAACGAATTTGAGTCTGTAAATCACAGTATTCTTTAAAATAAATTAGAATATTGCGTTGTAACAGGAAGTGCCACAAAATGGTTAAAATCCTATATCCTCAACAGGAAACAAAGGGCGTCAGTAGGAAGTAAACGTTTACTAAGCTACTAGGCGTCATCCAGCTGGGAACTAATTACGTGTACTCGTAGAATCCCACAATGTTCCTTCTTAGAATTCTTACTTTTTCTTGTCTACATTAGTGACGTCCTTAACTGAAATATTACCACATGACAAGTTTGTTTTGTTTGAAGATGATACAAACAGTCCAAAAAAAAAAGCAAATCAGGTATAGGCTCAGAAAGATTGGTTAATAAAATATTCTTTGACATTAATAAATGGTTCATAGACAATTATTTGTCGTTAAGCTTTGAAAAAAACACTATATGCAACTTAAAACTTATTTGACGTTTCCCACTATTGTACGCCTAAAATATGACGACAAACAGATAGAAGAAGTTGACTGTGTTTCATTCTTGGGAGTACAGCTTGATAATAAATACAACTGGAAGGAGCATACCACAGCACCTAAACGAATCTCTGTTTGCAATGCCAGCGTTATCAGAGGTTGGTGTTATAAAAATTAAAAAAACTAGCATACTATGCTTGCTTCCAATCGATAACGTTATAGGGCATTGTTTTTGGAGTTACTCATCAAACCAGGCTCAAGTTTTCCGAGTCGAAAAACGTATAATAAAAATTTTTTGTGGCGTGAGCTCAAGAACGTCCTGCAGAGCACTGTTTAAAGAACTGTGGATGCTAACTACTGCTTCAAAATATATTTGTTTCTCAATGCTTAAAATATATATGTCTATTTAAGACTAACAGCTCTATTCATGGAATCAGTACTAGAAATAAGAATAATCTTCAAAAAGATTTAAAATCACTTAAATCCAGAAAAATATTTATTATTCAGGACCACAACTTTTCAATAACTTGCCAGCAGCCATAGCAAATTTAACTAGTAATACAGTTCATTTGAAAAGGAGCCTAAAGGATTTATTGGTGCTCAACTCATCAATTCCACTGATGAATTTGATAGTAGAACCGACTGACGTCTATATGTTACTATGTTACTAATAATTTCAAATAAGGTGAGTATTATGTACACCTTATCGGCAAGTACCGATGACCGTTTGGACGCATAGTTCAGTTTCCCACGGTCTTTAGTATGGACAGGAACTGCAGTTATTGTGTGCGGATCCGAGCCGAGTTGGTGACACTTCACTCTCAGCTTCAGGCTGTGATGGCTTTGGTTACACAGTTTGAGGCTGCACTGGATGGACACCACTGTCGTGGGCCGGCCTTGGGCATCCAACGGACGTCCAGCACGTTAAGAGTCCTCCGATCGGTCCTCACCAGTGGCCAGCCCAGTTACTGCTCGCACTGAGATTGACCCCTCACCGGTTGTTGAGTGCAAGGTCACCCCAGGGCGTAGCAGGCGGCGAAAGACTTCCCAGGCGGCCGCATGTAAGACCTCTCCGGTTTGTCTGACAAACAGGTTCCAGGTGCTGTTTGTGGCTGACACTGTCGCTGAGCCAGATTCTGCCACCTGTCCTGTTTCAGAGGAAACCTCTCAGCCTGCAAGATCCGGATAATCACAGAGGGTTGAATTATTGGTGGTTGGGAGCTCCAACCTTAGGCTCGTTATGGGCCTCCTTAGGGAAATGGCTGCCAAGAAGGGAAAGAAAACCAATGTTCACTCCGTGTGCATACCGGATGGAGTCATTCCAGATGCCGAACAGGTCCTCAACTGTTCCATGAAGAGAGCACAGGGTACAGCCAACTGCAGGTGGTTGCCCACATCGGTACCAATGACGGGTGTCACTTTGGATCAGAAGAGATTCTCTCTGGTTTCGAGCGGCTAACAGAAGTGGTAAAGGCTGCCAGTCTTGCTTGCAAGATGAAAGCAGAGCTCACCATTTGCAGCATAGTCGACAGGACAGATTCTGGATCTCTGGCACAGAGTCGAGTGGAGGGTCTGAATTGGAGGCTCAGACGGTTCTGCGACCGTGTAGGCTGCAGATTCCTCGACTTGCGCGAAAGTATGGTTGGGTTTCGAATTCTGATGAATAGGTCAGGTGTCCACTACATGCAGGAGGCGGCTACACGGCTATCAGGGGCTGCGTGGTGTGGACTGGGCGGTTTTTTAGGTTAGAGGGTCTCGGGAAAACACAAGAAGGGCTTCAGTCACAAAAGGTGCAGGCCAAACACAGAACGTAGATACAAGAACCATCGGTTTAATAGTTGTAAATTGTCGTAGCTGTGTGGGAAAGTACCAGAGCTCGAAGCACTAATAGAAAGCACTGATGCTCAAACCGTTAAAGGCACTGATAGATGGCTAAAGCCGGATATAAGCTCAGCCGAAATATTTGCGAAGAACTTAACGGTGTCCGAGAGGATAGGTTAAACACGGTTGGCGGTGGCGTGTTCGTTGCTGTTAGAAGTAGTTCATCTTGTCGCGAAATTGAAGTAGACACTTCCTGTGAGTTAGTATGGCCAGATGTCATTGTTGGCAATCGGAATAAAATAATAATTGGATCTTTTTACCGAACTCCCAATTCAGATGACACAGTTGCTGAAAGGTTCAAGGAAAACTTGAATTTCATTTCAAACACGTACCCGACTCATACGATTATAGTTGGTGGTGACTTTAATTTATCCTCGATATGATCCTGAGTTAATAACGATCATCAAAACGGATACGGTGATCAGAGAACACAGGGTTATGGTAGCGAGATTGAATATTGTAACCCCTAAATCCTCCAAAAATAAACGAAAAATATACCTATTCAAAAAAGCAGATAAAAATTCACTTGACGCCTTCCAGAGAGACAATCTCCACTCATTCCAAATTAATAATATAAGTGTAGACCAGATGTGGCTTGAATTCAAAGTAATAGTATCGGCAGCAGTTGAGAGATTTGTACCAAATAAATTAACAAACGACGGAGCTGATCCTCCTTGGAACACAAAATGGGATAGAACTCTGTTGCAGGAATAACGAAACAAACATGCCAAATTTAAACAGACGCAAAATCCCCAAGATTGGCGATCTTTTACAGAAGCTCGAAATTTAGCGCGGACGTCAAAGCGAGATGCTTATAGCAGTTTCCACAACGAAACTTTGTCTTGAAAGCTGGCAGAAAATTCAAAGAGATACTTGTCATATGTGAAGTATGTTGGCGGTAAGAAACAACCGATGCCTTCTCTGCGCGATATCAATGGAGATACCATCTGCCAAAGCAGAGTAACTAAACACAGCCTTCAGAAATGCCTTCACAAAAGAAAACGAAATAAATATTCCAGAATTCGAATCAAGAACAGCTGCCAACATGAGTAACGTAGAAGTAAATATCCTCGGAGTAATGAAGCAACTTAAAAAAAGCAAGTCTTCCCGTCCAGACTGTATACTAGTTAGGTTCCTTTCAGAGTATGCTGATGCATTAGCTCCATACTTAACAATCATATAAAACCATTCCCTAGACGAAAGATTTGTACTCAAAGACTGGAAAGTTGCACAGGTCACACCAATATTCAAGAAAGGCAGTAGGAGTAATTCACTTAATTATAGGCCCATATCGTTAACGTCGATATGCAGCTGAATTTTGGAACATATATTGTGTTGGAACATTATGAATTACCTCGAAGAAAACGGTCTGTTGACACACAGTCAATATTGGATTAGAAAACATCCTTCTTGTGAAACAAAACTAGCTCTTTATTCGCATGAAGTGTTGAGTGCTATTGACAAGGGATTTCAGATCGTTTCCGTACTTTTGGATTTCGGGAAGGCTTTTGCCCCTGTACCACACAAGTGGCTTGTAGTGAAATTGCGTGCTTATGGAATATCGTCTCTGTTATGTGACTAGATTTATGATTTCCTGTCAGAGAGGCCACAGTTCGTAGTAACTGACGGAAAGTCATCGAGTATAACAAAAGTAATTTCTGGCGTTCCCCAAGGTGTTTTATAGGCCCTTTGCTGTTCCTTATCTATATAAACGATTTGGGAGACAATCTTAGCAGCCGTATTAGATTGTTTGCAGATGACTTTGTCGTTTATTGACTAATAAAGTCATCAGAAGATCAAACGAAATTGCAAAACGATTTAGAAAAGATGTCTGAATGGTGCGTAAATTGGCAGTTGACCATTAATAACGAAAAGTGTGAGGTAAGTCACATGAGTGCTAAAAGGAATTCGTTAAACTTCGGTGACACGATAAATCAGTCAAATCTAAAGGCCGTAAATTCGACTAAATACCTATGAATTACAATTACGAACTTCCGCCCCTGGTAGCTGAGTGGTGGTCCTCGAAAAAAAAAAAGTGGTCGGTGGGACGGAATGTCATAGCTGACGGCCCGCGTTCTATTGGCAGGACATTGAGAAAATGCAACAGATATACTAAGGAGACAGCCTACACTACGATTGTGCGTCCTCTTTTAGGATACTGCTGCGGGATGTGGGATCCTTACCAGATAGAACTGACGGAGTGCATCGAAAAACTTCAAAGAAGGGCAGCACCTTTTGTATTACCGCGAAATATGGGAGAGACTGTCACTGAAATGATACAGGATTTGACCTGGACATCATTAACAGAAAGGCATTTTTCGTTGCAACGGAATCTTCTCACGAAATTCCAGTAACCAACGTTCTCCTCCGAATGCAAAAATATTTTGTTGACGCCAACCTACACAGGGAGAAACGCTCGCCACGATAAAATAAGGGAAATCAGAGCTCGTACGGAAAGATATATGTTTTCGTTCTTTCCGCACGCTATACGAGATTGGAATAACAGAGTATTCTGAAGGTGGTTCTATGAACCCTCTGCCAGGAACTTAAACGTGATTTGCAGAGTACCCATGTAGATGAAGATGTATAAATTCAGTGCTATTATACGATCATTGTGATTACGTGTTGTAAAGTAATTTTTTCTGTTTGGTGAAGCATGGCTACAGTAGGCTAAGAATTACCATATGCACTTTATAGTGAAAATTTACAAGTTTGTTATTACCTTCCTCATGAAAATACCTTTAAGATTCCACGTCCCTGAAGATCATTTCCCATGGGATCTGAGGAAGGTACATTAGCATATCAATGTTTCTTCGTAAATATGTATTGTATATTCTTGCTTTATGACATGTCCTACCTCTTGGAGGAGCTCTTCGTTATTGATCTATTGGAATGAAAAGTTCATCTAATCTAATCTACTGGCCGACACCAGTGGGTATACAGCAGCAGTTTTAGAGCTGGTTGTGAATCGTAGTGCTGTGTAGTCGTAGAGAAATGTTATTCTGCTTTTTTGATTAATATTTAAATAGAACAGTATCGAATCGGATAATGAAGGAACGCATCCGCGTCGGGAATAGGCACTAGATCTAGAATTTCAGCGCGGGAAGTTTTAGTGATACGTCGTGGCGCACAGAATCTTGATATTAGTTGGACGATGAACTAACAATATACAGCTTGTGATGCTAAAAATCGATGTTCTCATATTCTAACATCCACTATCCAATTCATTATGAAGCAGTTGGTGGTAGTAATACTTTAGTCTCACAGAACAGTTAACTGTCTCCGCGTAGCTACAGTCTTTAGGGGAACACTGCTCGCCAAGACGTAAGCCTGCCTGCTTTCACTGCACTGTCCTAGGTAGACGATGTTTTACAATACGTCTCTTCATTATACGGTTTACGTACAGTATATATGCAAACAAATCATTTGCAAAACTTACTTTTGTGACCGATTTCATACTTTTTTTTTTAATATATCAAGCTGTCAGATTTTAGAAATGTTATCGAAGCATTGCTTGAAGTTGAACACATCATAAAAGAAGGTTGTACACATGGAAGAATCCTGGAAATACGAGAAGGTATCAGATATATTATATAATAGTAAGACAGAGATTTAGGAACCAGGTATTAAATTGTAAGACATTTCCTGGGGCAGATGTGGATTCTGACCACAATCTGTTGGTTATGAACTGCAGATTGAAACTGAAGAAACTGCAAAAAGGTAGGAATTTAAGGAGATGGGACCTGGATAAACTGAAAGAACCAGAGGTTGTAGAGAGTTTCAGGGAGAGCATAAGGGAACAATTGACAGGAATGGGGGAAAGAAATATAGTAGAAGAAGAATGGGTAGCTCTGAGGAATGAAGTGGTGAAGGCAGCAGACGATCAAGTAGGTAAAAAGGCGAGGGCTAATAGAAATCCTTGGGTAACAGAAGAAATATTGAATTTAATTGATGAAAGGAGAAAATATAAAAATGCACTAAATGAAGTAGGCAAAAAGGAATACAAACGTCTCAAAAATGATATCGACAGGAAGTGCAAAATGGCTAAGCAGGGATGGCTAGAGGACAAATGTAAGGATGTAGAGGCTTGTCTCACTAGGGGTAAGATAGATACTGCCTACAGGAAAATTAAAGAGACCTTTGGAGAGAAGAGAACCACTTTTATGAATATCAAGAGCTCAGATGGCAACCCAGTTCTAAGCAAAGAAGGGAAGGCAGAAAGGGGGAAGGAGTATATAGAGGGTTTATACAAGGGCGATGTACTTGAGGACAATATTATGGAAAAGGAAGAGGATGTCGATAAAGACGAAATGGGAGATAAGATACTGCGTGAAGAGTTTGACAGAGCACTGAAAGACCTGAGTCGAAACAAGGCCCCGGGAGTAGACAACATTCCATTAGAACTACTGATGGCCTCGGGAGAGCCAGTCGTGACAAAACTCTACCATCTGGTGAGCACGATGTATGAGACAGGCGAAATACCCTCAGACTTCAAGAAGAATATAATAATTCAAATCCCAAAGAAAGCAGGTGTTGACAGATGTGAAAATTACCGAACTATCAGTTTAATAAGTCACAGCTGCAAAATACTAACACGAATTCTTTACAGACGAATGGAAAAACTGGTAGAAGCGGACCTCGGGGAAGATCAGTTTGGATTCCGTAGAAATATTGGAACACGTGAGGCAATACTAACCTTACGACTTATCTTAGAAGAAAGATTAAGAAAAGGCAAACCTACGTTTCTAGCATTTGTAGACTTAGAGAAAGCTTTTGACAATGTTAACTGGAATACTCTCTTTCAAATTCTGAAGGAGGCAGGGGTAAAATACAGGGAGCGAAAGGCTATTTACAATTTGTACAGAAACCAGATGGCAGTTATAAGAGTCGAGGGGCATGAAAGGGAAGCAGTGGTTGGGAAAGGAGTGAGACATGGTTGTAGCCTCTCCCAGATGTTATTCAATCTGTATATTGAGCAAGCAGTAAAGGAAACAAAAGAAAAATTCGGAGTAGGTATTAAAATTCATGGAGAAGAAGTAAAAACTTTGAGGTTCGCCGATGACATTGTAATTCTCTCAGAGACAACAAATTACTTGGAGGAGCAGTTGAACGGAATGGACAGTGTCTTGAAAGGAGGATATAAGATGAACATCAACAAAAGCAAAACGACGATAATGGAATGTAGTCTAATTAAGTCGGGTGATGCTGAGGGAATTAGATTGGGAAATGAGACACTTAAAGTAGTAAAGGAGTTTTGGTATTTAGGGAGTAAAATAACTGATGATGGTCGAAGTAGAGAGGATATAAAATGTAGGCTGGCAATGGCAAGGAAAGCGTTTCTGAAGAAGAGAAATTTGTTAACATCGAGTATAGATTTAAGTGTCAGGAAGTCGTTTATGAAAGTATTTGTATGGAGTGTAGCCATGTATGGAAGTGAAACATGGGCGATAACTAGCTTGGACAAGAAGAGAGTAGAAGGTTTCGAAATGTGGTGCTACAGAAGAATGCTGAAGATAAGGTGGGTAGATCACATAACTAATGAGGAGGTATTGAACAGGATTGGGAAGAAGAGAAGTTTGTGGCACAACTTGACTAGAAGAAGGGATCGGTTGGTAGGACATGTTTTGAGGCATCAAGGGATCACAAATTTAGCATTGGAGGGCACCGTGGAGGGTAAAAGTCGTAGAGGGAGACCAAGAGATGAATACACTAAGCAGATTCAGAAGGATGTATGTTGCAGTAGGTACTGGGAGATGAAGAAGCTTGCACAGGATAGAGTAGCATGGAGAGCTGCATCAAACCAGTCTCAGGACTGAAGACCACAACAACAACAATCATAATCTTCTCTCTTGGTATGTGAACAGCGATCATCTTTTATTCTGCTTACATTCCATTTGTTAAATGAAACCCGCAACCCTTAAGTTTTGCCAGCGATCCTCCTATGAGACCTTGGACTAGCGACCTAATGCTGCTCCAAATTACTCCACACAAGTCGTATTAAATGTCGTATAATCATTCCATCGATCTCCTCCTGGCAGTAAATGCAGGTTTTGTAAACTGACACCACCCCTTCTCTTTCATGACGCTGCTTAGTTGCCTTCACGAGACCGAACAAACCTTGTTTCACTCTTCTCCAGCATAGACAAATCAAGTAATGCTGGAAGTCAGACCTATGTAG